>NC_050478.2:100781008-101423508 GCF_012460135.2 Molothrus ater | reverse complement strand
ATGTGTAAAACGCCCGAGCAAGCAGCTGTGTTTCTTAGTTTATTGAGCTGTAAAATATGTTGGCGATATTCACCTGTTCCTGGTGTCCTGAGATGCCTGGAAGGGCAGAACTCTTCCAAAGGAAAGACAGTGAAGGAGTAAGGCAAGAAGGGCATAGGACTAACATTGAATTTTAAACAATAAATTGTAAGCAAAATAAAGGAAAATAAAGAGTTCTGAATGACCAAGGAGGTTTTAATGTGGAGGAATGTCTTGCAGGAATCTGCTCTCTGATGAATGCTAATTAATAGTCCTACAGCAGATCAGGTATATCCTAGAGACTGATGCCTTGGAAGTGCTTTTCTTTGATTAAGCTTTATGTCTAGCAGTAGAGAAATTAGGTCATTTTATATGATGCAAGATTTATACTAGGGAACAATGATTCTGAAAAAAGTTCTGGTAGTGGCTAAAAGGAACTGCTATGATCCTGACATAGATATCAGGGGTAGATTGTTAGTAGCATTTATAATACCACTTCAAAACTAGGAATTTGTAACTTAATATTTCTTTTTTTTTTTTTCAATAACATATTGGCAAATTTATAAAAAGAGCTTTTTGAGCCCTTGATTTAAGTTATAAAATGAATGATTTAAGGAGTCCAGATTTCATAGTGTATCGATGAGAATAAGTTCAGAATTTAGGGAATGGTGTGGTTACACCCTGCATTGCATATGGAGAATGCAGCCAGTAACAGTGGGCTTTTGGACTTGTGAGGCAATGGTGGCAGCATTCAGAAGCTAAAGGACGATGCAGAGGAATACCAAGTGTAAAAATTAGGTAGCTGTTTTACCAGGTTTACATTTCTAAACGGCAGAATTTTCTTGTTGAGACGTGACTTGTCCTTCAACCCAAATATTTTTATCTCCTGTAAATATATCATGGACTATTCCACGATATTATGGGGAAGGGGTGTGGGGGCATATTGTTGATAAGGAGATGCTTCAATTAAATCAACACAATAATTATTTTTTGCCTTAGTTGTAAAAGTATGAGTATTCCTTAAAAAATCATTACTTTTTTTCCATCGCTCATCAGAAAACCTGAAGTTGCCAAAAGAATTTAAGGTTTTATTTCAGGGTATTAATGGTTCAATGTAGACCAAAAGGTCTCCCTCTCTTTAATTTTTTAAATGTAGCTCTTCATAGAAAGAAGGTTTTTTGCAGGATGTATCTATCCAAATGACTCTCTGTTATATGATGCTGTATTTTTAATCCCACAGCATATGGAAAACATTCCCCTGTATGGAAGAGGTATCGTTTTATAAAGTCGAGATTTTGCTTACCCCAGTGACTCAGAGTCAAAGCAATATCCCTTTTGTGCTTCCAGAGAGTGATGTAATGAACCAGACTTCCATGTGCACACACTAAAGCCTGGCTAGATGCGTGTGTGCTTGGGATTAGTAGCTGCCAGTCCTGACCTCTGCCTTGCCTGATGGATCAGGATCCACTGCTCCCTACCGCAGAGGGCCTGAAGACCTCCGTGCAATGCAAGCTGCATTTCGGTGCAGTTCTGAGAACTTCTGTGGGATGTGGGTGGGCAGAAGGTTTTGCTCAGTGGAAACATTTAAATTTGAGTTTGGAAACACTTTTACTAGCCAACAAGTTGTTTTCTTTTAAGCTTTCACAGACCGAGGAACATCGTCACATAATTCCATTAGTGAATCCAGCAAGTTTTTGTTGAATTGCAAAACCTCTTTTAGGAAGTTATTAAACAATGATTTAGAGACCAAAGATATGACAAATTTACCACTTCCCTTAATGTCTTTTTCCAATGCATAATTGACTCAATTTATTTCCACTTTGCATTTTAGATCTATCTTTTAGCCATTGAAAGTTAATGCACTTTGCTGCCAGCTCACAGTCCTAAGACTAATCACAAATTTTAACATGTGTCAGAGATAAAATAACTCAAAAAGTATGAATAATAATCTCTGTATCTCTTTAAATGATAGTAAAATTGATTGGCAACCTTCATGCCTTTCACCCACAGTGAGTATTTGAGCTGAAGATAGAAATGCCACTTCTTTGAAGGTGGTGGCTCCCTTTAACTTGGGTTTGCTTGTCTTTCCGCATTGCACACTGTGATTACCCATCAACAGCAATGCCAGAGGCTCTTGCAGCTTAGCAGGGGCAGCTCAGGACACGACTTTCATCTTGTTGAAACAAATAGTAATATCAAAGTTCTTACAACCCTCTGAAACATGGCAGAGACTTTGAGGTGAATATTTAGCGACAGGGCTGTGTGTGGGCAGTGCAAACACAAGCTGCAGCAAACAAGAGCCTTACAGCTTTTTCTTCCAGTTGTCCTACAGAGGACCGAAAGTTGCGAGCAATTTGCTCATTATTAGACCGGAGTCACCGGAGCAGGGCCTCTTCGTGTTGACTCGTGAAACCCTTTCATGCTTATCAGCATACAGCTGGATTTCCTCTGCTTTATCACACTGCCACTTTTCCTGTATGGCTCTCAGATTTGTTTGGAGTTCTCTGGTCTTGCTATTATATGCAGGTCTCTTTGATGCAACGATAGATCTTGCAACTGTGCTCCGTGAAATGTGCACCTCTCCTGAGGTGTTGTATAATTACAGGATCACTCTTATCTCATCAATCTTAATGTTTTCTAATTTTTTTGCCCCGTGGTCTTGTTTGAGGCATGGCATAAGATATCCCTGAAGATTTCCAAATTATTTTATTGTAATTCTTTAGAGTTTTTCATGTTGAGCTTTTAATAAAGGAAAACTTTGAGTATGAATATCTACTCAGTGCACAGTTTCCCTTATAGTAGCTTGTTTTGAAATGAAAGAAGTATTTTATTCATCAGTGGAAGAACTTTTAATTGTACTTGTTATGCTCAGGAGAGGACTCTGGACTGTTTCACATTAATAAAACTCTTCCTCTTCCATCAGGATTTCTGCTTGGCTCTTACACGTTGCCATTGTCTCCTGAAGTGGCAAACTTGAAATGTGTACTCCCTTGTGACTGAAATGTTGAGAGAATTGTCCAACATAACAGCTATATACTGCTTTGTAATCTTATGAATAATTTCAGATTGATTGACTCCAGTCTCCAGCTTTGCCTCACTTATGACAGCTGTATTTCTTGTTTTGCTCCCTGAACTTTAAATGTCTTCCGTGTGTACTTTATAGTTGACTGATTATGCATTACCTGCAAATTAAGAGAGTTGCTCCCATCCATGCAAATTAAGATAATTTCTTTAGGTGGAACCATTTTTATAACATTTTTTCAATGCTGTTTTGAATTCCTGCTTTAATTGATATATTTTTAATCTCTTTTCTCCATTTTCTCTTGCTTCCTGAGATACATTGCTGCTTTTACATTGCTGTCTGCCTCTTGCTATAGCAGGGAGCTATAGCAGAAGGGAACTGGGCAGCAGTAATAGAATGAACTGGTGCCTAAACAAGCTCATGAAAAGATATTGTATCTAGGAATGGAGAAATAGGGCCTGGAACTGACAAAGTTGTAGGTTTGAGACCTCTGCATAGCGAGTGCAAGATTGTACTTCCACAAGCAGGGCTGCCACTTTTAAAAGGTGTGGCCCAGTCTGTGGTAAATTCTGCCTCTGTAAGGGTCCTCTTTTTTGGTATAGACCTGTAAATAAAAAAAAAAAGTACATCTCCAGATAGTCCACACAGATATGAAAGGGTAGGAAAAAATTAGCATGACTGGAGGGTATACAGTACACTGGTGGGAGTGTGGGTTGCACACAACCTGGTGTTATACCTATGGAAATTTGGTGTTTACAGAGTTTCTTTTGCTAAATGTTATTGAGAAAGCCCAGTGAGAGGCTTAGTTGCTCACAAGAACAAGACACTGTCCCCACTCTCAGGTGTGGATGTTCTAGTTTGGCCCTAGAAATGCAGATAATATTGCAGAGTGTCTTGCTTCCTTTTTTCTTTGGTGAGAAACAAAATGCATCGATGTAACTGTTTTTAGCCCTTAATCCTTCTTCCCCCACCCTCCTGGGTAGAGACAAATGCTCACTATGAATTACTTAGCCAGAAAACAGATACAGCTCTAGTATTGTCTGTCAGCAATAGCTAATGGTAGTAAGACTGCTATATACCAGAAAAGGTCTATGAAAAAATGATCTCTTTCGTTTTCTTTTATTTTATTGTTTTATTTTCTTTTTTTTTCTTTCTTTCTTTTTTTTTTTTTTTCTTTTCTTTAAGGGAACACATAGCTCTCAACAAGGAACACTTAATATTGTGCTTTTTGGAAACAAAATGCACAGATTGTAGCTTAAGTGGCTTTTAACTTTGAAGGTCAGGCAGTACTGCATCCTCTTACACACTGAAAAAGAATGCTCAGGGACCTCAGTTTCTAAAGATCAGATTTCACAACATTCCTATTTGTTGAGCACTCACTAATTGCTGAAATTATTAATCACAAAGTTAAGCAAATTAACGATGTGGGTAGGCAAATTCAAATTTTTCTTCATGTATTATCATTTGGGTCATATCACTGTATCATAGGAAGGGAAGAGAAAGGGAAACTTAATCTACAACTTGGCCTTCACACTGTTTGGCAGCATATTAAAGTGAACAATCTGTGTAAGTATATTCTATAATTTCAGGCTCCCTGGATATGATAGACACTTCATGCACAAAGTTTGCTTTCAGCACAATTTTTTACCATTTCTAAAATAAATTCAGTGGCACATTTCAGTTTGTTTAACTGAGATAACGTTCAAAGTAATGGAATTAATTATCTCCCTTGTGCTCTTAGCTATGGCACTAAGCACTCACTGACATGCTAGACCATTGAAAGTATTCTCTTCCTCCTTCACAATCTTTAACAGGTCAATACTCTCACATCCAAGCATAGCTAACCTGGAGTACCTAATGCATTACTTACTGTCCTCTGAATAGAACTGCACTAAATATCTGGTTAATATTTGCCATATGCAATGTGGGATATGCTTTTGTGATAGCAGAGAGCTAACAAAACTATTTACAGAGCAGAGGGGGTTAAGTGTGCTGCTATTTTCTTCTTTTCTCTCTGCTAAGAGGGCTCTGTTTGCACTCTCTGAAATTAAGACATGGTGTGACCTCAGCTTAGTTGGATGGATTAGTTGAGTTTTTATTTGGTTTTGATGGGTGAATACAGACAAAGAGAAACCATCCAGTCTCAAGTGGATGGAAAATAGACATGGGTCCTGTGCACAGCAGTATTTATGTGTCACTGCCCAAAAATGCAGGTAGTGAAGAGAGAGGCAGAAGAGTGGGTTAGTTTTGCCCTCAACAATGAAGGCATCGAGTTGCTTTTGACAGGTATGTACACACATCAGAACTACTCTGAGATATCTGGTATCAAAATACTCTAAAGAACATGAAGTTGACCCTAACTGTTGGCTGAAGGATATTAATTTGTGGGAGACAGGTCTGGAAAAACCGGGGCAAATGCTGCAGCCATGGGTCATCCCCCACAGTTTCCCAGGGGTGCACGAGAAGTCAGCGCTGCTCACAGACATCCTCTACCACAGAGCAATGGCTGCTGTGTGTGTTGTACACCAGCATCAGTCTGGTGATGTGTCATGTGAACACCTCAGTGGGAGCTCTTTGAAGTACGGAAATTAGACCTGCAGTTGTAGAAGGCACCCTTGTAAATGAAAAACAATTTTCTAAAAGAGTCAATCTTCATGCTGGAGAAGTGCTGCACAGTGGACTGGGAGCACTAGTGACCTCCCAGTGTCAGCTGCAGGGCATGTTTGACATGCAGACTGATCTGGTGAGATTCCTGATATCCTGGGCTTTTCATCACAACCTTTTCCTCAGTTCTCAAAGTGTAGTTTGACAGCTGGCCTTATTCATATTGGTCTCATTTTTGCAGTGATCAGATATAAAGAACTCAATCATGGGGCACAAGTAGCAATGTTTTCAATTTCTAATGGAGAAATAAGCAACCCATTTTAGGGAAATATTGTAAAAGCAGATATTTCAGCACTTGTGAAATAATGAAATCAAGAGAAAGGGAGGATTTTTGTTTTGTATAAAATTGACATGATTTGAAAGGATTTTAAAAAATCTAATGACTTTTCAGAGACTCCTTCCTCTGTAATTGAGACAGAAGTGTAACTCAATCAGAAGGCAATGTTGGTTGGTTTAATGCACAGATTATGGTTTCAGAGAAGCATTTATTTCCCTACACACTGGACATCTGGAAACATTCCCCTGCCACATTTTATTAGAACATTGAAATCACCTCGTTAAATGATATGGAGGGATTTAGAAAGCAAGGTAATTGTTGGGAGATCAATCACCGATTAAACTTCCCATGCCACTTTAATATGTTCCCATTTACTGCCACAGACACTCATTCTAATCATTGGCTATGCCATTTAAATGATTTTCATCACAGACTTCCAGGTTTTCTGAGCCTTCTCCTGGTGTAATGACCCCCACAGCATTTTCCTGTCTTTGTTGTTGAGCAAATGAGCTGATAAGCAATGAAGTACATATGCCAAATTACTATTTTAGTACCCACTGCTGCTTTTCTCTCAAAGATATAATAGTAGAAAAGGAGCTGAACAGAAATCTCACTTGCTTATTTGCATCTGTTCTCTCAAATCCTGAAACAGAGCTTTGTTTGTGCCAGTACACCACAGACTAGATGAAGTGGTGAGTGTCCTGCTGTGACCAGGGGATATTTGAGGTGGATAAGAGGAAGTACATGGTGGGGGTTGGATCCTGAAGGCAAGTGGGCATTCAGGGAGGAAGATGAAATCCACTGGGGAGAACTGAAGTGCTGAGGACTGCCCTGGTGAAGGTGTCCACGAATGCTGAGCCAGCATTTGACATCTTGGAGCAAGAAGCCTTTGAAGGAAGAATATCACTGTTGATGCAGGAATTGGGGGAAGAAGAAGACCATCAGTGCAAAGGGGAAGCTGGTGAGAGGTTTTGAGTAGTGTTACTGATAAAGAATTTAGAGAAAGAAAAAATACAAACCAAGAACCATACCTGGACAGGCACAAGTGTCCTAAGGGTCACTGGGCAGAGTTGGCACAACTGAAAAATGCACGTTTTCTTGATGAGAGGAAAATATTCTAAAACTGTGCCTTGTATCAACTTTTTTGCTTCTTTGCAGGGAGAACCAAGAAAATGTAATGTCTGTATTGGGACTTATGATCTATAGCAAAGTTTTTTCTGCAAAACTGTATACAATTGATGTACCTACATAATTGCATATCCTCCATGGTCTTTTCCTGAAGATGTGTGTTGGAGAGAGCCATTCATCTGGTTAATATTTATTTGCACTTTAATCCCCTTTTCTGTCCCACTCCAAACTAATTACGTGTGCATTTGTCCCTCCCTTTAACCACTGCAAATAGAAAGCAGACGGAAAGCCAGGAGCTTTGACAAAAAGCAGGAAGAGGAGAAGAAAAAGCCCTGAGAAAATGATAGCCACACATGGCACACTCTGATCTCAGTGTAATGAGGAGGCTTGTAAAGGCTTGCATTTGTGGGTCATTTACCCGTGCCGTACAGAGTGTTTGTTTTACTTGGTAAACAAGGATCACAGCACTCCGCTTTCGGGCAAATAGATTGTGGATATATTTTCAAAACTGAAGTTGAATGACTTTAAAAGTGTGTAATAGCTCTCACTGCTTTTCATTTCTTTTATACATAGCTTTTTAAATGTTGTGTGACTATTGACAGCCCTGGAAGGTAATCTAGGGTGATTTTCCCCTTGTTTTGATTTGGGCAGTCAAAAGAGATATAGCTCTTTTCCATGTCCAGATAGCAGCTGTGGAATTTCTCTGTCTCTGAACATATTTTACTCCAGTTTCTGATGTTTCTGCCTGGCTCTGCTCTCTTAGCTATGATCTCAGCATCACTCTGAGGTGCTCAGCCATCGATGCTGCTCACATGTTGGCTTGCTCCAGGTGCAAGGAGATTGGCTTGCCTGGTGTGAAAACTCAGCAGTACAGTATGGACTCAGGCTCTGCCCCTTGGCTCTTGCCTTGTTGCAACCAGCTTGACCCACACATCAAGCAAAAGTAAACTTGTACTTGGACATGGTTTACGAAGAGATGAGAGACATGGTCTCTGTTTTTTCACCTCCACACAGAGCCCCAGAAACCTGAGAATTGCCGCACAGTGACCTCTTCTAGAAGTTATAGACCAGTTCTTACCTGTGCAGTACAATGTGATCCAGGACTCTCCACACAGTTTGGGTAAAGTGCCTTTTAATGCTCTCTGTTAGTGACTGCCCTTTGATGTTACTCTCAGTATTTAAAACTCTGCTCCTTTGGTCTTTGTGGAAATGAAAAATATTTTACCACTCTAGCAAAATTATGCACTTCAGATGTACTTTGGTAATTTTTTGCAGGAGTCCTCAGACTTTCTGATCAAGATCGACTTCAAGACCTCAGACCAGAATCCAGCTAAGGCAAATTTGTATTTATTCAAGATGCTTCATGAGTGCTTCTAGCTTTACCTGAAAACAAAATACCTTGATACCGTGTCTCTAATCTCATACCTGCCCATTCCTCAACTAGATTGCTGCTGTCCTCCTGTGGATCTAATCCATCCCCCTTCCTCCCTGGGGAGCATCTTATCCTGCCTTCACCCCCAAAAATCCAGCTCCCTGCATGCCTGACAGGCCAGCAGCCCCTCAGCCCAACCCACAACCTTCATTGTCATGGTGAATCAGCAGCTTGAATACCGGGTCAGTTCTCACTCATGTGCAACTCTTTCTGCTCTGGGGAAGTTCTCAGGACCCAGGCAGTGTCAGTCCTCCCAACTCTGAGGCTCCCTCAGCCAGGGTGTGACAGGAATTCACAGCAGCAGGGTATCATGCTGCTTACTGCCTGTGAATTTGGTGTAACACGAGGATTTTGGACAGAAGAGCCATATGCTGTGGGCTGTGGTAATCCTCTGCTTTTGGTCTCACATTAATTTTGTACCCTGTGAGGTTTGCTCTGAGTTTCATAGTCACCTTCTGAAAATAGTGAGTTTTGGCCTTCTTCCAGCAAAAGCCAAAATTTCCTTCATCCTCAGGCCCAAAGGACTGGGTTGGAAGGAGGGAAGAAGCAGAGGGAACAGGGACTAGGCTGACCTCTTTTTCCACGTAAGGGGACCAGCTGGGAACACAGGCAACCTAACAGATTCTAAAAGCTGCCTGCTGCCCTACCCTTTCCAGAAACCCTCTCTGTTCTCAGCAGGGGGAAACAGCTCTTGAGGCAGCTTTTCTCCAGGCTGAGAGAAGGTGGAGGTCATGGAGTCAGGAACAACTTTGATGCTGGAGCTGTGAAGACTTGACCTGTGACTATAGCCTGCCTCCTGGTCTTCCTGAGATTAAATTATGATATAGAGCAATACCAGAAATAACACCAGTCATTTAACAGGGGTGAGGAGTTTTTAACTCTGACTTAGCCCTGACCTGTTTTGTGATGCTGAGAGACCCAACAGTCTGTCATGTGCCCTGTTTTGCTAGGTGGTGATGAAATCCAGGGAGTGACTACAGACCAGGCTTGGAGGGCTGTAATTTCTGAAACAGCGTCTGAAAAGTTTGGGGATGATGGTGGGATTTCAGCAGGTCCTGTCCTCAGCTGGGACTGCATTCCTGCTATTCTCATTAGAGGGAAGCCACACTGCATCAGTGGAAAACTGCTGGAAATGTCCCTGATAGCGCAACAGAGGGACAGACTATTGGACAAAAGGAAGGGTGATGCCAAATTTTGGGGCATGGCCGTTGGAAGGAATGCCCTGGCAGTGCTCCAGGCTTAAAACCCCAGCTTGCCATAGTGGGTGCTTTTCATCCAAGCTTTCAGAGACATCACATCAGTTTGGTTTAGTAAATATTTCAACAGCGTTTTGAAGTTCCAATGAAAACAGAGAAAACCTTTGATGTCTACAGACCCTTTATCCCACCACACATCTCACCCCATGCTTTTCAGCAACATTGTTTAGTCAGGGCTCGCTGAGGCCAAAGGGATACAAGGTGCAAAATCTTAGGCCCACTGAAGTCAGTAGAAAACTTTTCCCTGTTACAGTGAGGCCAGGTGCATGCTGAATTAAGTCAAAGAGAACAATTTTAGTTTCTCCATTTCTCTCTTTAAAAAAAAAAAAAAAAACAAACCAAAAAACACCCAAAAAGAATTCTGGTCAGAAAACAAGAACCTCTGACAAAACCCCAAAACGGAATAAGCATCGTGTGTGAGGAATTATTTTTAAATTTTTCATTTATTTTTTCAGGAAGGGTTGTCTTGGACATTAATCCATGGGATAGAAACAAACTGAGAACTATTTTTTTGATGGCCAGCCTGGAAATCCCTGCATCACTGAAGCAGTGGTAACTATTGTTTTTCTGGGTGGAAAAACATGGATTTTTCACATTGGTTTTCCCAAAAGAATTTTTTTCAACAGAATTATTATTCTTCTGCTGAAAATGCCTGTTCTATGATATGGATATTTTATGCATATTAATCATTCCAGGAAAAATTCCTACCCAGCAAGTCTATTCAATGCCTTACTTATTTTCCTTCTTTGTGTTTTGCATTCCAAATGTAAATATTAACAGTAATTTCTAAGGCTCACAAGGAGACTCCCAAGTTTAATAAAGCCTATGTTGTGAGTCTTTGCCTTATTACATTTCTGCTTAGAAAATATGGTGCATAACAACTGAGGGCCAAAGAATGCATCGACACAAACTGGGGATTTCTGCAATACCTGTGTGGGTGTTTAAGGGGGAGAACACTGCATTCTGAAGTTTGACTCCAGTGAATGTGTTAGTATATATGCATAAGATCTAGTTTGTTTTCCTCTCTATTTTCTCTCTGCTACTCTGTCTTTCTCTGTCTCTCTCTGTCTCCTAATATTTTGTCAGTGTTTTGTTTATGAGTTGCTTTTTCTTTTTTTGTTTTGTTTCAACCACCAAGATGGATTTTAATTTTCTTTCCTTTTTCTTCCTTTTCTTTTTTAATTCCCTTTATCTTCCTATTCCAATTTATTTTCCTTTTTTTCCTACTTCTGCCTTTCTCTGTGGGAGCTCATCCTTATCCCTGATTTAGTGTGATAACACAGAAAAAACCCCCTTGTTTTCAGAAGCTCCCGTCTGTCTCAGGACAAGCACTACGCTAGACCGGCTCCTGACAAAACATAGCCCTTTTGTTCAGCATGTGTTGGCTCACCCCAGCTGAATGAAATGGCTTTGTTTTAGGTGTAGATAGTAAGCTGGGTCTGCCTGGCAGGTGCATCTTGCAGCCAGTGTCACACTGCAGTAAATTCTGTAATTACAGGTCATGGAGGTGGAGCTCTCCTTTGATGTGACTTTTTCTGTTGTTGCAAGCGGATACAATTTGACTGAGATATCAAATGCAGATAGCAGTAAAAATTTAATTAACAAATCAAAGCTTTTATCTGGGGTTTTAGAACTCAAGCCAACAGGTTTCTTCAATCTAAAGAAATCACAGAGATGGAGGGGCGAGGGCAGTGCCTTTGTAGTGTATACAGCTTACGACCTTTTTTATAATGCTTGCAAAGATAAAGCCTCTTTAACTGTTACTTTCCCTTTAAGAAGCTTTTAGATCTTCTCCAAAAACAAGGATATTGTTCACTTCATTTTCATCATTTTAACTCTTCAGTATGTGTGCATTTCTCTCATGATACTGCAGATTACTTACCAGGGGAAGACAAAACATGCTCACACTTCCCTTCCTGCAGCTGGGGCTGCACAGAGCACCCCACTACTCCAAATTCATGTGCTGGATTGATTATTTCTCTTGTGCTGAGCCAGACAGTGATGGTGTCAGTGGCTTGACATTCCTTCCATAATTTACTTACCATCTTAACAATGAAAGCCTCAGTGAAATGAGGCTGAAACTTGGCTCTTAGCTCCTTCATCTGCAGGGAAGTGGATGCTCTTCACTTTCAGTGCTTTCCAGGAGTGTGTCATGATCAAAGCAGATGGGTCCACATGCTGACTGCCTCAGTCACCCCACTCATTCTACTGCTAACTGGGAGCTGGGAGAGCAGCACTCTGCCTGTTACATGTGGTGTTTGTGATTACAGCTGCCTGTGAACAGAAGTAAGAGCAAAAGGACAAAATAATAATAATAATAATAATAATAATAATAATAATAATAATAATAATAATAATAATAATAATAAATAATTCACATGCCTGGTGCTAGAGGCCACATGTCAGAGCACCCCAAAAAAACATAATGAGAGATAATCAGAGCATATTGCACCCTGTATCTCAATAAATACAACTGACTTGCATTTATGGGCCAGCTCTTTTTCAGAAGTTATTTCCAAGGCTGTGTACAGACCAAAGTTTTAAAATGCTGCATGACAGATTGAAAGAGAATAAGTAAAAGAAAAATGATCTCAGCTGTTCACCATGATACTATGTATTTCAATTTTCAAGACCTAGAAGTCCTTCAAAGGAATGAACACTCTCTGAGAGAGATCCCAGGCTGATCTTCTGTGGTTCTGTAGAGTCAAGTTGTCCTATTTGTGTAATTCCTGTCTTTCTCAGTGTATCTGAGATTGGCCCAGGAGTTTCTGCAAGTTTGCACACAAAGGTCCTGGTTCAGGGAAACATGTAACAGTATCAGACAGCACTTAGGAGAGTCTTAAATATAGAAACATTTAATCAGGGTCTAAAGGACCTGCCTGAAATGAAGCAAAAGAACCTGAGTCAAAGACCTCTGAAATCAGCACAGCACCACAAACCTGTGCTTGTGCCAGTGTATGTGCAGAGGCTCTCACCTGGAATTATAGATCTGGATTTCTGAGCTGACTACTAGAGGGACTACTGAAACAAAACTCTACCAAGCATGATAGAAAGTGATGATAATCCTAGTGAATTTATAGTGTCAATCATATATAGCACAGTTACCCAATTCTAAACTCTCAAACTACCACTGTTGCAAAAGCATCAAAAGCTATCCAAACCTCTAGCTGGAGTTTGGAGAACTCCAAGAAGAAAAAAAGAAAGTAAAAACAAATGAAAGAAAGAAGAAAAAAGGAAAGAACGGAAGGAGAGAAAAAGAAAAGATAGGCCATCCTTATATTTAAAGTATGCAAATTAACTTCTTGACATTTGCATTACTAATTTTAGTGCTTTGATAGAAGTACTCTGTTACCAGACTTTAAAGCCTCAGATATCACCTCAAAGAGCTAAGGAAAAAGAAGGAAAGACTTCAAAGTGAACAATTACCTGTTGATGATGTATTATATTTAAAGGCTCTGGCTGTGGATTAAAGCTAGTCCTAGGATTGTTAATAGCCTGCAGTAAACAACTAATGAATCAAAGAAAAGGAACAAAAAGCAGCTCTAGTTGAAGGACATTCCCACTAATACCAAAAGCCAGAGTCTAAGTGTTAAGTGTAACACAATAAAATACAGTCATTTCACACTAGAGTGTATAAGAATTTAGAAAAATGGGCACAGGTGAATTATTAGGGGCTGTCCTTTGAGCTTTGTTCTCAAAGCCCTTTGATGCCATTAACAGCACCAGGTTTTCCAGTCCTCTGTTATCTTTTTTGTTTTTTCAGTTTACATGCAATTTTTCTGTTGTATAACGAAGAGGATAGGTCTGAATGTGAAGAGCCATACCTACAGCAGCAATAGAAACAGCAAACTTCCATACTGCAGAAGTAAAAGCTCAAAGAAGGAGGCACAGAGCAGGAAATGGAGAGAAAACAGCTGAAAACAGTGCAGAATAAATTGGATGTCTACAGGGATCTCTCTGATTTGGAGCTGTTAAGAATCTTGATGAAATAGGAAAGTCAGTGATTTAAAGGGGGTGGTTGGGAGAAATTATTTCAACATAGTTCAGCTAAGTAGATGACAGCAGTGCTGCAATCATAGTCCTTCAATCATGGCCCATCTTTGTCCCACCAGAGCAAAACCTTTTAAGCTGTTGGCAGCATTCACATGAGCAACAGTGGAAGACCCTCATTTCATACTAGATGGAGCCCTGATTTGAGAAGCTTTAAAGAGGGAATGTTATTTTTACTTAAATGTGTGGGAACTGAGGTAAGGGAGAACTTTTCAGGGGAAAGTACTTTTTCTCTTTGAAAATAATTTTGGGAGAATTAAGGCACAGGAAAACCACTGTGAGCTTGCAATTCATTAGGGTGCTATTGATACATACATATGTGTGTGTGTGGCATGGTGTGAAATGACTTTTCATCTTTTGTCAGATCTAAGCTTTTAAAGGCTGCTAAGTTTTCTCAGGAAAATTTAGGAATTGATTGAAAATAAAGGAGAGCTAAATGTGGATGATGCACATTGCACTGCACAGTGCACATGCACTGAAGAGCTAATAGGTATTTCTAATGAAAGTGATTATTTTTAAGACTGAAGGAAAAAAACCAACCAAACAACAAAAACTCCAAAGCAACAACAAATCACAACTAGACAAAACTAATAATGCCCTAGAAGTGGCCTACAGATCATCTCTGTCTTTCTGCACTCTGTGGTGGATTGAGATAATAGTGTATCTTCCTGAGGTAAGTTTTAAAACCAGCCTGGCTATTCAGCAACCACCATATCCAGTCTGTGGCAGGTCTGAATCATGAAATTTTTAGGTTTGGAAGGGTTCCCTGGAGATCACCTAGTCCAACACTCCTGCCAAGGCAGGGTCACCTGGAGCAGGTTACACAGGAACTCTTTGGGTGGGTTTTGAATGTCTCCAGAGAGGGAGATTCCATGACCTCCCTGGGCAGCCTGTTCCAGTGCTCTGCCACCCTCAAGGTAAAAAAGTTCTTCCTCATGTTGAGGTAGAACTTCTTGTTTCAGTTTATGGCCACTACTCCTTGCGCTGTCACTGGCCACCACTGAAAAGAGGCTGGAACCACACTCTTGGTACCTGCCCGTGAGATATTGACCTCCATTAGTGAGATCCCCTCTCAGTCTTCTCTTCTCTAGACTGAACAGGCCCAGCTCCCTCAGCCTCTCCTCATAAGAGAGATGCTTCAGACTCCCAGTAATCATTGTGGGTCTCCACTAAACCCTCTGCAGTAGCTCCTTGTCTTTCTTGTACTGAGGAGCCCAGCACTGGACACAGCACTGCAGAGGTGGCATCACGAGGGCTGAGGGGCAGGATCACCTCCCTTGTCCTTCGGCCACACTCTTCTCAATGCACCCCAGGATACTCTTGGCCCTCCTGGCTGTAAGGGCATTGCCAGCTCATGGTCAGCTGGTCATCCACCAAGGCTCCCAGGTCCTTGTCAGCCCCCAGCCTGTGCTGGTGCTTGGGATTTTCACCTTGCTCTACACAAGCAAGGCCCACTGTCTCTAGGTCTGTGTGGGAAAGACCCCAGGATTCCCATCCCCAGCAGGAGAGATGTTATGTGCCTGAAGTGCTTCCTTAATCACAGGATGCAATATGGTAACAATTAGTTTTTGAGACTGAAGACTGGTTTTTTTCCACCATAATAAGTCACTGGTTCAGAGCTGGGACCTACTCAGCCACTCTTCGTGACATCACTCACCCTGAATGAGGACTCATTGGTCAGCTCATCTCAGGGAAAGGATTGCTAATGTACACCTGAGATAAAAATCAGGCTACACAAAGTGTCTCAGAAACATTAAGAAGGATATGAGAGAGAATGAGTCAGCTTGTGAAAAGCCAGAAAAGGGCAGTGTACACATGATGATGGGGACAAGGCTTTCCTCATTACACGTAGGGTTGCTGCTGAGTGTCTGCTCCTCTCCATAGGGATGGCTGCTGAGGGACCTGGACCCTTGTATATCAATACATTCATGGCAAGAGTTCATTTTATAATGACTGTAGAACTAAACAGGGAACAAAAGTGTCCCAACTTCATTTTGAGTATGTCTTTCCCTACCTGGTACTGGGATTCCTGTCTCCCACCATTCCCTGTCTTGGAACACATGGCCTTTCTGGAGCTGCAGTCCCATGGGAGGCAGTGAGTCAGTTTGGTGTCATATCACCACGGGAGAAGAGTCCCTTCCACTGCCCCATCTCACCATCTTTGTATTGCCCTTGCTGTCTCCTGACTGTAAGCTCCTGCTGCTTACCATGTGTGGGCTTTTGGAACACTACTTTACATGATTTAATTCCAAATATGGCAGAGGACTAACGTAGCAAAAATGGCTCAAGGAAGCATCTGATGAAGATGGAGCTGCCCCAAAGGAGGGTGGGGCAGCACTGGGAGATTCCCTGAAAGGATGGAAGAGTCTGAAAGGAGGGAAGGATAGAGGAGACATGCCTTTTTCCAGACACATAAGCTGTGAAACAGCACCCAAAGACATTTTTCTGAGTTTTGTTAAAGTCCCTGGAAAGAGGCAGGCAGTCTGAACTGAGAAAGCTGAGCTGCTCTCTAGGAGTTTTGATAAAGATAGCCTGAACAATGAATGTGGACTACAAAACAAACATTTGGAAGCTGAAAGTTAAATGAGGTGAAGCCCAAGCATAATCCTTGTCACTTCAGGTAAATTGTTCATCATTATTCCTGTATTCACTGTTTGCATGCATGTATGTGACGGCTGTCTTTATGTTTGAGGTTCCTTAGTAGGCCACACATACTTCTGCAACAAGCTGGTAGTTTCCATGTCCTGTCTCACCCTTGCTGTCCATAGTTTTTTGCTGCTTCCAGAGGTCTGGGATTCAATAATAAAACACTACATCCTGCGTAGTGTTTTCTTATTGAATCCCAAACCTCTGGAAAGTCCCACAGTCAGTTTGCCAAAGGTTGCCATTTTAGTGCATTATTTGTTTGTGCCGTAGCAATGCCCAGAGGCCCCTTTGTGCAGAGCAGCATTTGTGGCTGGTACATTTGCAGCTGTCCTAAGGTCCAGGACAAGCTCTCACAGCCCCATCCCTGCCTCTTCGGTGCACAGTGTTTTCAGCCATCATTAAAGCTTAATATGTTCCATTTGGCACCATTGCAAGAAATCTATCTTGTTTGGGGAAAATGTATTTTATTAAGCCCAAAGAAAAGACACAGCCACTTTTGGGTGATATTGACTATTCGCGAAATGTCATTCCCGAGTTGTCTGGTTTGCCAAGTGTGGGACATATGTTAGTAATTGACAATGAGCAGAGTGGATCTCTTCTATAAATGGCTATTTCAAGACACGACTAGTAATAAAATAAAGGGGCCAGGGGTTCCTCAGAAGATCTAAAACTGTACATCCTTTAAAGCTGTTATCGCTAGCAGGCGAGACTTGTTCTCCCCCTTTCTCTTCCAGACTGCTTTTCTTCCTGTAGAACCTTAGGCCTGTTCCTCATTTTTGCTTATGTTGCAACAGACGGGTTTTTTGTTTCTTCAGGAGACAGCTAGCTGAAATCTGTGTCTCGTGTTTCTGAATACACTTTCCACCAACATTTGTTCTATCCTTAGTTGAACAACTCCAGCAATGACATACAATGATTTTTGGGGACCTGAAGGAAGAAATAGTTTCATGAAAATGTCTTAATTATTCCTATGGATTCTAACTCTTCATTCAGTTGCACTGCAGAGATGTAAACTATCATAGATACTTTAAAAGAGACAGAGACCTAAATTTGCTCTCATGTCACCACTGCTTTAATGTGAAAACATTAATTCAGATGACATAATTTCTGAACATATCAGTGGGTTGGAAGGGTTTGAACATACAAATAATTATGTATGTGTGCAATCCTGCAGTCTTTTGTTGCCACAGACCTGTTTGCTCCAGGAAGTTATTGGTCTGTAGTGATGGAGGTAGAAACAGGTTTTTAAGAGACCGAAGTACACCTGGATATCGAATGG
The DNA here is from genome assembly GCF_012460135.2 of Molothrus ater. Taxonomy (NCBI): domain Eukaryota; kingdom Metazoa; phylum Chordata; class Aves; order Passeriformes; family Icteridae; genus Molothrus; species Molothrus ater. Next base: position 101,405,736 of record NC_050478.2, on the reverse strand, counting down.
AATGGACAATACAGTGCACACAACGAAAAAGGTGCCACCTGTATAAGGTTCTGTCAAGTTTGTCTGATATTTGGTGGGTCAAGACTATATGGTTGTTTGGGTGGCTGGTCACATTTTTTTTTTTCATGCAGAATACTGGTAAGTTTGAGCGTGGTTGTGGTAAAATGATGTGTAAGTAGATGCTGGAAATCCATCCTTCTGGTGACTTGGCCTAATTAGCAAGGAGAAGAAAAGAAAGAGGCGCAGATGACTGATGCAAAGTTGTATCTGCCCTTTATGATGTGTCTTTCTTTCATGTCTTAGTGGGCTCCACTTTGCTATGGGACACTTGTGTAACAGAAGAACTGGTTTACATTTTTGCCTGTTCTTTCCAAAGCAACGCCAGCTGATGTGATCCGCCCCAATAAACATTAGCTAACTATTCCAATATGTTCTGTGTGGGGTGTAGTCTAAACCAGAAAATGATGCAAAATACTGCATCCCCCTTCTCAGGCAACAGCCATGGCCAAATTGGTGCGTGATTTATGCACCAACAGCAATAACAGCCCAAGGAGCACTAAGGTCAGCAGGAGTCTTTCCACTGACTTCAAAAAGTATCATCTCCAGCCACCTGAGACAATGTTAGGCACATTTACCCCAGAAATAAACGTGGATTATGAAACATTTATGAGACTGTTTTCTCTCTTTTATTCAATCTGGTGATGAGCAATCCCAAACCAGAGATCTCTTGGCTCATGGGGAGGTGGCGTTGCCTGGCTGCAAATGGAGCCAAACCTTTGGTATTTTCCATTTGTCTCAGCCTCCAAGATGCGAAGCTTTTCCTGACCCTTGGGTAGAGAATGCAGGTTAGTCCTTCCATGTGGAGTCAGCATTTGTTGATCTCCTTTCCAGTTTGTATTGCTTGTTTTCCCATTAAAGGAGGAAAGAAAGGCAAATTAGATCACTTTTTGGAAGGAGGGGGACTGAACTATTGTTCTTACCTACTTCATATCTATATAAGTCCCATACATCAGTTCTTGTGCATCAAATAAAGTAAAAAAATCATAAATAAGTCTGATCCCTGCTTCTCTGTATGCACAATTTTAACAGTAATGGATATACATTCAGCTGTTGGACTCATAATTTATGCACTTTGCATAAGGATGGTACAGCCTGACAACACTGCTGCCTGGTAAGACATCAGAGAAAGTGCTCTAGCAGGGTCAGGCACCATGACTACTGCTTGGAAAAAAACCCAACCAATTAGCAAAACTCCAGGAGTAACAGTATCCTTCACAAACCAAGGAAGGATCTTGATAACTGCAGGGTTGAGCTATTACTTTTCAGCTCAGAATTAAAATTTTTTATTGAATACTTTCAGGACAGAAAAAAAATTGCAACGGTAATCTAGAGAGGTTGGATAAAGTTAAGCTGTTATTTTCAGCTCTCCCAGCTATACTCTGTTAAATTACATCTTGTAGGACATGAGTAACAGTGATTTCAATCCTGTGGCTCTCAAATTGTGGGTAAAACTATGACAGGACCTGAGCTTTTCCTCTCTCCCCACTCTTTCTGCCACACAAGTTATGACTATCCAGGGAGCAGCAGGAGTATGTTGGAGAAGTAACACTGAGCAATGTGGGTGAGGGGAATCAGGCATGACAAAGTTAACTATTACCACCCAACATCTGATTTTTTCTAAATAGTCTTTGCACTAAAGGCAGCCAGCGACAATGGTATTACGTTATTGCTGACAGTAATTCCTTTGTTGGGATATATGTTTTGCTGACAGCAGTCGAAATCTTGGAGGTATTTGCCATTGGGAACTTGGTCCCATCCCTCCTCATTTGTTTATTATTTGCTCTGATGCTTTGGTCTCTCAGCCAGCTGGCTTGTGTGGAAAGGGGGTTTCTGGAAGAGCAGGCTGGCTCAGGCCTTGGGGGGTCGTTACCATGTCCCTGATTGTGCACTTGACACCAACACGCTGGGTGATTTAGGACCAGACACTTGCTGTCTTTGCCTCCATTTCCCTCCAGTGAAATTGTTAATGGTGGTGGTGCTTACTTTACAAACTGCATAGAGTTGTACAGTTGCCAAGCTCTCTATGAGGCAACAGATGACATCAATTAGTTGTTTTGTACAGGCCCAACACTAAGAAAGAAAAAAGTTCTTTCATTCGCTGTGGCACTGAGGTCATTATGTTTCTCCATCCATCTTGAACATCTAGCCTTGTAGGGCATGAGTCAGGATCAGTTGTGCACTTTGCCTTTCTGTGTTCAAATACAGAAAGGACCTGTAAACATGCAATAGTCAGCATTTATCATCTGATCTATCAAAAGATAAAAACATAATGTGATTTATTGCCTATCTTTACTTTGGCCCCAGTATGAAAGATTATATTTTATTTGCTCAATGGACTTGTAATTAAACAAAGAAAGAAAGAAAAAAACCCCAAACCCTAGTAATTCTCTTTGTTTTCTTAGTGCTCATAGTTTTTCCGTTATTTGGTCTTCTCCAAATTTCTCTGAATTTTACCCTAAACTTCTGCTTCAGTTTGAAGTTAAAAGAAAATTTAGTATAGACTTTAACAAAACCAGAAGAGGCCTCAATGTCTTGCCAAAACTTTTAAAAGGTGAAGATGCTGAGTTGCTTAGAGGAGATGCTTTGGATTCTTCATACTATGAGTTGGTTTACTAAATACTGACTTAATGCATATAAAAAAGGGGGGGAATCCCCCTAGAGTCTCATGTTACAGAACAGAAAAAAATGCCTCACTTGTTTGTGATTAAACCAAAGTCTTATGGATTACTATGCATTTTTTTTCAATATAGGAAAAGCATACAGGGAAAAATTGGCAACTATGACTACCATAGTTCCACCAGTGCAATAGGAGCCAAAAAATTTGCAGTATGGGATGGTTTCTTTGTGTAGCATTTTGGAGATGTCAGACACATGGGGTTTTTTTGCACAGACTAATGCGTGGCCTTTGCATCAAGTCTATAGCTGCATTACATTTGATAAGGGTTCCTAGAAATTAAGACCTTAAAACAGGCTGTCATTCATACCTTTGCAGGGCGGGGTGAAAGTATGAAATCTCCTCATTAAAAAAGAGCCAAATCACGTTACTGGAGTAGATCAAGTTACTGGACTTCATGCACTTCATGAATCTCTGGCATGGTGTTTGATTCAGGATTGCCTTCAAGATGTGAAAGAGGAAAAAGACCTGCTGGAAAGCCCATGGCTGTGTCCTTCTTAACTCAAGCAGTAATCACTGTAGCTTCCTTTCCCAGTTGTTTCCTTGTGACCCATTGATCCTCCTGGACCCAGGCTCTGAGATTTCAAGGCCCTTGGCAGACCACTGAGCTCTGAGCGAAGAGGTAGCACATGGGTGTGATGAAAAGGGTGAAAGCTTTATGGAATCGGCTCTATTTTCCCTTCCTCGTACAGGCGCTCGCTTATCACTGTAGTTTTCCTGAAAGATCAAAAATAAAGTCTTCCTGGATTTGGAGTAGTAAGAAGTTGATTTTATTGCAGAAATGTGACACTGTAGGAGTTAAAGTAAATCCCAATATTTTGGTTCTTCATGGTGCAGCTGCCTTGCCATATTTAATACCACACTGTCACCAATATTGTGCAAAAGCTTCAGTACAAACAGATTAACAAGTAGCAGTGACACCACACCAATAGCAATAATCTAAAGTAAATTATCTCTTCTTCCTACTGTTCTTTCCCTTTGCATTTCTGCTCTGGCTGAATTACGAAATTCTCTAGGCCATGCATTTTATTGAGGTGACTGCAATTCTGCAGTAGCAAGCATTTCTGCCCTTTAGCTGTTAAGCACATGGTGCTCCAAACATGACAGCAAACCACTAGGAATGTCAGCTGCATCCCACCCTACTGGGAATTCAACATTTTTCTGAAGACAAAAAATATTTCCCTTGGCTGATATATTATAATAGCTAATAATAATAATAATAATAATAATAATAATAATAACAACAACAACAATAATGCTGTGCTTTCAAAAGATGTTTTCTAACCTAGAGTCTGAACGCTGTATATCACTTACTTTTAATCAGGTCTGATATTGTATGAAAAGGTTTGTATCATCCTTAGGAAAAGACAATAACACAAATGAAAATGGATTCTCAACCAGTGCAATCCAGAATTTGTTAGTTTTATTGAAGTGAATGATCACTCACTTTATTGAAGTGAATGATCAGCTTTGTTTTCTTCACCCCATCTATATGACCATTACTCTAGCGGCAAAGAGAGTGTTAGCACCTTTTGATAAATAATCTTGGCTATCAAGAATCCAATTCCTTTTCCTTTTCCTTTTCCGTTTTCCCCCATGTTTCCACCTTCTGCTTTCTTTCCTCTTTGTACTGGTTTTTTTGTTTGTTTTTGCAGTTTTTTAAGGTTGTCTATCTGGAAGCAAAGCAAACACTGGCTTTCTTTCTTTCTTTCAAATGAGATTTTGGTTGAGGCAGCAATAAAACATTTGTGGTGAGCATCAAGGGGCCATCTGCAAGGCCCCTTAAGCCTTGGGATCAAGACACCCATAAGCATGGGTTCAATGCTTAAAAAATTATTCACAAAGTAAGCATATCAATGAGGTGCACTGAAAGCAAAGCCTCCTGGAGTGCTTCTCTCAAAGCTGTTATTTAAAGCTTTTGAGTTGCTTCAACCCACATGGCTTTGAACAGAGCTTCTGAGGTTGTCTGGGTTAAAGCTGGCCTCTTTAACTTGAGGACAGCCTGCTCTCCCACTTCTTCAGCTACTGGCCTGCAGGCAGGAGGATAAAGACCAGCCCTGTCTCATGTGCAGGGACTGCAGATTACTGAGAAGGCTTTGGACCTACATATCATCCATAATACCTCCCTTAGTCATGAGAGTGCCATTAAATCAAGGGAATGTTCTCATGAATGGCCTTCCCACGACCTCTGCATGCTGACTATTTGCAAGACTTGTTTACTTTCAGTGTTAGATGATGAAACCTGATGGGGACTACTGCCCTCTCTACATGAACATGTAAAGGCAGGGACCCAAGGGAATGGTTCTTCATGTTTTCACTTCTTCTGCTTGGCAAGTGAGGGTTGCCTTTTGACTGAAGAGCTGGGGAAATCTGCCCCTTCTCTGGTGTCCTGATGTTATGGCTAAGGCACCAAAGGGATCTGGGAGAAAGGCGGTGAAGGCAGCACGAGCTGCTCATGCTGCTTTGTGTTTCAGGAAGCTCCACACTCCAGGTGTCTGTGTCCCTGTTGGTCCTGCACTGCAGTTCCTGCACCTGCAATGGCTCTGCCACCCTGAGCTGGGACTTCCCACCTCTCACATGTGCCACTTGCAGTGGAGGAGGATGAGATGGGAAGACCTGACTGAGTCTGCTCCTGTTGCTTCATTTTCAGTAACGCTGCTGAGGCTCTCAGCTGCTGCCTGCAGCCTGCTTATCACTGTGCTCACTTATCACAGTGCTGACAGGCATTGTGATCCTGAGTATGTAGCACTGCAACAAATTTGATATGTTGAGTGTGAACTTGTCTGTTCTAATGAGCTTAGAAGGTCCTGATCCTTCCATCACAATAAATTTACAAGGCAGCCTGGAAAAGGTTTAGAGGTGGGCAATAAAGATGATCAAAGGTACAGAAAGGCTCTGTGTGAAGGATGACTAAGCTAGGACTTTTGTATATGGAAAGGAGATAAAGGAGAAGGAGGTGATACATTTACAAAAAAAAAATAAATTGAGTGGCATGGACAGAATGAATAGATTGATTTTTTTACTCCTTTCTAGTACATGAGCTGGGAGACATCAGATTAAGCTAATAAAATAGTAGGGCTCCAAACAAAACATCTTAGTCAGCTGACCCATGGATCTCCTTGACAAAGGATGGTGCGGGTGCTGAAGTTTTTAGGATTTCAAGGACAGACTAGAGATTTAACATAAGAGTCATGCCCTGGGAGTATTAACCACATAGATACCACAGCCTCATCAAGAGGTTCCTGTTCTGAAAATGTCAGAAAACTGGGAGAGTGTTACAGGGAGTTTTCATATATGCCTGTTCACTAGGCATCTGCTGTTGGTGTGGTGGGAAGTAGGATAGAAGGACCTTCAGTCTGACATTTTACAGTTTTCCTTCTGTTCTTCACAGCAGTGAAAAGTCTGCAAAGCTGTAGAAACTATGAGTAGGCTTTAGGTCACTTAACTTTAACTCTCAGAAAATAGAGGCTCTAGAAATCTCCCAGAAATCAGTGGCGTGGAGGGCACACCACCCACCCTAAGATAGGTATCCAAAAGGACAGATGAATCACCATCTCCAGCTACCTTTTATTTCTGATTTCCCAGGGAGTCTGGACAGCTGCCTCGTGTTGGATGAGTAGTTTCTTTCTAAGTTCAGTTAATCTTACTTGAGTGAGACTGATCCTGATTAAAGTGGGTTTTGGCAGTAGGTTTAAGGCCTTTTTCTGCAAGGTTTCAAATGCCACTGTGTTAAGGCTAGCATTTATTAGATGTGTCCTTTGAAAAAAGCTCCTTGAGCATGACTGGGAATTTCACTCTTCAAAGGTCAGTGGTCTGCAGCAACAAAACCAATCAAGCTCTACCTGGGGTCTGAGGAATCTCTGTTTCAGAGTGTGGGACTTCTGACATTTCACTGCCTATTTAGACACTGCATCTGAAACTAATTAAAAGGAAGGTGACTGATAGCTGAGAGACAGAGATTACTGGCTTGTGTTATACTGTCCAGAAACATTACATGACCATTCCCAGCTGTTGTTCCGGCATGGGGTACACCAGCTGTCTCATCAAATCACACCATGGAATAACAGCACAGAAATCTTCCATATTATCCTGCCATAAGAAAACAACTCCTACTGACAAGACCCCAAAACTAAAAAAGAGTATCTTGAAAGCTAATTATTTTTTGCTTCCTCTGATTACGTTTTGACTTCCAGGAAGCAGATGTAAACACAGTCCACATCCATTCCAGCTTTGTAATCACCAGCCTTTGTTTTTGTAAATGTATCTAAACTGCTAACTTCATTTTCACAGCGCTTAAATTACTTGGAAAATTCTTTCTCATCCAGATTGCCAAGATGTAGAGTGACAGACTTTGGCACTATTGGAGCAGTGTACCCTGCCTGCCTTCTGTGGATGCTTCTGTGGATGTGTTAATCACTATAGCACAGCTTTCCAAACCCATCAGATATTGCTGAATGTTATATACATATTAATTAAGTGAAATACATGCCTTTTTCTTTTTAGTTCTGCCTTTTACAAGAGATTGTGACATTCAAGACGTAAAATCAAATTTGCACCAGATTTTAGATTTCATAGGGACTGACTTAGTAAAAGACAAGATTAGCAAAAATAGCCCTATTGTATTTTCCTTTTGTAAATTTGACTGGATGTAATTCTTTAAATGTATAACCAGTATCTTATCAACGCAAAGCTGCTATACTTGATCCCAGATATGAAACTGGCAGGAAATGGTTTACTATAACAAAATGCAGAACTGTGCTATCACCAGCTTGCCTGAGGAAAAGGCTAAAAATCTTAAAATTTTAATTGTAGCTGAATTTTAAAAATACCAGATGCTATTTGATATTTAGATATGGAAATTATAATAAAATCTATGAATACTAATTCTTCAAGGTCTTACAGTGTCATAAACCCAGAATAATGCCACTGAATACACCTACGTTTTGCTGATATAGAACTGCTGGAAGGGTAGAGTCAGATCTCAGGTATTTTTCACCTGTTCTGTTTAACCTGGCCAGACCTTTACCTACCACAGTCATTGCTGTGTGTGCAAAGCTCAGACATCAGAGCTTTTTGTCTAGAGAATATGAAGCAACACTATCCTTAGGTAAAGAGAGCCCATAACACATTCAAAGGCTCACAGTGTGGGAGAAACTCATAATTTAAGCCAGTGTGGGTGGCTGAATACTCTGAATCCCTTTATGGATCTTTTAAAAGTTATGAGCTGACAGCATTGTACCTTACCTACTCCTCTGAATGCCATTTTGTGCTGTCCTTGTCCTGCTGGGGGAGGTAAGGCTTGTCAAATGAGTAAGAGTATCTAGATACCTTCCTCCCCTTCACTTCAGTTAAAATTAGGCACAGAAATGCCTTTGTGGGTTTGGGCCTGGTAAGCAGTGAGATATAGCAGGGAATCAAAGTGACCTGCAGGAACAGCGTGGCATCTGAGCAGCTGCAGTGGGTATTTTGTGGCAATGCTGGTGGCAGATGGACCAAAGGAATTGTCTCTGGATGCACCACGGCTGTTCTCCTCTCTGTGCAGAAGCCCACACTCACCTGAGGCTGATGCTGACTCTCTAGGATGGATGGGAATTACAGCTGACCAAGTAACTTGTGCTAGCTGTCCCATCAGCTCTCTGAAGAAAGTGTTTTCTTAGAAGCATTTCTAGAAGTCCTCTGCAAGTTGGTGGTGTGGCACTTTTTAGGAATTTGCAAAAAAAGTGACACTGCAAGCAGCCAGACAAGAGTTGGACAGTGTACAAAGACAGCTTCCAAGAAAAAAGGCTAATATCAACAAATATAGGTCAGATACACATAATCATTTATCTGCTCTGGCCACACTAACAGTAAACCAGCTGCAAACATATGACATGCTGAGTGTACTTCAAAGGCTTTTCACAATTCCTTAGCTTGGACAGAAGCAAGGCAATGTGGGTGCCAAGGCAGACACAGGAATCTTCCCCAGACAACTATTTCTTAGCCTGCCATTGCATCCTGATTACTCCCTTTCAGAAAAGGAGAGCTGCCATAATTACCTGGTTTCTTTCCTGTTATAATTGGCACTAAGCAACAAGGTTTTATGGTTGCATTTAATTCTCAAGCCTAAAGGAAAGGAGAGAAGCCTAAGGCAGGGGAAGGTGGGGACATGGGTTTTAGCTGAATTAATCTGTAGGGCTGGGCAATTTAGCTAGAGAGCCATCAAATACCCAGTGGAAGGATTGGGGAAGTTCCTTCCCATTTTTGGAGGCTGCTTCAGACAATGTGCTGGAAGTTTGTGTGAGGGGCAGGCTGTCCTGCTGCCCTCTCAGGGTCATCACCCAAGAGCTGTGCTGGGGACAGAGACACAAAGCAAGCACACAGAGTGGTTAAAGGCTGGCCTGCAAGGCCAGGAGCTGGGCAACATGGGAACAAGTGTCATGCCTGCTGGGAGGGCCATGTGCCTGTTAACCCTGTTCAGAAACTATCACCTCACTTGGCAAATGCTCTCAGGATTTGTTGTGAGCCTTTTGTGGCAATGATGTGCACCTGGGCTAATAAACACTGTGTACCACCCATGAATCAGCACTGGTATGGTTAAGTCTCGGGGAACTTTCTTTTTTTTCCACACAGATAAAAGATCCCTTAAAAATATCTTTCAGTTGTAGTTCCAGGATATTTTCCATACTGGATACAGCTACAGATTTCCTATCTTCCCAGAAACAAAGGTGGCACAAGGGTTGTGTACAAGGCCAGGTAGTAAATAGTGCTGAATCCCAAAGAAATGTCATCATAAGTATCTCTTGATTTTGGAGCCATGTAAAAATGAAAACTGAGCTCAGGTTCAGTAAATAAATAAAAAAAAAAGTATAAGCCTCTACAAGAAAAAAAAAACATTGTGCACATATAAAACCCTTTCTGGGATTGTGATTTTTCCAAAGTGCTGTGAGTTGAAAGTTGTTTTTCATTCAACAGCTACAGCTGTGACTCCAGCTGTCCCCCCTGAATGTTATTTGAATCAAGAAGCCTTTCGTGCTGAGGATTGACCTTTCAAAGGGTTTCATATTGTGTGTGTTACCCCTTTTTGTGCTTCATTATGTATATGCTGATGAGCTGAGGGTGGTGGCCAGGTGATAAATTGCTAGCAAGTGATAAATTGCTAGATAGCCTACTCATTAGTTGGAAGGCTTGTAAGTAAAGAAGAGAAGAAAGAACTGGGAAGATCAAGGACTGTTAGTGGAAGGTGGTGAGAGGTCCCGTGGAACAGGATTAAAACGAGTGAGTCTGAACCTGACTGTGTTGGTGGGTGCTGCCTGTGGTTCATGCTGCTTTTTGGAAGGGGTGGCTGGACGTTCCCACCATGACTGGAAGGTTTTCTCCTTTAGCTCTTTGCACATGTGAACTTTTGTGCTTAGCTGTGTAAATAGATTGCTCAGCATGTGGGTACCTCTGTAAATATGTGCTACTATACTCTTCAAATGAATAGCCATGGTGTCTGCTACGTGGAAAAAAGAAAGCCTTCTCCTTGGGGAAGCAAGGGATGGTATTTGGTTGATGCTGACTCCAGCATGTCTTGAGATGCAGTTTGATATGTAAGGCCATGCAGTACAGCAGTGCTACCTTCCACCTAAGGAAGGCTCTCTGCCTTGTTGAAGAAACCCTTAATTTTAATAAGACTGATTGTCCTTTCCCACCCATGGTAAAAGCATCACACTTGTTTGTTACCTGTGAATGCTGGCAAAATACCTGTAGATAAGTGTTGCAGTTTCTGGCATTTTCTTTTGGAGTTCTTGAGACAGTGAATGCTTTTCAAGGTGTGCATGGCTGGTGGAAGGAAGCTGATAGAAGCTCATATTCAGTGCCTATCAAAACTTAATTCTTGAAAACTGAGAGAAACACTCTAATTAGCTGGGCTTTCCTGAAATGATTAGTTGCAAATGAGTAAATTTACTTAATGGGGCAGTCTTGCCATGCAGGCAGTTGTGGATTTTTCTTGTCTATAACTCTTTCTGACAGAACTTGGACTTCTGGTCAACCAGGGCCTGCAATCAGTGTGACATTATCTGTGGTTCTGCTGGTATTGGAGTGAGATTGGTCTCTTGCCATCATATTTTGGCAGCACAAGCCACATGTGCAAAAGAGACAATACAGACTTATGGGTCCCCTGTGGCTGTCTCCGCACCTCTGAAAAGAAAATGTATGATATTGGCAATGATGCACCAACTTTGGGAACTGTTCCAGGAGTTGTCCCTGAAGCATCCAAGGAAGAAAAGAGTTAAATCTATGCTCCTGGAAACAGAAGGGCAAACACACAAACACACTGCCATGTTAAACCCAGGCAGCCAAGCTGCAAGGATGCTGTGCACAGAATAAGCCTAGAAGGAACTACAACAGATATGTTGGGGCTTTCACAGCTTTGACTGCAGTAGAGATTAATCTAGACTTCTGTGTTGTGCCCAAAATACAAGGCTGGGAGCAGGTAACCTCCTACCTCTTTCTGCAGATGTTCCCATCTGCAGTGAGTGTAGCCTGGAGGAGTTTGTGCCATCTGCAATGGACCATCATAAAACACTCTAAGACACAGAAAACTGTTTGTTGCTACTGAAGTGCTGGTGCTTGACAGCAAATACTTTTATTTATAGTCAATGCATCAACAGATCACCTGAGGAAGCAATGCTTATAGAGTGATTATAGTAGAGTGATTTTGAAGGCCTGTCACTGCAAACTTGGGACCATTCACACATGGATATGTGGTGATACTAGTGTTTTATGCCCAAAGTTATTTTAGTGCTGCAGACAGCTGTATTTCAAATTCTTGGGGCTTGGAGAAGCATGGTGAGCAGCTAGCAATATATTAACATAGATTAAAAAAATACTTCTGAATATCTGTGTCAATCACTGTTGGTAGGGTGAGGGGGAAGTGGCACTGAGGGCTTGTAACAGCCAGCTTTCCAGAAAGACTCTTGTAACATTCTTTAAAGGGTCACTAATACACTGATTTTCATGACTATTTTCTAGTTAGGTACAAAAACATCTTAAATCCTTTCAAAGGCCTTTAAGTGAGATGCAGTTTGAAGAAAGGAATTTTTTTCCCCAATTGAGCAATGGAAAGAACTGCAAGGGGAGAAGCCAATAAAATTACAGGCTTTTTGGGTTATCCAAGGTAATCTTAATCTGAAAATTAGAAGCAGGCACATCAGGTTAAGAATGGGATGAGAACAATTGCTCTGATAATGAAAGGACAGAAAGTGGTTTCCAGTCCTTAAAAATTACACTGTGGACTCCCACTCTAAATCAGGATACTTAAAACAAATAATGCAATCTGTGCTGTAGAAAGGGGAATAACAGTAGGTAGGAGAAATAGGAATAAATTACCAATAGCAGAGGAAGTGGGTACTTGGTGCAGATTGTAAAAAATCCATGAGAGGTAATGTCTCCTTGTATATCTAACTTTTGATGAAAAATAACATTTTAAGAAATTCCTACTCTCTTCTCATCCACAGAGTACTATTTACATCCACACTCCCTGCTCCTCCCCTTCCTCCCCACCTTGGCTGGGCTGCACAGATGTTTAGGAGGCCACTGGGGAACTGTAGTAGGGAATTGATCAGAGGCCTTTAAAAATCCTTGCCAAAAAGCATAAATCATCCCTGTGCTTGAGCTAGAGACCCCCACCTATGTTTGCAAGGTACAATTACTTCCACTCCAAAATCTCTGTGTGGAGCTTGCACATTCTTCCTCAGCCTGGATCTAGCTTGGGGTGCCAGCATGTGGTGTAGGTGAGCCTGGTTTATCCCGTGTGCTGGCCACAGTTCTGTCTATACAAATCCTGACGGGGTTTTGTAAGATCAGGCCCATCTTTTATTAAAGACACCTAAAATTATCTTGTTTTCCTGTGTTTAAGTGTTCTCCTGACAGCACTTCTTTGTGGAACATCCTTTCCTTAGAGTTTTGTTAAGTAGTAGGGACATAACATAAATATGTACATAATCCTGGGATTGGCAGCCTTGTGGATGCTATGCACATAATCCAAGCCTGTCACTGGGAGTTATGAGTATCCCATGAGAAAAAGCAGAATCACAGTAGCAAGCAGTGTTCTGGTAATCTGTACAAGGTGGGATTGCTTCTGCCCCTCCTCATCCCCATTTAAGGTTTCTCAAAGTAAAAGATGTATTGATATATTTTTGCTGTTTTCATCAGCAATTCAACTACATGGGTTTCAGTTGGCTTAATATAAAAATTTTGTTGATAACTTGTGCTTTGAGTAGCTGTCACCATTTTTTAAAATGACAAAATCTATGAAAAACCTGATACCATTAAAAATACAATATCTACAGAGAAAAGCCTCAATATGAAGTTTGCTCGTTATTTCAAAGAAAACATAGTTATTGCAATAACTGTTGATCCAAAACACTTCACATGTGGGAAAGTTTAGCTGAAGAAAGAACAGTTCATATATCTATAAAGACAGACATCTATAAAAAAAGGCATATAACTTGACCATTTAAACTCCTAATCATGAGTTTAAATAGCAAGGTCTAGCTCACTTCCTTTTCCCAGTATTTCATCTGCAGATTTATGGGTATAAACTCTAGGAGAGAGATCCAGTTTACGTGTTCTATCCTGCTCCATCTGGCCTTTTAAGAAGGCTCACACCAAGGTGGTTATGTCTTGGGATGGAACATCTTCATATGGTGGTGATAGTTTGTTCCCTTCAAAGTATTTTTCTATTGTGGTTCTGTGTTTTAGAGGAGCCAATTAAAAGCATGCTTGGCAGGACATAGCTTTTTCAGCTTATCAAGGCTGGAACTTGCTAGATAAGCTCTGTTGCAGTCTATGCCTATATCATGCCTCTGCAGCTTTTAAATGCACTGTAATTTAATGCTGCCTGCCAATAGTATATTACTTCCTATATGTGGAATTTAAATGCTGGACAATTTGGCTTTTTACTGGGTTCACTAGAAAGTTATAAAGAATTATGTGCCAGAATTTCTTTTTTTTTTTTCTTTTCTTCACATTTAGGCCTTATTTTAAGAATTCTATATTGGCTTCATGCTGAGGTCTATGCGAACACAAATTGGTGCATGGGGAACCACATCCTGCCACGTGGCAGCTCCCAACAGCTCTGCTGTCCTGGGATGAGAATGGGTGTGGATGTGTGGGGGCCTCACCTTGTGCAAAAACTGGCCCTGACCCACATGTAGATGAGCAGCTATTGCTCTCCAGTGCTGCCTTGGCTTGGGCTGAAATAGAGCTGAGTGGTGTGCCAAGGAATAGGACGTTGCAGTTGACTCCATGGCAAGAATCCTGTTCCAAGGAACGAGGAAATGCTGGGTGGCTGCTGGCTGGTGGTAACCTACTCTGCTGTGACATCATCTAAGTAAAGGATTTTCAAACCTATGTGTCCAACATAAGGGCATGTTAAAGGATCTTGGGATGTAAAGTACATATTTGACATAGCCATGCTAAGATCCTTCAAGCCAGAGCCCACCTAGTGCAGTTTGAATATTTCATACATTTCTGGTTTTACTTTAGTTTATTATCTGCTTCCAGCTGAGTCACATGACTGTAAACAGATCAGTTTGTCTCTAGGGAAATGATTCCAGAAAATTGGGAGAGTCTGATCAGTCCAAATACCATCTGCAGAAATGAAGATTTTAAAACTCACATAAGGTTGACCAATCTTACACTGCTCCTGTTTGTTCTCTTATGTTTTACTTGGGTAAGCATATAATTTTCTGGCACAAAGTCTAATTTGTTGCATGGATGCTGACATTGCAGCAATGTTCCTCAGCACTTCCAAATTTCGAAAGCAAAAAGTGGCTGACTTCAAAGTAATGCAGATATTCATGAGCTTGTGTCACCAAAATCAATGTGGAGACCTAAACTTTAAGAAAAACTAGTTAAAAAAATAACTTGGGTCCTTGAGAACATTGTCCTCAGACTTTTTCTTATTAATGTTGCTGTCATAGACTTGAAGACAAAGCAAAACTGGTTAGAACCACCACAAGAGTGAACTCTCCATCAGCTCAGCTCCACAGCAGCTCACAGAAATGTTGCCATTGTTCATATTTTCTGTAGTTTGGTCAAGTGGCTGCCTGGTCACAGCAATTTAGGTGCTCAGCAGATGACAGCTCAGTACAGAGGCAACGCTGGAAAATGTCAGCACTTGGAATAGGGACAAGGAGCAAGTTTGGGATTAGGAAGGTGCTGGAAGTGCTGATGAAGCACTGATTTCTGTGCTTTTCAGATTTGTCTTTCAGGCTTGTGCTACCTGTGAGGAAGAGCAGACGGCTGGTTCTGCCACTGCCCTGTGCCTTCGGAAAGGCACAGGAAGAATAAAACACCAACAGTCACAATACACAGAGGTGTGCAGACATCCTCATTACTGTAGTGAAGCCCGCTGAAACAAACTTATGGACTGCAGGTATACACCTGCTCAGCACTGAGCCCTTGCCTTCAGGCAATAGGATCACAGTCCTTGGGATGACTGCCATGATCTACTTATCCTTGAGTAAATAGTTGTTAATTCCTCCTCTGGATAATGTATGACTAACATTAGTGGGACACCCAATTGCTATTCAGAGCACAGTCAGAATTCTCTTCCTACCACTTTGCTTTGCATCTCCCCTTTTCTTTGCTTCATTTAAAATTTCCTCTCACTACATTTCAGGGCTTCTTCTAGGCAGGCATGCTGTAAGCATCAGATCTCCTCAGCATGCCAATGTACCTGTCTACTTTGTTCAGCCATTAGTGACAGAATACCATTAACTTCTCTCATCCTACAGCACTGCCTTTTACAAAAATGCCATACTTACTAGCCTTTCCCAAAGAAGCCTGCAGCCTGCTGTGTTGGTCTTAAAGCACTCTGAAACAGTGGGGCCTGAGTCCCTATTTATTTATTTATTTATTTATTTAATCTGGACTCTTAGTGCAGTGAGATTTCTGTACAAATTGGGATATTAGTGAGACATAACTTCTTGACTGGAAGTTGATCACCTTGCTTAATGACTTCAATAATATGACTCAAACCCAGTGAGCTCAGATACTGCCTTTGGGTTGATCCAGACTATGAAAAAACATTTAGGATGGAAAGTAGT
This sequence comes from Molothrus ater, assembly GCF_012460135.2. Taxonomy (NCBI): domain Eukaryota; kingdom Metazoa; phylum Chordata; class Aves; order Passeriformes; family Icteridae; genus Molothrus; species Molothrus ater. Next base: position 101,389,926 of record NC_050478.2, on the reverse strand, counting down.
CCAGAATGATCTCTTGTTAACATGGCTGCTTGTATTTGAAATTTAAAATATGATGGCTGTAATTTAAAGTGTGATCTTTACCTTTTGTGCCTTCAGTTCTCAACTCCATCCTGCTGCAGTGGCAGGGGAAGGGGAAGCAAGAGAGCAACACCTGGTTTGGGAGAGTCTCCATGGGGGTGAACTGGGGAGTATGATTCCTAAACCATGGCATCTGCAGTAAAAGCTGAGAATCTTCCTGTGAAGAAGACAGCTGGTTTTCAGAAGGCAATTTCTGGGCTTTTTTGACCCATTTAGAAGCATTAGACACTGGCTGCCTTCAGTATGCAAAACTTGTGCATGGCATTTTTGAGCAGTCTACTTGCTGATGAGCTGCTGCATCACAAAGCTGCCTAACTGGGGCAGCTTCTTGCAGCAAGGCTTTCAAATGGATGTCATTGACCTAAGCTGTGGTGCCAGCAGCAACAGGGACTGGAGGAATTTTGCATGTTTTTCAGTCTGAAGTCCAGATTCTGACTAAACCCTGCATGGGTGCTGGTATCCAGTGATGGGTTGGATCAGTCTCAGTCACAGCTGGGTACACTGCATATCTTCTTTCCAGCCTGTAGTTCTGGATTTTCTGTCTGATGTGGTTTTGAAAAGTACCAGCAAATTCTTGCAGAAGTCTTTTTTTTCCTAACTGCAGCTTATGGATATTCTCCAGGCAGAATGGCAAAACTTGTCCTGAACTTTCTCCTCTTGCTTTCTGTTAAAGACTGGTTGACCCTTCTTGGTTTACCTTGCATTTGAACTATGGTGTTGGAAGAAATCCATTCTGTACACACATAATCAAGGCCTTTCCCCAAACCTCCCTGTTGTGCATTCCAGCAGAGATTAACCATGGCCACTTCGGGCACAACCCACATGTGGCAGCTGTGGGTAGTGAACACAATGTTAAACATCTCCTACACAGAGAATCACGAGACAGACTGCAGTCTCATTAAGTCCCTGGTACTCTCCCATTCCTATTTTGTTCATTTAAATTCCCCTGAAGAGGGAGTATCAGCTTTCCAGAAGAGAAGAAACACTGACTGCTTACTGAGGAACAGCTGAAAGCTATCATTTTTAGACTTATGATTTCTTTTGACATTGAATGCTTACACTGGAAGACACATTTTTCACTACAAACTATTTCTATTTTGCTTAGTAGAGCAAAAGAAATGATTAAAGCAAAAGCTATTCCCAGTTTACAATCACTTCTTCAAGATGGTAATAATAATTGACCTTAGGTTAGTCTCTATATAAATTATATTTGAAATTGTGTAAGTTGCAAAGAAGCACAGCCGAACAGTCCCCAACACATTTTCCAACAGAAAATTACGTCAGATTTCAGTAAGACATGGAGTGAAACTTGCTTTAGTTCTTAAATGCTGTGCCCTAAACAGAAATCAAGCACTTGTATCCCATATGTTACAAGTATGATGTTTTGCTAGTCATTAACAAGAAAAGTATTATGCTTAATCTGAGGTTTTTCTAAAGTTTTTTTTTTTTTTTTTTTGGCAATTACACTATGGAAGGGAGCAGCTGAAATAATAATAAGACTTTATACGTGCAGGGAACTTTCATCTGGGAATATCAAAATAATTTATAAGTCTAGTTAAGTCTATCTTGATATTTTCCTAGGATACTGCTTTCCTATGGCATTTGGTAAGCCAGTAACTTTGCCCTGGTTTAGCAGAAGGGAGAACTGGGGCACAGAAAGGGTGAACAACCCATGCAGGGTTACTGCAGCAGATCATGGAGGGTTAGCCAAGATTCATGCACACAGAGATGTTGTTCACATGATGGGTTTGGCTTACACCTTGGTTTCTTATGGTAGGGAGGTTCTTACTGCCAGTAGCCTTTCCCCCCTGCAGTGTGGAATATCCAGGTCCTGAGGATCTACCTCTGGGTGCTGGTAGCTGCTTGCCTCCCTCTTAATTTCATTCATTCACAAAGGGTCACTCACTAGGTTCCCTTTGGATGCCCAAGCCCCTCTCTTCCCTGTGCCAGAAAATTGGGCTCTTCCACCCCCAGCAAGGAACCCAGCTGGGACAAGGAGCACCTGAGTGACAGACTCCCAGATAGCCACACTTACAGGGGAGGCAAAATGCACCTGTTGAAAGCCTGATGCATCTTCAGGTGTCTAGTAAGCATCCTGAGGTATCTGGAGAACAGCAATCCCTCGGTTTTAAGTAATGAAGGCCCACTTCCTGATGCTAAATCCCTAGCTGAGAAGAAAGGGTGAAATCTCCTGACCACTGAATGTGGGACCACTCTAGGGAGTCTGTCAGCCACTTAAGAGACACGTCTTCAAGAATAGGGGGTGGCTCTGATCTGGGAGATCTTCATGTGTCTCTCTTGAAACAAGCTGACCCCTTGTTCCAAACAGCTCCTTTCTGTCTGGAGCTGCAAATACATCTTCTTTAAAAAGAACATATTTTCACAGGCTGTAAATCAAACTCCTCTTCCTCATCAAGGGAGAAATGCCCCATATTTCATGGCAGAGAGCTTATAAAAGCACAAGGGTGCTAACCCTGGGTCTCTGTGGATGGTCTGGGCAAGACCTGAAGAAGAGCCACATTGTGTACTCTGGATAGAGGAATTTCCCTGTTGTGCCCATTTCTGCTGCCCATGTGAAATCTAACTGCAAAAAACACTAACTGGGAAACATAAATCTGTAGGTTTACAATTAGCTTTAGGCAGGTGCCAGTGCATAGACTTATGTACACTTGAAAGAATATTATAAACTTTATTTGTTCAGTTTTATGTGTGTTGGGCAGAATGTGTTTTGAGGAATAAATCAAGGGTGAAAAAAAGAAATGTGCATTGTAGCTCATTGTCAGTCACACACAAGGATTATGAATTTTTTGGCAGAGGTTCCAATAGTAGTTTTAAAAGAACCTTTTCCCTTTCTGGGATGCAGAATATAGGAATTGTAGGAATTCAGAGACTGTAGGAATAGCAGAGATTTTCTATCTCACATTGTTCATTTTATTTCAGTATCTCCCCTCTCCTTAAGTGCTACCTTCTTGCTACAGTTTATAGCTGAGATTTTTGGGCAGGAGGCACAGCTTAGAAAGTACAGTGTGAAGCTCTGGAAACCTGGCAAAGTGTGGGAGCTGGTCTGGGACATCGGGACTTTTGCAGGATGTATGAGCTGCTCAGTCAGGTAAGGGAGCACCCAAAATTCTATGAAAATAAGCATTTCCCTTCAAAAATCTGGACTTAGACCACAAACCCCAGTTATATGAGATCTCAAAATAGAAAATAGCTTTTGTTTTCCTGGAAGGTACCATGCTGCTGATTCAGAACTGAAACACCACTACTCCACCAAAGAATAAGCAAATTGGTATCTGCATGGCTTGCAGTTAGGGAAAACCAGGAGAATATATTTTTTTACTATTATCTCTGTTTTTCCAGTGATTCTGTTCAATTAACATGACTAGATCTACAGATCCCAATGTCATTATTGGATTCCAAAAAAACCAAAACCAGCAGGTGCCAAGCAGACTTGCAGATCTTCCAGAAATTTTATTCATTAATGAACTCCAACTTCAAATACACCCAAAGCAAACATATGTACAGAAGGCTTAAATTCAGATGTGTTGAAGGAATTCCAGTTCAGGACATTTTATTAACCTCCACATAACTGATTGTGCTTTAGCTCTGCACATGTTTTGATTTGTCACTGTTCAAAAAAAATCAACAGCTCATGCAGATCAGATGCCTGGTTGAAATATTTTGTGAAAGTGAATGATCAAAAACAGGTCAAATGCCTCATTCTATCTTGCTCAAACATGTTCAAAACCAGAATAATTCATAGCATTTGCTTAACTTTATTAATGCTTTTTGTCTTTTTTTTCCCTCTAAAATCTCTGTAAAGGAATATCACAGTCTGTGAATTCCAGGACATAAATATGTACATAGACAAATTAATTGCTAGTTATGATGTGCATTAAAAAAACTGACAAACCAGTATATTGAAAAAAAATCATTTTATGAGTTGTTACTTGCTTGAAGAGCATTGTTAAGGTATGAAACTGAGATGTTAGGTTAAGTTAGAAGGAAAATTCTCACACAAAATGAATAATATAGAGCCTTACCTTGTAAGGTGAGACAGGGTTTTGGTGTGAAGGTCCACATGAAATGGGGATGTTTGTATTAAAAGTATTGTTATAGTCTGGCTTTTCTTAAGAAGTTGATTGTGGCAGTGAAGGTCAGAAATGTCATCTTTGGACTGTTTCCTAATTTCATTCTCTTAATGAAAATTTAGCCAATTTGCAAATAATATTGCTGCTGTTGATTGAATTTTATAAGATCTTTCAGTACATATGGAAAAGTACCTTCAACATGTATCTTTAATGGTCTTAGGAAGAAGGTAATTAAAACCACATACTTCATAATGAGCAATGTCATTCTAAATCAGAAAACTTTGTATGTCTTTGATTTTTTTACTATTACCCCTTTTTTCTTGAAATCTGCTATAATTTATGGGAAAACACTAGTCTTTTGTAGAATGACATGGAACTAGGATTTTATAATCTTTCTAAGTAGTATTAAAATTATTTCCCACAATTGTTGTTTCCTTTGGGATGATTAAATGTCCTTATCATTACCATTCCACATATATATACCAATTGTCTGTAATAACTTTGTTGGCAATCAATGCCTTCTATGGGATTTTTTTTTTTGTTTAGTTGTAGTCTCACTTTTCACATGGATGATACATCTTGCCCATGTTTTGGACCAATGTGTATTTCTGTTTATGTGCATATGTGTGGCACTGATTTTTAGTCTGAGGATCACTGAATATGTGGTAAGACTAGTTACTTTCACTGTTTCTTTTGACTCAAATCTTTAAAAAAATTATTGTACTTCAAAGTGACTAACATTTGGTTTCTGTTTAGAATAAAGTTTTGAGCCAACTTTTTCTTTTTCCCCCTTCTCTCTCTCTCTTCCCCCAACCTGCCTGCCTAATACCTGAGCCATTTAACCGTGTGATTAATGTAAAATAAAGATCACCCAGAATTTCACTGTCTGTAAGATGAATTATACTCTCCAAACATAATGTAGTTGGAGACTTGCTCTTCACATGTGGTGGTTTTTTTTTTTCCCTCTGAGTGCACTGTCTGATCTATACATGAGGGACTAGTGAGACTCACACTGTTCCCTGCAAGGTTCTGGTTTGATGATGATAATTTTATTTTTAGGGCATTGTTATTGATATTGGCTAGCATTACTCATAGCCTTTAATCAAAAGGAAGGAGTGATAAAGACATCTTTACGATAAGCTCGTATGTGATAAGCATGAGAAATATGGAAAAAGATTAAAGACCTAGTATCTTGGCCTCAGAGAAAAGAGTCTTTGTCCTGTTAAAAATAAAGTTGACCAGATGTGCTCATTTAGGCATAGCAGCTCTCATTTTCTCATCAAACGCATCACTGGTTAGGCTTTTAAAATCAAAACCTTTCGAATTGGAGTTCCCATAATGATTTTTACATTGCTGTGTGACCAAGTTATGGAGAGCACTTCAGCTTGTACCTTTTTTCTGCAGGTGTATAGCCAAAACAAGCTGGCAACTAAATATGTGCTGTAATTCCTCACTGAATCAGGGTGTCAAGTGACATAGTTTTTCCCTTGCTGACCTGTTCCTGTGCATGAACATCTTTGTTGTTGCACTGAAGTGAGGCAGGTTGTAAAAAAAAGAAAAAACAAACAGCTGCAGGTGCAATCGTCTTATCAATCAACCTGTAAAATCACTCAGTCTCTACATCTATTTCTCTGAAAGAGCCTAAGGAGTTAAAAAACCAAACTTATAAAAATTAAAGAAAACAACCAAGTGAAATACCAACCAGGCCACCTGTCCCTGTAGCACTCACCCACCAGGCTGCATATGCTTGCCACTGTTTGAGGATGAGGTTTGTCAGAAGCAACAGCATCTGGCAGGGAGGAGTCTTCATTTGCACATTCAAGGTTCATGCGGTTAACCGAGCCCTTCTACTTCAGGGTCACACACAGCTTGTGGGAGCATTTTCTCATTAGGTTTTACAGTTTAGAGGAGACTGAACATATTGGTCTGCAGGACTGCTGAGAGGTTAAATTTGAGACAGGGATTTTAATTGGAATATTTGCATACAACTGTGTGCTCTGGAATGAAGACTTATTTTTCATTCACCCAGGCAGCTGACTGTGTAGGTTCCTACTCTAAGTATGAAGAAGAAAAGGAAAACTTTAAGAACTATACCTCAGGACAGCAAGAAGCATCTGGACATATCCTAAAATAAAAAGTTTGGTTATGTACCAGGCATTTATTCCATCACTTTGACTGTATTATGCTGACACAGTGAATTCCCATCCTCTTCTGCATTTTTGAAGCAGAACCAAAACTCTAGGAGAATATAGATTATTAATGTTTTTTTCCCCCCGTTTTTTTTTAATGTGAAAATTGTCTGCTTTTGAATGGTCTTTAGGGGAAGTAAGTCTATCTTTCAAATGTCTTTTTCCATAGACAGCTCTTTCTTGTCTATCAGGAAACATTGCTGGCTTTTGCTGGAAGAGTGTAATGAAAGAGCTGTTTAGATTTCACAAGTTCTTAAAAAATAATTTTATTACTGTCGAGTGGAACCACTTTTAATGTTTTTCATGTCCTAGATGGGATTTATCAGTGTTGACAGAAACCTTAAAGAGGTGGAGAAAATAGTAAACAGTCTTTTAAGCTGGAAGATTATATGTGTATCCAAGCATCTAGCAGCTCTGAAATGGATAGCTGATCTTCAAATCAGTAGGAACAGCCACATGGCTGCCTCATCTTACCTGATGAAAATCCTATTCAAGTTTTTGCCATTCTGCCCCAAGATTATGGAGGGGACAGGTAGGGAGAAGGTATTATGAATCTTTCAGCAGTATTTCATACCCCTCATTCCCAAATGATGGTGAAAGAACTGCTGATGGTCTGTGATGCCACAGGCCATGCTTACTTCTGTGAATCAGCACTGGAAGGGCTCCACTGGTGTACTTTAGGTCCCTTCCCATCCCTCAGATTGTCACAGAACCACAGTCTTTTCTTCACTGGGCCTTGCTGTGCAAAATGCATCCTTTGCTGCGTGGCAGTTTGCTTGGTGGGCTGTTCAGTCCCAGGCTGTATGTCTGTGTGATGGTTTGCAAAAAAGGCATGTAGAACCCATCACTCACCTACATCCAGTAACTGGCTTGACTTCTTGAGAGCCTTGTATGGTTAGGAACAGGGATCAGTAAAGATGAATGGTATCTTTGGTGGCCATTCATGTATAGCAGAAAACTCCTAGGGGGCAGATGAAGTTTGTCTGGCCTCTGCTGCCTAATGACCCTTCTTCTGGAGAGTCTCATGCTGAATTTGTAGTGGTGTCTCTTTGTTTAAACATTGACTTTCAATTTATCACTTAAGGGACCCAGCCTTAAATTACTGATGGGTCATTATTTGCCCTTCCTAATGGTAAACTGAACTGTGCACACAAACAAATCAGAAACAGCTGAAGGTAAAATGCTTTCTACTCTGGCAGCCCAGCACTTTATGCCGGTGTCACTTTGATTAACATAAACTGTCAGTGGCCATGGCAGCTAGAGAAAAGTTTGTCTTTATTACCTGGAAACTCAGCAACACAGCTGTTACTGCTTTAGTATGGCCATAGGATGGAAAATGGATAGTCTGTGATGCCCCGTGTTGGGTGCTGTGTGAGCACAAGCCAGAAAGTCTGTTTCCATTTCCTGGTGCTTGGAGCAGAGGGCTCTGGCCTCCTTGGCCACAGACTATTTTCAGGCAGGCAGTAGGCATCCTCCACAAATGTTCAGGCAGGGCTCCTATGAGCCTGTGCTGACTCAAGTGAAAATCCAGCTCAGTGTTAGGCACAAGTAAATAGAGAGGGCCCTCTGGAGACACTGCCATATTGTTTCCACTTCTTCTTAGGCTTCCTGAGCACTAGGGATATCAAGAGGCAATAATATAAACCTATCCAGTAGTTTTTTCCCCTTGTAGGATCTGTATCTCATTAATTTTTGTGGGCTGGAGAATATATCCAGTAAATACCTAGTGGATTAAGCCCACAAAAGTATGATAGTCTTGGTTTACAAGCTAAGCAGTGCTCCCCAGGTAAACCTTTGCTTTTTTTCTCCATCACTTGCTGAAATGGAGTTACATGTAACTAGAAGGGAGCCATGTGGGAATAAAAGCATCCAAACAGCGAAACATGGTGCTGTTAGGAGAATGGAGGTTGGGCTGCAGGACCTAAACAAACCTCATTTACTGTAGATAACAGATTGCTTATACTGCTGTGTGCATTCAACATTTTCCATCAGAGTTATGAGTTTTCTGGCTGATGCACATTGTCTGTGGTTGCATAAAAGATTGTGATATAAAATCAAGGTGAGGCCAAGCTGGTGGAGTTTCATTCACGGCTGGGATGTTTCTGATGATGTGTAACTATCCTCCAAAACTGATCCTCTATGCTTATCTAAGTCACATCTACCACTTCTGACCCCCCCTTCAGCCCCTACATTTGAATGTGAGAGTGATATCATTATGCAGTCAGAAATGTTTTCAGGTTGGGTTTTTCTTTGGCCTCCTTATATTTACTCGTTTGTTTCCTTATAATGTCATGGTTCTGCTTGGAAATATGTTTGGCTACACGGGAAGAGTACCCATTCCAATTTTTGCTTCCTGACCTTTGGTGAAGCTAAAATAAATTGCTTTTTGGAAAGAAACCAGAGGCTCTCCTCTCTGTTCCTTTCAAAGAAATCTGACCTTACAGTTGTTTCTTGTGGGGACAGTAGAAGCTTCTTTGAGCCAGAAAAAAGGAAGCAGGAAAGGGTAAAATTTTCTTATGCTGACTTTTTTTTAAAATAATTCGGATATTCCTTGATGGACACAGGGTTTTTCAAATCCTTTTTTCTTATTGACAGGGCTGCTTTGTCTGTCATGCTTTATGCACTTAACTCCTTGTTGCTTTAACAGAGTATCTGGCACCCCCCAGCCACTGTACACGTGTTCCCTCTCCTGGAGGCCTGAGATGGCTGCTGCTGTTCCCTCTAAAGCACAGCCAGAAAGGATGAGAAGCCGTGCACAGACTGGACAGAACTAATGAAGTAGGTGTCTGCAAGCCCCTCACATAGCCTTGCATGAATTCTTGGAGATGTTCTCCCAGCTGCAGGGGTCATGGGCTGGGACTCGAGCTACAAGTGCTGTACAGGTATTGCATAGGAAATTGAGGCAATAAATTCTGCCAGCTGATGAGGGGTCATCACTCTGGCACTTTTATGGTCTCAGGGATCACAGAGAGGCAAACATGGCATCAGCTTGCAGCCTGTGCTGCTCAGGGGAATTCCTGGAGCCTGGAGGTTCAGGTGCTGGCAGTGCAGGCTTAGAAGTCCCATATAAGTTCTGATGTCTTCTCTGGGCATCTGATTTCAGCTCCAGCTTTTCCCAGAGAGTGCTCAGCTCTGTCCAGGGAAGAAAGTCAGCTGACTTACATATGCAACCTTTTGCTTTTTCAGACTAGGCATGTGTGTTTGGAAGAGAATGACAGGCTTAGGAGAGCAGTGACCATGAATTTCTCAATCTTAACCATGTGCCTATCTATGTCTTATCAAAGTCTGAGGCTCAAGGTTGTGTAAAGTATTTTAAAATTACTCTCTAAAGTGAATAAGTAATGAACCATCCTGATCATTGTTAGAGAAAACAATGCCATTGGAGGAGACAGGGAAAGTTCCTTTCTGACAATTCTTTTTAACAATGTGATACAATTTATTTGAAATTTGGGGAGCAGTTAGGGGCAAAGGGAGAAACACCCCTTCCTTTGGTTAACCTTGCTCGGGAAATGTGAATCACTGAACTAAATAAAGTTTGTAAAAGATGCTCTGAAAATACTATGCTACGCCCTATAATTCAGCCAAGAATGAAGGAGGAGGGAAAAGAAAACATCAAAAGTCCCTGCTTTTTTTATATTGCTTCCTGGCACATTTCTCTTCCCCCCACTTCCCCCTCCCCCCTCCCCATCTTCTTTCTGGTTTTGTTTTGTTTCATCTCTTCCCCCCCCCCCCCTTTTCTTTTTTAAAAAAATCCTTTTCATTTTGTAAAGCTGGTACCATAACTTTAACAACAATCTTGTTGTCTACAGATGACAACAATGAGAAATGCCAAAGGAGAAGTGAGTCCTGTAGGGACCGGATGACAACAAAGGCAGTTTTCAACATTTTTATTAGGACCTCATGATGTACACATGAAAAATTAAGTTCAGAATATTAACTGCTCTTCAGATGGTGCTGTTTAAGTCTGGAGGATGTTAACATTCCTGCTGCATGACAAAGGTCCCCCACCCCCTGTGTTGATACTCATCCTGCTCAAAGGGGCAGTAACATCTAAGGATGAACAGGCTGGGCACCAAATCCTGTTTGAAGGCTACTTTCACAGACTTATCTTGGGATTTCCTAGCACCCCCTTGCCAGGGTCAGTTTGCCCTTGAGGGCTAGGCTGCCTAGCTCTAGCTCTTTGCAGTGCCCCAGCTGTTTCATTTCCACACATTTGAATGTATGCTTTGGCAGAGAGGATTATTAGTGGCAGAGGAGAAAAGGCAGCAGGGGAGTACCTGTCCCTGAAGTGTGGGAGTGGGAGTTTTGATGCTGTTTGAACAGCCGCTCGTGTAGTCAGGTGACATCATGGGGAAAGAGTGTAGACTGTTTGTATGGACAAACCCAGCTGTGGTACCCCTGTGCTGGCCTGTGTGGATACTGGGAGCTGGCAGTGGCATATAGTGGCAGGGTGACAGCAGGCATTGGGAGGCCTTGGGCTTGTTCCCCCAGCGCTTGGGGCAGCTGAGTGTGAAACCATCCCTTTGGTGTCTGGCATTCAGCCTCACCTGTTTAATTGAAGTTTAGCAGGGAGAGCATGTGTGGCTCACTTGAATGATGCTCCTCTGGAGCATGCCTGAATATGCCCTACTCTCCTAACCATGAAGAAAGCAGCAAAATAAACTGAACTGTCTTATTTTCCTGTCCTTTCTAAAAAGCCATGTTGCTAGGGAGACCACTGCTGCTCTGCCCTCTTCCTGCCCCTGATGGATGTCTTGTGGGTAGCTCAGAGGGTTGGGACCTGGAGTTGTGCAGCCACCTGGGCTTTGCAGAGAGGTGGCAGCTCTCACTGCCAGGAGGCACAAAACCAGCTTGTTGTCTGCTTCTCTGTCTCTGTTTTGCTGGCTGACCCCTTGCCCCGCCTCATAAAAACAAACACACGCAGCCTGCCTGACTTCCAGGTGCTTTTACTGGTTAAACACCCATGGCAGCAGATGCAGCCAGGGGAGGGCTGGGGACTACAGCAGGATGGGAAGGGAAGGGGTTTGGGTTTTTTTCCCCAGGCTGCCGAGCTTTGCAGCCACTATTTAGCCTGAGGGCTGGACTAGCACGCATGTGGCTCAGGCAGTCCCCATGGAGCACTAATGACCTTTGGGTCTGTAGCTTCACTGTCCCCAGACCTGGTGCTTTTCCATCTGGTTCCTGGTATTCCCTTGAATCCCTGCTGGCTGTTTAATAGCAGTCAGGGAGTTTCAATGAAGCTGAGGTCACTTTGACTCACTAAATGTCATTGCTTCTAAACTGGAACCAGAGTGAGTTGAGGGTTGTGTTTCTGCTGGGGGGAGCAATGACAAAATGTCTCTTGACTCCTCCCCAGATGTTGATCATGAGCCCACAGCCTGAGCTCCAGGTTTACTGTGTGTGAGGGTCAGTCTCTGCAGTACATTTATGAACATGCCCCTGAGTGGACTGCTTTTCTTTAGATGTGGGTTTTATGTCAAAGTCCTTATATATTTCATGGGGTTTTTTTTGTGTTTGTGTGTACTCATTGTTTGTGTGTACCTGAAGTTGCCTGATGTTCCCAGCCTCTGTGAGGAATATATTTGAGCACTCAGTAGGCCAGCATGAGCAAAGAAACTTCCATATGTCCTTAATGTCAGTGAAAGCTGAAAACAGATGATTTCTGACAATTGATTGGCTTCCAGATCTGCTGGTAACACCAAGAAGCTGTGGCCAGTTAAGTACTACTGCACCAAGCCCTGAGCCTGGCTGTGCTTCACTCTGTGGCTCTGTTGTGCTGTCAAGGAGCAGAGCCTTGTGCCAGGAGAGCTGCCTCAGAGACTGCTGAGCCCAGGGCACTCCTCTTGGTCTGTGGAGAGAAGGCCTGAAGCTGCCTTTCCATGAAAAGCCTGAGTGCTCTGCTGAAGAAGTGATTATGCTGCCCTTCTAACCCCTCACCCTTTTTCTATTTTTTCTTCCTCTCTTCTTAAGAAAGTAATGGGGGAAAGTTTGTGAGAGAATAGTGTTTGCTGATCTTGTGCAAAGCATGGTGACAAATGATGGCTGGAGAAGCATGACAAGGCATGTAAACTTGTGCTAATGGAAACCTGTGTGTGCCAGCTGAGTGTTTATTCAGGCCTGTCATTGTCAACAGAGACCCCTTTACAAGTATTGTTTGTAGTAACAAGTGCACCATGAAGGAGACTGTGGCTTTGAATTCTATGTATTTTCCTCTTTGAAAGAAATTAAAAAAAAAAAAGCCATTACCCTATTTTGACATGGAATAATGGTAGTAACTAAATACCCGTTTGTATGTCTGCATATTTTGGATTTAATCAGCCTACTTTCTATAAATCAAACTTCCTCTTAATTGCACTGTTCTCATTGGTACTGCTGAACATATGTTACTGTCCCAAGTGTATGTATCTGGTTTGTCACCTGCATCTTTTGATATCCCTGGCTGAAGCAGGATCAAAAAAAGAAAGGATCAGCAGTGTCCCAATGTTTTTTCTCTGCAGAGCAAGAGATAAAAGAGATTGTTGAGCAGACTGTCACACTTATTATTGTGGCTTTTCAGCAAAATGTTTCTCAACTAAACAAGTAATAGTGGAAGTTAATTTTGAATATAATTCACTGATTTGCAGTTATTTATACAAAATACATATAAATTCTTAAACATGACATAAACAAAGGGCTAAATCTTATTTCAAAACTGCATTAGAATGTACTGTATCCATTCTGTAGAAAAAGAGAAATATCCAAGGAGTTTTGCTGATCTTTGACTGAATTTATCATATATACCTCTTTTTCCCTTTTTAAAAAATAAGAATATCTTACAGCTGTAAATTTTTGTCAGCCTTGTGGACCTATACAGATATCAACTGGATACCAGTTGATTGAGACTGAGAGTTCAGAGAATCAGAAATAGGACTAGATAACTAGGGTAACCAACTTCATCTACATTTGGCAATTTAGAATAGCATCCAAGCTTTGCCTGTTAGATCTCCTGTGTTGCATCACAAAGAAATGAGTGTGTGATGGCACACACTGGAAATTTGGGATTGGTCTGTTTCTGATTCCATTCTGGCTTTCTGAGACTCCTAGTTTCATCATGCCTCAGTGTCTTTTACTTTAAAAATGCCAAAAATCCACACTCAGAAGTACTTTCCTCAAAAAGACCCTGCAAAATTTAATTGTTTTAAAATTCTTGGGGGGAGTTTAGGAGAGAACATCCCCTTAAAGATCTGCATCTGCACAATGAAGCAGGGATTAGTTTAAATGGGGAATGTGGCCAATGCAGTGATCTTTGAGCTGAGAGAGTAGTCCTGACCCAAATGTTTTCTCTTATTTTCTGCTTCACTGGTCTTCTACAGAGATTGCTGCTGTACCAGGGTGCCAGTAACGCCCCCTGAGCATTTTGGTAGAGCTGATTTAGGGGGAGGCCCAGATGTGTTTTGGGTATGCTGGCTCACCACCCTCCCAAATGTAACTTAAATCCCAAAGCTGCAGCAGAAACTGTGGGGAGGCAGAGTCTGTTGTGTGAGATAAAGTTTTAATCTCTCCTGTTTCCCTTGGCACTCCTGCTAGCTGGGCACACAGGAAAAGCATTCAAGTAATTTATGCATCTGGCCTTTTTGTATAGCCTTGGGAGGACCCTGCTTAGTAGGCTCTGCTCTCTAGTTCAATAGAAACAGCACTCAGTTTGTGAGCCTCTGAAGAGCTTAACTCCCTGTTACTTGGAAAAAATATCTGCATCAGGTCTTAAGGTCCTCTGCAGCTAAGCTTTTAGGGTTGGCTGTTGAAGCGATCTAGGAGGTTAAGTGTAAAAACCTGCTCCTGGAAAGAACTGGAAATGGAAAGAAATTATATATTCGACTACATCGGGGAGAGAATGTGCAAAGCAATTTAAGCCAGAGCAGTTTAAGCATTGAACAGTGGCTGGTGGAAGATTTGTTGTCAAGTGTTTCCATTTTTCTTTATCAACTTGAGAAGTGAACAAATCGCTGGCATTCGGTTCCAAAAGTACACGCCCAGACCTTTGCAGACAATGCCAAACTTTTTCAGATGCTACTGACTCCAGAATCCAAACTACCAGTTTCATCTGTGCTTGAATACTGGGCCTGCTAGCAACGTGCTTAACAAACTTTCTTGGCCAGAGCAGACAGCAATTAATTGGTTTATACATGTTTATACTGGACAGAAACTAACCCCTTGTTAGAAAGAACTGTGCATAAAAATAGTTGTGACAAAGAGCCTGGACTCAAAGAAAGACTGTACCTTAGGTCACCTAAACAAAATCTCTTGTTTCCTTCTGCTTTTATCAGGAGGTATCTTTGAATTTTTACAATGGAGTGTCTTGCCAAGATCCCCTGGTTTCCGTGACTCAGAGCTGTGGGTCAGCAAGCAGCAGAAATGCACCAGCATTGCTCCCTGCCCAGGCCAGCCAGCCTGCCCTGACACAGGGTGTGCTGTCAGGCTGCATTATTCCCTGCATGTGGCTCCAAGGGCTCTGTGTTTCCAAATGGCCCAGCCACAGAAGGACAGACAAACCTCACTTGGAGACCTGGCCACGGCTCTCAGCTATGCTACAGAGATACCCTTGTAAGCACTCCCCTCTTTTGCTCCACAGCACTCCTTGAGCTGCTTTGACAGTCCAGAATAATAGAACATTGCCAGGCACCTTCAATAGCCAAGAACATTGCTACTGAAAACACAGGTTTATTAAGAACTTTTGAAATTCCCAGGCTAGAAACAGATGTGCTTTTCTAAAGGTGCTTCTGCTGAAAGGTTAATTTTGTATAAGTTACCATCCAGGAGAGAAATTATGTCATCAGTGTACAGCTAGTAATTTGTCTCTAGAAGGGTTAAAGCAAAGAAAACTCTGAGTCACTAGAAAGGAATAATTCCTTTATTTGAAGCACACATGAAACAGGAGTCCGGATGGCAAAGGAACAAAGCCTTATTCTTTCATGTGCATTTGCTGAACGCCTTGGTGTCTTAGATAAAGGACAAGTATCTACTAGTGGATTAACATTATGAAAAAGTCAGGATTAAAAAAAATTAAATAATTCTCAGTGAGGCTGTGTAATTGAAACTCCATAGAAGTTCAAAAGCTTAGGCCAGTAAGCTCCTGGCCACCAGCTAATTCATGTATTTTATGACAAGAAGGCAGAATGCTAATTAACAGAACAGCATATGGAGGGGGAGAATGAGAGGGCTGCATGGATATTCAGTGACAACCATCTGAACTTCAGAGGCAGTACAGAGGGCTATTAATGCACTCCCTTGCCCTGTCTGAGAGTGCTGACCTCACTTCTAATCCTGCCCCTCCAGGGTACTTAATTTCCAGCATTGCTCAACCCAGTCAGGCCTGTTTAACAGTTTCTTTTCTGAGTTAGTCTCTTTGAAGAGGCCCTATTTTCTGTTCAGTGACATGAAAGAGATACTGATGTTGATTATCAAAGGCATGTGCTCCAAACCACCAAGTGTCTAATGCCCAGGGGAGGTAATATTATCTCTGCCTTCAACATTTACATCCTCCTGCCAAGAAAGATGTGGTGGTTAACTAGCACATCTTTTTTCCTTCCTACTAATTTTACATGAGCTATTAATCAGAGGGGAAAATTAACTAATTCTTCGGCTTGTAGGTCATGCTAGGGCAGCACTCTCATCTAGATTAAAGGGACTGTGGACTGGTGCAAAGTCAGCTGTGCTGTTCCTTGGACCCAGACAGGTTTATGTATGATCTTTTTGCTACATTGCACCGATGAAGTTTCACTGCAAGTCTGTCCAGTAACTGCAAACCTTAGCCCAGCTGCACAGCTGGAGGGCTGGTTGCCCCCACTACTCCTGCTTCTGGGAGGAGTCTGCTTCACCTACCAGCTGCCAGGGTAAAGATCAATCAACATCTGCCTGCTCCCTGTGAAAGGGAAAAATCTCTCCTGAAGAAGGAGCTCTTGGGCATTCACCTTCTGATGAAGAGGGAAGGCCTCTCTTCCAAGCAGTCATAATTGCCTGTGCTTTTAACCCAGAAATCCTTGAAATTCCACTGTGGGCAGGTGGAGCTCAGAGGTAAAAACAGGGGAAGCAATTGCTACCTTAAATGAAGTTATCACTCGGGGTTTCTTTCTATTATGATTCCCTACTCACTGGCTGGCTGAAGAGCTTAGTCTGCTGCAGGGCAGCAGAGAGAGCTGTGGCTCAGCATAAGTGCATAAAGCACTGACAAATGACACCACCGCTGAAACTCATCTCCTGAAGCCAAAGTGATCATGCATGTGCAGCAGCAGGTCCTCTTTGATGCAGTGGTTCAAGTCTTGTCCCATCATGACCCTCACAGTACAGCAGCTATACTAGGCATGCATGTATATATATCGTGCTTTTTTACTATGGATTCTGGGGTCTGGACTCCATGGCTCAAGAGGTCTCCTTAAGCTTTGTGTCAAGTAAGATTACACAAAGCCAGAGGGTTTTTTCTTGAGATGGGAATTGAATCCTAACCTTTCACCTTGTGTTTCTCTGCATCTTTCCCCCCACCATCACTCTTAAGGTACATTCTGACTTCCTAGATGACAAAAAAAAGTAATCCCAGAATGCTGGAGGAAGCTGTTTAGTGAAGTTTAGCTGGATCAGCATTTCTTCATCTTTTGCCCAAATCCATACTAAGGGATTTCAAAATACTGTGTGCACTGATAATGAAAACAATGTAGATATGGTCACGTAGTTTTAAATTTTTATCTGTGATAACATTTTGAAATAAGGGGCTTTGAGTTGACAGAAATGGGTCATATAAGCATCTAGACAGATTTATAGCAATTTGTGTAGGTCAGGTGCTCTCTTTTGAGCTGAACACTAAAAAGTCCAGTGAAGGGTATCTAAACTCTTTTCAGTGAAATATGGCCATGTGAGTTTTTGTAACATTTTACAAATACATAGTATCAGGACACTGACTAAACACTTAGAAACGTGTTCTTTTAACAGTGTCTGAGAGCGGAATGAACATGAGTTCCTCCACTACCCATGGATCCATTGTAGGCAGCTGTCATCTGTCTGTCTGTTGGGTTTTTCCTTTATAAAGATGTAACTACACGTGAAATATCTCATGTAATTATTGCAGCAGAGCACATGCAAAGCACTTCTGGCAATAGGAGCATCTGATCTGCATGTGTTCCTGCTGCAGTGCCAAGCCTGGGGAAGTTTTTCTGCTGCTTACTTGTGGATCTGCCCTTCCTGCATGCAAACCTTAGATACTCATTCATTCTCTGTGAGAGCTGACCCCAAGTATTTTTGAGGTTTTTCAAAAAAATTATTTTGACTGAAAGAACAACACTTAGGTCAGGACTTTCAAGTCTTTGCTATGCTTTTGCCTTTGTCCTTTATCTGGCATGCACAATACAGATAAAAGCCTCCTTTGGCACTCTTATGTGGTTTTCAGCTCCATATTGCTACCAGCTAATGAGTAATTCCATCACCATGGAGTTGCTAATGAGTTTCTGCTAGGAAACACAGAAATAACATGTACGAGCAAATGTTCATGATGTGCCCTCAAAAAGTGCTTGGATTTGGTCTTCCAGAAGAGGATTCAGCAGTGTTTTCCTCAGTCTTAATTAATCCCAGAATGAAAAAGCACCGAGCTGTGTTCAGACAGTTCTGTTTTGATCAAGACTGACTTTATTCAATAGTGTGTCTGCACATAATAATAATACATTTTGTGATGACTGAGCGTATTCTGCCAACACTTAGCTCTGGAACAAAGGACAGTGGCAGTGGTGTATGAAAATGTGTGTAAAAGCCCTTTACTGATGAGATCTACACTGGACAGATCAAAAAACAGGATCCTTCACACAGGAGGAAAAAAAAGTATTATTGCTGTTTTATCTTGATTTGGAAACCAAGTGTTCTGGCTCATCACCAGCATCAGACTTGTGCTCTTTTATGCTTCAGCCTCTGGAAAGTCCAGCCTTGGACGGAGGCCACTGGATAATAACTGGAAGCTGCCATTGATCTAGAAAACAGGAGGAGCTGACATAATGGCAGGGCTAGAGCTAACCAGACTAAATGAACCTCTGTTCCTCAAGCGTGACTTGGAGGGAGCCATGGAAAGAGCTAGCAGATAGTCCAGTCTCATGCTGAAATCAGGGCAGGCTGAACTGAATATCAAATGTTGGCTTTAAGCTGGGTGATGTGTTTTCCCAAAAATCTCATTTCTCACTAAGAGCATTGGTCTTTGTTGTAGGATGCTCTTACATTTCAAACATTCCTTGTTCCAAGGCAAGTAACTGTCACTCATTTAGATTTCATATGTTTCATATGTTCATTAATTTCATAAGTAATACCTATATGTTGTCTGATCCAGCTTATTCCACTGTGTTCTCTTCTTTATATTAACTCTGTATACTTGTCCTAGGGTGGTACCTCGACAATACTCTATGTAACAAAAAAAAGAATTTAAATGTTTTAGCAATTTATCTTGCTTTGGTTATTTTAGACTAGCTGTGAACTAAGGTGTTAATATATTTAGCTCTTACATTGGCAATGGCAGAGCTATAATGAAGAAGAATACATTTGCAGCAGGATTACCAGCAACATATGTGTTTGCTCTTGTCATTTGACAGAAAACAGAATTTTTACAATAGGCAAGCTGTGCAGCTCTGATTAGTTATATCCAGTTATCTCAAATAATCTTCTGCACTAAGCCTGTTTAGAAAACGGAGACTCTTAAGAGGAGGTTGCTGGTTTCTAGACCTCTAGCTGCATAGTAATGGAACTCAGTAACACACCAGCATTTCCATTTCAGTGACACTGGTACCATTTTGTTGATATATTCTTATGTCTTATGGGGGAGTTTTTCTGAAATTTTTTAATTTTGTGTTTCCTTAAAGTTGAACACTCAACTCCTGACCTCAGAACCACTGGAATCCATCAATCTTTGACCACATTCCCCAGGTATAATTGGGTCTATGTCAGCCTGCTGTGAGCAGGCTACATGATAACTACATGAATACTATGCAGACAAAACTTAATTTAAGGCTGTTACTAGAGTGGCATTTCTAATATCCTGTGATACATACCACAGTTAGACTAATGTGGTCAAAAAACATCCACTTTTTAATAACTCGTCATGAATGCCCTGGGCTTGGCTGTGATAGAGTTAATTTTCTTCTTAGCAGTTGGTACAGTGCTGTGCTTTGGATTTAGTATGAGAATAAGTTTGATAACACACTGATGTTTTAGATGTTGCTAAGTAGTGGTTACCCTAAATCAAGGATTTCCAGTGTCTCATGCTCTGCCAGTGAGCAGGAACATGGCAATTTAGGGGGTAGCATGGCCAAAACAGCTGACCTGAACTAGCCAAAGTGATACCCCATACCAGAGAAGGTCATGCTCAGTCTATAAACTGGGGGGATTTTGCAGGAGCCACCAGTCACTGCTTGGGGATGGACTGGGTATTGATCAGTGGATAGTGAGCAACTGTATTGTGCATCACTTGTCTTTCTTGGATTTAATCCTCTGTCTCTTTTTCATTACAGTTATTATTATTACTACTACTATTAATATTAGTATTTTTAGTATATTTTGTTTTGTTTGAATTAATAACCCGTTCTTATCTCAACCCATGAGTTTTACTTGTTTTTCCTATCCTACTCCCCACTGGGAGGTGGGTGTGTGTGAGCCAGCAGCTTCATGGCAGCTCAGCTGATAGCTGGGGTTAAACCACCACAAAGCAGTATATAGGTTTTTCCACTGATGCAATTACCAATACCAAGTTGAGCTAGTTGGCTGATTTAGGCCCATTTTGGATCACTTAAATGTCTATGAATCAGCTGATTAATTATTACCACTGCCAACACTACCCATTTTGCCAGTGGGCTGGGTAACTGTGTAGCTGTGAGGAATCAGAGAGGATATTCAGGCAGAGATTGGTCTTCCCTAGAATGAACTCATGTTTTGTGGAAGCTCCATGTCAATTTTTTCCTTCTCCATTCCCATTTCATATAATTCTTGCGCTCAGAGGACATCCAAACTATAGGCTCTATTAATCTTTTTCATTACAGCCTTGCCAGTGACCAGCACGCTGGAAAGTGTCTTGTGTAGTTTCTAGGAAGGTAATGGTGTTTAAAGAAGTCACAGTATTTTATCCTGATGATGTTGGTTCTCTGTGTTGTGAAATTTTGCTGTTGATCTGCTCAGTATTATTAAACAATGCTCAAGCCTTTTATTCTCTGGAAGGAACAGTAAATGGGTTTATTTTTTTAGTATCTTGAATTGCTATAAGAAGTGCTGGGGGCAAGTCCAGTCTCAGAGAACATTCACCCACTGTATTTTCCTGTGCTAAGTTCACAGCTGTTAAGGACATCTGTGCTACTCAATAGCTCTTATTACCTTAAAATAAGGTAGGCAGTTTCCTCCACATTTCTTCCCAAGGCCAGAATTTTGCCCAAATTGTTCATATGATAGTAATAATCAATCAAAATTAATTTCAATTATAGCACTGCTTTTTTGCCACTCTCTTTCTCATGCCAAGCCTTCCTGCAGAATTATGTCAGTTTATTTTATAGAATTTATTCCCCCAAATATACTAAGGAAGGTGGTTTTAATGTTCAATACTAAAAATCATTATTTTTCTGAGGCCACTTTCCCTCATATTGCCAGAGAGAGAGATACACAAAAGCATAATATAATTTATTGAACATTGGAACTGATCTGGATAGCCCTCCTCCATTACACTGCTCATCTGAGCTCAGCAACCATCAGAGAAATGCTGGTGGTCTTGAATGTGAACTGCTATGTTTTTCCAGTTGACAGCTTTTGAGTGGAGGCACAGTTGCCCTAATACCTCTTTTTCTGGGCAGAGTTTTTACATGCAAAGCAACAAATGCAACCTGTGGTCAAAGAGTAATGTAACCATTCTTAGGTATTTCATCCTTACACAAACATCTTTCAACACAGCTATTCTGTACAAGACGACACTTGGATGGTTTCAAACAGATCTGTTATTGTCATTCTGATTATGGCACAGCTGAGGGCTTTGATCAGCACAGTAGGCAAAAAGGCTGCTGGCATAATAGAAGAGTCATTTTTTAAAAAAATGCTCCAAAAAATAAAAGGCTGCAAATCTAAATTTCATCTTCTAAGCCCTCAGCTCCCCTCAATAATTCCCAGTTATGACCACACATCTTGAAGAAATAACATTACATATTAACTCAAGAATACTATCATATTCCATTTGTAAATCATCTTACACCTTGCAATCCTATTCCCACCTCCAAATCCATACTGAGTTGCAAAGCACAAAGAGGAAAAGGCACTGCCTCCTCCCGTGTGCTTGCTTATTAGAATGGGGCTCATTCCTTGGCTGTGGCACAAATGATAATTTGCCCCTCAAGCTCCCTCTTGTAATTTTGCCACTGGTTTACCTCAAGGGGAATTGCCTGGTTACCTCCAGTGTAAGACTGGAGGGGAAAGCTCCTTTGCAATCATACATTGAATTTGGGAAGTGCCCATAAGACAGTGAAGAGCTGGGTGAGTGCAGTCTGTGGGATGATGCAGTGTGACCTCAAGAAGGGAGCAGAAGGCAACTAATTCCTGCTAAACCCTGCACATATTAAACACCTTCTGGTGTGCCCATGTGTGTTAAACCATCATGAAACTCCTAGGGAAGAAAGGGATGTCATTCATGTAATTCCACCCATAACCTACACCAACATCTGGCCCTAGTAATGAAAACATTTGCCCTCTGTGAGCTACAGAGTGGCTGTTCCTGCTGGGTCTGGAATTGAGGCTAGAGCAAAGCCATGCTGCTTTGGGAGCAGAGCTGATGATTTTCTGCTACATGTTGTGTGCTGTTTCCCCAGGGTAGTCAGGATCAAGCCCTAGCCCAGGGAAGACAGTGAAGCTTCTCTTATGGTGGGTCTTTCCAGCTGCACAATGCAGAAGAGCATCTCCTGTAGAACCAACTCTCTCACAAGCCACTAGGGTCTTTGTCAGGCTTTTTCTCTTGGTTTTATTCTGCCTGTGACCACATCTCACTTGCTATTTGAAGGAAAAAGCCATGCAGTCCTTTTCCTGGGACAGAGACTACTCCTGCAGTGCCCCACAGCCTGTTTGCTGCTGCAGAAACCCCTCCTGACTCAGTGACTTATTAGCAGCCAGGGCTTTGCAGGTGACCGCTCACATGCCAACTACTGCCTGCAGCTGCCTCAGGAATTGTCCGCTTGCTTGGGGCCGAAACAAGAGTGTCAAGGTAAAGTAGCCTCTGCTTGGTCCCCAAATTCACATGGAGGAAATCACGAGAGGCAGCCTGGCCTGTGGAATGTGCCCATGGCATGTGCTTGCATTTGCTAGCATGACAACAGTCCCAAAGAGGCTTAGAAACACTTTGGGAGCAGTGAGGGAGGAGGCATTGCCACTTGTGCTGCTCCTGCACTTTTATGGTTGAGAAAGATTTCACCCTGGAGGACATAACAGAGCAGGAGAGCAGGAGAAAGCTCTGGGTCTTTCAAGTATTTTTGCAATACATTAATGTGATTTTTAGTGAGGACTCTTCTCCTTACTTGACCTGTTGTGCCCCATTGCATTACATTTGACTTTACTGATGAGCACAAGGAGCACCTCTAGTGAGCTGCCAAGCAGCCCAATGTTGTGTCTTGAAAATCTTCATGCTCCTCCTCTCTCCTCCTCCATCTGCTCGAGGGGATTAGGGCCAGGTAGGGAGTGAGGTGGAAATGACCACAGAGAAGAGAGGAAGCACAGTTGAAGAAGGCAGAGCTGGAAGCCTGGCATGAGAAAGGGGAATATGAAAGCAGAAATAGGAGGGTCAAACAGAAGTGTTTTGAGAAAGGAGAGAGGAGGTAGAAATAAGAAGTGATCCTTTCTAGTCTGCAGGTTCCCCAGGCTAGGAACCTTACCTGCCTCTGTGATTGCATATTGTCCTCAGATATTCTGGGTACTGCTCTGTCATGTAGACTTCTGAGCATGGTGGTGGGAACCAGGAGGCTGAAGGTTGCTGCAGTATTGGTAGCTTCTCTTTGCTAGAGACAGGGTGAGATGCAGATGCTGTACAGAGTTCTTTGCATTGCTAGACCTGTTGAGAGCTTTCTCTCAGGTAAAAGCTGTTGCCTACAGCTAAGGTGTGGAAAGACAGTATGAGCGTGTCCCTTTGGAAAGAGAGGTTAACAAATATAGAGGAAAGGAAGATATATATCATAAAATAAGATGATGGGTGTCACCTTAAGAAACCTGTGGGGAGTTGCTAACAGTACTGTTGTTCTGAGGAGGGTTCATGACATTTACAGATTACAGTCTTCATCCTCAGTCTTCCCCCCAAATTTATGTTTATGCTCCTGCTCTGTATTCAGCAAGCTGAATGAATGAATGAATGAATGAATGAATGAATGAATGAATGAATGAATGAATGAATGAATGAAAAAAATAGTTAATATGTGGCATGAAATGCTAACCTAAAACTTTCATAAATGGATCCCAGTCTATAACTGTCCAGTTAAGAAAATGCAGCAGCTTTACAAATCGAGTGATACTAGACTTGGGCAAGCCAAGTGATCAGAGGTACAGCCAAGCCATAGTGAAACAAGCCAAAAAAACAGACATCGGCCAACAAGGCTGACTAACTATGTAAAGTATGAAAAAAAAAGAAAATAATAATAGATATGCAAGATCACTGTGGCCGCCAGGAAAAGGTGCCAAATATCCCTGCTGGCTTTGGTTCTCTTGGCCTGGATATACAAGTGGATGCTGAGCTGAGCCCAAACGAGGCATCAAGCACGAGCCTGGCCTGCTCCTTCATTGGCTCAACAGCTCATCCTTGCCAGAATGTGTGAGCAGGGTTCATTATGGAGATTGTCTTGTCCATAGGGAAAAAAGCAGAAAAGCCTGACCTGATCTCCCCTCATTGCCCCTGAAATGAGGCCACCTTTCAAGGTTTCATCAAGATCACTCCCACTGACGCTATAACACTAATTTCTGTTTCTGGTTTTGCAGCTGTGATCCGACTCCTGAGAGCTAATGCTCCTGAAAGCAGCCAGGTCTGCTTTCATTTGTGGCTCCTTTTCCCCTGCACAAAACATCATAGGTTTAGAGAGGTGTGGAATGTATGGTGGATGCTTCCAAAGGCTGAACATACTCTAAATATCACATTGACACAAAGGTGTTTTATTAATGTTTTTAATTTCTTTAGTGAGATTCTTCATCAAGGTCTGTAGATGGCAGTAGGTTGGTTTTCTCTGAGGTATTTTGCTCAAATACTTATGCAGTAGAGCATGTACTTTTCTCTACACAAACTTTGATCTTTGCAGGGTCAACCCACACTGAAAGTGGTAACTAGATGCCATTCTCCAATGACTTGGGTCAAGGGTTGGGGAGGTACTCAGGGTATTTCACTACTGTATACAAAACTATTGACCATGTGCTTAACCATGAATAAAGAAATTAACCACAAATAAAGAAATTTCCTATATATAAACAGAAAAGCTGAAAAGCAACAGTACAATACATCAGCTTTTGATATTTACCTGTCTCTGGAGTCTCTCAGCTTTATGCTCCTTATATTTACAATGGTTTTTGGCAAGAGAGATAAGTGACTTAAAAATAGATAAGAAAAGTAAAAAAACATCTGAATCAGCAGTGAAAAGCTCTATGGAGTCTTTCTATTGCCACTAGTGGCTTTTTGGAACAAGGCTTTCCTGAATTAGAAGTTAGAGACACAATGTTTGGCTCAGAATACACATTTAAAAAAAAAAAGGTATTCATTCAGATTTGATCCTGATTGCAAAACAAATGTTAAAATTATTAGAATTACTTACGTGATAATTGTTTTTCTTCAGGGCAAAACAGTAATTTGAAGAAACCAGAACCATAACTGATCTTTTGGTTTGTAATTACCTTTATAGATGCACAATTGCATAGTTGGCTCTGGCAATTGAAATTATTCTATTTGCTTTTCTTTGTGCATGTTGTCTGTAATTACCGCATCTGAGCACAGAAGATGCTCTGTAGTTGTTTTGTGAGGCCAAAAGGATGAGGGAGCCTGTGGTTTAGTTGCTGGAAAATTTCAAAGGCATTTTGAATACAACAAAATTCCTAAGGAATTGCCTGCTTTGTTGAGTTACTTTTATTCTTCTTCTTTTTTTTTTTTTTTTTTTTTTTTTTTTTTTTGGTGTGTGTGTTCTTTAGGGTGTGGAGTGGGAGGAGAGATGACAAGACCATATGGGCTTATTTACTACTCACAGAGGAGTTCAAGCATTTCTGTGCCTGCTCTAAGTATTGTGGAATGTTGCTAACAATTGTAAATAATTTTATGCTTATTTTGCAATCTGCTTCAACTGCATGACTGAAGCCCTCGGTTGTTTTGCTATTGTCATGAACGGATGGAAAATGAGATCTTAAACAAAATGTGATGCTGAAGTGTACTTCCCCTTTCTTAAATCTGCAGATAGGTTCATTGGTGCCCTCCTCTGATTTTTGGAAAACAAAAGGCTGGATGAGAAGAACTGGTCAAAACATGAGGATTATGACTAAGGACCGACAATTCAGCATGATTGTACCATAATTTCATTTCCCCTTTATAAAGGACAGATAACTTTGCTCTGTGATCTGTCTCTGCACAAAATAGCATAGCATATAGTAATATTTTTAGTATATAGTAAATCTGTTGATTGGCATACTTGCTCATATGTTTTGGTTTTTATTTGTTTAATTGGAAAGGTCCCTTTACAGCATTCTGGCATAGTAAAACAACTCCAACACAGACATAATTTTCAAGGACTCCTGTCTGATGTCTAGACTGCTATCATATACACACACATTCTTGTATATAAGAGAAGTGCTATGGGCTACAACCTTGCCCATTTGGCAGAAGAGGACTCTTTTCCATAAAACTAAGTGTTATGTGTGCTACTTTCAGCCAGTGGAATAAATGCCCCCAGGAACTGAGGTCCTGTACAGATTTAGCACTGTCTGCCTGCTTGCTGCAAGTGCAAAGTGACTTTTTCAGGCTTGTCTTCTGTAGTATAGATATGTATCAACATACATAACCACAATTTAAAGTAACCCCTCAAAAATAATACAACCCAATGAACTTCACTGCTCATGCCGGTCTTCCCTGAGGAATGGTGAACAAACAGATGATATGGGCCAAGTCTTAGTCACATGAGAAGCTTTCAGAAACTGCTCAAAAGCTATGGTAAAGTGCAATATTGGAACATGAACACAACAGGAGGAAGTACTCCCTGCTGCTTCTTGCTGACAGTAAGCTAAACTTTTGGTCAGGACTTAGGCCTTTCTTTGCTGGAGTCTCCCTCTTAAATGCAAACAATTTTGGTTACATACTTCATTTTCTAATACACATATCTCCTTTGGCTTCGTGACAGTCAAATGGGATATAAGTGAGGTTAAGGGCACACTCCAAGTTTTCTCCTGTGAGCTACGAGAATCTGGTCCCAGAACTGAGTTAAACTGAATCAGACATGAGCCTCATCATTAACCTTGCTATCCATCATAAACAGTTCCATGGGATCAGTTGTGGTTGTTGCTTCTTCAAGAAATTTGTTAATAGAGAAGAATTTTTAGTTTCTCTTACCTCTTCACCTGGACCTTACTTTGAGGGACACCATGCCTGCAAGCAAGGAAAGTGAGATGTACAACCTAGAGCTATCATACTTCCATATTTACCCTGCACTTTGTCTCCCCTGATATTTTGTCAATTTAGAGGATTTTCAGGAGTATTCAAAATTCTGACAAGACATTTGAAAACCCTGAGACAACAAAGACATGGTAAAGGGAAGGGCTGTGCAGCCACAGACTGCATTTATTTCTCCCCAAAGGCGCCTCTTTGCTGCAGTGGCAGGTGGAGAGCCCCAGGCAGATGCAGCTGGGTGGAGATGCTCCAGAGAATAAGCCAGGGGATGAGTGAGGCTGGGGTGCCAGCTTTTACCACAGCCAGAGACAGGGGAAACACCTCGAGGGAAAGATGGGATTTTTCCCTGTGTTATACCTCAGTAGTATCTGGCTCTGTGTTATCAGCAAAGCTTCAAATAGCTTATCTTTTGCCTATGTGTTTGTCCTCCTTGCCAGCCCAACATTTCTTCATTTAAATGTGTGAATAATAATCCCCTGAGTAGATATGGCTAATATAAAAGCATACTGAAATCCCCAAATATTCGGGGAAAGATCTTATCTTTTGTTGCATGGAAAGATGTCTGCAGTCTGGCTTCAATAAAGGAATAACTTAAAAGGCAGAAAAATAAGCAGCAGAACATCAGCTCTCACTTCAGTGTGTAAACTTTGGAAAGGCCACCTGTCAGATCCCTGGTGGAAAGCCGCATTTTGTTTGGCATCTGGCTGATTGCCATGATGAAATGTTGAAGTGTTTGGAAACCTGTGGAACTTTCTTCAAAAGGCACACTTCCCCTCCCCCTTTCTCTAAATAATTAAATCTTAAATGTTCTGGCTTGCAGTTAAGAAAAGATAAAACACAACGGCAGGATTCTTTCAAACACACAAGCTAATAACGTGGGGGCCTTTCGTGTTATTTATTTTAGCTTTCCCCACATGAATTACAAAAGAAATTGCCTCAGTGTCACCTTAACTTTTCATCCCAGGCAGTCACTGATTCTGATCTTGCTAACAGTGAAGTAAATCTGAAGTAACTCTGCTGAAATGTGACCTACTTGCAGAGGACTGCCTATTCATTTCAGTGCAGAATTGGCATGCAAGCACAACTGTGATCTTTTAAGTCTTGTCCTGTCATGAAGTGTATCAGTCACTACAAGCTACTCCAGATTTGGGAGACTCACTAACCAGACTTAGCCATTGTGACTAAACAATGTCAGAAAATAGAATGAGACTCACAAACATCATCTGGGTGACGTCTTGTGAAAAGATAAAAATTTCACGTGAAGTCAGTTTGACAGCAAGCATATTTTGCTCTGATCACTCATTTTGTCTGTTTTCCCTAACAATACATTGTGTTTCAGGTTGAAAGCAAGTAGTTTTATGATTCCAGCACTTTTAGGAATGCAAAGCTCCAGATTAACACCATCTGTTGTTTGAAGATAAAAGTAGAGACACTGTTGTTAGTGGCTAGTTCTTTTTGTAATTGCTGTTCTTTTAAGAAGCAGACATTATGAAGTTACTCTTTCCCCAGTAGATGTATATGGGACTGCCGACAAGAGGATATATGCTCTTGAGAAGTTGAACCCATATTTTCTTACAGCTACATGTGCTATTTAAGAAAAAAAATTGTTTTATTCCTTGAAGTTTCTTGTTGGCTTTAATGCTCACAGATACTAGAGAATAGAGGGCCTAGAGTCACCTGTGGCCTTGATGCACAGACTGGGCTGCCAACATTCAGCTTTCTCCCACTAACATATCCTAAAGCAAAGCATGAGAAGTCAGTCTGCTGTGTTTCTGCCAGAATGGTAGTGCCTACAGATGAAACCATGCGCTGCTGAAACATTCCCCACTCTTTTCCAGCATGTGTTATGCACACCGTATAAGGGGGCAAGTGCTGTTCCTTCTGGGGATCTAGCTCTCTGTCTTGCATATGGGAGTTGGAAGAGTGCAGGGACAAATCAGCTCAGTGATCTTGTCTTGCATGCTGGTTAGTAGACCTAAAGAGGGAAATGAATTTGCCACAGGTAAAGGAGCACAGCCAGAACCAAGAACTCGACTGTAACTGTGCAGTTCTCTCTGCACAGGTCTGGCAGTGTTTTGCCCTAAACTCAAAAAAAGCCTGTCAAAGGCTTCCAAACACTGCCCAGCTACAGCTGGGAATTAGCACAGGACAAGGACTAAAAGGCATTTTGGGTGCAAGCACACTGTTTAGACAATAAGGCAGTTTAGCTTACCCTATAGCTATGCTGTGCTTGTTGGCTCAGGGCAAAGAGCAGCTGAGCAGAGACAGATTATTTCATTCACCACCACGCTCTGATCTATCCTTGGGAGAAGCCCAGCACCCAGTGACTGGATACCTGTTACAGGGTCATTTTTGAGATTTATGATGTATTTCCTACTGGATCCCATGAGGTACAAGTCAGGCTTGCTGCTATTATCCCTTGACTCTGGCACAATATCGATTAATATCAATATCAGTATTATCTGAGACACAGGCAATTGAAGATACAGGTAATTGGATGGCAAGAACCAAATTCAGCTTGCAGGAAATGGTGTTGTCTTAACTGACACATGCTGAATTTCATCCAGGAATTTTGGGATCCTTAACAAACTCTGTCTCATATCTTTTGATGAAAATCTGGAGGTTTTATATTTTAATATCCAAGTCTTGTATATTTTTTCTGTGCTTTTAGTGAGTACGGTAGTTTAAAGACAAGTTTTGTGCAAATAATAAGAAGTGAGAAAGTCTTCTAGGACAGGAATGGTCCTCAATATTTCCAGACTGGTGACAGTATCTTATTTAAATAAAGCAGCATATTTTGTGGCTCCAACATTTAAAATATTTTAAATATTTTTGCATTACAAAACTAAATCAGAAGAAAAAAAAGGTATGCATCTATTAATCACGAGCATATTTTTCTCATGTATTACAAAAAACCCAAAAAACCACTGAAAAAGGTTTCACTTTAGTAAAATTTCTTGCCATGTCCAGGAATCCTTACTTAGGCAAACAGAGTGAGAGGGTTATGTGAAGCTTCTCTAAGTTAGGCCTGCAAAGGTCCATCTAAAATTTCCAAAAATAAGTGCACAAATGACTCCTAAGTGGAACCAAAGGCCAAGTAGTTGCTGGTCATGTTACCTCATGTTGCCTCAGGGCAATCACAAGCACAAATAGAGGCTAGGAGGAGAATGGATTAAGAGCAGACCTGAGAAGAAAGACTTCACAGAATCAAAAAATCCTTAGGGTTGGAAGAGACCTCCAGAGATCATCTGGTCCAAACCCCCTGCCAAGGCAGGGTCACCTAGAGCTGGTTACTCAGGGTGGGGTTTGAACGTCTCCAGACAGGGAGAGCCCATCAACTCCCTGGGCAACCTGTTCCAGGGCTCTGCCACCCCCAGCACATAAAAGTTCTTCTTCATGTTGAAGTGAAACTCTGTTTCTAGTTTATGGCCATTGCTCCATGTCCTGTCACTGGGCACCACTGAAAAGAGCCTGGCACCATCCTCTTGGCACCTGCCTTTGAGATTATAGTCTTTCTTGTACTGAGGAGCCCAGAACTGGACACAGCACTGCAGAGGTGGCCTTACCAGAACTGAGGGGCAGGATCACCTCCCTTGACCTTTGGCCACACTCTTCTCAATGCACCCTAGGATACTCTTGGCCCTCCTGGCTGTAAGGGCATTGCCAGCTCATGGTCAGCTGGTCATCCACCAAGACTCCCAGGTCCTTCTCCAATAAGTCAAGCAGTGTGGCCAGCAGGGTGAGGAGGGGATTCTGCCCCTCTGCTCTTCTCTGGTGAGACCCCACCTGCGGTGCTGTGTCTTGGTCTGGGACCCAGAAGGAAAGAAGAACATAGAGATCTTGGAGTGGATTCAGAGGAGGACCACAACAATGACCAAAGGGCTGAAACACCTCTCCTGTGAAGATAGGCTGAGAGATCTGGAATTTTTCAGCTGGGAGAAGGCTCCAGGGAAACCCAATAGCAACCTTCCAGTATCTAAAGGGAGCTTACAAGAAAGCCAGAGAGGGACAATGTGCTGTTCCCCTTTGAAGCTCCCCTGTGCTCCCCTCAGACCTTCAAAGATAAAGAGGCATCCCAATCTCCCATAGCTAGACTTCAGGGGAATTATAGTGCAACCATGAAAAGCTGACAGACAGCTTAAAGGACTTTTTCCTGGTTTAGAATCTGGGGGCAAGCCCTGTGGCATAGCCCCTGAAGCCTGTCCCTTGGTGAAAAGAGCAACTAAAATCCCTTATAGGCTGTGTGAGGGTATTTACACACAAAGATTTTTTTTCTCCAAAGCCTCTTCCTGTGGGTTTAAACTACAACGGGGATAGTTCAGACTACCGTAAATGTTGATACAATTGTAGGAAAACAAGAATCCAGTTTGCCCTTTCCTGTCAAAGAGTAATTTCTTCACTCGGAAAGTGATGACTGAGCCCTGATCCAAAGAAATCCTGAATGCTCAGCAGTTCATGTTAAGGAGCAAAAAAAAACCCCAAATCCCCCTTTTATTCTGCCATAGCGTTTTGGTAACTTTTCAACGTGCTGTCATCTGGTGACAACAAAGGCCTCATATCTCCTTTCAAAAGCCTTCCTTTTGACCTTGTACTAATTAGAGTACATGTAAAAACAATTGCAAATTAAAATTCAGCATAATATCTCTGTTAGCTATTTCTAAAAATAATGATGAATGGCACAAAGAAATATCAACACAACAGCTTTGCGTAAGCTGCTTGTGATTTGTAAATGTCTTTGGTTAATCTACAAACTTGCACACATTTTTTTTTGACCTTTATGAGGTTATGCTTTGCTCAGATTGCTGGTCATGTGTTTAAAAGCTAATATGTTGACTTTGTTTTTAAAGCAAGCATGGGGTTTATAACTCCAGGGCATGTTTTCATCCCCATTGTACAGGGGCGTATACATGTCAAGATGTACTACTCAAAGATAATACTTCAGAATCATATATGGGCCTGCTGGAATTTTGTGTCTGACAGAATATGCACATCCCAGCTGAGAGAGGATAATGCAAATAATGTAATGCAATATTTGGGAATTTCCTTGGGGGTTGTATAATACTGCATCCTCTTGAAGTTCAGTGATGAGCTCTCCACATCATTTATTAAGCATGTTAGAAATGTGAGCACCTAATTCCTATTTGGATCTGGAGGAACTTGATCCTCATAGAGATTTTTTGGTGACTCTACAAAGATTGCTACAGCCCGAACTGTGTCTTGAAGGATAAGAGAGAAAATTCCTTGAAGTAAAACCTGTTTCAGTCATGTGTATCCCTCTCCTTGTTTCTCACTACTGTGAGAAACCAGGAGACTAATATTTTCAAGGTTTCATTCTCACAAGATGCCTGTGGAATGTTTGGTGCTAACTTTTGTGCATTTCAGTGAGCAGCCAAGATAAGTTTTTCACTGAGAAATGATCCTGAACAGCCTATGCTGTTATTCAGAATGCCTGGGGATGTGACAGGAATTGGTTTTCACAGTATGTTTCCTTCCTAAGATTTTAAATAAGGATAGCAAGATGTCTGAAAGACTACAATGGCAAAGCAAATAATGATCCAGATCATCATATCCCTGGTTAGGGATACTGGGAGTTAATGGGAGCTGTGAGAGCTCAGCTCTTCAAAGGATGTACTTAGAGGCCTTCTCTCATTCATCTGTCCCACCCCTTTGGCCTATGTCCCTATATGATAAAGTTTCGTGAGAGGGACCCAGGGGTATATGGAGCCTGGAAGCAGCTGATGGTCCTTGAAAAAATTCATCTGTCCTTGCCTGCCTGGAGCCTGCTCTGCATGGTCTGAAGGCCAAACATCAGTTGTTAGGACAGCAAAAATCTGCTTATCTATTTCATGAGGCACCATGAGTGGGGATTTGCTGACAGGCTACTTAAAAACAGGCAGGAAACCTTAGCTCATTTACCCTTGAATGTAAGAAACATCCCTTGAACAGGTCAACGGCAGATCTGTACACACAGTAAGGGACTTACAATGATGCAACACCCCCCTTTCCTGTCAGTTCACGAATAGAGAGATGGAATAGCTTTCATTTGATGCAGCAAGAGACAGTACAGGTTTCTAGAAGCAGTATGAATCATGACCTTAAAGAAGAGCAATGTTAGCCTGAAGGTGTAACTTACTGTTAGCTTTTGTGGTATCAGCTGGTAAGTAGACTGGAATCAGTCTATCTTAGATGCTTTTTACTCACAGTACAGGCCAACACTCTAACACAGCAAGAAGACAAATCTTTCTGACCTCAGCTTATGCCCAGAAGCATGACAATTGGTGAGCCTCATCTTCTTCTAGCCTCACTGGCATAACTACAGATGCCCTTCTTATTCTCGTAAGAGTGAGGCTGAGGGTGGGAGAAGATTGCTCATGGTCCTTGGTACCTCCTCTGGTGTTAGTCAATGACAAAATGATGCCTCCCAATGGGAATGTAAGAAACATCCCAACTTGCCAGCACAGTGACCTGCCACTCCCTGCTGAATAGGACACAAATGGAAACAGCCAGTGCGTCAAATGAAGCTGACCACATTCCACAGGACTTTTTGTAGCCCCCACAGGTGGACAGCCAGGCTGTATACACAGCCCAGCTCTTATGCCAAAATTTGTTCAGTACTTTGACTCCACAGGATAAACAATCTTCAAGAATGAAGACTTTCAGGCACTGGTCTCCACTTCAGATAGTGTTAATGTATATACCCTTAGCAGATCATGCCATCAGTACAGAGGTGGTTGAGGACAACTGTAGTAGAAATAACGTGAACAGCACCCCAAAAGCGGCATTTAGTAACTAGACAGCCCTGATGCAAAGAGATTGAAGTTTAAAATAAGTTTGCAAAGAAGAAAGATAGACACCAGAGAGAAACAGAGTACCTGGGCTATCTGTTGTTTCCACACCACTCAATTTTTGTATTTTCCTTCTCTGACATGATGCTGCTCTGGATTCTGCTTTCTCTGGCAAATCACCAATATGGAAACTCCTCTTCATTTTTTCAGGAACTAAACTTCCCAGCCTTCATTCTTCACATCCAAAATAGATGCATACACATGTTTAAATGCTTGCTTTTTTTTTTTTTATTCTATAAATACTTTTTTTTCCCCCCTTATTATGTCTGTATTTGATCATGAAGGAAATCCTACAACAACTTACTCAATACAGGATCCTGTTCAGTGCTGGAACACTTGTATCCAAGCCAGCTGTCCCAAATGCACTTCCATTATTGAAAATAATTACCTAAGTTTGTCTCACTAATAACACAAGTTTGTTGCTAACCAGTAGAAAGCATATCACTTCTACAAGTGGTATTCCCTCAAGCTTTACCTTCTTCCCTTTTATTTTACATTTCTGATTCACAGATTTCTCATTTCAGTTTTCTTTCATTTAGCATTCTTCCATTACTCATGCTGAAACTGTAAAATGAAGGTCCCAGTTACAGCACTAGGTTTTATGACTTTTTGTGTGTATGTGAGTAGAATGTGTGTATAAAACCATAAATGAATACATAAAGAGATCAAGTTAAACATGGCACCTACACTGGATTGCTTCTCCTCTTTGTAGTTATTTCCACTTGCATATAGGTTTGCCAGCCTAGGACTGTAAAGGTTAAATCTTGCTTAGAGAGCTTTAAGTTACATCTTTCTGAACTCTGAAGTGCTTGAGATTGCAATTCAATTTTCTTCAAAAGAGGTTTTTGTTTGTTTTGGTAATACACCAAGTCTTTCCTGTGAAAGTCAGCTCAACATTCATATTATAATAACACCTAGAAGCTCAGAGCTAGAATTAAAATGCTGTTGAGCCTAATCGCACTAACTGCTCTCTAAACATAGATGTCCCTGTCCCAAACCTACAAGATATGACAAATATGAACAGATGGCTAAGATAAAAAAAATAAGGACATCAAACAGGATATTCCCAGTTCTTAGGACTCAGTGCTCAAAACTCTTTATTCATGTATCCATAATTCAGGTGGAAGTGAATGCTTAGGGGAAGAATGTAAGAATAGTGCAATTACGGAGTGACCTTCCCATTGCTTTACCTCCCAGATTCCAGTACTAATTTGTTTAGGGGCTCCTTAAGTCACAGGCTGAATATACATTGTTGTGTTTAGCCATGTTGCATCAGTTTTTTTCCATGAATCTGTCTTAATTATTTTATAAAAGTAATTTTGGGCTCCAGAGCATCCTGTGACAATGAGTTCCCCATTTTAATTATTTGCAGAAAGACAATTTAATTTTGTTTGCTTTGAACTGCTTGTCTCATAACTTAATTAGTTGCCAATAAATTCTTGCAGTTAATTGTTCCCTATTTATTTTCTCTGAAGCAAGTCACTTAGTATCATGAGACCCTGCTACAACTCCCTACTGTGTGCTTTAGTTTTAGCTAGCCTGAATAATTCTGTATTGTTGCTAACTCAATCACCTCATCCTTCAGTCCCTTCCCAGTTCATTTAATGAACTGCATGAGTCAGTATAGCTCCTCGTATGGACCTTACTGGTAACCTCCTTCAAATGAACAAGGCAACTATTTATTCTTACCCTTTATTTTCTAAAAAAATAATCATCCATGTGACCACTCCCATGACAGCTTAGTTCCTTCTAAGCATTTCTGGTAAAAGATGTCAAATGCTTGCTAATAAAATCACCATATCAATTGAATCAATGCTACTTACAAGTTCAGTGACTGGATCAAAGAACTGAAATAGGATAAATATTAATAAGAAATAAGAAATAAGATAGTACTTCTAGAAGATAGAAGAAATAAGATAGTACTTTTCCTCTAGAAGCTTTACTCTCCTCTTCAAGTCTTTCCTAGATACGTCGTGATTATCCACATGTGAACTAACTCTGGTTTTTTTTAGATTTTCCATTGTATTTATCACCTTGTATTTCTCTTGTGCACGGGCTGATTTAAGCAATATATCATGCACCACAACTCAGTCGTAGCCTTCATAGTGAGGTCCTCTGGACCATTTAGGTAAACACCACATGGTCCTGATTAACAATTATTGTGTGGTTTGCATTTTTGTCTACGCACAAAAGTCCTTGTATCAACACTTCAGATTGAGATAAATCTTTGGACTCTTCCTGTGTAAAGGACAGTCCTGGTATAGGAAACTCCATGAACTTCTCTGTAACGAACAGTGAAGCCTTGGCATCAATATTAGGTTTTACACATAGATAATTTTTCAAGCTCACTGATTCTCTGGCATGTGTCCTGCTTTTGAGGTTTGAAAAGTTTGTATTATTAGTTTTTTAATACCTTTGGTAAATTGCATGCTTCGTATTGGCCTTCCTTTATGATTATCTTGCCAATGTTTACGATTTCTTCTATTTTCCTCTTAAAAATAACCCCCAGTTCTGAAGAATGAAATATCACACCTGTTAGCTTTTGTCATAGTTGTTGTTGTTGTTTTAGCTGCATTGGTTTCTTTTTTTACTGACTGAAAATTTTTAACTGGTAGAAAATATTTAGTCTTTCAACCCTAAACCTTCTTCTTGCTCTCATTCTCTCAAGTGTTAACTTACCCTGTTAGTTACTCAACCTGATTAACTTTGCCTTATCTTTCACTGGCTTTTCTGAGATTCAGTGCCAAGGGTCTGCATTTCAGAATCTTTCTGAATTAACACATTGTGAATCAGCTCCTGCTCAATCATCAGGCCTAATCCAAGAGCTTCACCTCTTTGGATCTTTCATTTTATTTTTTTTGAAATTGCTACTATTTTCATTATTTATAATTTAGATCAGCCTCCTCTTGTGGGATATTTACCTCATCTGCAGCAGGGTGAATGAAATTCCCAGTTACTATAGCATTTTCACCTTGACAGCTTCTCATACCTTCAAGAGTCAGTTGGAGTTTCTAGGATTCTGAACATGTTTTTTTTCCTACAATCTCAATTCTCTCCAGGTGCTACAGAGCATAAGCTGTCTACTCCTGTCTAGTGTATTTTCATGTTTATTATATTCAGCAAAGTTTGAGAAAAAGAAGCTCTTCATCTCTGTCTCCAACAGTAGCAACCTTATTCCATGGATTCTGGCATCCTGCCTTTAACAATGTGCAGTTCAGGATCTCAGACTAAGGAGAGGCCCTGTGCAGTACTTAGGATGAAAGAATTCTTCTTACAGATCTGCTGCAACATGATCAGAGCCAAATTATTGTAGATTTCTACATCAACAATGAAACTGGTGAATTTTTCAATGTCTTTGTGCTAGAACAGGTTTTATGAATACACCCAAGAAACATTCCAAAGCAGATTATAATCTTAATCTTAATCTTAAAGAAGGTCTTCTTTGAATATAAGAGTCTTGGCAAGGGACATTTAAACTTAAAAATAGCAACCCACAAGTCTTAAATTTTTGGGTTTTTTTTGCACCTGAACCTTGAAGTTATGGTAAGACTTCATGTTAGATTTATAAAAAGAGGGCACATCCTTTGACAAGATTATCAATCATAGATATCTCGCACCTTTAATAACTTTGTGTGAACAGCAATGACTCATTTACTTCTTGGCACAGTACAGCTCCCTGTCTCAGTGTCATAGCTAGAGATGAAGGGAGAAAATTCAAAATATCTAAAAATAAAAACTTAGGAAAGTGGGAAGAGAAGTATTTAAAGACAATATATCTGAAAGATAATAGAATGGAAGTTTCCTCACATATGTGAATCTAAACTACTACAGATCTAAATGGGGAAAATCAAACAAAAGTATTTTATTAACTGTTAAATTGAAAGCAAATGGACCATCTTAAGGAATTATTTTTACCATATGGTACCAGCTGTAATGTTATATTCTTCCTTCTCCCCTTTCTGCATATAGTAAGCCATATCTAGCTCTTCACTTTTAATCTTGTTTAATACCAGAAAGAAGTAAACGCCAAATGGTCTACTTCTATTGATGTCATTCATTCCCAATAAGTTAAGTTTTCATTTCAGGTACAGAGCAATGATTGCACATCTGTTTTCTGTGGCTTTTTCTGTGGCTGATGCATCTGCACAGACTGCAGTGAAAAAGGGTCTGTGCACAGTGCTAAATTGTTAAAGAGGGAGTGACATAAACTGATAAAGGATGAGGATGCTAAGATAAAAAAAACTGAATAGTTGACCAATAAATGAATTTTAAAAAAATTTTTACTTCTGTTCATATCCAGTAAAATAACTTAGTCTCAGGCCTAATATCACAGATTGGAATTACTCTGAGGCTCATTCTGGGTTTCATCGCTTTGGGAAATCTTTATAATGTCATGTCTTCTCTGTTATCTGCAGCAGTATTTCAAGCACAGATTACTCCTTCTTCACATATGACACTGTTATGCTATTCCCAATCCTGATGTCTCAGAAAAAAACCTTTATTTTTTCCTGTGAAGAAAGTCCATTCCTTGCCTGTGTTTTAATTACCCTGTGAATTTTGTCTCTTTATGTCCATATTAAAAGTCTCTCAATTTATACTCCAAAATCAAATGGGTGGTTTGGGACAGTACTTTTCAAGTAACAGCTCTTATTGCCATAGGTGAAGTTGAGTGATAGATTAAAGAGGACATAAAGGCATGAAATTCTGTAGCCTTCAGCAGTTGTGGTAGCTTGGGGTGAGGTTGATGGCTTCACGTGCCTTGAGGTGACTGAGCTGCAGAACTTGAGTGCAAATATTTCTTCCTTGTACCTTTACCAAGAGATCTAGTCCCCCTCAAGATTGGAGGAAGCAGCTATCATATAACACAGTGCATGATTTGGGATTGTTAGTTGGGACAGGAACTAAGTCTCCAGGTATCATGACTATTGAGGGCTGAGTACAAAGCTGTTGTACTCTGCCCAATACTGTTTCCTGTTCTGTGTGTACTCAGAGGTGTATCTTGTGGAAGCAGAGACTTCCCTGCCTTCTTAAGCTCTAACAGGAAATAAGGCAAGGAAATGCTGAGAAAGCTGAAGTCCCAAGGACACTGTTGTACTCCTCTTGTGACCACAATCCCATGCCTTTTCTTCCAGCACACTTCCTGCACTCTACTAGAGTGTATCTAGTGTGAGCCATCCCAAAGCATGCATGCTGTAAATTAGAAAACAGCTACAATGGGAAGCTGCAGAGGGAAAACATGAAGAAACAGACTCACATTCTCTTATGGGAATTTTCCAGGTAGCTCAGAGAAAGAAGTGGACTTCAGAAGTGTGAACCCAAGAAAGGATTAACCAGAAATATCTGCAGTATTTCCAGTAACAGAGAATAGCAAAGAGCAACCAAGCACAGCAGAAATGTCACAGACAAGATAGCTAGTGTCATTCTGGTCAGGAGAGAAAAGGTTGCCTTCCTGGAACTAAGAGCAAGCAGGCAGACATTTGAGTAGGTGACAAGCTCTGGGTGAGCAGACTTGATGTCTGAGAGGCTGCCTCATCTGCATGGGTTTGTCTTCTTTCTTTAAGCTTTTATTTGTAAATATTTTTAAATTTATCATCCACTCAAAATGTTATAAGCACTTTGATTTTCACTTTATCTTGGCCTGGATTAATTGGGATTTAGAGAGATGAATAACAAATAATTTCTTAAGCAGGGAGCATTAGACAACAGCTGTATGTATCTGTTAGAAGAGCACTACTCTGAGAAGCACAAATGGATTCAGAGGTAGAGCTGGTCCCCAGATTAGGGGAGATATGACACTGATTTTTTTGTTTGGATTATATGTTGTAGCTTGCACGAATAATTATTACCCCTTTATACTATTAGGAAAGTGTAGGTCTCCTTAAAAAGCTGTACTTGGCTTATGCCCACATTCAGAATCTTTTCTGTGTGGTGCCACAGGAGATTGCCAGGCACTCTCTGAGCCTAGCTTGAGACATCTGCTGTAGGAGGTGGGTCTCTACCACATTTTCAGGAAGGATGTGCTCAGACTGGTAACAGTCTAGCTATAACAGGCTGGCAGGCACTGTAGGATGCCAAATGCACTTCAGAAACACGGTAAATTAAACCCATGCCGTGCCCTCTCCTGCTGTTAGGAGAATGGCTCTGCACTGCTTTTTGTGTAGTCACTGCTAGCTTGATACCAACAACCAAGCCAGATTGTTTAAATCTAGTTCAAGTATTTGTGCATAACACAGCAATGCAGAAGTATCCAGGAACTCTCATTACATTGAACAGACAAGCTATTTTATATTTTTAGTGGAAAGAAAAAAACAACAACCCTGCAGTCTAAAAAATATTTACATAGGACATTGCAATTATTGTTCAGAATTAATGAGCTTTATCCCCTCCTTTTGGCTTAAAGAACACAAAATCCCAATGAAAGGAAACAGATGTAGTTGTTTTAAGCATTTCCAAAGGAAACTGCAGTAAAGTCTGAAACATCACTGTATAAATGCCTTGTGTGTCATGGAGATGTTCTGATATTGTTTTCATTTGCCAGCTGTGTGTAAAGAGGGAGTTATGTCTGTGGCCAACAGATCTTCCCACATCAGAGCAGTAACAACAACAAAGCAACGGAAATATTAGGAAAACACTAACTTTACCTTCAAATACACTTGATTTTCCTAAACAAGAAACGTGAATTAGGAATAGTTTCAAAGAAAAATGGCCAGAATTTATAATGCTCTACTGAAAAAGACAATAAAAGGAATAAAGAGCATTAATAAAATGAAATAGTCTATAGGGAATTTGGCCAACAAATAAGATATCAGAACATTACCTCCTGGCTCTCCTTGTTAGCTATTGCTTGTCATTCCCTATCCTCCAAGAAAAATACCAGGACTTTCAGTTGATCTGAAGAGATATGGCATAATAAACTAGCTAAGAATTTCTGGGCCTACAAATCAGGTGATTCAAGTCCAGCTCCTGCCTCTGCCTTTACCATTGGTGTTAAATGTTATTATCTGTGTTACGGTAACACCTAGAAAAATCAGTGTAGCAGACATTTCTACAGCAGACCCATAAAACTACAGTCTTTGCCCTGGAAACACCTGCAGCCTGGTGATACAGACTTCCTGTGCTTTGGTCTTTCTATCAGTCAGTCAAACTAGGAACTCCTGTTTGACCAGGATGTCTGTATGACCCGACTGTGGGTTTCTGATTGATGTTCTTTTTCTGTTTATTTCTTCTGACCCCTGTGCTTGAAAAACAACTGAACATGGCAATCCACTGGTCACAGGTCTAGTTTTGCATTCAACACTACACACTGCAGGGATATGTTCAAACCTTACTACATATGGAGTCCAAGCTACTGAACTCATTGGGAAAACAATTTAATCAACACATCCAAGGGATAAAACTTCTTGAAATGCTTTTGAACCACATGGTTGTATGATAGCACGACACTTTAAATTACTGACTACAGTGGTTTCAGCTGGGATAATGTTAATTTTCTTCCTATCAGTTGGTACGGTGCTGTGATTTGGATTTAGTATGAGAAAAATGTTGATAACACATCGATGTTCTGGCTGCTGTTAAGAAGTGCTTACCCTAAATCAAGGTCTTTTCAGTGTCTCATGCTCTGCCAGTGAAGCAGGTGCACAAGAAGCTGGGGGGGAGAACCAAACTGGCCAAAGGAATATTCTATACCACAGAATGTCCTGCTTAGTGTATAAACTGGGAGAAGTTGATTAGGGGCTGCTGATTGCTGCTCAGGGACAGACAGGGTATCAGTCAGCAAGTGGTGAGCAGCTGTATTGTGCATCACTTGTTTTGCTTGGATTTTATACTACTTTCTCTCTCTCTCCTCTAACAATTATTATTATTTATTTTATTTCAATTATTAAACTGTTCTTATCTCAATCCACAAGATTTATCTTTTCTTTCTGATTCTTCTCCCCACTAGATGGGGTTAAACCATGACGCCGATGCTTTCAACTGGGAATGCAGTGGAAGTGACAAAATATCTTCCATGAACTGAAAAAATATAACGCACAACTAATATAAAATAAGGGCTAAGATCTGCAGTGAAAAAGATGGTAGTTCTCTGTGAAAATCCTGTCTTGGGTGTGTGGATTTTTTAATGTATTTCTTTGACAGTGTCTTCCCTCAGTCAGTTGAAATGTTGACCCTGATAGCCACTTCAGTAACCTAATTTCTCTCTTTGTTTATTCTGGTCACTTTTTGCATTTCAAAGCATTATCCTTCAATTTACAAGAACTATAGTATTGTCCTGACAGCTTCCAGTTAAACTAGAAGACCTTAGAAAGCCCTTAACCCTAAAAACCTAAATAAAATTTTACAAAGCCCTAGTACCCTAATGAAAGAGTATATAGGAATAAACTTCTGGTGACCCAACAGAAAGAAAATATCAGAGAACAATAAACCTTTCAGGAGAAAATATTTCAGCACATATATATCCTGTTCAGTGAATACCATCTACAGTGTCAATAAAATACAGGAAGGCTGTCAGAGCTCACTTGCTGGACAAAAGCTCTAGAAAAGGGAACTTTTATTTTCCACCAGCAGAGGATTGTGTTTTCCATAGAGTGAAGAAAACACAGGTCAGTTTACCAACAAGGGCCTCCTCTCCTACAGGAGCCACAGGGAAAGATTCTACACAAGAGCAATTACACAAACCAAAACCCAAAAGTGGAATTGCAGTAGCTTGTGCCATATCTGAGCAACATTCACCATCCTTCACCTGTTCTGCTGGGCTGAAATTCATCCATCATCAAGGCCTCTGCTCCCATCTCAAGGATGTGCAGCTGAGAACAAGACACTGATGACTGAAGCTGCAGGTAGCAGAGGCTTGGACTAATGAGCCTCTGCAGAAAGGCTCCTCACAGCCCTGTTTGGACAATGTGTGTGTGTGTGTTTTTTTGGAAGGGGTGAGGATGCCAGAGTACAGAGAGAGAACAAAAGTACAGATAAGAGTTGTCCTATGCCCAAGGTCAAATGTTTTCAAAACCCTAAAATAAACCAGGGCCATCCTGTATTTGTGATCTTATTTGGCAATAAAAGCAACATTTATTTAGTTCTTTCCCTTTTCCAGCCTTCTCAACTGTTAATTCCAATTCTAGACTAAGCCCCAATGCATCTTGTATTTAGTATCTGCAACTTAGTACAAGTCACCTTAACATATTTTTTTTCTTGCAATTCTGTATTTTGGTCCTATACCTGCATGTTTTCAACAGCATTACCACACAGTTGTCCCTTACAGAGACATCAGAAGATTCATCTCTACAACCAGCTCCACCTTTCCCTTTTTAACCTTTTGTATCTTGAGTCCAGCAGCCATTCATCCCAGCCTGGCTCATATGATACTATTCTGGTAATTTGCAGTCTAATTAGGATGCACAATTCCAGCTTAAGAGCACTAGAGAACTGCTGTGCTTCTTTGTAGTTATCAGCAGAAGCTCTGCAGATCTGAGAACTTGCTTCTTGAGGAAGGCAATTAATTTTCAAATTAGTAACTTGTACACACATTTTCTCCTTCCTCCCACCAGCTTTAATTGAACAAAATGTTTGAAAGGTACTCCAGAGTAAGAAACTTGTTTGGTTAAGACACCAAAGCCAAGTTCTTTCCCTACCGTGGACTTCCCAGGAGAAATCTGGCAAAGCTTATAAACATTTCCCTTCACTATCAGTAAAATTTAGTAAGTGGGAAGGCTATAGAGAGAATAAATCAACCAACAACTGCTCCTAGGTATCATGGGATTGAAACCACATAAATTCAGAGAAAGCTAAAAATCTGGATGCTGGGAAAAAGTAAGTAGACTATAATAAGAGACAGTGTCTTACTACTGTCCCACCAATGTGCCTCATTACTATGGATTACAAGAAAACATTTAGAAATGAGAGGACAATTTGTCCCCAGACCCATTAAATTCTTGGCCCGTTCAGTAGCAGTGTCCAGGAGCCCATGCCCTTTTTTATTTCTTTTTTTCTTTTGATGGAAAATGTTTCTTAGGATGAATAACCTTAAGACAAGCTATGAACTTCACACAGGTCACAAATAATCCTGCAAGCTAAAACAGCTTGATCTTTACCACTTTGGTCTAAAGTCACCTAGGGACTGTTCCCTTGGTTGAAGTCTTTGATCAGTCTTATTAATTTGACATAAGTTTGTAAGCAACTCTGAGATTAATGGAAAACAGAGAGATGTTCCAACAAAGACCTTGGAAGGATGACTCAGAATCTACACAAAAATAAAACAGAAACCTGTCCTCCTAAATACAGACCAGTGCATGAACTGGGCAGTGGATACAGCTGAATGGTTTTGTTTGGCTAGGCACAAGTACAGTTGTATATTGAAACTACAAGTTTTTTAAGGCAAACAAGAGGGGCAGAACCCTGTTCTACTTGTTCAAATAAGCCCCAAAGAACAGACCCTGGTAAATCAAGGGGAATGGGCTTTTTCTAGCATAATGATAACAGTGCTCTTTTAATCAGCTTAATAAGCCTTCAAGTTTCATCTTTTTAACATTCAAATTTAACCTTCTATCAAGTTTACTTAATTTAAAAATGAAGGCTGATCTCATTTCCACCAACTGAATTCCCAGTTGTTATTTACAACAAATAATTCTGACATTATCCCTCCAGATGCGTGTTGAAGGCCAGAGAAGAATATCTGTGGCAGTCTGTCATATTCTGATCCTATATCTCATTTCCCTTTCGCTTACTAGGCAGACTTCCTTTTCAAAGAAGGTTGCTGAAAGCATTTTTTAATAGATAGAAAGCAAGTTTCTTTGCCCATGGCCTCTGGAAGAATTCCAGATCTTAGTGGCATAGCTCTGTGAAAAATGTCTTTCTTGTTGCTTGCATTTTC
The DNA here is from genome assembly GCF_012460135.2 of Molothrus ater. Taxonomy (NCBI): domain Eukaryota; kingdom Metazoa; phylum Chordata; class Aves; order Passeriformes; family Icteridae; genus Molothrus; species Molothrus ater. The sequence continues at coordinate 101,345,227 of NC_050478.2, read as the reverse complement.
TTCTTCACTGCTCAGCGTTTGCTGTCAAACACAGCATTGTAAGGGCAGTCAGCTGCCACTCAAAGTAGTGCTGAATGAAGAGTCCAGCCAAGCTGCAGCTGTACAGGACAGAGCACCAGCGCACAGACAGAGATCTGGGCTTACTGTGTTGATAGACTAGAAGTGACATGAGCCAAGAAGAGAAAACTGTTGTGAGACAGCAGAGAAGCAGGCTTGCCCTTAAGTGACTTTCCTCATATAAAAGACAGGTTTAAAATACTTTCCTTTTCATTTTTCTTATCTTATTGTACTATTCTTCAGAAAGATGGTAAAGCTGTTAATGTCCTCAAAAAGACTTCTAAAAGTCTTTGAAATTCACCAGATTAGCACCAGGCAGATGCTTGTAAGGGAAACAGTTCATTAAGGATCGAACACACTTGCACCTAGTTCCTCACAGAAGGGCACATCAGTTGTATGCATGCATACAGCCAGGCACATCTGAGGAACAAACAGGATCTTGATGTCTGCTTCTAATGTGCACAGGAGGGCTATTCATGTAAGAAACCTGAATGAACTGCAATCTCAGTATGAAGCCTTTATACGACTTAAACCCACCTACAGTGGTCAAATTTCAAAGTTGTGCAATAGATGAGCAAAATGAGAGCACATCACTTAAACCAAGTCCTTAAAATATATGTGTCCTTCAGGCTTGTATAAGATTTAAGGAATGTATAGACCCCATTTTGGCATAAAAGTCATTTCACATCTGGAGAGACCAGAATATGTGATTCAATCTGTTCACAGCTACAAGGGATAAACTGTATATGAAGGTTGTCTTTGAAGATTGAAAGACTGCTAAGAGTGAACTCTTTTCATTATCTATGCTAAGTATCTCTGTATCAGAATCTTTCCTGAGAAACATATCTATCAATTATTTCAGCTAGAATTTGGCTTCAAGCATGTTTACTGATTCCACCAGGTACTGCCATGATAATACATTCAAACATTGCCAAGTATAAGCATGTCACACCTATTCTCAGGACTTTTAACAGGAAACTAGTAGGTCCATAAAATCCAGCTGTCACAGACAGAGAAGAAAGGGAGATGCTGTTCAATGCCTCTTCCAAGGGAATCAAATAAAGCTGCTAAAATTCCAGGTTCAAAATAAATCAAAGAAGGTGATTGTTATTATACCTAGATAAGCTGTGGAACACCTCTTCTGATACTGTAGAAGAGGAAATTTTAAATGAGTGTGAAGGAACACTGGACAAACTCATGTAAGAAAAATCAACCATGGATTATGAAATATAAAGTGTAAATTCCACTTAGAAAGTCTACAAAATGAAAGTATGTGGAAGATAGGAGAATACAAGGGAAAGCATCATATGCGATTGCCTTTCTACATAATTTTCTAGCCATTTTGGCTACTCTTGAAGAGTAGAAAACTGTAAGAGATGGTTCTATTTTCCAACCAGGTGTGACCCCTCTTAGCTTCTGACAATCCTCAGCCTCAGATTTGTCAAGCATGAAAAACTTCAAAGCAAACAATCCCTTATTTTATTTTGTAAGAAAAAAATAATCAGTCTTTGAGTTACAGTGTAACATTAAAGAATCATTAAAAAGATAAAGGCCTCAAAGAGAAATTATAATGCAAAAGCTGTGAGATTTTTTCCTGCTTGCTTTATTATAAAGCATATAAAGGAAGGGGTTTCAGCTAAAAATACAACAAAAGACCCTCACTGACTGGGTCTCAAGTGCAACCGATTTAACAAACTGTAGTGTCAATTTCTCCCACCAAAAAAGGAAAATGGGAGAGTAACTGAATAACTGTTTTATGTGAATGAAATAGGCACGTATAATTATGGCAGATGAAACATTTTCAGACAGATGTGTGATTTCTGTCTGTGAAGGCAGAGAACAGTAAACTAATAGAAGGTTGTAGAACCAGTATAAATGTGGCTGCTTGATCTGCTAGAGGCAGAAAAGTCTTTAATATGTTGGACAGTACCTGTGGCGCCTGTATATCGTCTGATCAAGCCTTTACTGGCATAGTCTTTCTTTTATTTTTCTCCTTAAGAATGTTCCTTCTCAAATATATTTCTGTCATTTGTAATGGCTTCTGCTGCCTGCCTAGACTTTCCTCTGATAAACCTGCATTATTTTTTTCACTACCTGATAAAAGATTCTTCTCTGATTCCCATCCCCACAGGATAGCTGAAGTGAGCAGAATCTAGTAGTGGCAGAAAATTCATTATATAGGGTGACTATCCTTTGAAAACATTTTGTTAAAGAGATTTTCTGTCTGTGTTACACCACAAATGTGTTACTACTTCCCTTCATCTTCCTCTCTGGAGGAACAGAGCAAGCATCAAACGATGGAATGGAAGAAGGCAATCATTTGTACACTATTTTCACTGTTTGTCTCCTTTTTTTACCCCCCCAAACTGAGATTAATATACTGTGGAGAGACTAAAGTGCCAAGATATTTGTGGTTCATCTAAATGGAAGCAGCAATTGGTGGATCTGCTATATAAACGCGTCTGTGGGCCAGATTTGCTTAGCAAACCCACAGCTGTACTGCAGTAACACTCATTTTCTTCCTGTCTTCCTGGGTAGTCACATGAAGAAAATATATGGTCTTTTCCATTATGTAGGTACAGCAGTCAATCTGGAATACTTCAGCAGACCTTGCAACAAAAATTCTGAGAGGGAAAAGCTGGTATCAAGCCAACATTTTTTCCTGGTAATCCTAATGAAAGAACATATGGCGATCTGAATTAAGACTTAACCCAGAACCTTGATCCAAACTTTGCTGAAGTAGGAGGATATTTTCATCCAAATTTAGGTCAGAAGTTTGCAGGTTGTGACCTGTTTTTGTAATCAGACAAATTCACACATTCAATGAGCAACAATCTTTTCAGAAATTCCAATTTCAAAGCTTGGGTCAGTGATTGAAGATCCATCATTGCCTGGGTACTCTGTTTGTACATGTGTAAGTGTGCCTTGAATTATTTTTATAACACTGCTTGCTGTAAAGAAGTGATAACCTGCTTGTCAAGAACAGCAAGTCTGTAACACAACAAATTAATCTTTTCATGCTGATTAACTGTACTTTGTACCACTGATCCCTAGAAGAACTGTTACATGTCCCTTTAGAAATATATTTATTTAATATCTTTATCACTGAAGGGAGAAGAAAAAGAAAATACTTAAGATTACTAGTGGCAATTAACAATATATACTAAATAAAAGTAATTTTTTTCAGAAGGGGAACTTGGTTATCTCGGTTAAAAATTACATTCCAGAAATCCTTTGTAATGTACTTTCCTTCCCAAAGGGTTTGTAAATTAATACATCATTTGCTGTGTCTGTGTAGGTTCGTACTTGTTGGCAAAAGAAAAGTCCTGGAAAACAAAAAAGCAAAACTCCCAATTACAATAAAATATAACCTTAACTACCAGCCTGCTGGAAGTGGTCTTAACATGACAGATTTTAACATTAAAGTCAACTAGCATTACAATGTGATGGGCTTGACAACTGGTATTGCTTACCGGAGGCACTCACGTGCAATTTTAGTATACGGCTGAACTGAGCTAATTAAGTCCTAAAGGATTAATCCAAGAGTCTTGTACAATTCTTCATCCTACTGGAGTAACTTTACCTTTGATTTCTGATTTAATAATGAACTTGTCCTCTTCATGGATTCTTCCAGACAGTTTGATCTTGAGGTTTCTGTCAATAGACCACCTTTATCATAAGCAGCTTAGATCTACATAATCTGATTTTTAACATCTACATTACTGGAAGTCTCTGTTGAACAACAGATGAGATGGTGCACGTGTAAGGTAGCTGAGCTACAACTCAGGGTTCAGGGTTCACCTTCACAGGTGAGCATCTGCAGAGAGATAAGGAATCTGTGGCTTCCTTTTCCTTGTTATTACTGTCATTGGTGATCATCACCCACACTGTTCTCATGAGAATTGGAGAGGTCCTTCTTCATGCAGGGACTGCCAATTTATTGTCAGATTTTATTTACTCTCTGTTTGTTTTCCCAGAATTGTTCTGTGAAGGGGGTGGTGGGCAAGGGACACTGGGCAGAGAGGAGATACCCACCATCTCTCAGGGCACCACCTGACATGAGACCCATTCCTTTGGCTCATGTGATACAGCCGATATGGCTGTACAGCCCCACTCCTCAGAAAGAGCCAGAGGCCTTGCCACAAGTAGTTTGTCATGATCTGCACACTGGCACAGGCAGGTCCAGTCCCTGCCCCAAGGGACTTGCAGTGACAGGGCTGTGCTGCAGCAGAGTCCTGTTGGGAAAGCCTGTTTGTCTCTGTGGAGGAATGATCAAACCCCATTATGCAATAGTGGCTTTTTGTTCCGTTTACTGTCTTTACTCCCCATTTGTTTCCATGGTAGCAGTATGGCAAAATTAAGATTTGTAATGTAAAATCAAGGAAAGAGACCATTTTTTCCTGTCAGAAGCCAGTTTGTGATATATTGAAATATATCTATGACAGCTAAACCTAAATCTGTTTCAAAAAGAAGAGATACATTTAGCAGAAATGTCAAAATCGGGAATTTTGTTTTGTTTCATAATAGTCCCCTTCAGCTGGAGTTTATAGGATTTATTTTTATATTTTTATGCTCCAGCATAGAGACAATGCTTAGATATAAACCCAGACATACCCAAAACAAGATGGCAATTTCATAGCAAAATCTTTTACTACTTTAAACTACACTGCAAATTAACTTAAGGTTATGTAACACCAGAACATACCACTCCTGTCTGGCACCAATCTAAACAGTTCTAAATATGTGTTCACATAGAGCCCTCCTGTGTTTGCTAGGTTTCATTACAACAGGCAATTACATCTGACAGACAATTTATTGACCTACATCGACATGACTGAGCTCCAGAAGTGAATGCCAAGCTCCTGTCCTCTCACATTTACACAGCATGGACTGTTGAATTCCACTTGCCAAATACTCTTTCAAGCTCCAAAAGGTGACAAGTGAGAATCTGTCACTAGCTCTTAGTTACACCATTTTTCAGTGATAGGCATCATAAATATCAATAATTTATTTGTTATAAATATTGCTTATGATTTTTATCACATAATCATAGAATGGCTGGAAGAGATTCAAGATCATCTAATTACAACCCCCTGGCCATGGGGGGGAGACACTTTTCACCAGACCAGGATGCTTAGATACCCTCCCAACCTGGCTTTGAACACTTCCAGGGATGGGGTAGCCACAACTTCTCTAGCCAACCTGTTCCAGTGCCTCACCACCCTCAAAGGGAAAATATCCTTCTTAATCTCTTATCTAAACCTAATGTTTTTCAGTTTGAATCCATTCCTGCTAGTCCTTGTCAGTACACACCCTTGTAAAAAGTCCCTCTCCATCTTTCCTGTAGGCTTCCTTCAGGTACTGGAAAGCCACAGTTAAGTCACTCTAAAGCCTTTTCTTCTCCAGGCTGAACAATCTCAATTCTCTCAACCTTTCCTCATGGGTGAGGTGCTCCATCCCTCTTGTCATCTTTGTGCCCTTGCTTCAATGGGTTGTTGTCTTTCCTGCACTGGGGACTGCAGAGCTGGATGCAGCACTGCATGCGGGTCTCACCAGAGCTGAGCAGAGGAGCAGAGGACAGATGGAAAAGAAAGAGAGAACAGTGTAAAAAATGTAGGAGGTAGAAAGCAAACACACAGAAGCTGGGCATGATGCTGTGCACAGTATTTGAAAGACAGAATGGCATGTAAGAAGCACATCCATTGCAAGGAAGACCTGGCATGCAGAACTGTAAGAAAATGCTACCTTGAGTTACCTTTCCTTCTCTGTAGGTCAGTCTGTAGTCATCATTGATTATCTGTGAGGGGAAGCAGATCTGTAAGTTCAGTAATTGCTCTTTGTGAAGCAAGTTTAGAGACAAGAAGATACATTTTGCAGGTTAAAAGAAAGACTTTGTAGTTGATTTACCCTATAGTTCTTCAAAATAAAAGTGGAGAAGTACCCGCATTTTCATAGATTAATTTCTCACTAACATAAAGACTATGAATTTTAGAAGGAGGTTTTGATTCACCTGGATTGAAATTTTCTCACTAGTGTTTTCAGAGGATATGGCATTAATGGTAATTACATTTAAGAAAGTTCATTATGCTCATGTGATTTTAGCATATGAGAAAGTTTAATTATGTATCTTTGGACAGCCCAAGGATAGGATATTATAATTTTTTTTTTCACAAAATACCAAACATTTTCTTTTCATAAGAAAAAACACCTCTGGGTTCTGTCCTACATACACTACAGCCATAAATGGTCTATTCTGGATCAGAAAATTAAGTTAGAGTTTTTATCAAAATAAGTCAGATAAAAGAAATGGTGGATTATTTAAACAAAATTAATTTAAATTATTCTGGTCTACACGATTAGGGTGAAATACTAAGGTTTAATTAATTAAGGGAAAATGTGACTTAGAAGGACTATAGAAAAGGAAATCATGTTTACTAAAGTTTATTTCAAGATTTATTTCTATATTTCAAGGGAAAATCATAAATGGGCCATAGCTAATTATTCTGAATGAACCAAGACATTCACTCCCTTCTAAATGTTTTTCATTAACTCAAAAGGGCTGTTTACAATACAGTAATATTTAACTACTATGGCCTACTGGAAGAGAAATCTAAGTTCTGGTGGGAGAATGACATGAAATGTCTAATGTTTGTCTAGGCTTTTATGGACTTCATTTTATTTTTGTTCTGGAAGGAAATGAATGAAAATCCTTAAATGCAGAAACCAGGCTACAGTTAAGACTAGTAGGAATGCATTTTTTGAATGTCTTGTTTAACACTTCCAAATAGATTTTCAAAAGTTCATAATGACCAGTGAACCCTAATTGGACATCAGAGTATATCTGTATGAAGCAGCCCACTGAACTCTTAGAACTTTGAATAGCACACATAGGTGCTAGAGATATTTGATTTTTTTATTAGAGAATAGAAATTTCACTCACTATAGTGACTTCAGTCACAGATGAAATTCTAAAGATTTTTGCTACCTTTATCTAAAGACCAAGACCTAATGTACAGATGTAGTCCCTGTAGGAGTAACGAGTCTTTAGGCCACTGAATCAAATGGAATCCTACTATCAAATTCTCCTTTAACATTTAGAAAGTAGCTCACTGTTATATTTGAGAGTAAGAATCACCAGCTTTAACAGTGCTAAATGAACTGGAAGATTTATTTTCTTTACTTCTGATGTTTACATGGAGAACAATAGAGCCTCACTTCTCAGTCACTGAGCTGCCCATGGAACTGAGTTCAGTACCTTGGGAGGCCTTCAGCTGCACCCCCACATGGCTGCCTCACCAGCTTGGATAATCAGGTCATTGGAAAAGACTTACAAAAGTGCACAGTTTGGGCTGCTGCAGACATGTACTGCTGCAGCATGATAATGGAGGATGTAAATGACAATTCAGAGTGGCAGAACTGACTCCTCTACAGGGGGAAATAGACTTTGATATTATCTAATCAATGGTGTCATGAGGTAGGATGTTCAGATACATGACCAAAGCAATTAGTCTCAGAAAACATTTTATGCTGAGGAGTAAAACACTGGGGGAATGCAGCAGATGTTTTCATAAACTCTATGCTGCCATGTGAAACAAAACCTAGCAACTGTGACTGCCCTGTATTGTGTCTCATCCATAGTCCTAATGAGGAGAGCACTGTGGAGCAGCTTCTGTCCAGGCTTGTATTCCTGATTCTGCCAAGGAGGCTAGAAGATTTCCAAATGCTCTTCTGAAGCAGACTAAGGAAAACAATGTAGAAAAAGGTTAAGCCAATTAAAAACAAACAAAAAAAAGTTATCCTTCTCTGTAAATCTTGCTCCAGGTGTGCAAAACTATGCTGTCAATAAAAGTGAACAAAAGTTTATTGATATCCTTGAATAAGGCCAGCCTTATTGATTTTATTGGGTATTAGTGATCTCACTTCCCTGTTCATGGGTACAGAGTAGAAGGTGGCACCTGAAAGAATCAGTCATTATCGAATTTGGTATTTCAATGGAAAAGTGGAAAAATCTAATTATGCTTTCAAAGCTGATGAAAACAGTTATGTTTTCCTGCCTCTGTTTTGGGATCTATTTCAAACACTATTTCAGTGAAAAATTGAAGGATACATGTTCATGTCAAGTTATGAATGCCTCTTGATTTGAGAAGCAATGCTACATGTTATACCATGAGGCACTGAGCATCTTGTTGTTAAACTGCTGCAAAGCAATGAAGATCCATCAAAATCCCCTGTGTGGATTCTGTGGGAGGAATAGCTGGCTTTCTACCAGGAGATCTGATGTGAGAGTTTTCTGTAGAGAATAATTCAGAAAGAAGGAAGGATGAAGAAAAACAGGAGAGGAGTCCAGATGTTCTAGAATTGCAAAGCCGGAGCAGAAAAGGGGTCACATTTTTAAATTAGGTATGTGCTCTATCTTGAGCAAGTTACCTCATCAACAGAAAGAGAAGCTAAAGTAAAGCTATGATTACACATTTATGATGTGGTACTTCAATTGACTTAAGCAATTCATGCCTGCACCATATATTCCTGCCCCTCTTCGTGCAGGTGTGACTGCTTGGTAAATTGCCAGAGGGAACAGAGCTAGCTAGGAAGAGCCTAGCCAACAAACTGTGAACCTAGCCCAGTAACAAATTGGCATCCTGAAGGAGTCCAGGTGATTCCAGAAGTGGTTTTCTGGTGAGATCCCAGTCTCAGAATGGGAAATTTTTGCTCCAAAGGTCATCCTTCCAAGATCTACTAACCAGCAGAATGAAGATATTTTTAATTGGAACAGGTTGTCAGGGCTGTGGAATTGCCACCACTGGAAAATAGAAAATTAGTAACTACTTCTCTGAGACCACCAAAAAAAGCCCTATAAGCATTTGTTAATGGTGGGTCAGGTGCTGGTGGTGCACACAACCATTAGGTATGAAAGCAAATTATCATCACTTGTGGATGCAGTGGCTGAGAAGATGAGGAAGTATCAAGGAGTAAGTCTAGGGGTAATAAATGCCAAAGACACTGAGTTGGTCAGATTCAAATGGAGCATGTGGGAAGTGGTGTGGTGCCAATTATCCAACCTTCCTATCCAGCAGGAGTAGGTGACTCAACTCTCCTCCAGAAGAGCTCTTCTTCACATCTGTAAATATTGTACATTTATTTGTGAGTCATACGTTACTATTGTATAAAATTAATTTGACTTTAAATAAATTACAATTTGAGAGTTGTCATGACTGAGGGAAATGGATTATTTTTGGAAGCAAGGGAGACCAGGGGAATAGTAGGGAGGGACTCAAAGGGTGTTGATAATCTTGATGCATTATCTATCTTACTACTTACTGACAAAATCAACCTGCCTTACCTATGTGGACAGGCCACCTTACTTAACCTTCAATAGAGGCATGTAAATTATGTATGTTCAACAAATAGTGTGGAAGGCATTATGAATGATTCATGTTGGCTCATCCTACCAGAATATCCTCCTCCTTTCTCATGTCCAGTGAATCTGGAAATCCAAGTAGACATTACCACCTTCCCCCAGTTAGGATATTTATAATACCTCTCTCTTTATTCTCTGACATCTAAGAAAAGGCATGCTCACATTGCAGTCCTGTGCTATTTAATTAAAGACAATCAGTATCAATCTACAGAAAACCAGTCTTTATTAACTTTCCTGCCCTCAGAGTTATTAATTTGCTTTCTGCCATATCCACAAAAACAGTAATGTCTGAAAGACAAATAAGTTATATGGATTTTTTTTTTAGTGCTGAAGACAGGAAAAGGAAAGATACCAGAGCACTGAGGTGCTGGCACTGGGTTGGAGTGATGACAGAGCACATTTTTGCGTATATCATGGGCCCAAAATTTGTCTGACCCAATTGTACATTAGACCATTAGTGATGGCCCAGTCTTTCTGGGAGAAGAAATATGCAGATCCCTCTCCCTTACTCCCAGATAATTTCCTCAGCATGGCAGTGGAGCTGTATTGTAGTTATGACTCCAATTTCAGACACTAATAAATTACAAGGCAGAACTTTCCATGTTCTGCTGCCATAAAAGGGTACCAGACAGAGGTGAGAAATCCAGATCTAGGAAAACTTAAATTCACCTTCCAGATCCACTGGAGTAGCAGATAGGATTCAGCAGCTGACTTAAAGTACATTTTGCTGCAGTCAGTCCTGACTTTCTGAAAGAACATAACAGATTTATAGAAAAATTACAGTTCATTAAGAAACAAATTTTAGCTATGGTTTTACTAATAATTTCATATAACTAACAACTCTGAAGGACACCCTGGTTGTTCAGATGCCAGGCCTGTGGAGGGACCCAGCCATAATGGTGGAAGGTGCTGTCTCCAGCTGCTTGCCTACAGCCTTTAGCCAGAAGTTATCCCCATGAAGCCTCACACAGGTGCTTTTTAACCCATTTAAGACAAATGAATTGTAAAGCTTAAGCACCTTGTTTCTCACAGCTTGATTCCTTTGGTTGCAATGGTGCAAATGAAGAAATGCTTAGAAGACAGAAGCTCTCTGCAAGGTGTAGTGATGGGCAGATGAGGACTGGCTAATGATCAATGACTTCTACTAATACAGCTATTTACAGAGTTCACATCTTTGTCACTCCAACTATTTTCCCTGCAAATTTTTTTTTCACATTTTACCTGGTCATTTTTTAGCACCAAATTCTAATTCACAGCCAAGCACCAGATGCTGTGATATGATCCTTCCCAGACATAAAATCTCCGGAGGTTCCATGTCTAGAAAATAAAAGCTACCTAAGAATATCCTATTTCATTTAATACTAGTCTTGGAAATCTTCCGTCTGGTCATTCCAGTATAAAGTGTAACCAGACAGTGCACATGTGCAGTTTCACTAGAAAGTGAACAGATATTTACAACCCAGGGAACAGAGCAGGCAAGAAGCCCTTGCAAAAACAAATACACAAACTAGAAGTCATAAGTTTGGTGCTTCAGAACAACAGTGAGATTATTCTGTCATTCAATGCTGCTGTCTAGGATTTAATTTTCCTGGTTAACACAAATTTATTTGAAAGACACTGCAGCAAGCTCATAGTTAGCTGGCCAGATCTATCCTGGCTGACATTACGAGGGGAAAAAAAAGACAGACGTGATGACAGAGGAATCTTTCTGATCATAGCTTCCTCTGCTTTATACCTGCTACCACCGAGCACTTGCCAAAAACCTTTTCTGTGTATGTATTATGCAAGACTAGCTATTTTCTCCCAGTACTCCCGTGACAACTCATCTGCTTTTCAAAGCAGAAAACCTCTCTACAACCTTTTTCCCTACTTTGATCTAAGACAGAGAATAACAGTATTTAAGATTTAGTAGGATTTTTCCACCATTTGCAATAGATGATAACCTCTCAAGTGCAATGCAAGAACCAAAATCAGAAAATTAAGTGTCCATGTCATCAAGGGAATGTGGGAAAAAGAAAAGGAAGGGAAAGCAATTCAGACTAGTGAGTTTTATGACTACCTAGAGTAAAACAAATCACGTAAATATTGCTTATTTTCCCAGTTGATGTAGAAACTTGTAAAGCTCTGATTCCTGTAAAGGGTATGGACTTTCAGAGAATCACAGAATATTGAGTTGGAAGGGACCCATAAAGTTCATTTCAATGACTTCTAGGCTCTCGGAAGTTCTGCAAATTTAACCAGGTTCTTGTTTTGCTCTCTGGTGTTGATAAATACTTCATTTATTCAGATTGGAATAAAATAATGATGTTCAGGATTGGAGAAGAAATACCTTCTTGGGCTCCATGACTGATATTCTTTTTCTCAGGGATGTTTCACATTAACAAAACTAAGGCATCAAGGAAGCTGGACATACAAGCAATAAGAGACTTTAGCAGTTTTGACTTAACTACTGAGTGTATAATTTGGGTATCTTGCACAATTGTGTCGCCTGTGTCAGCAACTCTGGTGTGCTCAGCCACTATTCACACCTTCTGCATCAGATCTCTGTGCCAGCCCGGCTGGATACACACTCTTGTTTTCACCAAGTCAGAAGATCATGCCTCAGCAGAACTGCCTCTGGAGGCTTCCTCAAGGCAGGACATGCAGTGCTGCTCAGATTTTGGCCTCTGAGTTGTGCACTGATAAAAAAACTGGCCTCCTTTTGAAAACTCTGGGGAACGCAGGTCTTGCTCATTGCTGTTCTGGGCTGTGTCCAGTTCTAGGCTCCTCAGTACAGGAAAGACAAGGAGCAGAGGGTCCAGCAGATGCCACAAAGACCGAGCATCTCTCTTATGAGGAGAGGCTGTGGGAGCTGGGCCGGTTTAGTCTGAAAACTGAGAGGGGATCCCATGAATACATATAAATGTCTCAAAGGAGGATGTCAAGAGGATGGTGCCAGGCTCTTTTTTGTGGTGTTTAGTGACAGGACAAGGAGCGATGGTCACAAAATAAAATGCAGGGACTTTCACCACAGCATGAGGAAGAACTTCACACTGAGCGTGGCAGAGCGCTGGAACAGGCTGCCCAGGGCGGTCGTAGAGTCTCCCTCTGGAGACATTCAAACCCCACCTGGTTCCTGTGTCACCTGCTCTAGCTGACCCTCCTTGGCAGGACGGAGTGGAGCAGATGATCTCCAGAGGCCCCTTCCAAGCCTAACGATTGTGGGATTCTGTGTGATTCTGTTTTGTAAAAACTTTCTGTCGGCCTAGCACAGGAGCGGGCTGTTCACGGGAGGTGCCCGCCGCCCCCGGAGCGCGGCACAGCCCAGCGCTGCGCACCCCTGCCCGCACAGGCCGCGCCGGCGGCTCCGCGCCCGGGGCCGGTCCTCAGCACTCCCGGCACTCGGGGCACTCCGGGGCGCTCCGGGCACACGGGGCGCTCCGGCCGTGGCCCGGGCGCAGGCGCGGGGAGCAGGCGGGGCCCGGGCCGCTCCTCCCGGTGCCCGTGATCCCTGCGCCGTTCCGTAGCCGCAGCGCAGGGAGGCGGAGGAGCGTGGCCGAGCCCGGCCCGCCGCGCTGGCGAGATGGCGGCGCAGAAGATTAACGAGGCGCTGGAGCACATCGCGAAAGCGGAGAAATAGTGAGCGGAGGGTCAGCGGGGCGGAGGGTGCGGCTGGGGGGAGCTGGTGAGCCACTGCCAAGCAGCTGCCAGCTCGGCGCCCGCGCTGTCCGGGGCGCCCGGCGCTCCTGCCCCATGGAGGCGGCGTGTCCCCTCCCGGCCCGACAGGGGGGCTGAGGAGACTCCGTGGGTCAGGCGGCCGCACCTCGGGAGAAGGGGAGGGAGGTGGCGAGGCCGCGGGGGCCGGCCCGGGGGGTGGGGGGCATGGCTGCACCGCCCCTCCTCTGCCTGAGGGGAGCCTCCGTCCGGGGCTGAGTGCTCTAGAGGGCCTGCTGCCCCGAACAGGGAGAGTACAGCGGCCCCAAGACCGAACAGGGGGGTCGGTGAGGCGGTGCGGCTCAGAGGCCTGGAGCCCGAGCAGTTTCCTTTAGGGCCTTGTGGCCTGTATTGCTCCGACCCTGACGGCAAAGCGAGGGCTGTCACTTCTGCCCTTCCGCTAAAGTCAGTGGGAGGAAGACGAGTCACAGAATCAGTTAGGTTGGAAAAGGTGTCTGAGATGATCGAATCCAACCCTTGACACAACACCACTCTGTCAACTAGACCAGGGCACTGAGTGCCACATCCAGTCTTTCCTTAAACAGCTCTGGGGTTGGTGAGTCTATCACCTCCTGGGCAGCCCACTCCAATACCTAATAACCCTTTCTGTGAAGAATTTCTTCCAAATGTCCATCCTAAATCTTCTTTCTTCCAAATGTCCATCCTAAATCTCCCCTGGCACATCTGAAGGCTAGAGACAAGTGGGAGAAAAGAGTTATGGAGACTGTGTTAGAAAAAAGGGCTTGACTTTGCTGAGGTGGTGTGTGTTTGTTTCCTGTCTGTGAGAAATGCGTGATTGGTGCTTCTCAGGTGGCTTCAAAGACCTGTACTTACATTTATCTTGGAGAGCTTAACATCTATGGTAGTCTATAACTGTGCATTTTAACACTGAATATAGCCATTTTGCTGAATTGCACAGAGTATGGTATACATGTAATGGAGTGGACTAATCCAAGGATGCCATAGTTTTAGTAAGAGTAGTGACAGGCCCTCTGGAAATCATGGATCAAATGTATAAATTGGCATAGAGGAAAAACTTTGAAATTGAAAAAACCCAGCATGTCTTACTCAAGTTACTTGACTGAAAGTGCCCTCCTGCAGAATTAATTTTAGGCTTATCTGGAGAGCACTTAAAATAAAAGGGACTAAGACCTTTAATTGTGTGTAGATTGAGTGCATTGTATATTTCAGCTTGATGTGTTTGAGACTTCTGACTGTGATAAAAAGAACACAGTATAAAGGCTTGTATTAGTGTTACACACTCTGGTCATCATCCAAGTAAGACAAAACGATCACCTTAGTATCCACATGCAACTGTTTTGCCAAGTAAAGAATGTATTGCATATGATGTGTTGGCCTATAACAAATACGTAAGCAGTCTGTAAAGTTATGGTAATATTTTAATTTCTTTTAAAAATGAGGAAGTCAGCATATTAAATTCCAAATTGCCTAATGACTCACCTAATTTTCCAATATTCATTTTTCCCTATGTATTTGTGCCCATGCGTGGCACCTTTTAGTGTCATGATCTATTTTAGACATAGAAATGACATTTGAGTCTTTGTGTTGGTAAGTAAATTCCTTTGATTGTGTATGCATTGGAGAATCATTGATAATTCTCAGAAGCAAAAAAAAACCAGTCCTGTAGAGGAATGATGGAAACTTCCTGATGTGTGAAAAAAATATTGTCAGGTGTCACGGTATTAGAAATCTGGAGATATGTTGGTGTAGGAGGAAGTATTTTTCTTCTGCTGACTTCTTACTGCTGAGAAGATGGGCTTGGGAAGACGCTGTGGGAATAGTAAAAGCATGTTAGGGTGAGGGTTGTAACTGTAGGAGATAATTGCAGTGCTTTATGCAATTCTTAACAGTGCTGGCATTTGTTTTTATGGTAGAGATGCCACCATAGTATTGGCACATAGGTAATTGCTCATTTCCAGGGCTATTCTAAAGTTTGAAATGTATCTGAAGTGCCTTGATGGTAAAACATAAAATCTTTACTAATTGTTTCTTGTGTTTTAGCCTAAAAACTGGATTCTTAAAGTGGAAACCAGATTATGACAGTGCAGCTACTGAATATGGGAAGGCAGGTATGTGGCAGTAAATATGGCCATATATATTTCAAAGTATTCATCAAGCTTAGTCGCTTATAATGTTTTATGTATTTTTACTACATTACTGTGTAAGTAAAACTGTTGTGAAGACTAAATGTAAGATGAAGCAACAAAAAATCCTCTTGGTAGCACTGTAAAATAAATTTCAGGTTGTTCTTGGAGATCTAGAACAGTCTCCAAAACCAGTTGTTTTTTTTTTTTTTTCAAGCTTACAATTTCTATGTGACAAAAATAAAGCTTCCTTTCCTTCTTTCACTTGTCCACCCCCAAATCCTGTGACTTTATCTACAAAACAACAGACGTTCGAGCTGGTTTTAAAATTTTGCTTTATCATCATCTTATGAAATATGTCCAGTCAAAGACTGTCTCTGTAAGGTGAGATGTTGCCAGCTTGGGGTTTTTTTTCAGGCACAGTAAGGTCTCGTTCCTCCCTTTTTCCACTGCCAAGTGACACACTGAGTATAAAATCCTTAGTGTTGATTTCTTTTTGTTCTTAAGCATTTTCTTCTTTCTCATGGTAGTAATTTGTTGTGGTCTTTTGACTTCTTACTCTAGGCATTCCTGCTTTTTCACCTAAGATTGAATACAAAAATATGAACTTGGAAGAACAACTGGAGAATTTATAAATTGAAATTTATTTTAAATCTTACTTTATATTTTATTAGTTAAACAAGATAGAAATATATATTTGTACCCTGAAATGATTGTGCTGATGAAGTTATGCTTTGTTGGTGGCACATTTCTGACCTTGTATAACTTCTAATGATTAAAATTATATAAATATGCATTCCTCCATGTCTGTAATTAAAATCCAGTATGAGTGACTCTCAAAGTCCACCTGAACACATTGAGAGCTCTGTATGATACTGTGGTGGTATGGAAGTGGTGTTGATAATAAATGTCTTTAATGGTAACTAAGTAACTAATGAAACGAAGAGAACTATCTGGGATTTTTGGGAAGAGGTTGGTAAACTGTAACCATGCATTTAAAAAGCCTGTTTGCGTCTTTAGGTAGATAAATTCTCAAGCAGCAGTGGTAAAAATGAAGACAAGGTCAAGTTGTAAATAAAATCTTTTATTTCCTTTTTTGCAGCTGTTGCTTTTAAGAATGCCAAGCAGTTTGACCAGGCAAGGGAAGCCTGTTTACGGGAAGCTGAGGCACATGAAAACAATAAAGCGTATCTTTTCATTCACTGAGATTCTTTCTTTCCCAGAAGCTAACTAGTTGCTACTTAAATTGGAGTAATGGGGGTTGGGAGCAGGTTATTTAATATATTTGCACATTTTGTCAGTGTAACAGAATTGCTTTTTAAAAGTCTGTTCCTGTGTGCTCTGAGGAAACTAAAGAGCTGTTGGTGAGAAAGTTAGTGTTGTCCCAAATAACAGCTGACAGGTGCCTGAGATACCTAGGGACTGCTTCAGAAATTTAATTGGTTTTTATTATCTACTAATGCATAGTATAAACTAAATGAAGCTCTGACATTATTACAGTATTTGTAGTTAGATACAAAATATGTTCCTGCTTATTTAATAAGCAGGAACTTATTTTAAGGAAGTGTGCTTTTTACAACTTTTTATGTAGCTATACATTGGTATATTGCATTTATTCTGTCCTTGGAATTATTTATTTTTGACAACTTGCCTGTAGTTGTAGTAGGTTTGATTTGCCTTTATGGGGATCCTTGCTTTGAAATTAGTAGTTGTGTAAGATTTTATACATTAATATTTTTCCTGCATTATATTTTTGTGGCTTTTGTCCTTGACTTCAACAATTTCATGTCTAGTCTCTTTCATGCTGCCAAGTAAGTACAGACGTGCTAAGTAATCTGAAACAGATTTTTTAACATACAGTACATTTTGATCTCAGAGTAAGTGTTTTGGTTCAAGTAATTTTGCTGCTTCATAATTAGTTCAGTGGAAGTGTGAGCTAGGAAAGTTTGAAAACATGTAATGGCCACCTGAAGAAATTATGATTTTGGCATTCTTTAGCACCTTTTGATAGCAAATATTTTTTCTTAGATGAACTTCTTGTAATTTTGGAGTTCTACACTGCTGAGCTAATTAAGAAATTTTTAATTAAAGAGTACTTCAGAGATGACAATAATCCAGATATTGCCTGGGGATTGGGTTAGAATAGATTTTACTGAGAAGTGTGGTTGAATTTTGTGGAAGATAAAGTTACATGTGTGCTGTGTCATTAAATAAAACACTTTAAATATCTTCAAAGCATTAAATATTAACAGTGAAGATGTTAGATAGTCAGTGCACGTTAACTTTTGATTCATAACTACAGCTTGTTGTAATACACCATCTCTGACCAAATTGTACAATTTTTTTCTCTGCAGAGCTTATGAACAAGCTGGCATGATGCTAAAGGTATTCTCATTCACTAGTTTTTATTTTTAAGTTCTATTTTATAATGACAAATATTGTGCACTGTACTATTTTACAAATATATGTAAGCAAATTGCATATTGAAGTGAAATTTTTTTGTTGACTCATAGTCCCCATTTCTGCCTTCAGTAGATTAGGGAAGCAACATTTGTATTTGGGGGGAAAGATAGTTTTCCTTTTCTAAAAGAAGAGTCCCTCATGTCAGTGGGTAACAGAAGAGTGGTGCTGCTTTTGCTATGAACTACTACAAATTCATGACTTACAGAAAAGTTTAGTACTTTAAAGTAACTTTTACGGAGTTGGTGGTTAACTTTCACTAGCTCTACAAGTTTGTAAATAAATAAGTTATTTTAATTTGCTTTGATTTGTGTCCTTGCATGTAAACTCCTTTCCTGACAACAGTGTTCTGGTGACTGTTGCCTTGTAGGAGATGCAGAGGCTTCCTGAAGCAGTTCAGCTGATCGAGAAAGCCAGTATGATGTACCTGGAGAATGGGACACCAGACACAGCAGCCATTGCACTGGAACGGGCTGGAAAGTGAGTCTGACTTACTGTGGCTAAAATCTGTGCGGGGCATGGGTATGTCTGGGCTTTCCTTTTATGTCTTTTTGATGCTTTCAGGTAAAAAATATTTTCCTTTCATCTGAAGAGAAAGTATTGATGTTTATTACAGGTTAATAGAAAATGTGAGTCCAGAGAAGGCTGTGCAGCTCTATCAGCAAGCAGCATCAGGTGTTTGAAGTAAGTGGGAGATTTTTATCCACGTTTTCAGTTTGTTGGGTTCTTTTCTTTCCACTATAAAGAAGAAGCCTAAGATTAGGTTCTAAATTACGTTTACTTCATTTTACATCAGTGGCTGAGTAATGAAGCTGAAGGCTTCTCATGCTCTAGAGAAGGAGATGACAAAAGTTAGGATTCAGTTTACTTTGCCCTTTTCTCAGTTTAGGACTTGACAGAATCTGAATTTTATCGTTCAAGTGTTCTGGCTCTTGTTGGGCAGAACAGAGGGTAGAGTACATATCTGCTGTTGAGCACTGGAACTCAAAATAATTTGAAATCCCTGAAGGCACAGGAGAAAATATTTTGCATGGTGCTTCACCCATTTAAATGAGACAATGATTTGCCTTTTTACAAGTGGCTTTGATGTACTTTTCTATTGTCAGTTGTCATGGGTTTTTTCAGATTAGTAAATTTACATTGACATTCCTCTGCTGAGCAGATCCACGCAGGAGCTGGCTGTGGAACTCAGGAGCACCAATACACTTCATGTTTCCCTTGAGTGTATGAATTGCTGATCTAATAGCTAACAGGTGTTCTAAACTACAGGTGACACACTTAGATGTGGTCTTAATTCTGTGCAAATGAAACAAAAATGTCTGAATTCTTTTTTTTCTTCTCTAGAATGAAGAACGTTTACGGCAGGCGTTAGAAATGCTAGGGAAGGCATCAAGACTTCTGGTCAGAGGACGCAGGTATAGCTTTATCACTTTTTGTTCTTTTAATGAAATTGAATCTTAAAATGTGATTTTGATTGTGGGTTTTTTGTCTTGGTGTTGTTGGTTTTTTATGTACTATTAATTCTTATTTGAGACTTGCTTCAAACTAAGGTCCAGTTTCTGTGGGATATGCCATGTTCATCCAGGAACCACCTGATTTTCTGTTCTGGGATGGCAGAATGTGAGCTGAAAGACTTTTGCTCTGTGAAAACACCAGTGTTCATTAATTCTTATGTT
The DNA here is from genome assembly GCF_012460135.2 of Molothrus ater. Taxonomy (NCBI): domain Eukaryota; kingdom Metazoa; phylum Chordata; class Aves; order Passeriformes; family Icteridae; genus Molothrus; species Molothrus ater. The sequence goes on along the minus strand of NC_050478.2, from coordinate 101,325,818 downwards.
ATTTCAGGATTTTTTGGGGTTTTTTTCCAACATTAAATGTAGAAAGTACTTGAAAAATCTTCTATAGCTGTGGGATATAAAACAGAGGAATTGGGACTGACCTGAAGAATGAAATCTGCAGCAGTCTGATTCTGGACTTCTTAAAGAAGAGTGAATCTTGGACTCTCAGTGAGACAAGTTTAATTGTAAATTACTTATACCAAACTTTACCTTCAGTTCATCTTAGACTTGCTTCGCTGAAACATTGAGGTCTTTTAAGAACTATATTGCTAGTCATGGATATCAGACTTACTGATAGCTTATAGTAACCTCAGGACATACAGATGTGCTAGGGTGTATAACAAAGCATTTGTCTTTTACAGTGTTACAAAAACCAAGGTTTCTCTAAATAAATATCAGAGATGTTCTTAGCATGTAGGCAAAAGGAATTGCTGACTATATATTTACCTCATCTATATATTTACCTTATTTACCTTTACTTTTATTCTGTTAGTAAAATCTACTGCTGATTTTTAGTTGTGTTGCTGTTTATTCGAGTATACTTGCTGCTGTATTAGTTAAACACTTTGTAATTAGCCTTGGGTTCATTGTGTTGTATTCCTGGCGCTGATACTCCTGTTTTTTTTGTTTTTAGATTAGATGAGGCTGCACTGTCTCTTCAAAAGGAAAAAAGTATTTATAAGGAAATTGAAAACTACCCCACTTGCTATAAGGTAAAGTCTAAGAGACAGCTTCTGATAATACATTTCAATTTTTTTATTTTTGTTGTTACTGACATCTGACAGATGATGGGCACCTCTTAATTCAGTGATAATTTTCTTGCTGAATGATGAGAGTTTGTGGTAGTGGTGTTTCCCCAAACTTCAGCTGTGCTTTTGTAAGTTTTAAAATGCTATTATCTACAGGAGCTGTCAAAACTAAACAACACATAAAAAATAAAGATGTTATCAAAAAAACAAACTACAAAAACCGTTACTTGGGACAGCAATCCATTAAAATGTTATAGGAGATAACCTATTTCATACTAGCTGAGAAGATGGCTTTCTGCTTTTTCACTAGTTTGTTCTGACTCACGTCATCATCTTAGGATGATTGTAATGAGCTCGAGATATTGTTAATATCTCGTACTAGATATTAACAGTCTACTATTTTTCTCATATTTTATTGTTAATTTCTAAAGAATCATAAGGCTTACTCTTTTTATTTTTTGTTTAGAAAACTATTGCTCAAGTCTTAGTTCATCTTCATAGAAATGATTATGTTGCTGCAGAAAGATGTGTGAGGGAAAGCTACAGGTAAGTCTGCTTCGTGTCCTGTGATTTAAACTGATTGTTTCACTAGTGGAGATCTATCTTGCTTGACATTTTTCTTTCATAAAATATTAACCTGCACTTCTGTTGACTTAAAGTACAATAATAATGTTTTCTTGTGTATGGCTATCAGGAATCTTTTTCAGACATAACAATTTAGCTGTACCGGTTACAGTGATTCTTCTTAACAAACCTAAAATACAGAGTCATAAAGAACTAGTTATGTGTGACAGGGGAAATGAGATGAAAATTAGAAGTTCTTGCCATGTTACAGGAGAAAATTTTGGTGTCAAAATATGGATTAGTGTTTAACCCTGGCAGTTCCTCATTTCACCTTTCATTGGAACTTCAGTAGCAAAATCTCAAAACAACATGTTTTTACTTAAACTGCGTTTTTAGTGAAATGAACATATGTATGAGTTAAATTGTAGTACTTTACCTTTAGAAATAATCTTTCAAGGTCAGTCTTTAAACATCTTGCTCATGTTTTCCATATCTCCAGTTTTATATACAGAAACTCATGACAGGAATTTTCTGTATGTGAAGTGGAGAGTTTATTGACTAATCAGGAAAAAAAAAATCAAATATTCTTGTTTCATCTTTACTGGTATTGTGGTCTTATTTGCAGTGTGCAAACTAATATTACTTAAAGTTTAATTTTTATGAATATGATTCATGTACCTAAAGAAATCAACTCTTAATTTCCTTCAGTATACCAGGATTTAATGGAAGTGAAGACTGTGCAGCACTGGAGCAACTTTTAGAAGGGTATGATCAGCAAGATCAGGATCAAGTTTCTGAAGTTTGTAATTCTCCACTTTTCAAATACATGGATAATGATGTAAGTAGACAGATCCTGTGATTGGGGGCTTTTTTCAGGTTAAGAGGGTGGGGATTTTTTCCTAGTAGAGGAAAATAAGAGCACAGTCTGTGCATTTATTGTGACTTCCTGTCATGCTTCCCTTTGGCTGTGAGCTTCCTGCATTCTTTTACTTTGCCTGCCAGTGATGGTGCTGCCTAACTTTCAGATGGTGCAAAGAGTTATGTGAAAGAACAGCTTGTTAAGGATTTGCTTAATTTGTTTAATGAGTTGACCAAAATTCAGGCCTCTTCTGTTTGCTTCCATAAGAGCAAGAACAGTCTGCTGCTTCTGCTTTTTCTCAGAAATACCATGCAGCAGATGAATGTGCATAAACATGAACAGAGCAGGATGCCTACTGCATTCAGTGATGGCATCATTGAATGGTTTTTTCCATTGCTTATTCTTAGTAAGGTATTCATTCAGGATAGATTTTAATTTGGAGCGAGTAATTGTGTCTCTTTCTCCACCATTTTTTTATTTAATTGAATTTGTAAATAGTAGGAAGTATAAGATAAGCGTGAAGTAATGGAAACATCCATCCCTACCAAACCTTGTAGCAGTATTGACTAATTTCACTTCATTGAATAGTAAAAATTGAGTTACTAGTCTTGCTGAACAACACTTAAAAAACTGTTTACATGATCTAATAGTAGATAATGTATGAAAAGGCTACATACTGGAATTACTTCTTTTCTACATAAAGCTTGAGCCAGAGGAGGTTAAAGAAGGTTCAAAATGTGGCCAATTTATTTGATAATAAGCAGCATCAATACAGATCTTATATCCCATTCACAGAGTATTTGAGAAAGAGAAAATTGGACCAATGTTATGTTTATTCCAAGCTGAGAGCCATCATCACTCTTGGTTTTTTGTATTGAATGTTGCCTGCTTGCTTATTCTGAGCATCAGTCAATTCTGTGATAGCACAGAAATTAAACTTGCCTTGTTATTGTCAGTATGCCAAGCTTGGTCTTACCTTGGTGGTGCCAGGAGGTGGAATGAAGAAGAAATCGCCAAACGCTGCCCAAGACAAAGCCAGAGGACCAGCTGCAGTGGGCTCTCATGCTGATGAGGAAGAGGATGAATATTCTGGTGGACTATGCTAGCTACAGACTAGGTTGTCATATCTGACTGACTTGTGATGCTGAGCATATCCAAAGGTACCAGATTTACCAGAGCTTCATTGCAATTGTGATATGGGAATCCTAATATTAACATGGCAGCTTCTGGGTTCAGTGCAGGAGAAAAAGCATGATTGTACCCATCGTCTTGAAACATCTTTGGACTTCATCTCTTATCTGGCAGGAGCTTCCTTAGGGCCCTGCCTTCAGCTGACAGGAAAAAAATTGAGGAGAGTTTTACTAAAAGCACAGTTTAAAAGAAACCAAAACTTCAGAAGCACTGGAGAGGAAGTAGTACAAAATTTTAAATGCTGGATTTCAACAGCTGACACTTCTGGTCCCAGTAAGATGTTTGCAGTTGTCTTCAGAGTTAAATGTATGATCTCTGCCTGTTTATCTCCTGTTTAAGACCATTTGAGGCAGACTGTGCCAGGCAGGATTTTTACTTGTGTAAGCGCTAGGGGGAGCATTCAGTTTGTTTTCAACGTGTTTTTACTGCACTGGGGAATATTATTTTAATACTTTATTTTTACAGCATCCACATGAGTGTGAAAAACACTAAGTCAACTAGCTTGAAGTTATCTTGCAAGCTTAAAAATACACATCTGCCTTTCCTCATAAGAAATTTATTGACCTGAAGTACTTGGAAATAAATGTGTCCACAGTGTTTGTAATGTGCACCTTAGAAAAGGAAGGAGTGAACAACCATTCTTAGCGGTGTTTTTGAAGCATGCCATAACCAAAAAAGAAACTGAAGTTAGCAGGTAATGTGCACAGAATATAAACTTCTGAAGACAAATGTTTAACAAAAGCTTAGGTGGAATGTTTCAGTGATATGTTTGAGTTTATAAGTGTCCTAGGTGTTTATTTGCTAATCAGTATGCTGAAAATATGAAAGAATCAAATATCTTCATACATGCTAATGTATGAAGACATTTGATTCTTTTATATTTTCAAAGCATTGAACAGGTATCTCCTATAAGTGGCATTTTTCAAACTTGCTTAGAATCCAAGGTAACCAAATTTTAATGCATCCTATTTATATTTGGTTCCAAGTCATCATATGTTTTGCAAGCTTCTTTAGTGTCCTGAATTTGTTTCACCATTTTATGCTTAAAAGTTGTTGAGTCTAGAAGTTTCACCTGTGGCTTGTTTTTTCAGCAGGACCTAAGCAAGGTCTGCACTAGGGTGACATCACTTGGAATCCAGCAGGGATTTGTATGTGATGCCCAAAGCTCTGTAAACAAGAGACCAAAAGCACAGTTTAAAGTGTTGGGATAGTTTCTGCCATATTAAAGAATTGGATGTCATCAAAAATATCAAGCATATGTGTGACAAAATTGTGTCAGGCGTAATTGTGATGAAGGTTCAGATTTTAGAGAGCTAATGCTCACTTTGCCTGGGGTGAATAGCACTCAGTAACATTGAGATAGGAGCACAAACTGCAGCATAATTTGCTGTCACATTAGAAGGTCACATTATTCAATTTAATGGGTATTCAAAAACCAGTTTTGTGTCTTTGTCTTGTGTAGTAATAACCATGAGTTTTAAAGCTATTTAAGATGCACCTGTAGGTCTTCACTATCTGATGGGTAATTTCCTTTGTTATTGATGATGTATGTAAAAGTTTTGGCTCTGTGAAATTTTAGGAAGTGAGGTGCTTTTCTCTGAGAATGCTTGCAGTTATATGTGAAAGATGGTTTGCAAGACTTTACTAAAATTCTAGAACTCTCCTAGAATTTTTGCTGTTGGAGGAACTCACTTCAGTTTAACTGGAGTTTAACTTTTGCCTTCTGGATTCGAATCAAGTGGAACATAACACTTACTATGGTGAGTCTTCATCACAGGTAGAAAAAAATGCACATGTAGGAACTCAGGAGACACTAAGTTGTTTTCTTCAAGCGTTTCCTGCTCCTTCTAGTTCTGAAATCAGTTTTGTTGTGTGAGCCCAAGGAGTCTGCTTTTTGTGTGTGTGAACAGTTGCATATATCTGAAATGACGAGGTGCATAAGAAAACTGGGAACTGTGTGTGCTTCTGTGGAAGAATTTTCAGATTGATTTAAACTGTGCTTGTAACACTAACAGGCCCTTAAAAGAAAATGTAAAATTTGAAATTTGTGTTGCATTTTTAAGACATACTTTCCATGTGGCCAAAAAAAAAAAAAAAAGGGCAAAACTGTCTTCCTCCCTCCTCGAGTTGTTTCTTTGTTCTGTGCGGAAACTTTCAAGTGTGGAAATCTGGGACAGAAGTGACTGGTACTAAACATGTTAAGCTGCCATTGAATTGACATTTCTGATTCTTAGTAGTAGAATCTTAATCTTTAATTGCAATGTTGCTGCAAAGACCAAATCTGCAGAAATGGAAGCATCTGAAAATAAGATGGTCTATTTTATATAACTTATTCTCCTATTTTAGACAGTGAAAGTGTGTTAGGAATGTTAACTGCCTTTTAGTAAATGTTTAACTATAGAATAAACTGTCTGTATATTATGTGTTAGTGTTTGTTTCTATCTTTCAAAGCAATTTGCACACTTATGTAAATACCATTTAAGTGATCTAAATGGAAAATATAACATTTACAGCAAAAGAGTTTCCAAAACCAGTGTTGACTGTAATAAAAAAATAAAGTTAAATTGTGCATGGAGGCTGAGCAATGGCTGATGCAATGTTTATGTAAAATCAGAAGATTTCTAAATTATCTGTAACTTAATGGTCAGATGATCAAGTGCAGTGTGAAACCTGTGCTTTACTTGTTTTTTTCCCAAATCTGTGGTGTAATAGAGTACAAAATGTGTTTGCAACAGCTCTACAGATGCTGCCTCTTGAGGCTGTGTGTTCCACCAACATGAAGAATAAAACTTGAAATTAATGCATATGTGGTAGCTTTCTCTGTTGTTGATCAAGTCCTGCTGAGGGCCACCATTTGAAAATTAATGTTAATTATATTTAATTTGTCACGGGGGTAGATTTTCAAAGTGTTTTTTTGGCATGAGAATAAAAGTTTGGAATCAATGGAGAGTTGAAATCAATGGGAGTTTGAAAAACAACTAGATTTCTTCACACAACTTAAGGATGTGAATTCTATAACTCTTTGGAGACTTCATAATAGTAGAAAAATCACCTTTTCTACTGTTTTAAACTGAAACTTGCTGGAGTATTTGAAGGTTGAAGAATCTGGCACTGGAGTTCTTCCAGTGTAGTGGGAATTGTTCCTTAGATGCTGCAAATATGCAGCTGTATAAAATTATAAGAACTGAGCTGCTCTCAGGAGAAAAAAAAAAAAAAAAGCCATGTCATCTAGATTTATAATAAGTAGTGAACTTTTTTGGATGCAGGAAATGGAAAAAAGAAGCGACCCCAACCTCTATGACTAGTAGTGGTAATAAAATTGGAGGAAGTAGATGTAACTTTAGAGAGCAGGGGGGAACCACTTGGGATCTGCGGTTTGAGTCTGAGCAGGGCCATGAATCTCCGAGTTAATGGTGTGTAGATGCCAGCGTGCCCAGGAGCTGGGCCTTTCTCTCCTCTGCCTGTAGGAGAGGATGTGCCGAGTGCTGTCTCTGACCGCCTTCCGCAGGGCTGGCCGCTCTTTGTTTCAGAGCCGCTGCCACTGCCCTTCTGCCGCGATTTCCAGAGTGGCTGTCAGCCTGGAACAGGAGCGGGGAGGCAGCTGCAAGGCTGCACGTACGTTTCCAGAACATGTGGCTGTTGTGATTCATCTGCTGAGTCCGGTGGGAATAGGGGTAAGAGAATAGAATCGAGGCGTAGCTGGACTGCGCAGTGCGCACTGCCAGCATCTTCGCTGGTGTGCGACCAGTGTGGACTGCGCCACAGAAATGTTCCAGTCCTAGAGTGACAGAAGCGGGCCCCAGCCTGTGCACAGTGAAAATGGGTTACTAGAAGTTGTCTTGTTTTCGACTTGTATTTACGTGTCTTTATTTTGCGTTGTTTCTGAGCTCTGTGTAACGCGGCGTGGGTTATCCCAAGAGCATTGTTCCCTCTCAGCGCTAGATGGTGCCGCAGAGCCGGCACCAGCCTTTCCTCCGCTGCCGGGAGCCTCTGCTCCGTGTCCAGAACAGCTTCTGCCTTTAAATATGCTCAGGTGGAGCGTTGGTTTGGTTAGAAATATCCACACGGGGACCTGCCCTTGCTGCTGCTTGTCATGGCTTGAAACACCTGCCCGAAGTCCTAGAAGTCAGCTTAGGAAGACAGCTTAGGTTGTTGTGTTTTCACTTGTCGGAATATAGGCCTGGGAAATCGGGTGATTAAGAGCCAGGTTATGGATAGTAGGTGGGTGGGCAAAGAAAGCAGTAGCCAGTGTGCACTATAACGTGTTAAAAGACATTTTCAGCTCCAGGGCTGGCTGATTCTGCTACAACTGGCAGTCTTAGTGCAGCCACACAATTTTATGAAATGCTTCACGCACAGACAAGGATAGGGGGCAGGGAAATTAACAAAATGGAAGGAGTGAGGAAGCTGGTCATCAGGCAATGGTATGTTGATGGGTGGAACAGAGCTGTAATTTGTTGAAATGAGTTTGCTTAAAAAAAAAATATACCACTTTCTGATTCATCCACAGAGGCAGGAAGGGAAGGATGAGGACTGGCATGACTGTTCTCTGCATGCTGGGAAGAGGTTCTGCTGCTGTGTGCTGTGTGAGGCAGTCTGAACACAGACACATTACATCTTTTGCCTGTCACTAACTGACTGGAATTCAGGAGTGAAAGGTAAAATTTTATAGCTGCAGACAGGGACTTCTTTGTGTGTGTAGCTGACAACTTTTTAGCCAATGCTTGCTGTGCTGGACTGCTCAAAAAATGTCCCAGAGTAATTGTGTTGGTAATAATAGAGCAGAGAATTCATGAGGTGTAAAGACCTATGGTACCCCATGTGTTTTATGGGTGCCAATTATTTTATTTAAGTGGCCACCATCCAGTAATTTTCTGGCTCCTCTTTTGTGTCAATGTATGATTTTCCAGGCTGAATGACTGGAGGAAGAATGAGGATCCTCTCAGCAGCACTAGAGCCCAGAGCACAGGTTGGGTGTGTAAGGAGTGAGTGGTTAAAGCTGGGTGGAACTGGGGGTCTAAGGCAGCTGTGTAGCAGCACTGACTGAGCAAAGTATTGTAAAGCTTTAGTAACAGAGCTGCAGAAAGAGTACTCTATTTTAAAATTCTCCTTTAAGTAAGACATGATCTGGTAACTTCTGCTACTGCCTTAATGTTTATCTTCCCAAACGTACCAGATTCTGCACCTTGTGGGAATTCCTGAGAAGCCATTTTCTTTGAAACAACATCAAAGAGTTATTTCTCACCACTTTGAAATACTTCAGTCTAATACTGATGCACTTTGGTGAAAGGCCATGCTGCTGAGAAACATTGGAAAGTGAAAGAAAACACCTTTGTTTTCTGTTGATTCAGGGTTTTTATTTTCCCCCTTTAGATCTTAATATTCTCTAAGATGAGGATTTTTTTCCCTTTGTAGCTCATGCATGTTAGTATGCAGTCTGAGATTCAAATAGTTGTTTTTCTGTATTTGTCATCCTGCAGCCATTAGGGAGCAGATTTCTTGTGACTGAGATGGGTGCAGGGAGAAATCAAGAGTGGAAGTATGCAGGGTGACTGCACATATTAGTCTCTTTTTGGTTCTTTTGGGTGTGCTAAGACAGAACTGCTTGTGATCTCTTCATGGATAGGCTGTCATATGGCTTCACATCTATGTGGTTTTGCTACCTCTTTTTTCCCTGGAGATGCCATGATTGGAAAAGTTCACACCTTGGAACAGGTGTGAATACCTCATGGCCAAACAAAATCTGGTATTAATGACATGCAACAAGGTAGTAAGTGCAAGTAGCAGCCTGAATGCACACACATGCTTTATGCTTATCCCTACTGACTTTTATAATAAGCATGATAATTTTTGTTTTAGAAGGTCATGGATATTTAAATGAGAAACCCTATTTCAGAAGTAGTGTTTCTTCACATGACTGAAGTGCAGTAATGGGATGACTTGAAATTTACTGTAATTTGGGCTATGCATTAATTGCTTCAACACTTTCAGGGAGGTTTCTGTTTCCAGGATAAATTTCTGTGTATCTGTTTTGCAGGAAACAGGTACAGGAAAACATTCCACATCTGTGATCACTTCAGTGGACTTTGAAATAGTTTGTTAAAAATGTAGAACGGGAGAATTCAGAGTAACTTTCTTCAGAGTATTTCAGGAATAATGCCTGTTGGGTTTTCCCTTTCTGAGTTTGTATTGTGAATAATTCCACTGATGACTTTGTGTAGTATTTCATTGCTATAATTAAAAAATTGGCCACTTTTAAATATAGATAGTGGTGCTGCTAGGACTTTGATCTTTATGAACTAGAATATGGGATATATTAATCAATATATTCACTATGAGTGAAGTGTACAAAGAGGCTAGGAGGCAATGTGTGATGGAAAGGAGTGAACTTACAGAGAGGAAACCAAGGAGGATTCCAGTCCAGTGCTGAGTACTTGTGCCCTCTTATGATTTCTTGATCATAGAAGAAGGGTGAAGGAACAGCTGGAGACATAATATGCTGTTTGACAAATAACAGAACAGCATGAATCACACATCTGATAGCTTGTGTAAATCACAGAAGTCACCAATTTTATCAGACACTTGAAGGTAGTTTGAGCATAAATCTGATGCAGGGCATCAGGGGAAAGCATTTTGTATGATGTCCCTTCAGTTAATATCAAATTTATACTATTCTGTTCCAATGCGTTTGTTCAGTAGAGTTTCCAGATGCACAGCAACTGAACAGAGAGTGCAATAAAGGGTATCCTGTTTGCTGCATTGTTTCCTTCCCTTTCCTTTTTAGTAGTGTACTTTTTGTCTTTGCTGCAGGAGCGGAAGTCTTCCTTGAAGGCCTTGCTGTATATCTCTTTTGGGGTGGGTTGTTTTGGTTTTGGGGTGTTTTTATTTGTTGGGGGCTTTTGTTTTGTTTTTTATTTTGTTTGTTTGGTTTTTTGTTTTTGTTCTTGTTTGGGCTGAAGAGAAACCAAACCTTTGCTTTAGGTGGATATTCCAGTACATTTTCACCCTTTTGACCATTTTTTTGTTGGATTCTCAGCATCTTATTAAAATCCTTACTTTTTAATTTAAAAGTGCTGAACTTGGTTTGCATCCACTGATAAGAAACTGTAGTTTCTCAGTAGAGGTAATGTACTATCATGGATCTGGAGCAGATGGAAAAACTCATAGTCTTTGTCAGGAATCCAGGATGTGCTGTGTTAGTGGCAGAAAGGCTGGCATTTTGTCACTGTTTTCCATTTTATCTTTGACCAAATGTAAATAATGAGTGAATACGACACAAAATCATTAGACTTAGGCCATGCCCATGTTGAGAGTTGTGGTAGATAAAATGAAGTCTTGAATTTCCAACGTACAAATTATTTTTCCACCCTGGAGCAGATTTTTAGGGGCTGTCATTTGTCACCAAACTCTTTTTCTTTTGAGTGTGGAATTCATACTTTTTCAAGTTAACTTAAAGAAGTTAAGTTAGTGGTGTGGCTCACTAATATAGCACACACCGTACAATACAGAATTACAGAATTTTGAGACAGCTGGGTTAAATGTGAAGTAATTGCTTAAAATAGGAATGCTATGGTCTTTGTCAGTCTTCTAAGTTATTTTTGTGTAGTTATTTGTCTTTGGCTCTCTTCCTGATTTTCCTAAACTTCATTTCTAAGTAGTTTTTAAAGTCATTGATATTCCTGATTTCTGTATGAATGGTTGGAAGTATCTGGCAGTGATTTTATCTTCAAATGAAGATTTAAGTTATTCCTAGACAGCTGTGGTATATTTTTGTTCACCTCGTCAATCTCTATATTATATTTGTCCCTATGGTTCACTTTGTTTAAGGGATGCCACATTACAAATCAACCATGTGAGTCTTACTTCATGTCTTTCAAAGTGTTCTGGGTTTTTTTGGGGTGGATGACTGGCAGCCTGTGGACCTTTGGCAAACTCTCATAGTCAGGCTGTAATCAAATTGTTTGGAGCAGAAGTCTAGGACAATTCTTGATCTTGTTTCTGCTGGTTGAGCTCTTTAATATAAATGTCTCAATGGTAGGAAGGAGAGGTTCCATGAAGAGCCTGGAAGCTGCACATCCCACCTGTGCTGAAGTTAAAAGAATCAAAGGGTGAAACTTTTGTAACCAGCAGGAGAGGATGAAACACTGTGACAGTCTGTGCACATTCCATCCTCACCCATGAGGGCGTATGCCTTAAAAAAAACCCCACTTTCATGAAAGGAAAAGAAGTAACTAAGGTAAGGAAATGGCATTTATTTTTTATTCCTTGAGTGATGCAGATTAAAAAAAATAATTATGGATGCTTTTATAGCCAATATTGCAATCACAGAGCTAGAAGCAAATTCTGAGCTCTAGTTTCAGATCTGTATCATCAATTGAATGTCCCTGGACCTGAGTGTGGGAGATAAGTTGGAGTCCAGCGTTCTCCAAGTGCATGTTAAGCAGTAAACTCTCTCCTTCTCTCTCTCTCTCAATCTTTCTCTCTCCTGTTAATGTATTTGCCTACAGACAGAATAGAGCAGATCCTCAGCTGTGCAAGGTGCACTGCCTTGAGGCAGCCAACTGTACCCACCAGCCAAAATTCCTGCATTGGAGGATTGCAAACTTTTGGCTTTCCACCCTTTCTCCCAGACAGGTCTCCATAGCAGGCAAAGGCTGGACTGAGAGTCCTCTATGTGTTTACCAGCCATAGACTCCCTCTCTTAGGGGAACGATACTCACTTTCTTCTTCTGCCAGGATTTCTAAATGCTGGATCATGCTTGCCAAGGCACTGAGTGGAAGAGACAAGTGGATAGAGAGATTGAGGCCACGGATGAGTTGGAGGTTGAAACAACATATACCATTTGTCAAGGTCATTAATTTCCAGGCAGATTGTCTTTGAGCACCGTGGGGCTGTTTGAGTTATTACTGAAATGCAGCAGTTTCCAGAGCTGAAGGATCCACAGCACAATAGTATGCAGAAACCTCACAGTGCAATAATATGAAAAATAACTGTCTCTAAATACTACTACAGTATGGACTTAAAGTAGGAATTTGTTGCTGTTTAGACTCATTGCTGGACTAGTTAGCCTTCCATCATCACTTCTGGTTCTGCTACATGCCTTGGTTTGGCTTTTCTCTTCTGTCATGAGAATTTATTGATACATACTGTTGTCATGGCCCTGTTACACCCAGTGATCCTGTACCAGCTTACTCTCCTTCTATTTGTTACTTAGAAGTTACCATGTTTCATTCTGTTGGTCTAACAGACTGCTAATTAGACAGTTCTAAGCAGTAATGCCAGGTAGGAATAAATCAGCCAGACAGTAATGTTGCTGTAACTCTCCACTTACAGTGAGTGGGTAACCTCAGGTCAACAGCATTTGTATTCTGCCTTTAGTGAAACCAGGGCTGAATGAAGGTATAAACATACCTGAAGTACTAGCATTCAGAAATATGGAAAAGCCTCTGAACATTATGCATTGAAAGCTTTAGCACAAGTCTGATATACTGTCTATTACAGTCAGTCCTTAGTTAATTGCTGACATTTAAATACTCATAAGACCTGGAGTCTGACATTTGTTGGCTTCCTCCCCTCCCTGCCTCCTTCTTTTCTCCTCCTCCTCCTCCTCCTCCTCCTCCAAAAAAAAAAAAAAAAAAGGAAAAAAAGCACACTAGTTGTCTACTTTATATGACAATCTCATAAATTACCATGGTGGAGTTAGTTTTCCAGCTGCCTGTGTCCTGCTGGTCCTGCTGGGTATTTGTTGGGGAAAAGAATTCTAAGAGTTTCATGTCTTATTATGAATGATTCTCCATCCTAAAGTTTGGAAGCTTGGACTGGATTGATTATTCCCCAGTTTAAAATATTTTCCTCTTTTATTCCAAGAGTAGTAACATTAACCTAATCCCAGGGAACCTGCCACTCAAAATGCTTTGGAGAGATAACATAATTGGAGAGAAGACCTGGCAATTTGCCCATGATTTCAAAATGTTATTCGTCTCTGATCACCACACTAAATGGAAGCCAGGTTCATTTCAGGAGTGACTTACTAACCAAGAATGGAGTTAATTTTAATGGAGAACATTAGAAAAACTGTTCAGCCATTGCTAGTGCTGATGTTGTGTCTTCAGTGTGTTAAGAAGAGTTGCAAACCACACATGCATTGCTGCCCCAAGATCAGAAATTTCTGTGAACTTGCAGCCCAAAGCTGTGCAGTACAACTTGTACCTCATAACCCGCGAAATAGGAAGAATGCTTATCAGCAATTATCTTCCTTCTACCTTTACTTTTTATCCTGGTTCATTTAGTTTCATCTTCTGAGACATGCATTTATAATGTTTTAGGTGCTTTAAACTGGGAGTGATGGTTGAGAAGCAATCCAACCAGAATGAGGACAGGGCAGCTAGCGACACAGTCTCCTCCAGGCATTCTCTCTTGAGGTGAGGGATGTACTATTCATTTTAGTCCATCTACTTCAGGTAAAGCTGCAAATAATGGAAAAAGGATGATCCACAGAATTTGGGAGATAATGCTATGGTGGTTTCTCTGGATATAAAATATGGGACTGACTGGTCCTTTTCTTTTGCTCACCCACTTCATTTCACCTCTCTTCAGCCCCTGTAAGGAGATAGAGCAATGAAATCAAGGCAGAATATTGTGAGAAACTGAACTCGTCATATGGGACAGCTGAAGAAGTGAAGCATCTGATAGTAATTGGTTAGTAAATTAAATTTTAACAACCTAGAGTTTGCACGCAGTCCAGTCCTTCTCCCCTAAAATAAATCACTCAGATTTTCAAATATGAAACACATGTTTTCTGTCTGACCCTGTCTTTCATGGAGCAGTGGAGATTGCAAACACAGATGCTCAGGTTTGTCTGCTTTCTTGGCTGCCGAGGCCGTAAATGGCAGCTTTGCTCTCGGAGCGCACGTGACACTGACATTGCTTGGTGCACTGCAGAACAGATACAGCTTCAGGCAGGCAAGCTGAGCTGGGTCCTGCTCAAACACTTTCACTCCCTTTAGGCCTTGTTCACCCAGGGCAGGACTGTGACCTGGGATCACAGGCCTGTCGCCCTGATTTTTTAAGATTTTCTAAGCTTCTGATGTTTACATTCTTGTAACAAACTTTCTCACACACTTTCTGTAAATAACTCATTGTTTTGCATTCCTTTATGGAGGAGGAAAAATTTGATTGACTGTTGGTTTGTCCAGTGTCATTGGAGAGGTGGCACTTTCGCCCTCCAATCCACTGTCACTTTTGGAAAACTATAAATGTTAGAGTCAGATAATAAACTCCCCTTTTCTTCACCTTGAGAACAGTGGTGTGTGCAGTTGTGTTGTTTTGTGTCCTATCGCGACACAGGCCCAGCCTCTCTCCCCTTCCTGGCCTGGGAGGGAGGGGGATGCCAGCTGCCCCTGTGATGTGGCCTACAGCAGAAGGCTGGCAGTCACCTGCCCTCTCTGCCTGCAGCAAAATGCAGATTTTTCCCCTTTCCTAGCTGTTCTGGCTTAAACCCAACAGCCATGGAGCACTCTGGCTCAACTGGCCCCTGATGGCTTTCCCCGAGCTTGTTCCCTGGAGCCACAAGCTCAAACACCCACTTGAGCACTGTCACAAGGGCTCACCCTTTTCCCAGAGGCGTTCAATGGACCTGCCCAGTCAGGTTTCCCTTTGAGGGCTAAAGCCCTTGTATTGTTATTTCCAGGAGAAATCTGAGGCTCTCTGCATACCATTTTTCCCTCTTTCTCATCAGAAGGACATGTCCCAGTCTGACGCCTAATTTTTAGCACTGCTATTCTGGAGCTGAAGGGGAAGCTGCATGTTTAAAGCTCCAGATCTGCTCTGACTACAGTCAGTGGGATTTTTCCTGTGTAGGTGCTAAATATTATTCAGTGTAAGCAAAATTTGGCCTTTTAGTTGTAATTTTTTTTTGCCATTATAAATCAAATCCTCTCTTTAATTTTTGCTTGAAATTTCTCCTCCTAGAGAGGAATTGCTGTAGCTATAACATTGCCATGAGGTATTCCAGCCTGGAGAGCTTGAAAGTAGTTTTCTTCCTTTATAGGTGTTTCTTAGGGAATCTGACTTGGTCTAAGGCCTTTGTGATTTAGTGATGTCTTTTGACTCCTAGAGTGATGTTGCTGATTGTTGGAAGATCAAATGGATTTGGTCCTGAGGGCAGCTTAGTAGTCTGAGGGGTTAAAAAAAGCTTCTGATGAAAGCACATGTTTTAATGCCCATGTATCATTGTTCCCTAGGGCTTAATTGGACAGCTTAAAAAATTAAAGTCCTGTGCTTGAACTTCCTTATAGCACCAAAATAAAACAAGGCTTGGCTTCAGGGAAAGCTAGGGTTTGCCTTCCCTCAGATGTGTTACAGCACTAGGAAGGGGCACTGTGGGACTCTCCTTCAAGGAAATGACAGTAGACTCCCCATTTTCAGTCACACTGACCCATCAGTGTGTTGGTGATCTGTGATTGTGCTGGGAATCCCAGACTCCCTGTGCTGGAGTCTGGGAGAGGAAATAGAGGCAGTGGGGATGAAGTGAATAAGAACCAGAAAAATTAAAATGTGCAGAGGCCAAAGGCTGGAGCAGTACCATCATTTCAACCTTTTTCTTTGAGGAGAAAATGTTCTTAAATAATCTCTGAGAACTCCTACTGCCTCCTGTCCACACCTGTGAACAGGATGGGACAGAAAGGACACATCAGTGGTTTAAACAGTCAGTACGAAGGTTCTAACACTGATGTCATGTGTGATTTGGGTATTTTACAGTGATCTAGCTCCAGCCTGGTCCTGTGCATCATCTTCTGTACTTCTCCATGACCACCCCGTCACATCTCCCCAGAAGGAAAAGAGCTGAAGACAAAAGCAGTCTGGTCCCATGGACTGAATTGCCTGTAAGAGGTAATAGCACATTAATATGCAGCTGCAGAGCACCCTCTGTGTTAGATTCAAAGGGAAAGGATTCAGAGAATGTGCTACAAAACCACTTCATAACACAAGTTAGAGTTTGGTAAGAGGGATCTGCTTGGGAAGCTGCCCTCAGTCCTGCACTGCAGATCCGAACTGCAGTGCTTCTGCTGTGGACACACCACTAACAGGAAAACAGACATTTACATTTCACTGCAAAGAAGAGTCCCCAGAGAGCCCTGTGATATCTTTGCAGTAAGCAACACTTAACAAGATTTTCTTCTAAAAGTCTCTTATAGCCATGTAATATCTGGAGAATTGTTTTGAGGTGGGAAGGAATCCCTTAAAGCACTTTGGTTTAGTTGCACGAAAGAATTTAGTCATGTAACCAAGAGTACAGTCCGTGGTTCAGCATTGCTTTGGATGGTCACTGATCATCTTGAATCTTAGTTACATTACTGATCTTCAAATCTTGCTGATTACATGAAGCATGTGAAGCTGCCTTTGTGCAGACTTCTGTCAGCAGCCTTATACTCTTTCAATGCCTGCTTTCTTGTACTGGGTCCTCAGCATTTTTTTTGTGGGTAGTTAAAGCGTTTTTATTATTCTTTTTAGAGCCTAGGGTTCTAATTTCCAAGCTGATGAAGTCCTTATCAATGTTAAATGAGCCTTTGGAGTAGTCAATTATATGGTAAAGGTGGAAATTAAGTTTTTACCTACTGAAATTTTTTATTGAAAATGTTTTAGCAAAACATCCCTGCAATAGCCACTTAATATAGGCAGTGTATGCTGATATCATGAATGTGTTTTGTAATATAAGAGGCACTTTCCATTCATTTAGGGACATAACTATGCAGTCATTTCTACTAGAGGGCTACAGTGCATGTAGATTGTAGTTTCATGTAGGAAGCTAAATTGATGTACTTTATTCTCCAGATTAACAGGCTTATTTTTTTTGAGATGATGTCTTTATCATCGTTTAGGCTTTTAAACCTGGAGATGTTAGTCACTACAGCCTATTATTGTAAGAACAAGAAGCTAAGGCTTCTGTATGAATTGCTGTTTGTTGACAAGCTCCTGCAGTTCAGTATCATTTTGATTTGTGTGTTATTACTATCTGGATGTGGTTTCTAGTTCTGCATTAAATTAAAGTAATAACACTGGAATTAATTAAGATTTGCTTTTTTGGGGTTTTTTTTCCCTTTTTTCCTCTGAGGGAAAATGTGTTAACAGCAGTCTTGGTTATGATGTGACCAAGAACATGGCAGCACTCTCCAGTGAAATTCCCATTTGCAGTGATGTTTGCAACCAAGTATTCTTTTATTGTGCAGAGCCACGAGGCTGATGAAAACAGACCTGCAATCCATCAGTTCTGAGCTGTGCTGCAGCCTCTCACTATTGCACAGGCTGCCTTCATCACCCTGCTTCAGCTGACTTCTTTTAAGCCAAGCATCATATTCTTTTAATCAGCAAGCAAGCCCTTCCTAGCAGCTGCAGTGCCTCCTGTAAAACCTGAGGCCATCTGGAAACTTGGCTGCTGTGCTTGCTTGGTCCAAGGTTGTGCTGATCTGCTCTGCACTGTGCTTGGTTGTAGAGGTGTCACAGGTCGCTGCAGCTGGATCGTGGTAGGGCTGAACCAGGCTGGAAGAGAGGCCACGATGCCTTCCTTGCATGGCACAGATCCATAGAGATCTGTTTCTGTGCACTGACTGACAGGGAAGAAGGGGAGCAGGTCTGATGGGAGGTTTTGGAGTCTTCCCTTTGTGCAGAGTCCTCCTTACTGCTTTGTAGCCACCAGAAGCTGTAGGGCTGGGCACTCCAGGCAGAGATGGCTGTACACAGGCTTGTGGAGTTGACCTTGGAGACTGAATCTTTCGTCTGTATTAATGAGTGATCTCTGTGTCTCTGTGGTATCTGCAGCTTTTGGAAAAGGTAGCAGATGTGGGACACTGCAAGCTTGCAATTTTCCAGTGCATTACCTGGATCTTGCTTTGCTGGTCTGGGTAGAACCAGCTCTTTGCTCACTGCTGCTGACACAGGTCACTGGAGCAGGGACTGCTCTAAAACTCTCCTGTTTGGGATTCTCCCAACAAAAGGCACCAGCTACCAAGTAGACTCAGCCCATCCACAATATTCTTAAGTATGTCCTAAGCAATCTGCCTTGGGGGAGCATCTGAGTTTGGTTTCTTTTAATCACAAATTACTTAAAGGTCTGCTTTTGCTGAAAAAAACCCCATACTGTTAAGCTGCTAATGTAATGAACCTATGCACAGTATCTATTCAATATAGATGGTTATATGTAAAATGTACAAATATATGCATTGCATTAGCTGATACAACAATTACTGAATGCAGGATCACTCCTATATGCCATGGGATGACTCATATGAGTAAGTTTTAAATGTGTTTTTTTCCAGCTATGCTACATGGCTGTGAATCTTCTTGTTTCCTGGTGGCTACACACAGTATTTAATGGGGGAGATTGCACAGATCTGCTACAAAGGCAACTCTTTGTAGGGGGATTTCACCACTGAAGGCTCCCATATTGTTAAGACTGCTAATTAAGACTGCTGTTAACACTTCTTCCCTCAGAAGTAAGATTTAAATCTGAAGTGACACTTCCCCACCACCCCTCCAAATTATCTGAGAGCTCAAGGTTCCTGCAGCAAGTGTTGTGGTTTTCTCCTGTAAGCACCTTGAGGCCCAGCAAGCTGCTTATGGCAACAGCTGAGCTGAGGTCAGCCATCCTGCTGTGACAGCAGCAAATTCCACTATTCCTCCAGTGCTCTTCTCTCTATGTTGTATAATTATTCATCTGCCTAAACCTATATGTATTTTTTCCTTTTTATTCCAGCCCCTGGGGATTTAGGGAGTTAAATTTTATTTAATGTCAGTCCAATTGTCTGAAAATTCGTTGAGTGTGAACTGGGAAATCGCTGGGAGACAGCTGAAAATCTTCCAAACTCATAAGACCTGGAGATCTTAGGGCGCTCTTGCACAGAGTTTTTCATTGTGGATTTCTTTGCCAGATCAGCTCTAAAACAGACTACAGATCCTTGTGATGAAAGCTGAAGAAGGCTGAATGCTAAAGAAAATATAACAGCTGCTGGAATGTGCAAATGTGCAGTCAAAGCAGTACCTGACAGTGGAGAGAGATCCAAAATACAGAAGTTCATGGGCTAACACTCACTGAAATATCAGTTACCAGACTGTACAGTGCAACTTCTTCAGAGGTGCTTGTATTTTCAACTACCTGAAAGAAGGTTGTGGTGAGGTGGGGGTCAGTCTCTTCTCCTGGGTAACAAATGACTGGACAAGAGAAAACAGTCTCAAGTTGTGCCAGGGGAAGCTTAGATTGGATGTTAAGAAAAATTGGGGTTGTCAGGCATTGGAATAGGATGCCCAAGGAAGTGGTGGAGTCATCATCCCTGGAAGTGTTCAAAACAATGTGTAGACATGGCCCTTGGGGACATGGTTAAGTGGTGGATTTGGCAGTTCTGGGTTAGTGGTTGGACTTGATGATAGTAAAGGTCTTTCCCAAACTAACTGGGTTTATGATTCTATGACAGGACTTAAAAACGAAATCTCTCTATAACCTTCTCAAATCTGCATTCATTTTTTGCCTTCCAAAAGTACTGGTTTGTGCCATTGCCTTCTGATCTTAGCTGATTCCATTCCTCCACCCTTTCTTTGTCTTTCCTTCTGTGTGTGCATGTCTCGTGCTCCCATTGGTGTGTTTTATGGGAAGGTCTGGCTGGTGCTTGGATCACTTTCCCTGTTTTCCCTACAAGACGATGCCGGTTGCTTCATGCAGGCATTGGGCTAACCTGTTCAGTTGGCTTGAGCTAGGAGCAGCTCTACTATTTCACCTTCACATGAGCCTTTCTGATCTTTTTTCATCTCACTGAGAGCATGACAGCTGCAAATAAACAATTTGCTAGTAGTGAGCACAGAGATTTGGCTGTACAGACTTGCTGGCTCTGGGAGTAAGCCTGAAAGTTAAGTGAGCCAGGAGAGTGGGCAACTAACTGCCTCTACTAGCCCTGGAAAAATGCTTGTCCAAAAAGGAGATCTGAGCATCTCCTCACAGGCACAGCCTTTTTGTTGAGGTCCTAGAAATCCAGGGAGTGATTTCTAACTCAGCTGGGTGATCTCTGGGATCCACTTGAAGATAAAGAGACACATCATCCAGCAACGTCTACTTTTCCTGTTGCTCACTCATTCCTCTTTTGGGGAGTTGCCTATCTTCAGAATGCTGAAGATCTGCTATTCCCCTAGTTATTGAAATACATCCATAAATAATCATTTCCCTCTCTAAATTACATTTAATTATTCTGTCAAGGCTATTTCAAGAGCATGCAGCCATCACAGGTAAAATCCATATCCACCTTTCCCTCTGCCTCCCTCTAACATCTCCTACTCATTAGATTGGGAAAGTTGATCTCTGATTTGGAGAGGCTGTATCTGCCTCTCAGCAAGAGACAGACAGCTTTACCTAGGCAGGGATCTGCTTACCTTGAAATGTTACCTCTTCATTTCACTTGTAATTCAGCAGTTCAGAGGTAATCTCTGCCTTATGTTACTTAAGTAGCAGCGCAGAAAGGTTGTTTTGCATGACTCACACGTTCCACATATTCTGTAAACTTTATTTTCTGTGTGGCATTTGCCTGATGTGATGAAATCACTGCTTACCTGATGCAATTTTTTTGTCCCAGTGGTGCAAAGCTGTAAAGACAATCTAACCTTCAACAACTGAGGTTCAGACACTGCTGCAGCACATGGTATTTATAATCCTACCACTTGATTAGGTGCTGAATGGTGTCTGGAGAGGCATATATGCTAATTCAGTTAACTTGAATGGCTCTGTTTGAAAAAAGAGAAAAAAAACCAAAACTCAAAAAGGAGAAATTACATCATGGACCTGCTCCCTAAAATCCATTTCTGTTCAGGGTCTTCCATCTGTGTTAGATACTTTACTTGTAAGCAGCCTTCAAGCTTTTAAACAATATGTTGAAAATCAGTGCCATAACAGCCTCCAAAGAGTTTTTTAGGAGTCTTGATCTTGCCTTTGATGAGCACTGAAGATGTGAAGAGAGAGACAATTCCTGATGTGCTATGCAATCATGAGACCGAGTTAGTTTTACTTCACCCTCCCCGTGTCAGTTCTGAGGAGGCTCCCGTGTTCCCTTTAGTGATGCTGTGTCTCATGCTCAGACAAGGGCCATGGCAGGCACAGGAGTGTCGCAGCTTTGGCTGTGGTGGCAGCGCAGAGGGGGGGCAGGGGAGGCTCCTGGCAGAGAGCAGGAGGCAGCTCCCCCTGCCAGCCCCCTCCTCTCCCCCTGCCAGCCCCCTCCCACCACCCACGCCACAGTGTCTAGACTGCCGCCCTGCACGGGGCAAGCACTGAGCTCAGCCCTTTCAAGTCAAGGAAAGCTCCTGTTGAGGGAATTTCACCTCAGAGACAAATGTGGGCTTAAGCATCCAGTGGGTTTATAAGCACTTTATATCCCTGGGCTCTCTGTGCCTGCGTTTTGCTGGCTCAAGGCCCCGAGCAGGTCAGTGCTTTGGGACATTATTGCTACTGGCTGGCAGCTGGACAGCTTGTGTCACACGAAGAAATTTCTCTGCCATTTCAGATCTGGTTTTCTTCTGACCCGGGGTGAGACATACAGGTCTGGAGAGTTTTATGGGACAGGCATGCCATAAAACGTTGACAGCCAAAAATAACTTTTCCCTGCTCCCTCTTTTCACATCCCACCTTCCAAGCCAATATTCGCTAAGGGCGGGGAAAGGAAGGGAGAGGCATGAGAAGACTGTCAGAAAGAGCAGTGCCTGTAAAACTTTTGGGGTGGGCTGCAGCATCAGCTTTGGTTGCTGAGTCCTGAGGAATTCAGTCAGTAATAAAGTTTCACCCCAGCGTTGTTTTTGACAGAACTGGAACTCCATTTCAAAACCGCCCTCGGACATTTTATCATCTGTAATAAGCACGTGGATGGATTGAAGAAGTAATAGCTACATCCTAAATGCAACCAGCACTCTCCACAGGAACAAAGGTTGAAGAAATAACCTTTGACCAGGAAATGGTGATCATGTCTGTTGCAGACATCTTTAAGAACCGAGTCTGATGTGGTCAAGGAGAGGGAAGTAGAATAGTTTCACAGCAAGTGCTGGACTTAATGTCTCCGAAGGACGGAGACCCCACAAGTTTCTTTATCCCTTGTAGTTTAAAAAAAAAATGTTTCTCATATCTAATGGAAATCTGTGTTGGGACTTTTGAATGCTACCTCTTGTTCCATCACAGTGCACCTTGGAGAAGAGTCTGGTTCCATCCTCTCTAAAGCTACATATATAAGGCACTTGAAGATGGGAACTCCCTTCAATCACCCCAAGTCTCTCTGCCTATTCTTACTTGTTTCCTAACACTGTTTAATGTTTAATATTGCTTCCAGAGACCAGATCTGGGGTTAGGAAACAGCACTAAGTGTAGATTTGCCCCACAAGCTGTATCCCACTGAGGAGCACAGAGATGCAGAAGTGGAAGGAGAGCTTGTGGGAGAAGGATGTCATAGGGAATGTGTAGGTGACTCCTGTTTTAGGGCCTCTGGATTGATCAGCATAAACATTTCCTATGACTTGGAATTGAATGGCACTTAATCTTGATAGTAAAAGTCTGGAAACTTGTGCTAGTGATCACTGCCGGAAGGAGTCAGATTTTATGCTTTATAAAACATTCTTAGTAAATGCAGTACAGTCATGTCTCATAGCCATCCTTTCTGTAGAGAGTTTCTTTTTTTTTCCCTGGTGTGGATGTTTTTCAGGAAGTGTGCATGATGGAGGGCCAGCTGTATGATAGTGTACCAGCAGAAATGGTTTACTCACAATGGACAATGGCTCAGTGTGGTTTCTGATCCTTTTTTTAACTGTTTCTCTGCAGCTGCAGGTCCTGTGCAGAGGGCATAGGATTGTGCAGCAGATACTGGGAAACTTGCCCCTCTTTTTTGCTGGCTGGTAACTGTTTGTGAGAGAGGGTGAAGGTAAAGGCATACTTTCCAGAAACAGAAATAATCAGATGCTTGCACCAGGGTTTAGAGATCAGTTCCTATTCCACTGGCTGAAAGAGTCTACTTAAAGAGGATGAAAACTTGAGTGGTACTGCTCTTGACATCCAAACCAATTCTCCTTCATTTCATATGAAAATGGGAGATGTTACAATTGCTTTGGGAATCCATACTTCAGACTTTTTGACTTCTGTGAATCTAATTTCTCAATCTGACTATTCCATTATATTTATAAATTGAAAGAGGCTATAAACACCTGCAAGCAAATGTTTTAATTGTTATATCAACAGCATAAGCATGTATGGATGGCTTTTTAAATAGCATAAAGGACTGAATCTGGTAGTGTGTGCCTTTGTGAAAGTCAGATGCACTTGGACAGAGGTGTGCCTTCCATCAGTCTTGGAGTCTTTGTGGCAGTGATGCGGCTGCCACAGCAAAGTTATACACCACCCTTCCATCCACAGCATGTGTAGGGTTAAAAAGGAACAGGTGCAGTGTAGAGCCCTTGTCAGCTACATGTAGGTGCAGCTGCATTTGTCACCTCTAATAGTCATCCCTAACTCACCCTCTCTAAAACTGTCCTACTCTAATTTCCTCTTTACTGCTGCCTTGTTTTTGTGGGGCTTATGTGAGTTAGGAGTTACACAGGCAAAAAAGGGCGTTTCATCTGTAGGTTAAACTCAACCATGGGAAGCAGGTTTTTCAAAGTCATAGAGTGTTGGCTCAGGCTGAGTCACAGTGTCTGAATCGTGGTGAAATGCAGCCAAATCGTACTGTTGATTAGCTACAACAGTCCTTGATCTATTTTGATCCATCCTGATAGGTTTCATAAGTACAGGCTGGGAAAACTGATGAAGGAAAATAAAAGGTTCAGTTCCTAGTCAGCAGCAAGATGCAGTGCAGTGAGAGCTGGCTAACCTCTCTGCTTTGTGGACCTTCCAGATGAATTTGTAATAGTGAAAGAGGAATGGTTTTGGAAGCAGGTGTTGCCAGGTGAAACTGAAAACACGTTTCTGTAAACACCACTGGTTGCATTTGATTTTATTTCTCAGACTTAAAACTGGTGGTTTTTCTTTAACAATCCCTCATGTCTAGTCACTCTTGCATCATTTTTCCATATTACCTGTTGCCATAGTATTCCAGAAATTGTGCCAATGTGATTTGAGATGAGTGAAATCGCACATTGCTCTGTGTTTACCTTTAAGTTGGACAATGAGAATATAATGGAAAACTTCACCAGATGTCTAAAACTCTAGAGTTTTAGGGCTGAGAACTGTGTTTGGGTGAATATATTCACGTGCACAGCTTTAGGTCTATCCTTTAGCTCCCTTGTTTAATACTTTTGACCCTTGCATGGTCCAGTGGAGATACCCTAGTTCAGGGTATGCATGATCTTCTTCATGCATTTTCTTCTTTGCCCTCAACCATATAGGAAGCATGAAAATAAGTATTAAATCATTCTGTGCTGCTGCCAAATGACTAAAGCTTCTCTTCAATAAGTGACCATCAGAATTTATATGTGTATGTGTGTGTTTTTCTTTTATCTTTCAGATATCATGTTGAACTGCACCCCAGTTGCAAGGAGAATTATTGTCTTCTCTTGCATGTGTGATCCATATTAATACTGCAAAATGAAGAGCTGTAGTAAAGAAGGCTTACAACTATTTACATGTTGAATAGTTCTGGTGGGAGCCAGTGCATGACTAATAAGGAAAAACTTCAAATGGGTACATCCTCTACAGATCCCTTTTAGAGAAGTTAATTCCTCTGTCTGTTTCATTGCACTTTTTCAGCTCCTGACCTGAAAGGCAGAAAAGCTCTTTCCTGAGTCACTGAGCCCTAGGATAGGTTTGCCCCTTTTCAGTTGTTGTGTAGACAGCATGCTTCCCCAAATCCCTTAATCCTTGTTCCTGCAGTTCATATTCTTGTAGCTGGAAGTGGAGGGCACCTCAGTGAGCTGCGCTGGGCTGCAGGGAAGTGCTCCAATGTATGCCTCAGAGGCTGCTGGCTGGGAAAATGCCCTCTTCACGGCTCTGCATGCCCTGCTCTTTATTTGATGTCAAGGACCTTGAGCTCATTGCATGGGCATCAAAAAGCCTGGCCACAGGAAAAGAAGGCACTCAGCTTTAGAATGCAGATGTTGAAATTGGCTTCCCCAGGCTGCAGCCAGGACATTTGGCTCAGAGGTGTTCCCTACAGAGTTCAGTGGAAGGTGGCACTCTCTGTTTGGGGCTGGCCACTTTGGTGGGTGACTCCAGCCTCTGCCCAGGAGATGTAGGGAAGTGTTCAGCATAGGGAGCACACCTCCCTGGATGTATTTGGAAGGAGAGCTGGGGCGATCTAAATCTCTGCTTGGTCAGCTGAAAAGGAAAGGGATGGCTGGAGCAGGGAAAATGAGAAATGCATCCACCTTTTTCTCCAGCACAGCAGACTCAGAATCTGTCAGAAACCCTGATTGAGACCAGTGCCCTTCCTCTCCTTTGGACTCCAAAAAAGACCACCACCAATTTTTCTTAATTTTTTTTTTTTAGCTGAAAGCAGTTGAAGTAGCTACATAAATTCCACAGACCTGGTGGACTGGCTGTGGAGTCTTGTCTAAGCAAAACAAGCAGGAGAAATATTACTTCATCAACAAAGTACTAAGAATATGTTTTGAATCCATACATCATGAGCTAAGAACCAGATGGGCTGGCTGAGTACTGTAAAAGAAACAGCTCAGATAGATAAACATCTGATAGATAGGATGATTCAAAAAGCCATCTGAAAATGCATTTTGTCTCCCTGCTCACAAATAACCTTCAGTCATTTTGTTTTGCAATGAAGTACTTTCAGCTCTGCTAGATTTCCTTAGTTCTTTTATTGTGTTTTTTATTGGGGTGGGAGTACAATTGTGCCATTCCAAAGGCCAAACTTTGGTGTCTCCCAGTGCCTTGTGCATGAATGGGAGCCTGCCTGTGCAAGAGAGAGCTTGAGGCTGGACTTGAGCTGGAACCTGGGGAGGAGGCAGGGCTGGCTGGCACTGGGATCTCTATGTCAGAGCCCTGGCAGCTGTGAACTTGTGCAGATTTTTAGGGGACAGGGAAGGGAATCTGTCATGTGCCACATGTGAGACCTGAGGACAAGGGATGGCACCCAGCAGAAAAAGCCACCTTGGTCGCAGTAGGCAGGAGGAAGAGAGCAAGCAGTGTCCAACTATGCCAAAATGAATGAGTTTTGACCTCTAGGGGCCCCATTGAAACAATCTGAAGTGATTTACTTTGCTTATGTGTCTACCAGAGCAATTGGTAGATAGAAGCATTTATTGTGTTTTTTTCTCATCTATTTGTTCCTTTATCTGTTTTCTTTTTTCCCTTCCCCTTTGAATAACAAGACCACAAGCAGCTGCTCATCTCTCAAGCTATCAGCTGTAAGCACCATGGTCCTGCTCAACTATGGAATAAGAATATAAAAAATTGGCATCTTTTCCAGATCCCAGTTGCCTTTTTGCAGGCCAGGCAACATGGTGTTGAATCAAGCCTGGAGTATTTGGAGCTCATCCATATTTTGTGACCCTTTTTGAGGAAGAATATTTTGACCCTTTAAAAAATAACTTTAGAAGGCTTTCTGTGAAAAGGAGAAAGGTACAGTTGAATTTTTGTCCAAAAGTTCCATGTGTTTCCTTTTGATACATGATGAACTTTACAACTCTTTTCTCTTTTCTCCCTGTGATCCACCCCTCTCTCCCTCCCTCCTGTCCCCAGCATTGTTTAAAACAGGGAAAATTTTTTATAGCTGGATGAATATCTAGTTAATACACTGCCTTGACCTCCAAAGTTTGGGCTCTACAAGGTATATGGAGATGTCAGCTGAAAGGGTTCATAAATATTTTAACTGCATTACCTCACTCTTGCTGCCATAACATTAAAAACGTGCTTTCCCTGAATGTTTGCTGCAGGAGTCTGACGGTCACGTCTGTGTCTGCTGGCAGCTCCCTCTTCTGCCCCAGCACGAGCTGCAGGAGACAACAGCTTGAAATATTAATGAGGGCTAATACAGCAAAGCTGTGCTCTTAAAAAAACAGAGAGAGAGACACACACATGCACAGATGCACACTGTCCAGGCATGTGTGTGTTTGATGTACTTGAATGTGCAAGGCAAGATGCTAAGTTGCAGAGCAGGCATTAGC
The DNA here is from genome assembly GCF_012460135.2 of Molothrus ater. Taxonomy (NCBI): domain Eukaryota; kingdom Metazoa; phylum Chordata; class Aves; order Passeriformes; family Icteridae; genus Molothrus; species Molothrus ater. The sequence continues at coordinate 101,298,334 of NC_050478.2, read as the reverse complement.
TGGTGTCCAGCAATGCAGCACATCCAGCACAGCTGGGCTCCCTCAAGCCCTGTGGAGGTGTCAGATTCTTCACACCAAGACCAGATTCCCTCTGAAAAATTATATGACCTCATGAAAGCCTTTGAAGGAGGTTTGGGTTGGAACCACAGCACTGAGAGCTTTATGCTAGGAGGAGATCCTCATGGGTGCATTTCCCCACACCAGGGAAATGATTGTGTGTGATCTTGCTGGTGAGGAGAGGCAGGAAGAGATGGTCACAATACATCTGAGCTCTGTGTGTAATGTGTGTCCCTCTAGATAAACAATCCTGGTTTGAGCTTATGATCTGGTGAGTCCAGAGCCTGGGACTAATACAGGGTTAGTGTTTTAATTTTGTGCATTTTGTTAAGCATAGCAGTAATTTCTGCACATTGAAGAGGGATAGTTTCCTTCAAACATGAATACTCCTCCAGTTACTTTTAAGAGGAAAGTCCTTTCCTCTTGAAAGGAAGGAAAGTCTGCAGTCTCCCTGGTCATCAGCCAGTGTCCAACTAGTTTTCTTCATAGCAGATGATGTTTTTCATTAGAATTCTGTTTTAATAAGAGCTCTAAATGGCAGTCAGTGGAACTGGCCTTGGGAAGTACCTGTCAGGCCAGGAGAGGCAAGGAGAGATGTTTGCTGGTCCCTTCCATGGCTTGCTACTTGTGCAGCACATTCCTGAGACAAATCTTGAAGCTAAGATGTGAATGATTTCTCATACAATGAACTTTATCAACTTGAAACACAGGATTGAAGGACGAATCATTCTCACTGAATGATTCTGAATACTTGTTTCTTCTCCAGTTCTTTTTCTACTGTCTTAAGTGTCCACCTTAACTCTTAATATAACCTAAAAACACCTGTAGCCCTTCAGTTCAGTGGGTCAGGACTTGTAGGTCCTGCTCCCTTGGCTGCTGAACATGAATTTGCCTTTCCTATTGCATGCTCACAGGTTGCATTTCTCTTGTTCTCCCCAAGCTTTTAATAAAGCATTGGATTTCCTCTGGTTTCCTTCCTCAAGAAGGAAGCAACAAAATCTGATCTAAAATAGCCCATATGCACCCAGAGTAGAAACTCTGTTTAAATATCACATAATGCCAGGCAGAGCAGCCACAGTCTTAACTATCTATCTATCTATCTATCTATCTATCTATCTATCTATCTATCTATCTATCTATCTATCTATCTATCTATCTATATCTATCTATCTATCTATCTATCTATCTATCTATCTATCATCTATGTATCTATATCTATCTATCTATCTATCTATCTATCTATCTATCTATCTATCTATCTATCTATCTATCTATCTGCATTAACTATCCAGGGTATAAGCAGTTTATCAAATCAGGGAAAACTGTGAAAGCTTTAATTACACAGTGCAAGCTGAACCTTTTGCCCTGTCACACAGGCATGTGAGAGTTCTGGGATGCCTGGTGGTGCAGCTGGGTGTGTTGTCAAAGCACTTGTCCTTGCTCTGACTTCCAAACTCACACCACTGCCTGCGTAAGCACATGCAGGTTTCTAAATAGAGCCAAGGAAAACAAAACTGCAGCTGAAATCTGCTTCTTCTCCTGCTTTAAGGAGTTATGTCTGGACTATTGATGGGCAGAACAAGGGAGCTAATGTATCCACAGACTGGGAAAGCACACCAGCAGGTCACTTTGCATCTCTGACAGGATCTTAAAATCGTGACATTATTCAGATTGCAAGGGACATCAGGAAATTTCAGATCAAACCTACAATCCAAAGCATGGCCACTTAGAACAGGATGCTTGGGGCTTGATCAGCCAAGGCTGAGGATCTCACAGCTTCTCTGGGCACTTGCTCCAGTGTTTGATTGCCCTCATGGTAAAAATAATTTTCCATTTATTTAATCAGATCTATCATGCAGTTCTGCAGAGATTGGCTTTTCTGTATCTCACTCTCAGGCAGCTGTAGGCACCAATAAGCTTTTCCATGGGACTTCTCTGTTGTAAGGCTGAGCAAGCCCAGCTCCTGCAGCCTCTCCTCGCATGTTGTGCTCTCAGCTGCCTGCTCAGTCCAGTATGTCCATATCTTTCTTGCCCTGGAGCCCCCAAAGCTCCATGCAGTTCTCCAGGTGTGGTCTCACAAGTGAGAAATAGAAGGGACTAATAAATTTCCTTGACTTTCAAGGTGATCCTGTAAGTAAAGCCCAGCATGCTGTTGGTTTCCTTTGCCTCGAGAGCATGCTGCAACTCCCACCCCTGGTCTTGTCTCTTTTTATTCTAAAGCTGTTCCCAACCCATCTACCTAGTCTGCATTGCTGTAAGGGTTAGTCTGCCTCAGAGGCAGGATTTTTCTGCATTGCCCGAGCTCATGAAGTACCTGGCAGATAATTTCTCCAGCCTCCTGAGATCTGCCTTTCAAGGAAGTCCTGCCCCTGCTGTTGCAGCTGCCCAGCCCACGCCCCAGGAGAGAGCTGACATGCTCATGTTATCGCAAACCTCCCCAGACCGAGGTTCACTGAAGTCCACACTGCTGAAAGGGCACTCTGTTGTGTCCTCCAGGATGTTAATAAAGATGTTAGATGGTACTGGTCCCAGTACTGACCAGCTAGAATGCCCCTGGAAATTGGCTGCCACTTCAATTTTATCTGGACAGCTGGGCTCAAAGGATGATCTGGTACACTCCTCACCCATTGCAGGTAGCTACCCAGTCCAGATCAGTGATTTGACTATAGGCTGTTTTAAAAAGAAATAAATTAAAAAAAAAAAACAACAGAGGAATCCTTTTATTTTCAAAGTTTGATCAATCCATGAAAGAAAGAGCAGCACATTTTTTGCAAAGCCCAAATAACTGTACAGCTCGTTCTGAAGACAGATTATTTTTCCCAACAAAAAGGAGGTGCCTGTTGAAGAGAAGGAACCAGGAAGGGAGCTGGGACCAACTGTGGCCAGCATGGTTCTGCTGGCTGGTACCTTTAGAAACACACTGTATCCTTCACACTTCTTCCAGTGTTCATTTCCTTAAAATCACTGAACACCCAGGTGAGGATCCATCCAGCTATAAAGGACATTTTAGCATCCCTGAATGCTACGTCAGGGCTGCCCTGTATATTTCAATTTTCATTCACAGGACCTATGGAAGAAATGGAGCAAAACTTTGCAGGGGGGAATGCTGCCTGGGTATATGAGCAGCCACCTTTTCACTTCAGAGGAAATCAGGTTGTCTTCCAGTGAGTTCCAGTCATCAAATTATTTTATTGTTACAATATCATGAAGCAGATTTTATTTTGTGCACGTCAAGGTGCTCAAAGTGTTAGTTTTCACAGTATAGAATGGATGTGACAGCATTTGTCATGGAAGCACTCAGCAGAGTATGTTTCAACTTCATTTAGTTGTGCTGTTTTATGAAGTTCTGCAGTAAAATGTGCCAGCAAATTATGTTAGTTTCTTTCTGGTGATTAACTAATCATTCATATAATAAATAGCAGCTAACTACAAGAAAGAGATTTACTTGTCACAGATTAAGAAGAATGTCAAACTTTTCCCATTTCATGTAAAAAGGCAGAGGAAAAAATACTTCTAAAATGACTTTGCAACATGTGCTTTATTTTAAGTCATTACTGAATCAAAACTACAAGTATATCCTTTAAACATACCCTACCCACTCAATTACTTTTTTTCTCTTTTTTTTTTTTTTTGACGTGGAAAGAAACCTACACTGCAATGGTAAATTTTCATGCTGCAATGAGCCATTTGCTTCATTAATAATAGCAATTAAAAAAAAAAAGGACATTTCTCAAGCTCATATGTATGTCTATATTTGGGAACTTAAAAAAAAACCCGTCTCAGATGTAAAAATGTGACTTGGAATATGTAAACATTTTTGTATACCTGAAACACTGGAAGAAGAATATCAGCTAACAGCAAAACAAGAGTTGCCTTAAATCATCGAAATGGGAAAAAGCATGTCATGGGAAGCAGAGAGAAGCACACACTACTCAGTCTTTAAAGGGTTATAAGAAATGAAGTAGCACATTAGGTCATCGATTTCACTTTCTTTTCTCATCCAATGGAAAGCAGTAATGCTGAAGAGAATGGCCCAGCAGAACACCCCATAATTCAATAATTATTCTAGCCATTAGTTAATCTTGACGAAGTGTCAAGTTTCAGTTGCTTTTTCCTGAGAAAAGTCATTGATGTTTGGTGGAAATGTCTCCTGTGACTGTACAAATAAAATAAGGCATTTCAAGAGACTGTTTCTTGTTTTCTGACTGGTTTTTACTTTTTTGCTGACAGAGGCTTGTCCACAGTGTCCTTTGTACATCAAAACCTCTACTTTTCTACAAATGGGTATGGCTAGAATGTCTTCAGTTCCCAGTGTGGCCCTGGGTTCTGGGTGTCCTGAAGGCTCGTCAGTGTCCCATTACTGTAGCTTGAAAGTCAGTGATGTACAACAGCATATTGCACAATCCAAACTGTGTGGCTCCAGAGAGGATTAAGAAGGTACACTGGAGTCATCTGTGGGTTCACTCCTTTCATTTCTCTCTAAGGTGTAATGGTTGTCTGGAAAATTAAATTAGCCAGACAAAGATGCAAACTTTTTGCTGATTAAATTACAAAGCAGTCCCCAGATTGTAGAGGAGTGGCACATTAAAAATAACAAATCATTCAACCTTCTTCACTGTTGATCCTTAATTTGAAAGGCAGCATGGATTCCTAAGGCTGTAGCTTCCAGGATTCCTTCAGTGAAAAATCATTGCTACCCAACTATAAAAGGCTTAGCTCTTAAGAGAATATTGTGCTTTTTTTCTTTTTCCTTTAAAATTCAGATTTAACCAACTTGATTTGCAATGTGATGCCAAAGAGATCAATTTGTTTTTTCCCTAGTCCACTTGATCATAGTCTCTGGTGAGCGATACAGGAATATTAGCTTGGCGTACAGGTCTTCCTCTAGTTCCAGTTCTCCAGTCTCTCGCACCAGGAAAATGTCAGTGCACAGCTTCAGGATTCGGTCTACATTGGGCAGCTCCTCAAACATGATGGAGTGAGAGATCCCACTGAAGAATTCACGGACAAACTTCCCTATCACCAGGACAACTGAGGCATACAATCCCATAATGCTGAAAAGAAAGAAAGGAAGAGTTCAAATCGTGCCTCATAAAAGGGCAGCCAGGTGTGAGGAAGCTCATCCACATGGCTAACTGTAGTCTGTCAGTGGGCTGAACGTCAATTTCTAATTAGGGTCACGTTTCTGCTGTGCCACAGCATGAAGGAAAATAAGATCTCTTCAAACACCTCACAAATCTGGAATCATAAACAGCTGAGGCTGCTGACTTAAATTCATTGAGCCCAGTTGCTGATGGTTGCATGTCCTGACTGCTACAGCTTGGAAATCACAATCGGAAATCTGACAGCAGGTAAAGGCAAATAATCGGTCAGGTTTATATCTTATATTTTTTATTAAGGTATATGTAACTGGTGACAAACTAACATTTACCCTGATAATCTTTCTATGGGGACTTCCCCAAGATCCCACCAGAAGAGTGTATCTCCTGGGAATGCTTAGTCTCCTGCCTTCCTCTGTCTGTGGAGATGTATTTTATAACTCTTTCACACCCAGGGTCCTGGCTACAAGATTGGGAAGGTCACCAAAACCAGGCAGAGTTCAGGCAGAACTCAACCTGCAGCTGAACTAACATATTTTGAGTTATTTCTCTTCAGTAGGAAATTGGTGTGAAGGGTGCTTCTGTTTTTATTCCCACTGGAGAGCAGTTATCAGGGGTAATACTAACCGTGCAAACATTAATCCTTCTACAGATAATATTAATAGACGTGGATTTGAAAATCTCACAAAACCCCTTTTCAAAATGTTGTAATGTTCAAACACTCCAACAAGGACAAAAAATATACCCCCAATTCAGCAAACAGTCACTTCTACTTCTATCTTATATACTTTATTTAATTTTATGTAAAGATTTCCTCTTACCCATAACCAGCCAAGAATCCAAGGCTTGGTGGACTGACTTTATCACTGAATATGAAGAGTTCAAGACTCTCATGTGATGTTTTATGTCTTTTCCCAAGCTGATTCAAAACCCACCATTCTTCAGATGCATTTTTGACAAGGGAAACTGTAATATTTTCCCACTTGCAGTCTATTGAAAAAAAGAAGTGTTAATATATATACAATAAGAATTGCAAAATTCAAACATTTTGAGACAGATACTTCAAACATCTGCATTATAAAATGACTGAACAATGCAGAAGCAAAATTCTTCTAATACCATTTTACATATGCAAAATTATAAAACCCAGACTTCTGGGTTTTTTCTTTTGCAAATCTTATCTGAATCTGCATTAAATATTTAAAATATTTCATATCACCTACATACTCTTCTGTACAACTGTCAAATAATTTTGGTATTTTCAGGCCAAAATATCAATAGCACTCATCACTTCTGCATTTCAGACTTATAGAAACACATTGAACCTGGAAAGGTAGCAGTCAGCTTTTGTATCTCAAAGGGAAGCCATCACCATAAACCATTTGTGTCTGATATAAAAGATATTATTCTCTTGTACCAACAAAAAGGGTGCTATCCTGTTTTATGCATACTGATCACACAGACAGGAAATGAACTCTGGTCCTCCTGAGAGTACATTAGCAGTGTATACATTAAAGCCCTTTCAAAGAAACTCTGATTAGGGACCTGAACAATGACAGTGAAGCACTCTAGAAGAAATAACTTATTTCTGCTCACAGAGCTGGGTTCAGAATTATTTTTCTTGATGAACCTTGACAGGAACATACTACATAGCACTACTACTATTACATTCAAACTCCAAATTTAGCTTCTGTTGAGAAAATTGCTCTTGGATAAAGACTTGTTCCTACTATTCCAACCCAACAGGTTTTTCACACGTATGTATGTGCATGGGTGCACGTATTCCGTATGTCTGTGAGTACCTGTATGAATTCTGAAATTCAATGAGTTATTTGAAGTGGATTCTTTGTAGCCAATAAGGAAGGAATAGCTTAGAAAACCACAAAAATAATGCAGTGTCATTATTTAAGCTGAGGAGCTGCATTTGCAGAAATGTCAAACTACTGACTGTTCATGGTAAGGTAGCAGGGAGATGTGGAGAAGTGAAACTTGTAATCACTTACACATAAAACAAAGGAAAAGAGTTCCTAAAGCAGACTTGAAGAAGATGGACTTCATCCTTAGAGTCCTTACTGTTAAATCCAAAGCTAGAATACATGGAGATGCATTTTCTGCCTTATACTGTAATACCTTATCTCTCCTCAAGCTTGCAGACACCACGTAAAAACCATTTAAAGTGCATTTAACACTGAGGTGCCCCATAGCAGCAGTGAATATACAAGTGTGAGTGCTGCCTTGTACTTCTTTAAGCTATACTCTGTTTTCCATGGTCTGGAGACATACCTTTCAATAGCTGCTTTATGGGTTTTGCCAGAGAATCACTAGGAGCCTTGATGTAGTATGGATACACTTCCTCTAATGTTCTGGAAAAAAATGAGAAATAAAATATTTCATATTTTTATACCTCTAAAATAATTTAGAAACACCTAACAGTGCTATACACAGTTCCCACTGATTCTTGTCTTAAGTTATATCACTATAGTGTTCAGGCGTCACATCTGAAAATTAACTGGATTTTTCAGCTATGTTTTTTTCAGAACTTCAGCAGAGAGTTCTGTCCATAATGTCACCATTCACACACCATGAATTCCACATAGCTGGGGCACATGTGTTTGCACGGAATGCAGACTTTTAATTTTGTTTCCCTTTAAAAAAAGCTGCTTTTCTAGTTAGCAATAAAGTATATAATAAAGGCAGCACATTGCCAGTAGTAAACAAGCTAGAAAAATATGTTGTGAGCACAGCTATTACTTCAGAATTGCAAGGTGTTTCAATAATAACACCTGAAAAGAATGAGAATTTTTCATTGGGAAATATTTTCACAGCTTTTAGGTGGATTTCAAAATTCTAAAGAAAGATATTTGTAAAAGTTCTTCCACTGCACTCAAAATCAAATCATCTTGAGTGGGAATAAATTACCAGTATCTAGAGGGAGACACATTTCATTAAAAGCAGAGACACTGTTCTAACATTTTCTCTAATGACTGAAAAAGTCCAGGGAAGAGGAGCTCTCAGATAAATCCTGTGACACTTGGCTACATTGCATACACCAGGCTGAGGAAGAACAAGGGTGGCAATTGAAAATCCCTTCTGATCACTCCAACGGGTCCAAGAAAAGGTCAGCAGCTGAATTGTCCCAGCAGAGGTAGCAGAAAGCCTCCTGCAGAAGTATCTGAATTTCTCCTTCATGACCAAGTAAAAAAAACCTTAAATCTATAAAACTACTGCAAGACAGGCAAATGCAGCTATATTGTCTGCGTTACTGCTTGCCTTTGGCAAAGAGAGAATTATGAATTAATTAATTCTTCCCACAAATGAGAAAAATCTACCCTCTGTGGCCCTACATCACCTCAGGAAATATTGCTGTATCTTCACACAGCAGAAAAGAGGCATCAAATATTTTTAATTGCAATGATCACATGTGCAATAGCAGTCTGTATGTATGAGGGTGTGTGGGTGCAGAAAAACAGCTGTGCACAGAAAAGGCAAATCTAATTTCTACCTACTAACAAATAAGAACCCCTCAGAGTTTTCACAATCTCAGTTGCTCTCAGTTTAAACTTTTCAACTCCTTTGGCCACAAATCAGATCAAGTGGCCTTCAGGGATGATGTGTTGGCTTAGCAGTACTTAGAAACTACTGCTGTAAAGTAGTCCCCAGTGACAAGGTGGAAGAAGAAGAACCAGACTCTTTTCAGATCTAAAAGGAGTCACCACTGTGGTTAATGCTATAAAGATATATCTGTAGAATAATGTTTGATATCATATGAAGTGCATGCCTTGTGAATTTCCATCACAGGAAAAGATCTGATGTCAGAAATGACTGCAGATGTTACCCTTTGGCCGCAGTGATTTAACACTTCCTTGCCAATCTAGTACTATTCAGGAGTAACAATGTGAGATACAGTCTGGATAGTTATTCAGTTATTTAGAACAAAAAAATCTTCAATACAACATCCTCAGATCAAGTTGGACCGATGTAACTCAAAAGATGAGTTGAACTAAGAATATAGTGAACTTGTGCTTATCCAATAAATCAAAGAAAAGTTACTAATAGCTTCACCATGCTTGTCGTTGATGATCCTGTGTTCAGGGTCCTCTCAGCCTACATTTATAATAGGAAACAAGTTTTCACCTTTAATACTACTATTACTTGGTTTCAGTGCTGTTGGCATCTGTTATTAGAGGGGGATAGATGGGCAGACAACTGAAACATTTGCACTAGCTTGACCACCTTGGGAAATCAGGCTTCAAAGGGGAAAGTTTGCATATAAATAGAAAAAGAAAATAACTTACACCTTTTCCGGTTGATTTTCAGCCATCATTGTAGCAATATCTATTCTGGTATGTTTTTTAAGTGGGAAGGTAAGTTTATCTGATGCTATTTCAGCCTTGGCACCAAGGGAGAGATTCCTGTTATAAGTAAAAGGGAAAACACATTGACAACCTTCAATGAGAACATAACCTAAGCTGGGTGAGGCAGCTGCTGGGGGCTGCAGAGAAACACCCATGGTAGATGATGTGCAAAGGCAGGAAGCCTTTGTAAAAATGTATGCTGCCTCTGTGACACAACAGGACCACTTTCCTGCTGCTTGTGGCCTCCTGGGCTAGAAGAAAGGGAGCAGTCAAACAGAAGGTGACTGTGGTAAGTCCATAACATTTTCAGTTGTTCGTGTTCACAGCGTATCCCACAAGATCCAATTTGAGGGTGAAAAATGTCTCCTTGCACTAGTGTATGAATGCTTGTAGCCATGAAAGCATATGGGCAAACTCAGCAGCAGCACTAAAAATTAATGTAAGGCTCAGAAATGATGGAGTGATGTAATTCACTAGCTAATAGCCACTGCTTCTAGGAAAATAAGGGGGCGTGGGGGTGGGGATGTCAAATAAAGTTGCATTAAATTCATTATAAGCCTATTTCTGACTGTGGAAGAACGGACCCAGCATGTCCAGAGCTCCCACAGCAAATAGACTGACCTGCTTCTTGTGCATAGTCTTTCAACAATCCAGCTTCTACTTCCAAGGAAACATGTAAATAAGGAGGGTGCAAAGGAACTTGGATTCCATCGAGTGATGACTTAAACTCCAATTTAATCCAGTAATCTACAGGAACCCCATCTGGCAGACAGTAGCCAGCAAATGACCTTGGTGACTGGGTGTGCTCTAGCCTGAGTGCAAAAACTTTATACTCCAGGCTGTCTCTTTCAAGAACTTCATTGTAAAGTCAGTTCACTGGGGCCAAAGAAAGCTCACATGAGCAAAGGTCTCAACAAAATGGATCTGTGGCATTGTTATGGTATTTGCACATAAAAATTGTTGGTGTCACTTCCAGATTCCCTTAATAAGAGGATGAAGAACTTCTGTTTGTATTTCTTCATAGGTTTTCTGCCTTAACTAGGTCTAAGTGAATACACTTTCCATAAATGTTAGCAAGGTTTTTATTAAGGCCCGTTCATTGGAACATTCCCACCTAAAACTGGCTAAAAAATTCTTGCTTTTTCTTCCTTCCTGTCAAATCCCATTGAAAATTCCACCTGGACATTTTAAATAATCTATTTGGTAGTGGCTCTACTTTAGTTTTTGAGAACTGCAGGCAACAAATGTTTTCATGGGTAACAAAACTGACTTCTCTCTGTCTCTCTCCCTCCTACCCTCTGTGCTTTGCTCTGCCATACAATAGAATTTGCTAAAGAACTAAACCAAAAATACACTGTGAAACTGTTCTACTGAGCTAATGCTTGGCAAATGATCCATCCACCTGATAATAACTTTGTTTAATTACCTCTGAATGGTCCATGAAATAACTAAAGTGAAATCAGCATCAAAGTCTGTAAGTCCCTGTATCATTTTATTTCTACTGGGAGGGCTGATGGTCCATAAAGAGTTTGAATTTCCCTCCAGGTCTGCTCGAGTTATATCTTCTCTTGCATAGCCCTCTAGAAACTGCAAGGCAGCCTGTAGGTGCAGAAGAGGAAAAGAAAATTTCAGTGCAGTGATATTCACAAGACACAGAACTACATTTACCAGTCAGACAGGTTTGTAAATGTTTGATTAATTGTAAGTGCAGTGCTGCACACTGATTGTTTTCTTCAGGTACCAACTGGGGCTTGAGATAGGAAGGGGAATCAACAAAATATAGCCAAGCTAAAAAGGCAAAACAAAAATGGCCTCATTATTTGATGGCCATGTTGACTAAAGTGAGTCTGAAAGTTCATGAAACAAACTCTGTAGAGGGTATTTAAACTTGAGCTAAAATTTTACTCTGTCTTTTGTTAAGTATCTTTCTGCATAGAAAAGTGTCTGCAAAGGATGAACCAACTAGAACCATGTAACTTCCAAATGCATCTAGGTTACAATATTAGTGCCATTGTACATGGGCTATGTGGTAGGATCTAAGATCAAATTCTAAGATCAAATTCTTTAATGAGCTAGTAGCAAGCACTTCTTTTAAAGTTATATCTGATCAAATGTTAGTTACATTAGCAATACAACAGCTCCTACTAACTACTAGTCCTTTTCCTGAAGAAACTTGTGGAAACTGGGTGTGTTGCTCCATTAAACACTAAGACTATGCTTAAATATTTTTTTTTGAGATTTTTATGTCAAAAAATTTCTAGGCTATGCACACTTTCTTTTGACAGCACCACCATTCCCCACTAGAAGGTGAAAGATGTGCACTCTAGAAAGGAGCATGGGGCTTAAAAGTGCATAAGGCACTGCTTTGTCCCCACAACATGTTTTCTTTGGCAGTACACAAACAGCATCGCATCTCCCAAAGGTTTGGGTCATTTAGAGGAGAGGATTTCATTCAAACAACAGGACAATTAGGGTTTCTGCATTCCAGGATTTTGTGCAAAGATGTAGCTTGTCTCACCATAACCCAGCACTGTCCTGACAAATTATGTGTCTGAACTTTTTTTCATGCAAATCCTCTTTATAGAAATAGCTTCCAATTGATGACAGCACTGATGACCACTTACAACCACACAAACAAAACTCACAAAAGGCCTCCATGGAAACATACACACATTTTTAAGAAATGAGGTATTCTGCTTTTCACTTACAGTGTTACCCCTATAGCTTCTCAGAAAGTCATTGAACTCACTCGGATCCAAACTTTTGAGCTGATTCTGCTGAGCACTCATGGTAAAAATAGGCTGGGAAACAAAAGAACACATGCTTATCACATTTACTTCACATTGGCTGCTACATACACAGTCCAGCATCCTGTGCATCACAGTCCAAGACAATTATGGCACTCAATTCAATGAGACAATGCTATAATCTCCTTCCTCTGAGATGCAAGCTGCCTACAATTACCTTATATCTACCATGTGGACCTGTAGAATAATTTATTCAGTTTCCATTGGCAGTAGAGGCTGGTTTTGACTTGAAAATGAGGATAATATTTTGCATCAGTTATAAACTAACATATTTTTAAATCCAAAAGGTTTAAAAAAAAGGTTTAAAAGCTATTTATGGAAGCTTGCCAGGTACCTTGCATAAAGCAGGAGAGCTCAATTCAATGGAAGGAAGAAGAAATAGCACAAGGAAATATAATGCAAAAAACAGAGTTTGTTTTTAGTGTTTCTTCTTTTTTACCTGATAACCTCCTAAAGTTATTGTGATTGATACATCTAGAGGCTTGTTGGTGATGCCTGCAACAGATTTGATTAAAGACATGAAGAGCAGTGGGAACCAGACAATACAAATCAGCAAGACGATAATCATGCCACCCATTCCATACTTCACAACTTTCTTTTTCTTCTGGCCTCTTGGTTGGGGATATCTCTGCAAAAGCAAACAGCAGTATGGTAACGTCTTTTCTATCAAAGGCACACTTTATAAGATTTGATGAGTGAATATATAATGATCATAAGGCTTCCCATCTCATGTGGTTATTTGCTACCCCATTGTCACAACAGCTATTTTGAGATTTTTTTAGCCAAACCTGCACAGACACCCAATTTCTGATGGCAACAGAGAGAAGTGACAAGTGAATCCAAAATGTGTGTCCAGTGTGAAAAATATTGTAGACCTCTGTGATTTTGATTCTTCACAACCATAAAAAAAGAAGAATTTAGGTAGGATAATTTGATTTTTTTTGTCTAAGCGCTAGCATGAACTCACAAGAACAATATATAAAATAATAGCAGAAACAGCGATACAACAATTCGTTCCAAAAACTGCTATTATGAGGGACCCACTTTCTTGTATTTGCACTTCTGAAAAGTTCTATCACAAAACTCCTTAAGGCAGACTTCCTCTCACAGGTCTTGAAATGCTGCAAACTGTATATTGTGGCAGATGGGGGGAGCAGGAAAACTGCTTGCCAGCAACTGACAAATACAATCAGTAAAATTTCTGATATTGGCTACCTCCACATTCATTTCACACCTCACTTACAGTATTTCTAAGAGTTCACAGGCTTGATCCGTTTCTACACTGACTCCAATTAACTAATGTTAAAAATGTTGTTGCTGTTTAACTAATGTTAAAAATGTTGTTGCTGTTCCTAAAGTCTGGATACTGCTGATGTAACATCCTTCTCTTTCTTAGCTTCTGAGGACAAAAGTGACCGCTTTTCTTCTCCCTTCCAAGCAAATCACATGGCATGTCTGTTCTGCCTTGCCCATAATTCCTGTCCTCCACTATTTGCCTCATGATTGAATGCTCTTAATACTCTCGCCATCCTGTAAAATGTCTTACTTTCACTGTAATTTATTTTGGTGTAATTCTCTTACTGTGGTTTAACTCCACAGTGTTTAGTAGCCTATCCTCCATACATTGCATACCACATGTGCAAAATAAATATGCACTGTACTGCACTGCACCTCAAACACCCCAGGAATCTGGCTTTCAGGAAATTGTTCTTGCTTTGCAACATGAATCCATAAAGCCCTAGGAGAATATTACATTTGTAATACAATGCTTTATTTAAAACCAATTATTTACTTTTCAGAAGCAGTGTATTAAGTCATTTGTCTCATGCTACAGAATAGTATTTTCATTAAAATATCCTATCAAGATTAGCAGGGGTATTATTATTATTATTATTATTATTATTATTATTATTATTATTATTATTATTATTATTAGTCTGGAGGATAGTAGTTCAGGCACTTCTAATGATGTTATAGAACATCTCAGAGGGACTCTAGCAGTCGAAATACTTAGGCATTCCCCTCAGTGAGAGAGAGAGAGAACAGAAGTACCTTCACCAATACTTGCAAAGTTGTAACACAGTTATTTTTCTGTATGGCATTAGAACATACATGCCAGCTTAGACATGGGAATCCTCCCATGTCAGATCTCTGCTACACATAATGTGAATTGTAGCATAAAAAAATGTGGTGAGATAGAGAGTCAAAGTAGAGCTGGGTTATTACTTCCCCAACTCCTGAAGTTCTTCAGAACTCCTTCCATTCATGGCAGAAGTGGGAGTCACAGAGAAAAAGCCTATATGCATGATTTGTGTGCACTGTAGCTCTGAGTTAATCTACGTGATATACTTAGAAAGCCATTGCCATTAAGAGACAGGATTATAATAAAAGTAGAAATACGTCAGTAACACTTAAAAGTAAATCCACTTCAATGCAGATGTAGAATTTCTGACTGGTTTGGTCACTCTTAAAATAATGTTTAATATCTTTTTAAAATTGGCAAAATGAGCAAGCATATGGTTGCAATCTTTATAGCAGTTACAAAGAATCCAGAATTTGCAAGTTTAATTTGAACTGAAGCTTAAATGATTTAAATAGACTGAAATTTCAGTGAGACAAATGGTGGGTTTATCTGGCCTGCAGTTCAGTTCTGGATGTGCAGGGACTCTCCTGGAATAAAGGAGCCAGCTGAGTTCTCTCTGCAGTTACATGAACCCAGTGTCCCTAAACTGCAGGGCATGAGCTCTTGCTTCTACTGTGCTTTCTCCTCAGCTGCAGCTTCCCTGCTACTCCAGGTTACTCATTTAGTTGTGTGTGACTGTGGGAATACCAGGACTTCCAACCCCAGCCTTGAAACCCAGGCATGCAATTAAACCAGCAGGCACATGCTTCTGGAGTTCATGTTAATGGTGGAAAAATCAGCTGGACACAAAAGAGAAACTGTTTGAGGTTTCATTCACAGCAGCTGCCAACTAACATAAAGTACCCAACAGTCTGGATATTTCTGAACACAAGTGCCAGGCATATCTTCCAACAAACTTTTTGTGGTGGATTCCTCAATTGTTTAGGGACTCATGATTATTTTACTTCCCTCCTGCATGGGGGAAGAGAAGATCTGAATCACTCATATGGGGTTTCCTTACTTTTTCTGACTCTCGCCAACACTTCAGGATGAATATATGAGCATAGATATCTTCAACACAGATCCAGCTGGAAAGACTGAGAGTGGTATCAGTCCAAACCCAGTCCATTACTGCTCTCAGCTCGGTCAAAAATGGAACCAGGCGGAACCTGAAGGGAGACCACAGCAGATAACTTGTCAGAAACAGGGGCATCACATCAAACAAGCACAGCACGTGTATATATGACAAAAGGGAGAATTAAGACAGCATGAAAAGAGATTAATTGGGGATTCTGTAAACACAAATACAATCACATCCTTGTTTTACTCTAGATCTTGCCAGGCCATAAATGTGCTTATGCATCATTATGTCCATAACTGTGATTGAGCCCCTGATGGAATAGTACAAGATTTCCTAGATTCCTCTGACCTGGGAGAGAAGCACATGGATGGGGCTGCAGGAGTACATGGGAGAGGAGAAGCAGGATCGTGGGATTAATTTTAGACCACTAAATGTTGCATGGCATCTTTGCAGTAGGTGGGCAGCCCTCTGCTACATATGGAACTGGGCTTTGTGACTCAGGATTAAACAGCAGAAGAAGGTGGGAATCAACAGCAAATCAACATGCAATGAGCAGCTGTTCACAGGGCATCATTCCCTTTCCTTGTCCCACACTTTAAAGAGTATTTCATGTGAGGAAAGCTTTCTTCTGTAACTTTTACTTGGAATGCAAGAAGCCTATTCTGCAAATACTGTGAAAAGGCTGAAATGATTCAATTTTTTTCTGTGAATTACACATATGCTTCAAACTGGCTTAATCACAAGGCCACTGTAACAGTGTAAATGGAGGATGTGGTCTGCTTGTGTAAAACCACCTTTCACTCAGAGATAATGCTATGCCTGTTCCTTGCCCTAACTCCTGAGGAGTTTCAAATGTGCAACACTTTTCAAAGCAAACATATTTTCTTTTGTGCTTATTTTTAAGTTCCAGTTTCTGAGGTGTGTTGTCTTTCACTCCATTCCTTTCACCCGCTGAGGTATAGCAGGTAGACCTGCTCCAAAGGTCTCTTTGGGATTTGATACCTTATTACTTTTTAGGACAGCAGAATAAACAACATTACCTGTTTTCTTGCACAATATGTAGCCCCTATTTCTATTCACAAGGTGATTTCTAAGAAGTGTTGAAAATGTCTATTTATTTCATAGGGGATTGAATGGCTGACTGGTATATCAGGCTTCTGGTTTCAGATCAAGAGATGGGATTTTATGAAGTTTGCCTTCATAAAATTTTTCTTTTTCTTGTGGACTACAGAGAATATATGGCATATAGTGTGCAAAATTTACTGTGCTGTGCAAAATTTACTGTCTTATTTCCAGCAGTCTGTGAAGAAAAGTCATGAATAACCCCCTCATTTCACTATAGCAGATCCTTATTACACAAAAGAAAGAAGAAAGGCAGTAAGTCTATGCTTACCCTTGAAATAAGAACAGGTTGACATAGTTATAACTTTTTGTGAGGAAGTTGCCAAGAACACGAGTTGGATATCCGCAGCGTATCTGATAAGCTGATAAGCCAAAATAAACACATTTCACAAAATACCAGAGCTGGGCAACAGTGTTCTGGCTAAATTTCCTGTAAAGGAAAAGATAAAGGAAAATTATGAGCTTTGTATCTGTGCACGACCAAATTAGCTTGAAATGGTTTTTTGCTCCTGGCAGTTTCCCCTTCCTGAGGTCCTGTGAAAAGGCCTTGGTTGCTGATCCCATGGCAGAGTTAAAAGAGTATTGGAAAGACACTGAATGAAAAAGTCTAAAACCAGCATCCACTGCCACCTCAGGCTCCCTAAATAGTGAAGGTTTTGGGCAATGCCCTCTCCCTCTGCATGCTGAAGGTCCCTTGCTGCCCAACATGGACCAGTCTTCCTCAGCACCCTTGATTGCCCAGCCCTCAGTGATTCCTGGGCAGGGGCTCAATCAAGGCAGCTTTAGTGGCTACTTGTGCTCATGGCAGCACCTCATACAGGAATTTAAGATGGAGTGACCTCTGAAAATATTTTCTGCTTGACTCAAGTCTTATTCCAACAAATAGTTCAGACAGCTCTTCACTTTCTCTTCTCCAGACTGAACTAACCCTCAGCCTCTCCTCACATGTGCCATTCTGGTTGTTATTCAATAGCACAGTGGATCTGCAGCAGATGCCTCATGATGGACAGCATTTTCCAGCCAGCCATAACCCAATATTTTCAATTAAATCCCACAGAAGCATTTTAATTAAGAAATTTGCAGGGGGCTCTAATCTCACTTAGAAGGAATACAGGATGTTTCAGATGCAGATTTGATATTAACAACTTGATAGAGATTTCTCAAAAACACAAAGTAAAAATTATTTTATTTCCTAACAATTCTCAATGTGCAGTAGATAAGAGATCCATTTGAAAAATGATTTTTTTTTCAAATTTGTGCACAATTGCTACTTCACTTTCTTTTTGAGAGGAAGTGAGACTTTTCAGTCTTCTTTTACACTATAAACCTATTTCTTTTTTCCCAGTAAAATAACTTGGGTGTTAATGAAGTGTAAGGTGCCCAGGTGATACACTCAATTTCCATGGATAGCAAATGGAGTGAGGGGAATACTTCAAGGCAACTTAAAGTAGGAAGAGGGGAGTTAGCCAAACACTATGGATGGAACTTTAACACCTCTGCACTGCAGACTGCAGTGGTCAGTGCCCTGAACCATGAAATGTTGAATGAAAAATGAAAATGAAATGTTAAATGAAAAATGTTAGATTTGGGAGTGAGCCTAACCAGGTATGCGACATAAAATTTCATGCAGCAGGTGACCACCTCCACATCACCTGCAGAGCCAAGGGGCAGGAGCACAGGAGGAGAGCTTTGCTCTTCAGAACAGACACATATTTTAGACATTCCTTAGTTTAAGGAGATTTAAATCCACAGTTCACACATTTCAGGAAAGTGCTAAGTTATAAGTTACTCTGAGGGAGACATTTTCTACTCGCTCTTCTAAAGCAGCATGCAGCAGTCTTGGGAGCAGGGAATTGGATCAGAGGCCAACATTGTCTCAGATGAAGTCTCTAATCACTCAATTACAGGCAATTTCTCTTTCACCTGCTTGCATTTTGGCCTAAACTGAGAATATTTCTGTACCTATATAACTAATTCTTCCTCAAACTTATATTGGCCACAGTTACTGCTGTGGAAATGCATTCCAAATTTCTGCTTAGAAATGAGGCAAAGAAGAAACCTGGTCATGATTCCAAAGCCTAGCATAAACATCCCCAGTTGAAATACAAAGAACTTGGTAGAGCATCAGTATTCCACCCATATTGTTTCTTTATAAGGCTTATACCTTTCTGTCACTCCAGGCAAGATAAAGAACATCCAGAAATGTATTCCGAAAACAAGGATGACCTGGAAGATTACTTTTCCCATGACAGTCTTTTTGAGGTACAGTGCTCGATCTACCACCATGGTACCAAACTGAATGAGCACCATCACCAAGAATGCCTCTGGGACCTGGTCCTCTGATAATGAAGAGGTGATATCTGCTGCAGCAGAATGTTTCTGAAAAGCAAAATATAAGAGTGGTCAAGGAAAAAGAACACTTGCACGATATTTAGCATCTACAACACGTAAAGCCAGCTGAGGATTTACAGATAGATGCCTCTGTGACGTACCCCAAAAGCCCAAAATCCAAACACAATAATGATGAAGTCCACTGTATCTGCGAGGAACATCAGCACGTACACATCAGTCACTGCACTGTAGTCTGGATGAATAAGATTGTAGAAAAACTGTCTAATGGGCATGTACACCTGGAGAGTCCTAAAACAACATAGACCACAATGTGATTTAATAGCACATAACTTGCACTGAAGAAAGTAAAGGCTGAGTGTGATATGATTAATATTTTTAAAGATATCTAAGATCTACTCTGACAGCCTTCACAGGACTGCAGAGACACCAGTCCTTTGTTCTGATTGCTTCTAAACCACTGTATTAGGATTTGTTCGGTAGAAATATACACAGCCAACCAAGGTCATAAGGGATATTTAACTTTTTTATCAGGAAGATGCTATTTTAACAACTGCTGATTTGTCTGATGTTCAGCTGGTGGGACATCTGCATACAACAAACACTTGAATTAACATCAGTAGTAGCCTACTCCCTTTAAAATGCTGGCTTACTGCTTTACTGTTTGGAACCTCCCCCCAAACCCACACAAGTCCTCATATTGCTCACTTTTTAATTGTAAAAGCCTTGGCTTTGATCATCTGTTCTCGAAACTTTTCCATGAGAAGCTCTTTTCTAGATTTTTGCTTGATGCTTAACACACTGCTTCCCTTCTGACTGCTGTTCCGTGTACTGGTACTTCCTGGAAAAAAGAGGAGCGAAAGAGAAGTCAATTCAAAAGAAAAGTTTAAATACTAAAGTTAGAAAGTAATAAATCTTGAGACTTCCATTTCATATGACTCCCACATTTGAAAGAAGCTTTGAAATGAATTCTTCTTTTTTCCCCCAGTATGATAAAATCTTGAGAGCATCCAGTAAAGGTTTAATCACTGGCAGATCAGAACTTGATTAATAGCTATAAAAAGAGAAAGCAGACTAGTGATAAAAGCAAGTATTTGATTGATCTGACTTAGTCACCTCAATTGGTATTATATATATTTAGGCTAGAGTATTCCTGCCCTTTTTACAAGATGAGACATGTAATCTGTTCCAATTTAACTAATAAAAACATTTTCTTAATTCAAGTGTCTACAAATGTAGATATGAAAAATACATGTGCTTTGCATTCCCTCTAGCTGAAGATTATGCTGGACCAGAATTTCTGGATCTGGGCCACACCGAGCATTCCTTTCCCAGCTTTTGGATAATGTCATTTAGAAAACATAATGAATCACAAAATATGGCTCTCCATTTGAACTTTAGGAGTGTGGTCAAACATGAAGGCTTGGAGTGTGTTCAAACATGAAGATACATTGGTTCATATCCTATTTCATCACTGAGAAGCAGCAGGATTCAGTAGCCCCTGGGAGCTCCTCAGCAACCAGCCCAAGGTTTCAGTAGAATTATCCTATGGGAAATGAACATTTGTCCTTCTAATCCCAGAAATGCCATGACATTTACCTCTCTTAGATCTGTGTGAGGAGAAGCTGGACCTGTGAGAAAGCTGGGATATGCTGCTAGAACTCTTCCTCCTGATGGCAGTCTGCTGCTCGGGGAAGTGGACATGGATGGACTCCACAGATGCGGCAAGATTGACAGATTTCAAAGAGGCAGAAGAGCCTCTCCTGCCTCCTGTCAGAGAGAGCTCATCATCAGTATCCTCTTTATTACTGGAGCTGTCTCCTTTCTCATCCTCATCCCACAATCCATGGCACTAGTAGAAAAACAAGAGAACGTATCAAGCCTGTATTTCTGTCACAGTATTTATCACAGGCATTGCTCAGCTCAGTCACGTGTTCACAAGGGAGCAGACAAATTCAATGTGTTGGGATTTCATAGAAACATTTAGGTTGCAGAATTTCTTTAAGATCATCAATTCAGCTGCTAACTCAGCACTGCCAAATCCACCACTAAACCATGTCCCTCAGTGCCACATCTAAATGTTTTTTGAACATTTCCAGGGATGGTGACTCAACTGCTTCCCTGGGCAGCCACTTCAAATGCTCGATAACCCTTTAATGGAAAAAAAAATTCCTGATAATCAAATTAATGACTTCTTTATATCACAAGACTGATTTTAAAATTAAAATTAAAAATTAAATATTAAATAAGAAACTACCTGAACCCAGATTACCTTTAAAATGGATCTGTGAAAGAATAGAGCAAGAAGCTGAACAAGATCGTAGTGCACATAACCCTCTTTCTTCTCAATGCCAATAATATTGGGTGGATGGTAAGGTTTATCTTTTGTGTAATCCACATGTTTATTCCAAGGAAAGAAGCCAAACTGGAAGAAGTATTTGATGACAATGGCCACCTGTTTGGAAACACAACACACTTGGGGTGTTTTATAAGCATGTCAGATATAATAGCCTCATGACAGTAAGAGGGATAAAATATATCTGCTTTGTCAGTTTTATGAGAACATAAACAAGCATGCTTATTACTACAGAGGCATAACACCTCATGTTTCTCCAGAAATAAAGTCAATCAAAATTCAGCAGCAGATGATACTCAGTGGTACTTGAGATATCACAAGCAGTGGATTCTGTTTCTTGATTAACCATTACAAAGCAACAGTTTGCAAATGATCTGTTCTTGTGAGAACTGCTTTACATGCCAGGAAGGATATTGTTCATTGCAATGGAGGAAATAACTAACATGATCTTTCCATACCACAAAAATTTCTGAGGACTTTAGCAAATAGTTGTATTATTATGATGGGCCAAAGGCCCAGCCCAGATCCCAGGGATCAAAACCAGCAAGGGGGCCATGCAAAGATTACAACTTCAGATTTCTCTGTTCAACGTGGGCTTGCAAAACCAGCAGCATACCTCAGTGTAGACAATGGCTGTCATCCAGAAGCGTTTGCTTGGCCGAGGAACAGACAGCATGGCCCACAGGAATATAAGGATGGGAAGCACCAGGGTTATCATGGAGGCAGAGATCATGTGGTTAAGGATGATCACAAAATAGCAAACCATTTCTGACCGGGCCACCAGCGTGTTGTACAGGGCATAAATAAGGAGCAAGACTCGAGGCTGACCGACGTAGAACTTCTCTGACTCCTCCAACTCGTCATCATGAAACATCCTGCGAGGAGCAGAGTACCACAAATGAACTGAACATGAACTTCACAAGAGCTGCTTCTCAAATTGCTACTCTTTTTCCTTTTGAAAAGTATTAAAATCTGCTGCTCAGTCCAATGGAAGAAAAAAAAAGGGGGGGAATTAGATATGATAATCAAATAGCCTGATTCTAAGCTCAGAAAACAAGAATTTCAGAAAAAATAACTAGAAGCACTGTTCTGCTGGTTTTGAATTTATTCAGAAAGAGAATCAGCCTGGCCTAAGCACTTCTACAAACATGGCTTTCCTACAGCTGCCCAACCAACACATCTCAAGCAAATCACCCAATACTGGTATGGATTCACATCCCATTTATCAGCACAGATAGGAATTGAGAGAAAAAACAGAGGTACATCACCAGACCTATATTTTGAATTGTCCAGGGGCACAAGATTAGAACATAAAAAATACCCATGAGCATTAGATGTGCTCAATCTTCTATTTATATGACTCAAATAAATAGAAATGGCAGCAACTTTCATATACATTCATAACCCTCTTAGCTTTTCATAAAGTTTCTTGGATTGAGAAGGGATCTTACCAAAAAGAAAAAATTGCTTAAGAAAACCAGAAGACAAGGCACTGCATCTGGCAAAGTCAGATCTATACACCCTCTCTCTCCAGGTGAAGGCAGACTGAAAGGCAGTTCTGTGCTTTAATATTTTGCCCCTGCTTTCGGGGAAGCCCTCTCCAACTAAGTCAGGCCAGAGAGCAGCTGAAGATGTGTAGTGGCACCATCCCCACCTCAGTGCTGGTTGTGCTAGTGAGCACAGTGTCTAAGGGGCAAAGAAGGGAACATCCTCTCCCTTATGAAAGCACCTAGCAAGGTGGTGTCCCTCCATAACCCTCAGCTCCCACTGGCTTGAACAAAAACTGCCAAAGGTCAGAGTTTCCCTTTCAGTAATCCAAAATAATTAAAGGAGAAACATTTTCCCAGATAGCCCTGGAGGAAACTCATTTGAAATCACAGCTGCCTGGAGAAGAGAAGCCCTCTAAAAGAATTTTTAGAAAAGCTCTTGACCCCAAGACAATTGCAGCACAGAAATTCAATGCTAATCAGAAAGATTAAATATGGCATCTAGGAAGAAAGCAGAGATTCCTTCCAAGATGAGTTTGAGTCACTTTAGAAATCTCTAATTAGAACAACTGCACAGGAAATGAGCTTCTTCCCTTAAACCAAACTTAGCACAAGGTCTGTATCAGAATTTGTATGCTAGTTCTGAAACAAACCCCAAAGTAATAACAAAATTTTACACACTGTGATCAACAATTTTTCCTGGTTGATTCTTACTTGTTCAGGAGCAGCTCACTAGCTGTGAGCTCGTGCGTCAGTGGGGGCAGAATCCTGTCGAGTTTGTCTGTCCTACTGTCGTCCGGGCTCACCATCATGAGGCTCTTCCCAGCTGAGTCATCTGGGGAGCCAAAGGGAAGGTGTTCAAAGCTGACAGCTTTGCTGTAGGAAGGTGGAGCTTCTGCATTGCTGTCCACTGTGGAGTACAACGGCACATCGGTATCAGGAGTATATGCAGCTCCTTCTGAATCCAGGCTATAATCTTCCACCTCCTCTTCCTCCAACCTCGACGCAGAATGAGCTCCTTCTTCCTCGTGCTCCCCTTCTACCTCCTCAATGGTTTCTGTGGTTCCCTGACGGGAATAGAGCATGGTGACCTGTGTGGGTTCACTGTTGGAGATGGATGAAGAAAGTCAGCTGAGTTTTACAAGACTCATGATCAAGAAAAGTTTGTTAATTGTACCTTTATGCAGACAGCTGAGCAACCTCATTGCATTCCCAGGCCTCCAAAGTTCATATGATCTGGTAGAAAAGGTATTATCCTGAACTCTTCTTATACACATGGAACATCTGGGTCCATCTGTTCCCTAAATGACATCCCACTGAATTCACAGTGATTCACCATCTTTTAGCACCAGCAAGGGGCAAATTAGTATAATCAACAAGAGAAACTACACTACCTTTCTGAAAGTAGTTCAAACAGAGTTCTGAACAGAGTCAACACTTGCTATTACATCTATTTAGGACATGCTCCATGGTAAAGGATAGGCAGCCATGGGATTCCTTCTAAACACAGTGCTTTTAACAACCACTGTATGAGTGTTGTACACAACTGGAACATGAACTGAACACACACATATCAACTCTGATTCAAATAAAAGAAGATGTAACTTGCTAGCATGAAGAAATACAAACCAAATTACAAAACTGTTCCAGTAACAGGGTATCTTGCTTACCTTTAGATTGCCCTATGTTCTTCCATACAGTCTTCCCTTTTACTTTACCTGCCTTTACTTCTGCATGTACCAATTTCTGGATTCAGCTCTCTGATGCACTCTGATCAGTTCTTTGCTTGATTCACCTTCCTTACTCTTGGCTTGGCATAGACTTACACAATGGTTTGGGTATGAAAGTACCTTAGAAATCATCTACTTCCAGCTCCCCTGTCATGGGCAGGGACACCTCCCACTAGACCAGGTTGCTCAGAACCCCATCCAACCTGAACTTGAACAGGGATGCAACATCCATAATTTCTCTGAGCAACCTGTTCTAGTGTCTCACTACCCTCTGAATAAATTATTTCTTCATAATATCTAATCTAAACTTGCTCTCTTTTAATGTAAAGCCATTTCCTCGTGCCCTATCACTCCATTTCCTGTAAAAAGTCCCTCTCCTGCTCTCTTGTAGACATCCTTTCAATACTGGAAGTTCACTCTGTGGTTTCCCTGGAACCTTTTCTTCTCCAGCATGAACTCTCTCAGCCTGTCTACATGGGAGGGGTGCTCCAGCCCTCTGATTAAATTTGTGGCCTTCCCTCTCAAGTATTTTTTTACCTCTACTCTCTCTCTTTTTAGTCTCATTCCACTCCTTTTTCACAGGTTAGACAACAGGCACCAATTTAGTGTCTTTGTTGGCTGCATATTCCTGTATCTCAACAGAGACAAAACAAGATTTCACATAGCTCCTATGAAATTAATGGGGCCATATTTTCACATAAACTATAATCTTTTAGAGAAAACTGGCATTAGCAAAGCCATCTGGCACTACCATCTTCTTCCAAAATAAAAAATTAGGTTTCCTTTTTTTTTCTTTTACACTGCTTCCAAACTTATTGTGGCTATGTTAGGTCATGTTATTTATAGCAGAGTTTTAATTAGACCATGTAACACTTATGATGATGTGTGTTTGGATGATTCACAGTAGCACTCATATTGGTTAAAATGTACAAATTCAGAGAATCCCACAATTTCAAAACTGATTGACTCAAAAATTTTTTCAAACACTTTCAGAACTGAAAAACAATGATGCAAAATTACATAAAATTTCAGGTTTATAATATTTGTTAAACTATTGAAACACTGCTTCCCAATGTCATGTAAATCCCTGGGTTTTACCTGCTGAAAAGTGAATGAACAGTTCTGAACAGTTCATTCTCTTGCACTGGATATTAATATTATTTGCTTTTTTGTTATAGCTATTTTCCCTTTCCTAATTCCAATACCTTACTGTAAATCAATGGTAAAGTAATCACAACATATTTCAAAATCTTTCCTGTATGGAAAAAAAATAAATTGAAAAACTGGCACAATGGTGCCTTAGTTTCTAAAATTACACATCTCAGTCCATATTTAGGGTAACTGATTAGCTGAGAAACTTAACTTCCAGCTTCCAATTTAAGAACAAGCACTGACTCAGTAACTCTGAAAATAAGACACTTTTTTAGCTGAATAAATACAGCCTGTTTTTATACACTCAGTGTAATGTTGTGGAACAATGTTAAAAATACATGAATTGAGGGTGAAAAAACCCCCAAAAACCAGAACAAGAAGTGAAACAGCACATGAATCCTAGATTATGACCCTGACTTTGAATCTCAGACTGTGCCATGACACAGGAGGGAGTAAAGCTTCCTGTAACCATGCAAACCACTCTGCACACCACGTGTCTGCACACACAGGCCCGTGTACACTGCAGTCAGAATAATGGTATGGGTAAAGGAGTGAACAAAGCATGCATGAGTTAAGCACCTTGACACTATACTGCCACTGTCAGCTGATGAGGAGGACATATCCATGCTCTGCATTTTACGAAGCCTAGGTCGAGCGCGCTCACTTGTTTTAGGAACAGAGTCTGGTCCATCTAAATCATCAAGGGTTGACTGCCTTGAGAACAGCATGGTTGCTTCAGTGTAGCAGCTACAGCAGCGCAAACAGTTATAGAGACAGTGTTAAATACAAATGGTGTTATGGTACACATGGTTCAGTCAACAAATATGCTGGCCATGCAGCTAAACACCGACACAGAGAAAAAGATTCAGAGAGAAGATAAGGATTTGTTTAGAGTCACCACTGGGACACATTTCTATGCACAGGTTAGTCATGGTCAATTTCATATAGGGGCTATAGAAGGCCATCTATTCACTATTCAAGCAGATATGGAGCCAACATAGTGCTCTACATACTTTCCAGGGGAACAGACTTACATATGTGAGCAGGTTTTATTTTGTTTGTTTACCCCTGATATTTCCAGATTCCACAAGGATGTTTTGGGAAGGGACCTCCTCTGTACAAATTTTGTTTTATTATTGATATCCTGTGCTGAACTTTTTACACAGGTACAAGCCAATTTCCTAAAAGATCCCTTAAAACTGAGTAAGCTCACACTCCACAAATAGAAAAAATAGCTGTCAGACATTGGCTAATCCTCTTTCCAAACCAAAGAGCCAAATCGGATATGTTACTTAGCCAGTAAATGCATGTCAAATATAACCTGCTCTGCATGGGATGGCTTTTATTCTGATATTTACTAGGAAGCCCTGATGATTCTTTCCAGAAGATTTAATTTATTTCAATCACAGCTTAAAAGTATTTCAAAATTGGTAACATGTGCATCTTGAAATAAAGAACAGATATAATAAACCCTTATCTCCTTTCACTTATCAAATACAACAGGACACCAGAGACATACACAATACATTGAGCATTCATGTGTAACTGGAGAAAAGAAGAACTGGATGAGTTATGAGAAAGAAAATATATAATTAAATACAAGCATTTAACAGAGCAACAGGAAAGAAGCAAATACATTAATGACATATGGTAGGTAAAAATACTATTTCTCCTGTAAAAATCTTTGACAAACACAGATGTTGATGAAAAGAGTTGAGTGGTCTGATGTTTTACCACATGCAGTGACCTGCCTGAGTCTCTCAGAATAAAAGAAGAAAAGACCCCAAAATTCAGGATTTACACTCTACTTTTCTTCTTTTGACTCCATTTGTATTACACCTGAGCTGGAGCAGCAGGTGCTGCTTCAAACATCCAAGCATGATGTTTGTCCAGGGGCACAGAGAATTGGGAAAAAGGTCAGAAAAGACGGGCAATGGCATTTTCCAGGTTCCTTTGGTCTTGCAAGCTTGAAGTGAGGAAAAAAATCTGCTGGCATGAAGTTACAGTCTGCAGCTATTGACGTTAGAAAAATGGGAAGGAAAAAGCAAAAATATGTGGAGAGAAGAAGCAGTTAATCTTAGGCCTACCCTCACTGATGATCTTTTTTGACAGAATGGCTTTTTTGACTGGGGCTAAAAGCATACCTTGGCCTGTGAACAGAAGAAAAGAATCACCAAGATACCAAAGGTATTGTGAAATATTTTCCTTAAGAACAGCCTCACTAGCAGGGGCACCTCTGTCCCGCCAGTTCACTTGGCCAAAACCCCTTCCAAGGGGTTTGCCACTTCATTATTTCTGTGCGTGCACAAAGGCACACAAGGCCCTCCAGACAAAACCCGGAGGGCTGTCTGCGTGGTGTATGGTTTATGACCGGGGGGACCAGGGGGCCTGCCCTGGAGGTGTGATTCAGCACCTTAGGAGTTCAGCTGAAGCTTGGTGTTACTAACCTGAGGGGCTCTTGAGGGAGGAGGTTTCCCTCTGCACCTACAAAACATGGGATATAGCCAGGCCGTTCTATCTGTGAGGCTTTGGTGCTAAAATATGGGAAAATGGCAGCAAGCAGACAGTACAGTTTTTCAGGTGACCTTTCTGTCTATGTGCTACGATGTTTTATGCACGTGTCATTTTCGATCTCAAGGGCTGAGTTTATTCTTTTGAAGGGCACACCTAATAATAAGGTGTTGAAGGATTTTAAATGCAGATATAGTTCAAGGCAAACTGTCCAAGGGACTTAAGGAGAGCAGCTGTTTATGTTCACATGCCCACTCATATATTTTCAATGGAAGAAACATATGCCAGCTGCTCTCCCAAGCATGCCAGCCCTGACCTCGCTCCCAGAAAAATCAAAGGAAAAGCATCTATTAATCCCAATAGATATAAACATTTGTCCAGATGAGGGCCTGCAACATTTGGTTTAAAGCTGTTTTAAATGAAGAATGAATCATCAGAGTAATTACTGACTGAGCAGCTGTACTGTATCCTCAAATATCAGGAGATGTGTGTGAGTTGTCACCTATAGCACTGTCTCTGTATTCTTTATTTGCTTTAGGAGCATGCTCCCAGACATGGAGGAAATGAGAACACCAACAAAGTGAAGAGATTCACACTGAGCAAAGCTGATGTTGACACAAGTCATTGCCTATGACATAAATTTGATCCTAGCATATCTTCCTAAGTGATTTTTCGAATTTGTGTTGGAGACTTTGAAAGTATTAGCTTCTTAAAATAATTCAATGACTACTTATTTTAAATTGAATGCTCATTAGAAGTCCCAAGTTCAAACATTTTATATGAAGTTGATCAGATAACCATTTTAAATAGGGATATATATATATAGCAGAGATGTTTTTATCCTCAGTGGGTAGGAAATTTTTAAGCTTATTAGTTACTTTTTACTAAACAAATTTGCTCTTCACAGAGTTTTTTAGCTTAGTGAGTGGGTGAATTACATTTTTTTCTGTTTCCTTCTCTGCTCATGGGCTAATTTCTGACTGGCATTATCTGTTTGCTATCTGTATTACTACATTCTCCATGTCTTCAAGAAAAGATTCCAATCAATCCCTAACAATCACAGGGCCTAACTTGGACAAACGGGGGTTCTCCTTTCATCCTTCCTTCTGCCTCCCTAGGCAAAATTACTTCTCCAGTACCCCCTGCCTCAAGCCCTATTCTCCCTTCTAGTGAGGGAAGCACAGATAAAAGATGGTGCTCTTAGACATCCTGACAGGGATTGCCTCCTTCAGCTCCTATAAAAGTCTACACAAAGGTAGAGTGAGGAACTGAAATTGTTATTTGTCATTGGCAAAAATGAACACAAACTGAACTGGATACGAAACCTTAGATAATCTGAAATCTGACTTAGGTCCTTTGTGTAGCTGCTATTACATAATTGTAGGCAAAGCCCCAGAAAGGCAGCCAACTACATTTAGTAAGTTCCCTATCATCTTACTGAAATTCAGAGGTTTTTTTAACTAATAAACAGGTCATCAGTCAAGGAAACAAACTGCAGTAAATGCTCTGCCATGCTAGATCCCAATCCCTTTTGGTGGTGTTCCTCAAGGAGCTTGGTAAAGGAACAGCGTCAGTCCCTTCTCCTGGCCCATATGAACTTTGTGCGTTGTCTGTAGGATACATGAGAGTACTTATATATAAAGAGAAACCAAATAGCCTATGAATACCTCATAGTTTCTACAGCATAGAAAAATGATAGAATAAATGACAGCCATACAAAAAGAAAAAAAGCCACAAAGGATGCTCTACAGAAGTCCTTTCAGAGCTTTAACCAAGCTAAGAACAACATCCCTCAATTAGACTTATGAGGGTCAGCCCTGAATTTTACAAGAAATTTACAGTTCCTGCACTGATCCAGAGGATTTTTCTCTTTGGTTATCCAGTGTTTACCTGCAGTAATTCCTATCCTGAGCACTGAGGATTATGGCTTATTAAAATGGAATAGCTTCTGTGCTTCAGCATTCCTGTGTGCTTACAGACTTGTTCACCTTACTCAGGGACCTAATGTCCACTTCAGAATTTTGTCACTACAGAATTTTTAGTAGTGCAACCAAAGGATAACCAGAAAAGAACCCTTCTGCCCCTTCCCAGAAGTTCTCCATTGCAACCACAGATACATGATCACAGGGATGCTTTAGATTTAACTAGTCACTTCTACATTTACTAGAAATAATTACTTAAAAAAACAAACTGCCACATGCTCTTGTTTGGGTAATTAAAAAAAATAAATCAATAAGCTCATAAGAAGTTTAAAACATTTCACCTTTCTGAAAAACAACACAGGCACTTCTGTAATTGCTTGAAGAGATATGCAAGAGTGCCCCAACAGACAGATGGCACTATCATTCAATCAACAGACTCATTATTACTTCCTCTATTATTATAGCAGATGTCCACAATTTGTAATACTCAGTGCAAGAATATTTGATTGTTCATTACCAGAAAGAGAATTTGAAATTAGAGAAATCAGTCATAACTCTGCCTTTGCTATTCCTTTGTTTATAAACCCTGTGACATCTTCAAAGGAAATGGAGATGACAGAAACCCATGTGAAAGATTTAACTTTTTCTGTTGCAAAGCATCACTACAGAATCACTGAATTCTCTGAGTTTGAAAAGAGATTTTAAATGTGCAAATGTGCCTAAAGCAGGGTGAATAATGGGGGCTTATTCAAAAAAAAAACCAAAACAAAGCACAAGTTGAGCTCAACATTGGATACGAACTCATTGAAGAGGCAGAATCTATATATTAAAATTAAAAGATTTGTTTTTCTTTTTTTTAATAAATAATTTTGGAATTGGCTTCCTTTTGTTTATGGTTAAAGTTCCTGCTAATGATTGCATAGTAATTATACCTTCTATCTATAGTAATCAGGGTGAGCAAAAACTATTTAATGAAAGCAGGACTTATATTACAATTCATTTTTTAGGTGAGACTGGACTTTGTGGAGTTAAAATCTTCCCTGCAGATACCAAAGTGGATCCAAGCGAGCGGGCAACAGAATTTGACTTTAAATTTTTCTCACATCATCTGACTCCTGTAAAACTTTGAGACAAAACGCAGAGGTGTTGCTCAGTTGGACAACAAGCCACTGAGAAAGATTTGCTCAGGTCTGGTGTTTTTTCTGGAGTGAACCTCTCAAAGGCCAGTGCTCACTGAAGAGCAATTTATGGATATTTTTTTAAGCATAATACTCACAGGCACTCTCTTAACTCTGCTTTTCAATACTATCAGAAACGAAGACAGCCCCTCCTTATTTTCAGTCTGCTGACATCTACCCATACGCCATTAGTAAAAGCTATGCATAATTCAGTATACACAGAAGTTTCTGAGTTTGCTGGGAGTATCAAACACAATATAATACTGCCATAGCTCACAGAGGGGCAGGACACAGAAGGCCAGGGATTATGAAACAGCTGGATTTCCAAAGCATTCCCTTCTCCCCCTCATGTTATATAAATTTTGCAGTATGGTAGAAGTCAAGAACTCCAGGGGCATGGTGGGAACAGACTGCCTCTGTAAGAGAGGGAAGTGAATGTGTGTGCCTCTGTGTGCATGGAGCAGCAGGAGCAGGCAGTAATTTTGGCAAAGGACTTGACAGCATCCGTTTTCAGAAAAGAATGAGGAAGGTGGTTTTCCTGAACTAGTTTGAGTATTTGATTAACAAACATGTAGCTCTGCTGGACTGTAATCATGGCAGCTGGGAAACCAGGCTCTTCAGATGGTTTCTGCCCTGTGGGTATGAGAGGGGATTTTGTTTCAAATGCAGAATCTCTTTCAATGCAAAGCCTTTTCTGATTTGTGGACAACAATTTATTCTACAAAGACAAAATATTCACCATGAATGATCTCTTCCCAAATTCTGTGCCCGAAATCCTAAACCATTATCACAGAAGCATCCTCAGCACCTCTTAAGTTCCATTTCTTTTCACAAGGAACAGAATGCCAATGCCATTGACTCCTTACTCTAGGGGAAACTAAAAGCAGTGGGGTAGTCATGCAGTGAAAGAGAAGTTTAGCCAACAAGTGAGTCCATCACTACAAAGGAAAAGTAACAAATAGTAATTTTCACTATTAAGATGGCATGGACAAATCAAAAAGAATTCAACATTGGTTAGAAAGTTCATCAGTACTTAGACAATATCTAATATTACACCTACTGTATGATCCCTCTGTCTTTCACAGAATAAAATTAAATCAATACCTGGAGATGCTGTCATGAGATGCTGCTGAATCTAAACTATCCATTCTTTCAGATGCTTGCAAACCAGAAGCTTGACTGGGATTTTTATCAATTTCATCTAGTCCTGACTCCTCAGAAAGTTTCATCATATGGTTCTGGTAATACAAATGGATGCTCTCCCGTGTTGGAACATTTCCCTGTGGAAGAGAGCAGAGGTAGACACACATGGCCAGGGGGAGGTGTATTCTTTGAGGAAGCAGTTTCTTCTGTCATTTGGAAAGTAGCAGATTAAGGACTGTGCAAACACTTTCCTAGTAAATAGAAAACTACAACCTTTTCCTAGAGCAAGTCGGATTTTGACTTAACCTACCATGGATCAAAGTGTTCAGTTTTCAAGCAAAACTGTAGCAACCCATTTTGATTTCAAGCTATATTTAGCCACCACAACTCTGCTGGGTGGACTGCAGATCCTTCAGCATGGGAATGAGGAGTGGACTGCATCCATGACTCAATGTGCACTCCAGCAACTTTTGATGGATCTCTTTTAGATAGCTTTGCTGACTCTAGGAACAAGTATTGGTGGCCAGTAGCAGAAATTTTAAACACAAAAAAAGCCCAGATCTAGATTTTAATTAGTGTCCCAAAATCAAAATTTATTCATGAATTATGGACACAGCTGGAAATCCATGAAAAAAACACTGAAGACCTTTACTCTTTCTCTGAAGCAAGTACATGGAAGGATAGTTTTATTAACTGTCAGACCAGATCTGGGCACACAATCAAGTCTTTCTGGCTGTGATATTGTAATTAGAATTCTAAAGGTGTATTATAAGAATAAAACTGAGAATTTTCTGTTCCTAGGCAGAAATCTATCCAACTCATTCCACTAGTGATTCCACAGTACTTTTTCTAACTTATAATGAAGCCTTATGCAAGGACCTTTTCTACCTAACATAATAAAAGTAGTCTAAAATATTGCCTGTATTTCCTTTACTAATTTCAATAGTTTCTAGTACTTCAACTTTGACCCTCTACAGTGTCCAAAACTACAAGACTCAAAATACTCAAAATCTGATGTTTTGTGAAAAAAAAAAATCAAAAATCTTAACAAAATTTGACTCTCAGGTTTTTAATTAGGTATGTTTGTGCACAAGCTGTGTTGCTTCTTCAGTGGTAAATGTTGGTGCCATTATGACATCTTGAGTCTGAAACGATGGCACAAGTCACATTCTAGCTCCACTGCAGGCTTGGCATAAAGGATAAGAGTTGTATCATCTACTTGCATTTAGGAGATCTAAATACATTTCTGGTTACATTAACAACAACAATCTCTGCTAATAACAGGTTTTGCTAATATACAGCTAGCTTGTGGAGGATCACATATCTCCATTCTCACTGAAGAAATGTATGCCTGTATGTTGTCAGCCATTTCCAGAGCAAGTTGATCTACAAGAAGAGTGAAATAAGCAAACTGAGATAGTTTTGGAGCTGTTAAAAATGCTGGCCTTTCCCTACCTTCTTGAATCTATTCTGTCCCTTCAGAACCACACTATACTACAGAAGTGTGTCAGCCAAAACCATACATCAACCTCTCAAAGAATTATTTTTCCCTTAATTTGTTATGTGTCCAGGTAATAAATCAAATAATTTATTCTTTAAGGATTTATAAGCCACCAAGCTGTAAAAAAAAGTCCAGACTTATTTTTAAAATGCACGTGTATGTGAGATTTTCATAATTTTCCTCCTCACTGCCGTGATCTGAAGAGACAGCCTTTCATTTTTCACCAAGCTGGAAATGGTATTAGCAGACCAAAAAGGCTGAAGGCATTACCTTCTTAATCTCCCTGGTGAGCATGCAGCGCTCGATCCTGAGCACGGTGGAGATATCGATGTGTTCTCTGGAGATGGAGTTAAGCCAAGCTGTGAAACTGTCCAGCGTTGCCAGGAAAAGGACCCAAGTAAACTTCAAGATATTAAATATCCTCTTGATGATGTTATCTAAGGGAGAGCAAAAGCAATAGGGAATTAATGAACAAAAGTATCTTTTATTGTACTTTTGCCTGGAGTTAGATAAATTTTTCTTTTATTGTCTAATAATGGTAATCCAGGCTGTGAAACCCTGTCACATTAAGGAATCTCTGAAGATGGCTGGAGGCCTTTTGGCTGTCTGGACCATTTTCCTGACTGTATGCCTAGGCTTATCATCTGGAATCCCTATTCCACCCTGTAAGTCCTTGGTCCTGCAACTGTTAGTCAAATAAACAGTTCCTGATTTTAGAGGGACACTGTATGCACAGGTCTGTGAAATGAAACACAAGCATTTGGACATCTCCTGAGAGTATTCAACATCACCATGTCCTGTGATCTGAACAAGTGCTCAATCAGTGTGTTGAGCTGAACCTCTTCAGTGTCTAATTGCTGGTGTTTCTCTCTGCACAAACTTTGCCTTTTGTGCTTGAACCTTTCTAAGCTGAATTTTAAAGTCTAAACTGCCTAAACAGTCTTTGAATCTGACCTCACATCACTTTGAATCACACTTCTCTGTATTTACTGTTTTCAAAGCCTCTGTTTATCTAAGTACGCTGCACTGTGCCATCAATGATCTCAGATCAACAAGCATAAATAGGACAACTAATAATTTATAAAACTTTATTCTTGCACCATTTTGGCAAAACAGTACACTTTATCATAAGGCTTATGGATATATACCAACAATAGTAGCTTTATTTTTGCTCAACACATGTGTCTCAAGTTAATTTCTCATTTCAGTAGTTCATTTGGCATTAATAATGGTATTTCTCAGCCAAAAAGCAGCACTTCCACCTTATTTTTTATCCACTCACAAACATAAACATCACAGTAGAGTTCTCATATCATATTGCAAGTGTTCAAGGCCAGGCTGGACGGGGCTCTGAACAATCTGGTCTAGCAGAAGATGCCCCTGCCCATGGCAGGAGGGTTGGAACCAGATGACGTTTAAGATCCCTTGCAACACAAGCCATTCTATGATTCCATGAATCTAGGAAATACTGAAAAAATTCTTTTCAATAGCCAGTTCCAGGGCTAGCTGTCCCTGCTAGGTTCTAAAGCCCAGAACACTGGGTGTAAAGACAAAATTTCGATTAAGCAGCCTAAGAAACAGTAGAAAACTGTCAATAATCTGCCATGCATGATGCTCTCAACAACATCACTTCTTAGCTGTACCACAAGATGGCACGCAAAACTCTGCAGAATGAGTGCACAGCTCCTTACGAAGACTGCAAAAGGAAAGCTATAATAAAGAAAAAGATTTATCTGGACAGGCAGAGTTGTTGCATGCACATTTATGTGGAGAGAAACTATGAGAAAAATTCATTAGGGGTACTTTCCTGCAAAGTAGGTGCTGAAGTAGCAGCGTGTCCCATTTACCTGAGCACTGCCATGGAGCTGTCTGCTAGCACTGAGCAAAAAAGCATTTAGCACCCTCCACTTGGTCATATAATTATTTCAATAATATTATGCCCTTTTTTCAGACCTTTTCTATGTCAATCAGAATTGGAGATATTTTTTTAAGAGCTATCCACTTAAATTTTATTCATTCAATGTGCAGGTCTTGAAGTTGAGGAAATCCTGCCATTAAAAACTAAATGTAAAGCTGTTTCTTCTTCAAGGACCATCCATTACCTTTGAATTCCAGACAATATTATGAATAGGTGAAAAGAGAACAGCACACATACACAAAAATAAATAGCATGTATTCTTTTTTAACCCACACTCTTCCTCTCCAATATGGAACTGCTGAACTGCTGCTATTGACTTCAGAAGAAGTCACTGTTCAGAAGAAGTCACTGCTCTCAGGTTATTTTTTTTTTTTTATTGACCACCACTGGCCTGGCACAGTCTCACCATGGTGCCAAGTACTTCCAGTCTAATCTGAAAGGTCATTTTTCTCCCTGGGATGGAGGTGACTTAGCATACATTTTTAATGACGCTGTAGCTGTTCTGGCACCTTTGCTGTTCTTCAAAGTTTTTTAAAAATAATATTTTGGGGATCAATTGCTTCAGTGTTTTCAGACAGATAACTGCATTGCCAGTAAGTAACAAATAAAAAACCCACCATCCTCCCTCTCCCCCTCATATTCTCATAGCAGTGCAGCCCATTTATTTGAGACCAGTGCTCTTGTGAGATAGAAATTATACCTCCCACATCCCTTTAGTCTCTTCCATCTCTAAGTCACTCAGGGACACAATTCTAATTGGAACTGTGGGAAACAATTTTATATAGAGAAGAAAAGTAGCTCTTGATGATAAAGTCTCACTAAAGGTAAGCCATGGTGAAGATTTAATTAAGAGGAGAGTCTGTTTTCTTCTTTTGCTCTAGTTAGAAACAAGGAGACAAGGTTGGGTTTATGAACTATTAAATTTCTTTGTAGGAAAAATCTGAATGTGGGCAAGATCCTGAAAACTACTGGCATTTCTTCTGCTGTACAGAACCGTCCTAAGTCTGATTTTGAATGAGAATGTGTAAGATCAGGAACATGTAATGTTTTTAGAGGTGATTACTGTGCCTTGCTGAATGGATAAGTACCAAGAAAAGCATTATACTAACCTTGCTAAAACATACCCAAAATCAATGGAGATTTTAACACAGGGCTGTGTGTAATCAGGTCTAGAACCTTAGCTTAAGTTGCTCTGTAAGTAAAATACACAGCAGTGATCAAGTCTGAGCTGGCAGGTGTATTTGCTTAAGTGTTTAGAGAGGATGCAGTAGTTTTTGGTCCAGAATTAGAAGTTCCTATGCTCAAGGCTTGTAGATCTTGCAATAGAAAATCTGATAGTAGTTAGGAAGCTCTTCCTACATCAGTCAGAATGGATCACTACAATGCTGTCCCTGTGACAGACCACTGGTCACAACTGCACTGTAACAGCACAGAAACCCTCATTTTGCCTTTATACCTGGTCCATCAGATTTCTTCTTGACAGGTTCCTCCTCGCTGTCCTCACAGTCTGCATCATTGCCACCTCCTGCAAACAAGGAGGAAAACAGTGAGTGTTACACCTGCAGAAGTGTTGGTGTAAATGCCGTTCAAGCTAGAGAATGCTACAGTTACTAAGCAAGAGAGACTGGTTCCTCACCTACCACCATAACAGAAAGTACATTTCCATTTCCAAAGAATTCAAGGGAAGGGAAAATCCTGTCAGTGAAGGTGTTCATGGATAACATCCCTCTCTTGTAATTTGCAGTGGTGTTTTTATCTTAGACCTTAGATAGGCTGCTGAGTGAGATCATCTGGTGGTGTAAACCCAAATACTTTCTCAATCACTCCTCAGGCACACTCAGCAGCCTCACCTTCTGCTGACTCACACTTGAGCTCATTTATTCCTCTCCTGCAAAGGGCAACCTGAGCAGTGCTCTGATCTTTTCTTGCCTCTGGCCCACCAAACCTGAGAGAATTGAGTGGGACCTTCAGGCTGACCTGAAGCAGCAGAGTTGTTTTGACAACACCACGTGCATTTATTGAAGCCTGTAGCCAAAGAGTATTGCAGAATCACAGGCAGAAATGAAGGACAAACAAGTGATCCTCCTTCCATCTAATGCTCAGTAATTGCAGCTATAGTTTCAGTGGCAGAAGGCCAATTATAAATTCCTTCTTCTTGACAGGTAAAGATGCCAAACAGAGGAAATGTCCAGCTGATTAAGCCTGTATGGGTCCTTCTTTTCCCCACCCATACTGACCAGAAAATTTCTATTTCCTAGCTTAAAAATGGAGAAAAATATATATAAACCATTTATAAACTGGTGTTTTCTTCAGGGGCATGAATGATTTTACACTGCCACTAAAACCAAATCAACATTTGTATGTTTTACTTTTGCTATCTACTGAATTTACAGGTTTGTGGAAATTTGGGCTCCTCAGTGACTGCAACATGGAAAGTGAAACAAATTTCTGTATATTCTTCTTCATGTATCATCTCAAGCTTCTTTAGAGAAGAATATAGAAAATGTGGCCAAAATAAATAATATGTGTCTCTTTAATGGAACATTTTTTTTACAGTTCCACTTGAACTACAGGTGTTTGGAAACTCCCTCATGAAATAGTTCTTCAGCACCTTTCCCTGGGAATGTACATGACTTGACCATTGAAAAGAGTGACTTTGGTGAACTCTAGTCTGTACAGAAAGATAAACTTTTTTAAAATATGAGGAAGTGAAAGGGTAATGTCCTTGCTCTGCCAAACACTTTGTTTGTACTCCTAAATCTTGGAGATAGATTAAGTTCCAGGTTATGAGCTTTATAAAGTCATTACTTTACAGTTTACTGCAAGTACTTTACTTTACACTTTATTGCAAGTACTCCCACAAATGCTTTCACATAGCTGATGTGTTGAATCTTCCCAGTCAACAAAAGTTCTAGGCATTTTTTGCAACTCCATGGAAAATACATATATCCCATCTTCCCCTGTACCTCCCTCAAAGTGTGCCAGGCAGAACAGAAGGATATGGTTATAGCTGACCTTGTCATAGGTTAGTAAAGGAAAATAACACCAGCCAAAGTTAACTCATTTTTTCAGTTCTTAGCCAGCACTGAGAGCACTTCTCCTCTAAACCTCATCTGCCTTTCACTACCAGGAACAACAGGCAACAGTTAATATTGTATTTTTTAAAATGGAAAAGGTTACCTACCATCCCCAGATCCTTTTCTCCTTCTCTTCTCTTTCCCAAAACTTTTCTTCTCTTTGCGCCTCTGTCGTAGAGCTGTTTTAGGGTCAGTTATCCAGGCTTGATAAACAAACTGGAAGGAAAAAACTCATTTATATCAAGATTCCTCATGTTCTGAGAGTAAGCCATAGAATAAGCCACAAGCAGGACTATATAGTTTGAGTAAATGCATTCAGACCTGTGGGGGCAAGGAAATATTTTTAATCCCAAATCAAACACCTCCCTGCAGATCTGCTGAGTTTTCATGTGCTATTTTTGTAAGTGTAAAGCCAAATGTGGAAATACTTGTGGGTGACCCAAGCTGCATTAGAACCCACAAAAATTTATGCTCTGAACTTTGGGAATTAATACCTTTTTGTGCATATGGGCTACCTTGTCTGAATCTCTCTATTCTGTATCTCTACTTTATCACATTACAGACAAGATGCAGAGCAAAGAAAACTTTTAGAGAAAGTGCTGCAATCCACTAATTAAAGCATCAAAAGATGTAGCGATAACTGTACAGATGTACAGGTAACTGTATTTTTCACAGCTTAGGTATTTTTCCCCCTCTGTATGTCCCAGTGGAAGGTTCATAGATTTGTTATTCATACATGGTCCTGAAAGGCGCTCAGGAATTCCTCAGATTGCTTCCTGATTTTAACAATGGTGTTTCAGATAAGTCACTTATGAATCCTTCTGCTACTGGTTTTCCAGTTGTAAAATGAAGACAGCAATACTTACCTATTTATTTATCTAAGGTGTTTTATGGGACAAAATCCTGCTCACAGCACTCACTCAGATCAACAGTCTGTTGACCTGTATGACTGCATGAAGCATTGGAATTGGCCCAAAATATTTATAAATTATATAGCTGTGTGGGTAAAAAAAACCCCAAAAAGTAGGGAAAGAGGTGTTTTGCTCATTTAATGGTTTTCATTGAAAAATGGTAATTATCTTCGATTGTCTTCTATTTTTAAGCAACACAGGCCACTGGCAGAGACAGAGCAGGGAAGCACACAGATGCAGGCAAGAGGCTGAAAAAGCACAGTAACAAAACAGCTTTATCTAATTCACAGCACAAACATGCAGATGATGGCAACAACACACATATAACTCAGTGAAGCTGGAATTGCCCCTCATAGGACAGAATGGTAAGATTTCTATTTAATTTTTCTTATATTTTTAGAATTTTCCTATGCAAATCACTTTGGAACATTTAAAGTATTATTTTAAAACTGTTAAACTGATGTTAATTTAAAAGGGAAAAATACTTTGTTTGTTTGTGAATGTATACTGCCATGGAGAGGAAATTATTTTGATACTGTTGAGAAGAAGATCCTCTTCCAAATCTCTCAAAGTCTGTACTTTTAATTTGGTATGTCTGAGTTGTTCCAAACAAGCACCACATGAGAAAATGTGTGGGATCAGAGGCTCTGCTTTCCCTTTGCTTTGTAACAGGTGTCTTCTAATGAAGGTGATCTGGAGAAATGGTGATACTTAAATGAGCTAACACCATATTACTTTACTGAAGTCAGAAACTGCCGACATCTTCTATTGTCATTTAACTGTGAAAATGTACACTAGCCACAATTATAGTGTGAATAAAGAAATTGGAGCTAAAAGGCGGACTTGGAAGGGGGTAGAAAATTAGGATTAATAAAAGGAATTTGATTTATAAGTTTAATGTAACTACCTATGTTAAGCAGGGGGTATTTTAAGAGCATACTGGTTGGATACTAGTCTAGATTTCTACCACTGCACAAACTTCCAATTTAGTATCTCTTAGTCTTTGGAACTGGTACTCTCAATCTGTAACATCCACTCCTTACAAAAGTCATGTTACCTATGGAGAGGAAAATAATACACAGTACCCACAGTTAGGAAACGCTAAATGTATTGAAGCAGGGCAAGAAAGAAGATGCACAAATGTTTTTTGTGATGATAAAGGCCAGAGGAGTAGAGAGCTGAAAAGGGATTTGGAGAAGAACGTGTGTTTAACAAATCTTTCACCAGCTTTCTGAGATCAATTACCACTGTGTCCATAAGATACATGCAACTTGATGTGACCATCTTGTAAATCAGTATCAAAAGAAAATGAGAATTTGGGTCTGCATTTTTTCTCTGAGATTGTGTGTAAAAAAAGGATAAACCACTTTTCTTGTGATTTGACCTCACCAAAGTTATGGAATGCATTGCATTTACTAGGAATGAGACTTCAGCTGTCATCATTTTTCTTATTAATTCATATAAGAGGAAAAATGCAGACGAGGACAGGGGTATATATACACTATGTCAGGAACTATGGGGTGGGTCACATACTGAGCATTTGCAAAATGTCAAATACCTTTGCTGCTTTGATTAAATACTGAAGAATAGTTTTGGGTAGTTTAATGATAGACTTTGGCAAGGCTAAAATGGCTGAAGCAAATTTTCCAATAGCTCTCTATAAAGAAGGACAAAGCAAGAGTAGTTAGTAGAAAAGCAGAAAATATTAATAAATAGGATCTCTTTAATTACTGTATCTAGAATACTAAGAACAAATTTACATGCATGAACTTCAATATGAGAAAAAGATAATTTATGTTGTTCACATTAAAATTTCAATTATATGACTCTTAACTGCATGCATTCTCTAATATTTAAAATCTCTAAGTTAACCATTGAAGGGGCTACTGGACACAATTTACCCTGAAAAAAAAGATCGTACATTCAAAAAATTCTTTAACACAATCTACAACAAAGTTCACTTGGCTAGTATTTTTACTAAGACCTTGTGCATGATGATGGAAGGCAAAGAAAGTATGATGACCATAGATGAACAAACTTTTCATGAAGAAAATAAATTTTCTGTTTTTTACAGTCCTCTGGCTTTATTATATAAAGCCATCCAGCATGTTTATATTGCATATACTGCAGAACAGGCCATCTATCCAGAACATCTGACCAAATTCTGAAATAATGAACAGATTCTCCATCCCCAAACTGATAGTTTCAGGACTGAGATGAACAAAAACCCAAATCCCGGCATAAATGAAACAATCTTGTTAACTTCTGACCTCAAGTTTAGACCTCTTTAGCTCAGTGCTTGGCACCAGCACATCTGTACAAAATGCTGTCAC
The DNA here is from genome assembly GCF_012460135.2 of Molothrus ater. Lineage (NCBI taxonomy): Eukaryota > Metazoa > Chordata > Aves > Passeriformes > Icteridae > Molothrus > Molothrus ater. The sequence continues at coordinate 101,256,123 of NC_050478.2, read as the reverse complement.
CAATTTTTTTATAAGTCAGCAGAAACAAGAATGAAAACTTTCCTCTATTACCTGCATGAAAACCAGAAAGAAAAATGACCTAGAAAGTCATGAGCCATTTTTGTGGTCCAAGGTAAGTTAAATGCAAAATATATTCAAAAAAATAGTGCAATACTAGAAAACAAAACTTACTCATCACATTATTTTGATCTAGATTTTTTTTTGCATTTATTAAGGTCAGATTTTTTTTCATGTCATTGCCATGCAGACAGTTTAATCAATGTAGCCAACTGGCAATGTTAATATATAAACAAAGGCACATTCTGTTAATGAATAAATAAAACTTTTCTTTCTCTAATTCAGTAATGTTGTCTGGGAAGCTTTGTTTGAAAGGTTTTGGCTTAGGGGATGGAAAAGCATGGAGGCAGCTTCTTGCTCTTGCTTGGGTTGAGTGTTCCGCAATGCGCCAGTTCCACAGTGATGTGAGGTTGGATCTGGATGGGAATACTCAGCTAGAAAAAGCTGCTTCTTTGATTAAGCTTTTGAAGCTACAGACCTGAAAAATTTCTGCAGCATTTCAAAAAGGTTCTTCAACCAGTGAAACTTTAATCTTATAAAAGCAAAAGCAAGTCCAGATGTAGGAGTATTTCACTAACTTCTTCACCCACATTTTTCATTTAAGCCATTCAGTATATCTGGTATTGTCCAACACCAGCCAGTCCACATGGAGGAAATCAGATAGGAAACCTCAGATATCTTTTTAACATTACAATATTGTCCTGCACCAGCACAGTCTGGCACTAAAAATGCAAATATATTAATTAACACTGCCCTGAAAATGAAAGAAAATAAATGGATGTAGTCTCTTTTTGTAATTTTCTAATCCAAGGACATATTTCTCTGGCCCACTAGGTCGAATGATATTTTTTTAAATTAAGTATGTATTCTTTTCCATGAAAACATGCTTATTTTGGGGATTATTTCTTCATGGAATGATAACATCTCCTCAAAACTAAAAAACCACTGGAGGCATTCCACAGTAGCATCAGAGGCAAGTCAGCTTCCTCAACTGTCTTTATTGAAATGAAGAAAAAAGTAAAGCTTGGGTTCTTAGCCTTTGTTTTTTTAATTTTTGTTATCTTCATAAGTGACTGAAGATATGACTCTGGTATAGTTTTGGTAAGAATTTGGCAATATTTAAAGCATAAGGCAAACTTACATTTTAGATCAGCAAGAAATTTAATTTCCAATACATTTCAGGACTACTTTATAGGAATTGGCAGCTTTAACATATGTGCCTGTGTTATGAGAAATATACATTTTTTTTCCGGATGTCAATAAGACAGCAAATTACCATAAAGTACCTGAAAAGCAGATTTTTTTCGCGGCTCTTCCTCTTCTTTTTTTTCCTCTTCCTCTTCCTCTTCACTATCCGTCTCAAACAAATAATAATTTCCACTTCTGACCACTAAGTGAAACAAAATATTTTTTTACTTTTCTGAAAAGTTCTATTCTCAACTCCCCCAAGACCTATGAACAGGTAGCCAGTCATTTAAAAATTCATAACCAGGAGAGGTGAAAACAGAGAAGAAGCAAGAGATGAAAAGGTCTCAGGTAATTTATTTGATGTTAGTCTGCAATGCTTTGGGCATGAATAAGAACTATACAAGAACTAAGGAAAGCATCCCTATAAAAAGAAAATGTAAAGAAAATATTGTAACATTTTTGGTGAAAAATGACAATTAAGTCTAAATTTATTGGGGACTTATGATTATTTGAGGGAGTAAAAAAAAGCCCAGCAGGTAAGTAAATGAACTTATATGAACAGAACCACTGGACAAAAAATACAGAATTTCTCTTTCAAACACTGAGGGAATCCTTTAAACTAGGCAATGGGATAGTATTCTTTTGATGAGGTAATGGAAAACCTTGGCTTGTTTAAAACAAATCCCTTGGATTCTATTAACATGATTGCACATGAGTTTCAATTTTTTGCCCATGGATTCAGAAAGATTCTGAAACCTTGATACAGCATAGGTACACAGTGATTAAGCTAGGCCTTATATCCTTGAACAGAAGCAATGTTTTTACTTCACGGATGGCAACAGGCCAACATGAACAAACATGGAAAACAAAAATAAAAATAAGGTAATGAGCAAGAGAAAAATAAAAATCACAGCATTACACTCAGCAATGAAAACTGGTAATTAATTGCCACATTTAAGCTGAAATATTTGAAGGGACACTTATTTAGACAAAAATTTACAAAATCTTGATATATGTCTTTATATAAAATTATATCTATTCATCATTAGAGGTCTCTGGAAAAGTAACAGTTGTAATTCAATCATACCTTGAATTCTACACAGATCCTGTGTGCACAGATGATCACATATAACTAGTCATAAACCTCAGGGTAAGGCTGTGAAATTTGCCAGAACTGATCTTTGGATCATAACTTTGCCATCTAAAACTCCCTCACAGAGGGAATTTTGTGCCTCATGTGTGCACTTATGATTTTTAGCATCAATGAATGCCCTGCAGAGGGACAGAAAGTCCACTCCAGCCATTCTAATTGTTGCACTGAGGTGAAAAGAAATTTTGGAAATTTCCTGGATGAAACAAATGGATTTTTGGTGCTGAGCCTTCCAAAAAGGCCCATTTAAAATGCGTTGAAGAGATGAAAGCATTTTAACAGCCAGTAGTCTGCAGTTCTCTTTCATAAAATGGTATCTTGTAGTCAGCAACAGAAATTGTCAATGCAGATCAGCTGGGTAAGGTTTGACATTAGGGAAAACCTCTATGGCAGTACAGCTTTGTAAAGGCTCAGAGTAGCACTCAGTCAGACTTGGAATGCCTGATCTGGAAACAAATAAAACTACATTGATCTCCCTACACATTTTTTTAGGTTAAAGCATATCTGAGGGGACACTCCAATGTAGCAGTTCCATCCCTTTTACAGCTCAAGAGAGAGGTATGATTGAATAGCAATAATGCATTCTTGCACACATCAAAATGGAGCAAGTGGCGTGTCAGTCACCTACAAGGCTTCCTGAAGAGACCCAGTTCTACAGGTAACACAATTCATGGCCAGACTGGGCTTGGGAGACCCCTCTTGTACTGTAAAATGTGGCTTCTTCCTACTGAGAAAAGGGTTGTACAGGCTTTTCGTGGGATGAGATGGAGGATGCAGAAGAAAGCATGATCCCATCATCTGCTTGTGCCCAGGGGGAAAGAGCTCCCCAGGACAGCTGCAGTCACCATCTTCTGCACTACATCAGACACAACTGTGTGACCCAGGAGAATCTGAGCATGTGGTCCTAACTCCTGCTCATCTTTGTGGGACTTCAAAAATAATCCACAAGCACAGGAGGAACCACACCACCCTACCAGGGAGATTGTGAGTGACTGTCAATGAGGAAACCCTCACTGATATTTTTATCTGCTCTACTCAGACTCAAATTCATGAATGTTTTAATTGCTACAATATACAAAATGAGGTCTCTTTCTGCACAATAAAATTATAGCAAGTGATATAAATATAACAATAAAAATCTAAATTTAAAACTTCAAGCTTGAGTGACTTCAATGTTTGCATATATACACCCACAAACCCATTTTCTGAGGTGAAGAATGGCGCTGAATGCTGCAGTTACAGTGGTGTTCCAAAAAGAATGAGTGGGGAATATCAGTCTATTCCCAGTCTGCCTGCCTGTAAACACCCACTGTCAGTGCCATGTGTCAATGAGTGTGGATGCAAGCCATGTGGCAGGAAATTGCTGGCTGTAGGGTCAGGGTCTGTGATGTTTCCCACAAGGTTTTGCATTATTGCCGTAAATAATTTCAAGAATGCTCAATATTTAAACACCAAAATGCAACTTGCCACCTAAGAACATTAAATAATGAGAACAAAATAAGTAAAAGCCAAAGTCAATATCTCTCTGTGCAATTCTTCTTAGTACAAAATCAGTGGTGAATAAACCAGAGACCATATCCCATTCCTTCAAAGTTATGATAACTTGAAATTCTATAGAAAAAACTCACAAATTATAGTTTTTATTTGTTTTTTCGTTGTTGTTCTAATGAAATTATGGGACAAGAATTTTATTCTCATAAGCCTTTTGAAAAGGATAGGTCTCTCTAAAGTGGCAGTGTGCCCTTTAGAAAAACAAAAATAGAGGCACAGTTTACTTGTGACTTGATAGAAATAAAGATCCCATGTTCTGGTAAACACTGCTGGCAAATATATGTCTGCTGAATTTATAAATAAATACATGTAGGTAAATGAAGCAGTATGTAAATGTGTAAAATTATGACTTGGAGTAGCTCTTAAGCTAAATGACCAAACAATATAGACATTCATATTTTTAATGGCATGAAACTGATTTGGGGGGTGGGGTTATGTTGGATATCAGGAAGAAATTTTTCACCCAGAGAGTGGTTGGGCACTGGAGCAGGCTCTCCAGGGAAGTGGCCCCAGCATCAGCCTGTCAGAGTTCAAGAAGCATTTGGACAATGCTCTCAGCACATGGTGTGACTCTTGGGGATGGGCCTGTGCAGGGTCAGGAGCTGGACTGGATGATACTGATGGGTCCCTTCCAACTCAGCACATTCTGTGATCCTGTGTTTCTATGGTATAACTCTGATCAGTGCCCTACATTAAAGTACTTTTTTCACATCTTCAGAGGTTACTAAACAGTTCATGTCTGATTTCATTCAACAAACATCCAATTGAAGCACATTTGACTTGAGATTGCAGTCTACTCAGTTTTCCTCTTCTACCAAATCCATAACGTAGCAAAGAACTCTATCATATGACTGGGCTGGGCTACAAACAAATTGCATCATAATGCACCAATTATATGAGTGACACATGCTAATAATTTCTTGTGCACAAGGCAAGACATATTTTTGCTCTCGGGTAAACACAAAAAAAAATGGAAATAGCAAAACAAGTGGCATCAACCACACATTGAAGTGGCATAAGAGAGATGGAGCTGAGCTGTACACAGCCTATTCTATGTCTTCCTGCCTTTCTGTGGTGCTCAGATTTCTATAGTTGATACTAAAATGACTGAAAAAAAGATGTATGATATGTGTATATGAAAAGGAAATGATGACTAATCTTAGAGTGCATTGGCAAACTTTCACAGTCACATTGTTAAATATATCGAGCTCTGCAGTATCGGGGAGTTGAAACCTTTGAGGTCAAGACAGATTCTTTTCAGCACATGTTTATCTGATGTGATATTTTTCTAAGAATGCTCAAAGTATCATGAGCTAGCTATGCTTCCAACACACAGAAGTTCAAAATATAGTGAAATTCTTTGAAGATTGGAAAGTAGAAATCACTTTTTGAAAAAAACCCCAAGCCTTCTATCAAGTCACAATCACAAAATCAGGCATAAAACAAACAGGCTATGGGAATGCCTTCATTCTGGTCAAGGATATAAGGGTTAAATCCACATATTTGTAAGAGGATTGAGAAAACCTACTGGAAGCATGATCAACCCAAGGCCGCCACCACAGCTTTTTTTTGCCCTTGGCTTTCTCTTTGTCTGCATCTCCTAAAATAAAATATGTTCAAATATTAATTTTACAAAATGAGAAACATATTTCTTACACTGATTAATAATTTTAAATTTCTCTCAAAAGAGCTAAAATTTCATGAGAACATCAGATGTCAGGTCTACTGAATACATTTATTATTAAAATAATTCAAAACCATGACCACTAAGCAGAAGTACTCTGATTTATGCAGTAGTTAAAACAGCATTCTACTCTAAAACAGCTAAAAAGTTGGGTTTTGTGTTTTAAAGCATACTGTCACAGTTGACTGTAATTTAAAGAGGAAAAAAATTTCCCTCCTCTCAAATCCCCTTATATTTCAGGCTCCAAAAATTTTTAAATCCACTAACTGCTGATCCCAGGTCAATGCTGGAAATGTGGCACTAGATAGGTATGATTTTATCTGTGCCCATGATTTTAAATAACATTTAAAAGCACACAAAAATTTCAGTGACTGAAAAAAATCCAGAACAGCATCCAGAAAACATTGCTGGAAAAATGTTGGTGCTATCTATTTGTAAAACTGTGGTTTATAGATAATGACTTTTACCAAAACAAACCTCTGACTCTTTTCAGCTCTTTGCCAACAGCCTGAAGTTAACCAAAAGTATCCTCCAAGTGAACCATTTTCTCTAAACCTTGTTACAGTACATAACACAGATTTTTTTTTTTTCCTGAATCGAGCCTGAAACTGATACTCAGCTAACAATGTTGTTATGCACTGGCAGTTTCAAGAAAAATTTACCACTTGTCCAACTAGCAGTTCTATCAGATCCTTATGGAAATATGGTACAGGAGTAGCTAATGGTACCTTCATCATCTTCTTCAGAAGCCTTCCGAATCTCCGGCCCCTCTGAGGACTCCTGGTTCATGCTCAGCATCCTCTCTTTTCCCTTCTTGTATTTTTGCTGCCTGGCTTTGATGCGATCCATTCTAGCAAAAGGAAGAATCTCATTAGATTTACACCTTCACCCACCCTGGAAAACAAGCATTAAACACACATGCACACAAACACACACACACACACACACACACACACACACACACAAACACAAACACAAACACATGCACACATACTCTGCAACACTTCTGAGGGAAATATTCCTCACTGTCATTAGTCCTGTCCTTAAACAGAAGGAGTTACATTGCTCTGAAGGGGCTGGCTGGGAGGACCAAGAATAGTTCCCTCTGTTGGTCAGTGAGAGCTGGGTTTCCTGCTGTCATGACTGCTTTACTTTCTCCCACTCAACTCTGTTATTATCATTTAAAATTGCTTTTCCTGAAATTTGCAACTCTGAAACAGGGATTTGGTTGTTCCTGTACTGCTTGTACTACATCTTCACCCTTTAAGATGATTTGTCTCAATGGACATCAGTGACAAATGGTGTCCCTTGGGGGTCCAGTGCTATTTTTACTGTTTGGGGATGAAGTGGGATCAAGTGTACCTTCAGCAAGTTTGCAGATGACACCAGCTGTGTGGTGGTGTCGGCACAGCTGAAGGATGGGATGCATTTTGCAAGGATCTGGACATGCTCAAGAAGCTGATGTACAGGAACCTCATGAAGCTGAGTAAGACCAAATTCAAGGTGCTGCACCTGGGTCAGGGAAGCTCCTGACATCAACACAGCCTGGGGGATGAACTGGCTGAGAGCAGCCCTGCTGAGAATGACCTGGGGGTGCTGACAGATGAGAGGCTGGACATGAGCCTCACTGGGCAGTCCCAGCCTAGGAATCCAGCTGTGTCCCAGGCTGAATCCAAACCAGAGCAGGTAGGAGGGTGAGGGAGGGGATTCTGCCCCTCTGCTCTCATGAGACCCCACCCACCATGCTGCATCCAGCTCTGGGGTGCCCACCACAGGAAAGACATGGACCTGTTGGAGAGAGTCCAGAGGAGGCCCAGAAAGGTGATTAGAAGATGAAGCACCTCTCCTACAAGGAAAGGTTGAGGCAATTAGGGTTGTTCAGCCTGAAGAAAAGGCTCTGGAGAGTCTTATTGCAGCCATTCAGTACTTGGAGAGAGCTTATAGGAAAGATGGGGCCAAGTGTTTTTGCAGGGTCTGTTGTGAGGACAAAGGGCAATGGTTTTAAACAGAAGGAGGATTGCTTTGAATTGCCTATAAGGAAAATGCTTTTACAATGGGGGTGGCAAAACCTGGAACAGGTTTCCCAGAGATGTGGTGGATGCATATATATATAAATTCATTAAATACATACATCCCCAGACATATAAATTCATTAAATACATACATCCCCAGACACATTCAAGGTCAGGCTGGATGGGGCTCTGAGCAAACTGATCTCTTTGAAGATGTCCCTGCTCATTACAGGGGGTTGGACTAGGTGACCTTTAGATTTTCCCCTACAACTCAAACAATTCTATAATTATGTGATTCTATATAGGTAGAAAATATGGTCCCTGCAATCTTCCCATGATTCTTCCATTATGCAGCGTGGAAGAAGCTGTCATGAGTGGGCTTTGACACTTGGTTAGGAATCAGTTAGGGCTTTCCATGCATTGTGTTGAAGGAGTTTTGAAACTTTTTTTTGGAACATTCTGCAGTTACCAAAGAAAGTGTTGGCTGTATGCAAGAGAAATCAAAGTGACTTATGGGCTGTATAAAGAGAAAGGATCTCCAAGCCACTTGAATCGAATGCAAATATTTTCAGTGAAGGTAAATATATATTTTGCACTTAAACACCACAGGAAGAACCACAAATAAAACAGAAAGAGCAGTCATGCAACAATTTTTTCCAGGAATACAGATAACAGATATACAGAACAAAATTCTAGTAATGGTAAAGCATTTCTATAAAAGAAAGTGGTGGATAAATACCAGAAGCCAGTATTTCTATCAAAATCTCTATCAAAGAAAGTGCAAGATAAGTACCAGCAATCAGTTAAATATGTATATACATATGCATAGAAATATGCATATATATATATAAATGCATTAAATACATACTGTCTTTTCAGTTGATCCATTGATTTTTTTTCCTCTTCAATTCTTGCCTTTACAGCCTTGACAATTGTAGCCTGAAAAAGCTCAGCACCCCTACATCAGAAATGGGACAGAAAAAGAAAAAGGAGAGGACACGTTAAATGTTTCTAAGTTTTCCTTATGGCAACTAATCACAGAGAATTCTATGTTGCTTCTATACTTGACCTTATCTGCATCAAACAAAACTAATCCAGGACTTGAAAGAAACAATCAATTGCTCTAAAATAGTAACATCTTTACATACAATCATTTCAAGATCTTGGCCCAAATGTTGCGAACCCTACTCAGCCTGTAAGTTCCTCTAGCAGCTGCTCAAGAAATTCAGTTTCCAGTCCTCAAAACACAGAACACAAGTAGGTTCAAGGATGAGGAAGGATTTCTTGCACATCCTCAGGATTTCTTTATAGTTATTTCAGCTTTATAATCACCTCAATCCCCTGCCTCAGTCCTCCTGGAAGTTGTGAGCAAGGTCCAGCTTTATCTAGGACCATGGTAAGCATATATTCAGCTTCACTTTTACCCTCTGAAAACTATGGTGCTTTCAATCTGACGATAACAAACCCTGGAGCAAGTTTCTGATGTGCCAAGAGAATCTGGCTTTCCACCCCATTACATTAGAAATTTAATTGGTTCATTGATTTGAATGTTATGACCATTCTTCCTAATTCACACATGTACTTTTAAGGCTCTTAAAGAGTCTTAAAGTCTCTCTCAAAGAAGTAACCTAGATCTAAAGTCTTTCTTTTGTCAGGGATTCAGTAAGAAAAGCTATAATTTTAGAAGTCTACTCTTTCATTCTGGATGCACATTTCCCTATATAGGACGTATTTTGATACTCATGATTTTGCTTTATGCTGTTTTCACTGTGAAACCAGCACACCAAAAGAGGTACAAAAAGAGTACAAAGAATGCTATTATCCAGCATAATTTGGCATCAGCACTGAAATTCACTTCAGAACAAAAGCCTAATGCAATGTGGGGTGGAGATGCAGCTCTTTTTGTAGCTCTCCTTACAGGGCTGAATTTTGTTTATTACAGGGAGCTAAACATGTCCCCTTCTTAAAATGATCCCTGGAAGAGGAAGATAAAAACTGCTTCATTTCATTACATACAAGCGAAATTTTTCCTGAAATACAGTCAGAAATCAATGTCTGTATGTCTTTTGAGGAAAAAAAAAAGCCACAATACATTTATTCCAATATTAACAAAAAATTTCTTGGAAACCCTATGGAAATTAATACCATTATTTCATTCCTCATCTGCCTTCATATCATAAACCAGAAGAATGTTTGTGCTAGTGATGGCTATGAGTTAATGCTTGTGGTGTAACAGGCCAATGAGGTTAACACTTCCTTGCCAAACCTGGTCAGTGTTCAGTGATGTGACACCTCCCAAAAGTGCTCCCTTTTCCTCCCAAGACATAAGAACTTTCCCGTCTTCCTCATCCTCTCTCCTTCTTGAGATGGGATTTCTAAGGACAATTGTCTCAAGCTCTGACAGCAGAATATTTTCTTTCCAAGACTTAGAAACTCTGGAATTCTCTCTCATGCATATCAATGTTGAGAGAATGCTGCAACACATTTTCAGAGCTTTTAACAGGAGCAGCAGATGGCATTTGGTAGAAAGAATTGTTTAATTCCTATTAGATTCTCAATTAATTTGTTTTCTTGTGTCAAAGCTGGGTTTGCAGTTATGAATTTAGCATGGATTGTTTAAATCAATGTTAGAGGACTGTTTTGGTACTGCCTATCATAAAAACTAAGTACTGCCACTATAAGAGATTTGAGCTGTTTAATTTAATTTCTTTTAAATTTTCTGTTACCTTGATGCTAATATCTGAGAAGCTTTTATATCTGCAACCACATGAAGGAAGTAGTAACTCATGAAGACTCTTCTTTGCAGCAACAGGAAAGCAAAACATATACTGTCCCAAATGATTCCTGCTTCACCACTGGGCAGTTTACAATCTGGATTGCTCGTTGCTGGAAAAAGACACCATCAGTGTTAAAAATTCTTTCATAATGTTTAATGAATTAAATAATTCTAGCCTTTAAAATTATTTGAATTATTTTAGATTTTCCTAAAGAAAATTGTCATGCATTTCCATTTGAGGTGTACCATAATTTGTTTTACAACAAACTGAAAAGCTTCCAACAATGTGATGTCCCATGTGCCACTGTCCCACAAGTAAGAATATCACAGAAGTGAACCATTTGCATATAAATTCACCCTACTTTAGTAAGTACTTGAAAAAAAAAAGAATGGAAAAGGCACATTTTTTGTTACACTGAATTATTTGATTTCAGTGTTTCCTGAAGTGGCATATATCAGTTTTTTGTCCTATTCTCTTCAAAGTGACTTTTTCTCTCATTTTTTAATTAAGAATGCTATCAACAGGAGAAATAAATAGTTTATTTTTGTCAAAATGACTTTTTGACTGCCACCACTGATTATTTTTATTTTTCCTCTCCACAACTCAGTTCAATGCTCCTTTCCATTGCATAAGAGAAGAAATATTTGAAACCACAAAACTGCTTCCTTTGGGGTAGGACACAGGCAGAGAGGAAAACCCATTCTTCCTACCCCTAGATTTTGGCTTGGGCTATTTCTTTCTTCCTTTATTCTCTGTAAGACAGTTCTCTTGGGGATATTAAAAAATTAAAACTGGGTTTTGTGGACCTGGACTATAAACTCCATGGCCTATGCTGCCCTATAGAAGGCAGTAGAAGGACTCCAGGGACAGGCTCTGGCTTGAAGCTGGCTTTTCAAGCAAGCAAGCCAACCTAATAGCTCTGAAAGGTCAAACTCCAAGAGCTTCAAAGCCTGCTGTGTCCAAACTCAAACTGGGTGGGAGTTTAAAACCTGTGCCTAAGTTTCTGTTGCTGCCCAAAATGTTTTGGATAACACAAGAATTCCTGGGCACCTCTCATCCTGTGAATTTGTGTCTTCCTATTTACTTTCTTTTGCCCTGTTCCACACTTACCTATTGGGATCAATCACGACTACAGGAATTCAGAACTTTGCTGCAGACTCACTAGGCTGAAACAGCTCTTTAAATTCAGGAATAAAACAAACCAAACCCAAAAACACACCAAAAAAACCCCTTCAAGTGTTCTCAAACTGTTAATCCAGGGTGTCAGGACAAAGTGGAGACAAATTAATAGCTCACTGAGATGTGAAGGGTTTTGCTCTCCATACTTCATTCTTCCCTTCTCTCACCTCCATCCACAGACATTATCCACTCCATTCCTTTTATCACCACATGAGAATAATCACAAGGAAAAAAATTGTCTAAACTCTTTATGCATGCAGAAACTTTATTACTTTCATACCATTTCAGTGAGCTGAAGTGGTTTCTCCTTTGAACCACTGAACCCTGGTACACAGGGAGGAGTGGGAACCCGCACTGCACACAGGGAGTGCAGCAGGGAAAAGGTGCCCTGTCCATGCAGTGATGGTGAGCTGACCTTTTAGCTCAAGATGTACAGTAAACCAGGGTATCACATCACCTGCATTTATGGGAAAATGTGTCAAGTGCCACTATCTGTGAATTGTTCATTTACAGCAAACGCTGGCTGTGGGTGGATGTCTGGGCAGTTTTCTCTGTATACGTGTCCCCCTTGTTTCTGTGAAATGTTTTCAATATTCTGTGTTGCTAATCAATATAAGTCCATGATTTTTCAAAAGGTAATACATCAAGGGATGGCACAACTTAAATATGGTAGAAGATTTTAAGGTGATTCTTTTTTTATAGAAAATCATGGAGAAAAATACGCTGTACTTACGAATATGGTAGCCTTTAACTGTACAAGCCAGGCTAAATGCCTGAATCACCCAGCAGCTCTTCTGAATTAATGATTCAATGTAGCCACATGCCCCTATCTGCAAGTAAAAGACAGTTTTTTATAACAAGACCTAGCAGTAATAAGGATAAGAAAAATTACATCTTTTTACATTACATGAGAAATAATACAGCCAAGGGCAGTTGAATTATTCTCATTACTAAAAGAGCTTGGAAAAAAGAGTGGCTTTACCAGTGACACACAAACTAGTCTTAGACAGAATTTGATTTTTTGATTATTAGTGAGACAGGAGGTATGTGGGGCTTGTTTGAGTTTTTGCACAGAAAGGGACACATCTGGCATACAATGCAATGTGACAACTTAGCAACTTTTATAAATCACTGACTTATTCTTGCAAACATACATGGACAATTTTAAGACACATGTAGCTCCACTGAATTCCCAAGCATAAAATGAAGCACATATGTAAGCATTCAGAACATTTGCAAATTCAAACCACCCATAAATCAATTTTATATCAGTGTAGTGACTTAAATAAATGTAAAAAGAAAAATGTCTGTTCTTTGCAGTCCAGCACTAAAACTGTTCAAAGCTAAAAAGCAACTGCCAGGAATAAATCTAAATTTATCTTTCAAAAAGATTGAAATTACTGGCTTGTCTTAATCACCTGTCAGTACCACTGCAAGAATAAATATAAAAGACTTAATTAATCCAAGAAAAATCTTTCATATTTTGCAGAAGAATTTGACATTTAATTATCAAATACATCTGTTTCCACCTGAATTTCACACTAGTTCTAAAGGAAACAGGAATGGAGTTTGTAACTTTGTACTCAACTTCACTAATTACATCACATCACACAACTGCATCTCATACTAGTTTGAAAATTCTTTATTTAAATAAGTTTTCCAATTAAATGTGCACTACTTATCAACAGTATGACTAATTTGCACTTCTTACTCATTTTTCACTCCACTTTTCATGAGACTTCTAAGGAGAGACTTCATTAGGCAAAGAAACCAGAACCTGGCCCTTAGAAAGTAACTCGTGAGCTTTTACAAAGCCTGACTGAGCACAAGGGTGCACATTTCCCTATGATGGATATGCACTGCCATTCCCTAGCAGTGCTGAACTGAAATGGAGACTGCTTTGGGCTTGCAGAAGGCTATGGTCCCAAAAAAGGACTTTTAATGACTGCTCAGCGCACTGTGCACACTGCCAATGAAACAGAAGTGCTGAAGGCAGAGGAAAGGCATCAGCTCCCTACCGACAGGATGTTCTTCATGGTGATCACGAAGACATTGTAGGCAATCAGCCAGTCCCAGTAACGCAGAATGCTCCTGATGGGCTTCAGCAACAGGTCTCCACCAAAGAGAAGGAAATAGAAACAGGCCACCAAGTAGCCCATACAGAATATGCTGATCCTTGTGGTTCCCGTGATGAAGATTATGGTAAGCACAAACCAGAAGAGGTAACTAAATATTATCACCTTATACATGTCTAAGTAGGACCTAGAAGTAAAATAAGGAGAAAAAGTTACCATTTTTTTTCTGAGGGCAATGCTATCTTTCCTCTTTCTGCACCACTGGCTGACACTTGTGCCATGGTCTTCTGGGCATTCTCACACTTCAATATTTGTGCAGGCACTGACCACTAACACCACAGTCAGGGGGTTTGGTTCATGCACAGGTCTGCCTGGGTCACACATTTCACTCCAGCTCCTCCTTGTGCATAAGCACCTTGCTACACCTGGTCAGGGTGCTGTGCTGTGCTTGCTGCAGGATCAAGCCTTACACCATGGCAGGGAGGACATCCCGTTCTCACCAAAATTCATGGGAGAGGGATATTATCTGCAATACCATATATGAGATCTAAAGGCTGTCTGAGATTATCTTTCAAGAAGTCTGAGAAATAGTATAGCAAATCTATTTTAAAAAGCCAATTATAGTACACCCCTGCAAACAATTCCATATTTATTGATGACTTCTAGGGAATTCAGCCTGGTCAAAAGACTAGTTTTCATAAAAAGCTGCTAAAATATATTTCTCTAACAGAGATCAACTGCAAAAGTTTTGAGGGGGAAAAAAGTTTCTACAGAACAGAAATGTGATAGAATTTACTGAAACATTTACCAGGAAGCTCTGAGAGGGAGCTATCTGAAATCAGCCTGGCCCACAGTGGGAAAGAGAGAGAAACAATTTGGTGTTTTCAGATTCCTTAAAATGTTGACTTAATATTGAGTCAGTGAGCTTTCAAACAAGAATGTCTGCCAAAGGCAATAGCAAATACTACATATAGCTAAACACTGCAAAACCAACTAATTCTTAATTTCTTCCCATTTATAATGTTTTGATTCCAAATCTAACTGTGTTTTCAGAGTCTGTTCACCCAGGCTGCATAACTACATTTGTCAGGAAACCAGGCAGGGAGACAGAGCTACAGGAGTGCACATATACCTGAGCCAAACCATGTAAGGAGCAAATGAACTAAATGCACTGTATGAAGCCACATAAAAAGGCTCCTGCTGCTTGATGTTCTCAGGCTCAGAACTTTCTAGGAGTATGTATTTATAGTCTTACATTTATAGGCCTGTATTACACGTTTTACCAGAGAGGCATTTAATGAAAGGTAAAAAGAAAGCTCATTTATGTTTATTTCCCGCAAATATTTAAGAAATTTGTCATCTACTGCCTATGAAATCTAAAAATATCATGACTTTGGAGATGTTACTGGGTTCTGGGTGATAAAACATTAACAAAGAATCAATATGTGCTGGGACAATAAAGAAGACATCAGTCAAAGAGGTCTTCATTAACTTGATGTGCATTAGAAATGGTGCTCTCATTGTTTCTTCAGAAAATAATATTCTGTTTGATATTCCTTTAATAATAATTATTGGTGTGTAGGATGGCTAGGAAGAGATCACTTTCCTGACACTGCTCTATTTCAAAAGGCTTGTCCTTTGCTACCAACAAAATGCATCAGCATATTTTGAGAAAAGCCCAAAATGGAATCAAATTGATCCAAAACACAGCAATGCCTTAATACTCATCAATAAGAATGAACTCTGACTCTTTGAGACAAACGTGACTCTCTCAATCCAAACTTCCCAACATATACATGTGGCATTTGCTTGGGTCATAATCAGCAGCAGGTATCACTTAGAGTAAAACTTCTGTAAATTAGAGAGAATATGAAAAGGAAGACAATAATCTAACTACATTTTCACTATAATGGTAGCCATTTGCTACATTTTAGCAGTCATCTAAAATATTAAATATACCTTTTCTTCTTATATCCAAAATATGCATTAAATATAATAGCCTTAGGCATCTCTAAACCAACCAAACAACAAGACTGCATGTAATGGAAGAATTCTTAGAAGGGAGGAGGCACTACAACGGTGTCAAGTGACAAATGATACAGTCCTTAAAGATGGAAAGCAATCTGACTTTTATAACTCTGCAGTTACAAGCAAATCCAACAATAAAAATGGCTCCCAAGAATTAATCTTGGAGTGGACATCTCACAGATGGTGTTCAAACAAGTCAGCCAAAGCACACCTAAACAATGAAGACCACCAACCATCCAAGGTACTTCTGTGCTATCCCAAGAGGGATAGCACGTTGAACATAATGGAGAGAACCACTCAAGTTGTTTCAGGTAGAAAATCTGTTTCTTCCAGTTACAATATGCAAAATCTTGTCTGTTGCAGCATAGAGTCATGCATACCCCTAATTTTCACTAATTGGTATGGATAGGTCAAGGGCTATAAGAGCAGGAACAAAGACATGTCTTGGTGGGGAGATCTCTGCATGTTACCTCTCAAATCATTTGACATGTTCTCATACATAAATCTTTAAATTCTGTCTCAAAGCCCAGAACATTAGGAAGCGAGGAGTTTCGGATACTTGCCCTGGGATCATAATGCAACAGTGGGAGGCTGAAGGACAAAGACCCCCCAACAGTTAAAAAGACCCTACACAAATCCTTGAGGACAGATGAGGTGCTCACCCTCTGTTTAAAAGCTTTTACACAGACAGAAGAAAATGTTAAATCTTCGATAGCATATACTGTGATTTTATGCTTTCACTGCAGACCACATAGATTGTTAGTTTAATGTCATGTAAATCTTCCAAACTCTCATTTTCTAAGTGTTCTTTAAACCTCCCTTCATTCACCAAGAGCAAAAGGCCACCCTCAGGATGTGATATTTAACAACACACCTTAGAAATCTGCACAGCTGGTTCCCAAGGGGACAGTCCCACCCCTGGTCATCCCTTCAGCTCTGCATTTCAGCCTCTTTTTTGTCTTTGGCTCTTCAAAATGGTTTCAAGAAAAGAATTTGCAAAAGCTTATTTACTTTGAGGGAGGACAGAAGGAATGGATACTTTTCTGCCCAATTAGCCTCCGAGCTCACTCAGTGCTGGTGTGATGAATGCAGAAAGGTGGGAGGGTGCAGTGGGAGGCCAAGAACACAGACACACATATGAGTAAGATTAGCCACTACACCAGTGCACCAAAAGCATCCAACTATGGCTTTGACTACAGCATGACAGCCTCTGAATGAGAAATTACACAGAAGAAACATGAAAGATTAATGAGAAATAAAACCCACTGATTTTCCAACCATGTCATTAGTAGAACCCACTAATACTCTGGATAACATTTTGGAAAAAAATACCCTATCAATTGGCTCAAAACCAAGGAAGACAAAGTCTGAAGTTCATTCCACACATCCATCAAAGCTATTTTAACTTCAGATGGCTCTCTATATCAAATTATCTGCTTTTATTTTCTAAAGTTTTATTGGTCTTACCATGATTGTTTCAATATTTTATTTCCACAGGAATTAATTTTTAACTGTAATATAATGCAGCCTGTTGCAGAGATTGCTCTAGGTGTAGTTGTTTTCCTGGCATGCTACATGATGTGTTTGGCTATAACCAGCCTAGTGTCTAGACCTCTGCCTGCAGGCACCAAGAGGTGCTGATGCTGCAGCCAATAATCCCTTTCAGGAAAGGTATTTGTCCTCAGCCAAATGTCCTGCCTTGAAATTTAGGGGAAAAACACACTTCTGCTTACACACTGGTGAAAGCCTTTTTTGGTGATGGATGCAGCTCAAGGGTTCTTCATGCTGGAGGAGATGCTGTTGTGTAGTTTCACTGTTTTTCCCTAGTAGCCCCCTGCTTTGAGCATGATACCCACTTTCATATAACCCCAAGGCTCCTCCAGTAGCCATCCTCTGATGACATACTGTCCCTACACATATGTGTTCAATAAGCTTCACCTACTCCCAGATTTCTTCTTTCTTCCATATCTCTGGTTCCTCACACTCTTAGCAGCCTGTGTGACCCTGCATCAGAGCTTGTCTCCCCTCCTAATCTCAACATTACTAATGTTCCCAACCCAGCTTCCATCACCAAACCCTCCCCCTGGAGCTCTATTTCAGCTTTCAGAAGGGAGTTCTGTTGATTTTCCCTCTGCCAATAGCAGCATCTAATCTTCTGAGAATTACCTCCCTTATATCAATGGACTTCAAATCTAGTCTTGTGGATCCCATAGGTCTTTGTTCCTACTACTTTTGTTAAACCCTCTCAAGGAACTGATATTCTTTTACGATTACTTTCTTACCAATGAAGTCCTTCCTTCATGCTTGTATCCACCTTAAAAATACCCAAATTCACAACTGTGTTATTTGTTGAAGCTCATTTTTTTAGCAACAGAATGTTTATCTGCTTTAAATATGACAGGAAGCCTGTAATGCTCATTTGCAAGTCCTATCTCACTAACCTAGGTTGGAACACGGTTCCAAAACTGGCATTACAGCTGCCTTTCTGACACTTTACCTGACTCCCCTCATGATGGTTCCCAGAGTACAGGTATTAAAGAAGACAGTTTAATGACTTTTTCTGCTTCTAAGTGGAAAAAAGCAGTTACAATCCCAAGCTTTTTTCCCCCTTGAAAATGTCTAAGAGAATGTCTGAAAACTGCTTGGGAACTGAAATGAGAATTTTCCAGCATTAGAGACTGTGGGAAAGGATTATCCTCAGTGAGGTTGCTTTAAATCCTGTGTCATTCTAAAAGCTCCTATTTCTATTCTTTGTTCTTATTTCTGTTTCAAAGTCCTTTGGATGTGCACTCCTTTGGGGTCAAGCACATATCCCCTGGGAAATCTGGGGGTGGAAAGACAAGAAAATTTCAGGAAATCTCTTAGACTATTTATCAATGTTGAACTCAAGTATTTCTCCAGAGAGAAGAAAATGAAGCATTTTGGAAATATGTTCCTCTTCTGCCATTGTTTATGTTGCAGCTAAAAGCTTTTTATCCATGTCTACTAGAACAGTGACCAAGTAGTATCTTCTCAAGCAAAGTGACACTTCAGAAAGGGTGCCTTGGTCTGCAGCTGCCATTCTTTTACATAGCAGTAAATACACATCAGGCTTCTCAGAAAACACAAGAATACCAAGCATAACTCTTTAAATTTTTTTTTCTTCTGCTTCTTATTATTCATAACCAGGTTGTCTTCTCTTACTGTTTGGCTCTTTCCGACTGACTTTTGGAGAAATGCCATTATTAATTTCACTTGCTTGGATAAGGATTGAAGCAAGTTCTTGTCCATACTACTAAATGTTTAGACCGTTCTCAAACTTCTCTTGAAAAGCATAAGAAATGTCTTTAGACAAAGCCCTTTCAGTTCCAAATTGTCTTGGATGGAGGCCATATACACACATTTACTTCTGAGGTAGATCTTCAGTGGATTACCCAGAGCTTGAGAGTCCTTCTTTTAAAGATTTATAACTCCTAATAAAATATTCAGTCACCTTAAGGTACTGTCATCTATCGGCCTATCTACTGGTGCTTCTTTGAAGCAAATTAAGCACTTAGGATTGCATATATGCAGTACAAACTCTCAAAAATAATGTAATCTAAAGCCTGGGATAATCTATATTGTAGTGAAAGCACTGAAAGAGACACTTAAGAGCTCATAAAGAAAGGTAAGATACCTTGAGGAACACAAGAACTATTATGCAGTTCCCACTAAAAGAAGGTCTGTTTATACTTAGGGACATCATCCTACATGTTCCCATTACACATTCATGCAGCTAACACTACAAAAAAACCCCACAAAAACAAAAAAGAGAAGTTATAGCTTAAAATGGGGTGGAAGGAAGACCTGTAAAACTACAGATGAGTAAGCCTTCCCTCTGTGTTTGGGAATATCACAGAGCAGGTCTTCATGGAAGCAATGTTAAGGCATATGCAAGACAAGAAGGTGATGGCTTTACTAAAGGAAAATTGTACCTGTCCACTCTGGTGGCTTTTTTATGATGGAATGACTGCAACACTCTATAAGGTCAACAGAAAGAGAAATGTAATCTACCTGGACTTTTGTTAAACCTTCAAGATGGTCCTACACAACACCCTTGACTTTCTAGACTGCAGTGACATGGATTTGACAAATGGACTATTCAATGGATAGAGAACTGGCTGAATGATCAGCAAGAGAGTTGGGGACAATGGCTCTATGTCCAGGTGGAGGCAGGTAACAAGTGGTGTCTCTCAGGGCTCTGTCCTGGGACAGGTGCTGCTCAATATCTTCCTCAGTGACACAGAGAGTGGGAATAAGTGCACCCTCAGTAGGTTTGCAGATGGCACCAAGCTGAATGATTCAGTTGGCACAACAGAAGAATGGGATGCCATCCAGAGTGATCTGGAAAAGCTTGAGAAGTGGGCCCATATGAACCTCATAAAGTTGAACAGGTCCAAGTGCAATGTCCTGCATCTGAGACAGGGAAATCCCACACATGAGCACAGACTGGGAGAGAAATCCATTGACAGCAGCTGTGATGAGAAGGACTTGGGGGTTCTCATGGATGAAAAGCTGGACACGAGCTGACAATTTGCACTCACATCCCAGAAAGCCAGCTGCATCCTGGGTTACCTCAAAAGACATCAAGGGAGGTGATTCTCCCACTCTACTTTGCCCTTGTGAGATACCATCTGGAGTATTGTGTTCAGGTCTGGGGTCCTCAGTCTGTTAGAGTGAGCCCAGAGGAGGTCCAAGAACATGGCCAGAGCACCTCTCCTATAAGGAAAGGCTGAGAGAGTTGGGGTTGTTCAGCCTGGAGAAGAGAAATCTCTGGTGAGATTTCACATTATGTTCTTCTAGTAATTAAAGGTGTCCTATAAAAAAAGGAGAGAAGTGTTTACACAGGGATACAGGGATAAGACAAGGGGAAGGGTTTTAAGCTAGAAGAGGAGAGATTTAGATTAGGTATTAGGAAGAAATTCTTTACTCAGAGTGTAATGAGGCACTGGAACAGGTCACCTGGAGTTGTGGATGCCCAACCTGGTCTAGTGGAAGATGGCACTACTCTTGCTAGCAAGGTTGGAATTAGATGATCTTCCTTTGAAATGGAAGGTCCCTTCTATTTCAATGCAAACCAGTCTATAAGTCCATGAGTCCCTGCCCAAATATCTACAAGAAAAGATATTATAAACAGGAATATCCCTGCCCAAATATCTACAAGAAAAGATATTATAAACAGGAATATCTTTTGTTCCTGAATGTGTTACTTTAATGGGCTTTCTAGTAATTAATGATTCATTTTTCAAACAAAAATATCCCTGTTCTTTTCTCTTTCTCTGCCTTGTTTTCCTTCTTCTCCTTATTCACACAACATAAAACTGTCACATGAAATGATTTCACAGATTTTTGACATTTAGGTGGAAAAAATATAAAGTGATCACAGTTTATTTGTACAGCTCACCTCCACTAATGGGCTTTTTGATTTTCTGGAGTTTTTTGTACTCTCAATCAGTAACATTACCTACTTCCTAATACATGCAGCAAACTCCCAATTAAATGGTTCCATTTTGTTAATCACCTCTCCACATGTCTCCTTGGTCAGCACATACCCAGCAGTGTGTCTGAGTGGATGTCCTGCCAAGCTTCAAGTTGATGCATCCCATGCACATGAACCAAACCACAGAAATTAACCCAAAGGATTGTGGAGAGGCAGAAGGCCAGTTCAGCTTGAGCTTTGCTTTCCTGACTCTGATTAGCACCCAAAATCTTCAAATATCCTCTGTGTTTCAAATTTTCATGTTTGTCCATTTGGGTATATCTTATACAGATGTTTAGAATTACCTATCAGATTCCAGAAAACATTGAAAAGATCCCAAAAGAAGCTGTTTAAAAAACAGTGGTTTTCTTGTCTTTTTCTCTTCTAAAGACAGCTTTAGAACACATTCCCATCAGTAACAAGTTTTTTGGAGGAAAATTCAATCTTTCTGTCAGAAACCAGTGATGGTTTTTACCAGTGACTAAACATACCAGTGTGCCCAATGCAACTGCTGTGTCATCCTTTGCTAAGATGGACACAACTGCAGTGGCAAGAGAAAAACTCAGGCAACCTCCACTATGTTTCCTCTTAACCAAGCCCTGTTTGTTAGCTATCTTTTAGAAAGCATTCTCATTTGATGAAGCTTTTTGAAGAAAGAATAATATTTCTCCCTTCCTGCTTATGTTACTGAATCTAGAGCACTGGGTCCACTGTGTAGACTGGAAATTCTCAAGGGGGAGAACTGCTCAACCTTTGCCCAGTAGCTACTATAAATCTCTGGACAAATGAGTCAATTGAATGTTTCAATGTAACAGAAATAGCAGGATCGTCCTAAAGATCCTGGGTAGGACTTCCAGTGATACCACTTGATTGGTAAAAGAAATAAGTCTGTCATCAAAAGAACGATTCTTACAGACACTAGTTCTAGACATTTTTGTATTCCTGTCATACTCAGACATCTGTTGGTAACATGCATTCACAGATCAAGTCTGACAGAACACCACGGCTAAGAAATCTTACTCTTCCCATTTACTCTTGTGAGACTGCATTAACTTTCAGAGACAACTTCAAATAAGAGCATGTCCAGCAAAATTTAGAAGAGCTGAGCTAATCTGTGTTTTCTGAAATGAGCACACAATGGAACAGTTCCATTGTTTGAAGGCTGTTCAGAACAGATTGCCTCAAGCTCTGTCCCTTTATGTGTTATTCACCTTCTTAAACAGCCTTGTATGCAATGCTCAGGAACAGGACATGTCAGTTGTCCTTCCAAGGCACTTCTATTGTTCTTATGCCTAGATGAAATAGCACAAAGGTCAGTCTCTTAGAGTGTTATTTTGATTGTGCTTAGACAACAACTCCACAGGACACAACTGATGACTTTTTGGCATTAAACACATACATGGGAAACTGCAGACTACAATGGATTCTTGCTAACATGTCTGTGTTTGGGGAAAAACAGCAGAGCACTTAAGTCCACCATAAATGCTGCCCTACTGGGCATTCATGGAGGGAAACTCAGATTTGAGTACCAAGATTTTTCCTGGAGTTGGAAATAGAGAGGGTTAGATTAATCTAACAGTCAAACTACTCTTTTTTCTCAAACATTCTAAATCCACATGTGCACAGATAATATGCAGGAACTTGTGACCTAAAGGTGAATGTTTTGCAATATGTTGGTTATCCAAGACGGTGGTGGGACATGATGATGTTAAAGGTCTTTTCCAAACTAAACAAGTCTATGATTCTGTGAATGCAGGCTTTCAGGCAAATTTATCTCTGAACTTCTCTGGAGAGCACTTAAAACAATCATCAGTTTTAGGAAGATGTGTTTGCATCCACCCTTTTCTAAACCAGATGCTGAATACCCAGAAATTAACTATCTGCTCTCTCAAACAGTGGTATGTTAGATGGGAACATACATGGATACAAATTCCAGGGAAAATTGGAAGCTATGAGAATGACTTTTAGCCTAGTGAACTTTGTGAAAATGAAGCACTGTATTTTCCAAGTGTTTAAGATTCAGTTTTTACCGGCAGTGGATGAAGTCAGGAACAGGATTATGCTGGCTAAAAGATGCTGCATCAAGGTTCATGCAAATTTCCACATTGTCTCCAGCCATGATTCGTACTGCAGCTTTATTTTCATCCTCAAATGTCTGCCTTTGCAAGGATGCACACAGAAGCAGCATGAAGTCATCTAGGAGAAAGTAGTGATTGCAAGGAAAAATTCAGTCACCAGCATAGGTGTAAGGAGAGTTGTGGTGTATCCTAATGTAGTTACCAGACTGTTTTCCCACACTTTGAACCTCCAAGACTGAGTGGTTTTCAATGCAATCAACTCTGAATTGAAATGTATTAATGCCTTTAGGTTTTTTTACCTGTCATTGTCTATGACTTTTATGGAGAAATAAATGGAAAAAGGGGAAATATTCATACATTTTTACATTGAATTATTTAAAAAGGGATACAGGAAAAGCAGATGCAAAAATTACTAACTCTGTAATTTTTTCTAGTACATTCAAAGCCATGCTTAGTATTCAATCACCCAAAAAATCTGTCGTCTTGCTGTTGAAGTGTAAATGAAAGGCTGGCTTCAAATTCCACTGTACAGATGATTTAAGCAAAGGATATATAAACACTTTATAACAATGTGCTAAAATACTTACACACAAGGAAGACAGGGTTTGGTCTCACAATGAAGTCTGGAAAGTATAACCACTTTATGATGTTGGAGTTGAAGTTGGCATTGCCACTTCTCCATGGATAGTCTGTGTGGCAGGAGCATGCAAAAATTCAATCAGTACTTCATAACAATTACTTAATCCTTTTCTTCAGAACACTTGCCAATTTTCCAGCATTTTTTCTATAAAAGCAACAAGCAGTAATTTTACATAAAGGGTGTCCTTACCTTTACAAGGAGCAGGTGGGATGCCAATGCAAAGGAAGTATTGGAATGTAATGATGCATGTTAGAAAACAGCAATATTTTGGCCAGATCTCTGCAATAGCTTTTCTCCTACGTCGATACAATACAGCAATCAGCCAGAAAGCATGAATCATTGCATAAAAATCCATCCTTTGACCAATTACATTCACTGATAGAAGAAAACAGGTCTGGAAACAAAGTAAAGAAACATAAACAACTTTTACAACCTCATGACTAGTCAATACAGCAATAATAAATTATTGTGGATCCTGACAGAATCCCTGAATGTGCCTGTGTCTGACTGCAGGACCCTGTCCTGTCCAAAACAATATGCTCCAACAGCAATTTCCACCACTCCACCCAAACACCCAGATTTTTTATACACTTCTGTCTAGAGCAGGTGTGATATCTAAAGATACCAGAAGGAAAGAGCCTTGTCACAATAGCTAGTATGTGAAATGTTTAATTGTTGCCAAGCAAAGAACACATTGCACAGCCACATATTTTGACAGGATGTATAGATGTGGAAGAGGAACTATTAAGATTGGTACAATTTAAACGTGTCCTCATGTAGGAAATGGACAAGGCATTTGGACCATACAGGTTCTATCAGTGATAGACAAATTCAATTTCTGCAAGAAAGCTTTAGTTTTCCATTATTCTAAAGGCTCTGCATTTCAGCATTTCTGCTCTCTGGCTTCACTGAAAGCAGTCCCTTCACTCAGTTCCATGAAACATGTTTTGAAACTTTGTGAAAACTTCATTTATTCAGCGCACTATGCTATTTTGGCTTTCTCTCTCCCCAGACTAGAATGATTTAAAATTATTTCCCAAAGGAAATAACTTGCTGGGCTTTTAAAATTTTTATTCATTCTTAATCCTCAGATGGCTGTGAACAGTTTACTCCATTGATCATAGTGGCAGTAATGTTTAACAGATAGGTCAAGAGCATCATTATGATTAAATTTAGGATGCATTACTCTGGGAGTTGCCTCCTTCACACAGGCATAGAAAATTGTGAACAATCATTATTTATGGAAAGATTTTTTGAAAGTACATTTCATGTGCACATGAACAAACGGACAAGGTAAGGAAACAGAGATGACTAACATGAATGATGACTAATAAGCCTCTAGATGTCAAACACAACCCAAGCTACTATTCAAGAATACCACATTCAAAAGGTTTGGAATGTTAATCTAAAGAAAAGTAATGCATATTTACCTCCAAACCAAACTTGTAGAAGAAGTAGTTTATGAAATACTTGACACAGTTTACAAGTCCATCATCCAGATGTGCTCTTGTAATATCATGGAAAATGGTTTTAGTCACAGGTGCGGTGAGGTTATTTCGACATCTGTAGTATTCTTGGTGACGGTAGATTGTAACTTCAAAGGCCAGAATAGCCAGCATCAGTAAATTATTCTATGGGAGACAATGAGGAGAATATTAAAAAAAGTCAAAGCCACAAGAAGCAATAAAATTTTCTGATAAGTATAAACCCATTAATACTCTAATTGATGTTATCACTGAGGACTTCTGCACTCCAAAATGCACTGGCACCTATTCCCAGCTACTATGATTGAAACAAATTAAGGTTCACACCAATTCTTGGATTTTGAAGAATCATACAGACATACAGAAGACACATATAAAGACATTAATTAAAAATACTACAGTAAAAACTAGTTGTGGAAATGAAGGGAAGGAAAACACCATCAACGTGCCCTCTTATATTTCAGAGATTTTCTTAAGGTATCAGGTTTTGTTTTGCAGGAGATAGAAGACACAAACATACACAAATATAATCTGCAGAGGTTTAGCTGTCAAGCACTAACTTTCCAAAACAAGGATTTTGGGTAGAGCAAATTTAACCTAGGCACTCTTTCACATGAACAGTCTATCTGTCAGTCTTCTCTCAGGCACAGCCCTTCTGTCCCAAAGCCAGATTGACTAGGACACAGTCAAGGCTGGCTATGAATGATTTTTTATTTATCTCAGGAGAGAGATCTGTCCTATGCTCAATAGAAGAGAGGTACTAAATAACTGCAAAATCTGTTAAAAAGACCAGCTCAGAGAAAGTTCCTCAAGGAAGTCATAACTGAAGCAGAAGTAGCAAACTCTAGATCTCTGTTCTTTGAGAAATATTCGGGACAAGAGACTCCTGAAACAGATGCCACTGGGATTTTTATATTTTCTCTCAACCTTAAAATGTGTATATAAAATGTCGGAGATTCTTTAAATTAATAACAGGTATGCTTTTCCCCAGGACTTGGCACATTTTCACTGTAAGTAAAGTTTTTTAATCAAGACAGGAATAATAAAACATTGCTCACAGGCATCAAACAAAATCAAGAAAAAAAAAAAGACATCCATTTACTAGTGTTTGAATGAATGATTCTCTTAACTCATTATATGTTCTAAACTGTGGCTAAGGAATAAGCACTTAGAAAAATTAACTTCTAGCACACACTGTCATTCAGGGCAATTACTCCAATTAGACCCACCAGTCCTTTTGCACCTGAAAGCCACGTATCTCTTCATTACTTAGAGTTCTTAAATATCACATTTTTTAAAAAGCTTTTAACAGATGGTAGAGTCCAAAAGTGATAATTCTACATGAAAGAATAACTTAATTGGTACTGAATCCCTTCTGGAAATGTTCTGTATAACAGATGTGGTTTACTGTTGCCTCTTTCCCTGTGTACTTCCCTATTATCAATGATTTGCATTACATTTTTTTGTGTGTGTGACAGATTATTTATTTCAAAGACAATGCTACTTTCATCACAAATAAGAAGATTTCTGAAAACAGACAACAAAGAAGTTACCCTTAAGTACACAAGAAGGGGACTAGACTTTCTCAATCCAACCCACTCCGAAGGATCAACTGGCCCACTGTAGAGCACTGAGGTTTTCAATTCTTCTAAATTGACTCTAGTTTCATTCTCTCCTGGCTAAAAAGAAAATGCAACAGTTATAAAACATTACTTTAGGAGTGCTTGGGAAGGGTATGATAATCAACAATAATACATCAGGTGAACTGTTATTTTTGTAGTTGATATGCTTCCTTTTGCTCTCCTTCACTGAAGTAGACAGCAGTCAAACCTTTTTAATATGCATTTGTACTCACCAATGTACAGTTTCTGGAAAAGTCCTTGGGATCAATAGATGTGAGCTGATACAACATCTTGCAGACAATAATTACACATGTCCAAACAGTGCAGATACTTGATGCCAGTGGGCGAAACTGAGCATATGGCAAAGCAAGAGCCCAGGCAATTAAAAACACAAAGTTAAGCAGAGACACCTGAAAGCACAAAAACAGTACAGAAATTACATGGAGTAACAAAAGAACTAAGAAAGTTTTACCTTTTCCACAGCAGGTAAAAAAAAATATTCAAAACAAAGGGTCATGCAGAAACTTTGAGGAAAACACTGAAAAAATAAATTACAACAATACCCACAGTAACACAGACACAAAGTAGCAGAGTGAAGAAGGAAGAACTTTACAATTGGTTTAGGAAGATATTTACCACCTACATAATATTAATACTATTAGAGCCACAAAACTCCAATCTTCCTTATCAACAGATGTGAAATATAATGAACCTCATGCAGCTTCTGCTGCTTTAATACTCATGAAACAAAGAAGAGATGGCACCGATCCATGTGATGAGAGACCTTCATCCTCTTGACTTCTCCCCCACAAAAAAAAAAAGATAAAAGTGATATCTTTTTGTTTTTAGTGAATTCTGTCTTACTACCCTGTTTATGAAATGGCTATGTCACATACAGAACTCACACTGCCCACACCAAAAGCACAGCTGAAAGTGTTGCTCCCTTTTTCTTCAGGCATAGTTCCACATTCTTGTTTCTTAAGCACCAGATCAAGTCTAAGCAATTTTTCTACCTTTACCTTCCCAGTCCTTTTCTATGCCTTCCATCTTTGGATGGTACACACAGTTTGAGCAGGAGAGAGGGTATGTCTCTTAAATCCAAAGAATTGGACTACTAAAATTTTAATACCTGGAGAAAAGGTATTACCTGGAGAAAAGGGAGCTGAGACTCCTGAAACAGAGAGAATGTGGAAGATGTCAAGGCAGGTTCCCAGCAGGTGAACAAACCCAGCTGGATCCCACAATTTCAGTGAGGTGACAGGAGGAAGCCTCGCCCTACACCTGGGTGTGCAACCCCATGGCAGATGCTGACATGATGTGTAAGAGTTTTACAGTGGGTGTTTACTTGCCTCTTTCACTGTGACCCAGATGATGTAAGAGGAAACAATTTTGATGATGTGCAGCTCCAACAGCCACCACACAAAGACTTGCATCTTGTGAAAATACTCCAGGAATTTCAAAAACAGCACTGTAAGGCGGTCGATCACCAGATGCCACTTGTTCCTCAAGTCTGCAGGGATGTTCAAGCAGAACCATTGTAAGGACAAAACCAGAAGGTCTCTGTGAAATGGAACACTCCACTAGACAACAATGATCTTTCTGCTTCTCTTCTAAGCCTTAGAGTAAGATAAGATGGAGGATAAAGGCACAGCTCAGTAGTCAACTAACTAAAAGTGGGGTTGAAGCCCACTTAGCTGGTGTGCTTTCCCTTCTGACCCACATTCCCTGGAAGGATTCCGCACTTCAAAAGCAGCAGTGGTGGCCTCCCTTGCCAATTTTGCTTTCATTCCTCTCATCAGAGCTCTTTTTGGACTCTTGTCCTCCAGTATTTTTGGACCTAAGCTTAGAGATCTCACTCAGGAACTAATTCCAGCCCTGGTCCTTTTCCAGCTCAGAAAAATAAAAAGTTTTTTGATACTTGGAAGCTATGGATCCAGCCTATTTTCAGAAAGCACAGACTACTACTACTACTACTACTACTACTACTTCGAAAGCTTTTCAGCCAGACTGGAAGAAATCCATGCACACTAGGACTTGGATTCCTGTCACAAGGGTTGAGACAATTTAATATAGACATTTTCAGATGCCAGAATTATCTAAACTGCCTTGAAAACAGCACAGCCTTTTAGAGTGTGACCTTTGCCTTCACCGGACATCTAAATCAAGAAAGGCAAACTGTAGCCCAGTCAAATATTTCCCTCTGTTGAAAAAGCTTTATCAAGTGGAGATCATGAAGTTGGGTGAAAGTATCCTTTCACAGGGGTGTTTGGCTAAAAAAGCCAGCCTCCCAAATAGTACTCCAGTGAGCAAACTTGTGGCATCACCTGTTACATGTGAGTCTACACAATACATTTGCTGAACAGTCCTCTCTAAGTGACCACTTTGCTTGTGGGCTGGCTGTAAAACTGTTTAATCTGGCTGGTACATATTAGTATAGAGTTTTCACACTGTATTCAGGGTTTCAAAAGCATTTTGGAGATTAGGAGGGATTTTGCATGCTGTGAGAACATTCTTTATATCAGAGATGGAAACATTTGCAAGTGATACCAAAGCACATCATTGTCTAAGCTGGTAAAAATGCGAAGGACTTACCACCTTCTTTATGAAATTATTTCAAATTATCACTTTATTTTATATGTAAAGAACACCAAGTTGGTTACTCATGCATATTTGTGTGGAGAACACATGCACATTTGTGTGAAAAAGCAGACTTCTGGAATACCGCACAACTAAATTCCATTTTTTCCCTCTGTGTTTTTTCTCCAAACACAACTTAGAAAATCCTAATAAAAATGCTGAGTGATGTGAATTCTGTAAGCACGTAATTAAACTTGAGAAATTAATTAAGCTGCAGAGCTCTAATCCTACATGTGTTTTTATAAGCACAATAAGAGTACTTAAGAGAAGTCTTTACAGAGTTAGACGTTCTCACTCATTCTTTCATTGCATTTGTTTTCATTTACAGTGTTGCATCGTGCAAGATGTATCCAGACAGTGCCAGTTAAGTAGAGCAGGCAGATAAGGAGCTCTGTCTAGCATGGCCAGGCAACACACACACAGGGAATAAAATACAGGCCTGACTGCATCCACTGAAAGATTGTACAACACTCTGTAGTGAAGTCTGAAGCACACATGAACGTGTTTAACGTCAAAGCTCCGGCCACATGGCTGTGTAAAAATGGTATAACCCCAGTAGAAATAAATGCCATGTGCAGCTTTAAGATGGATCCCCTTGTGCTATTCTAAGCAACACCAGCTGCAGCTCCCCATTTCCCTGCTTGCATGAGTCACTGCACAGAGTAATGTCCCCCAGCTGGTCTCTTTCCCAAAGCCCTTCCAACAAGCTGGGATCGCTGAGTGCAGCAGACCCCCTCACCCCTCACAGACAGTATGAAGCCTGGCTAATAAAGGTTTCCACAGCCCATGACCACCTCTGTGATGACAGCTGTTCCAGCCAAGAAAGGTAAGTTGTTTCAGCTGAGGTTCAGGCACTGGAACAGGCTGTCCAGGGAAGTGGTGGAGTCACCATCCCTGGAGGCATTTAAAAGATGTATAGGTGTGGCATTTAGGAACATGGTTTAGTGGTAGATATGGCAGTGCTGGGTTAATGATTGGACTCAATGATCTTAAGAATGATTCCCTGATTCCCTAGGGCTGCTAAGCCTGATGTGCTGCCATTTTGCCTTCACAAAGATCCTCTCCCTATTTAGCTGTCACTGTCCTGTGATTATTATCATGAGTAACTAAATTTGTAGTAAGGCCCTTTCCAAAGAATACATCTTCCTTGAGTGTTAAGTGCTCTTTCCTAGTTTCACTTTTGGCTCATATTATAAACTGAGTTATGGGAATAATCAATTTTAGAAGGTCATATTAACAATATCAAGGATGATATTATAATCCCTACCCATGTCTGCCCTTAAGCTTTTTTTATGTTCATCTGGCATCAATTACATATTCCATATTCAGAAGTGAAAAATACGACACTAATGTGCACATAAATAATGAAGCAAAACCATTGGGACTTCTGGGGAGAGGTGCCTTGAAAGCATGCAGTATCAGGTATTAAATATGTATGTGTATTGTTTTCTTTGTTGTAAGGAGATTTCACTCTAAAGAAGTAATTGGGATTTGGGGTAGCCTTCAAATAATCTAACCCAGACCACCCAGAAGAAATGGGCACTGGATTTCTGTTGGTTTCTTCTTCTCAGCATCCTACAGTACACTTTTTCCCAAGAAGAGCTTGTAGCCTGTTGAATATTTGACAAGTAGCCATCTGCTCAGTTCAGGCTCTTTGACAGAGGCTGCATGTGAAACTAGAAGGAAAACCTGGTGATTGAAGTTAACAGGGAAGACCAATAACAAACACTTATTGACACTATTAATTAAGACTGAGGAAAGAAAAATTTGCAGCTGTAGAGCTCACCTGTAGTTTCTTCTTCCTCTGATTCATTGTCTTCATTGTCATCATCATCATCATCTTCTTTATCCTCATCATCCTTCTCTTCTTCTTTTCCTTTTTTGACCCTCCCTTTCCCTCCCTCCCCCTCTGGCTCTTCCATTCTTTTCTCACCAGCCTCTTCCAGCATTTTATCCTCTTCCTTTTCTCTGCTGGCTGTTAGATTCATCATAGTTATGTCAGGCAGGCTTCCATCTTGGTGCACCAGTCTGTAGGTAAAGAGTAGCATGTCAGCAAACTGAGTAGTAATGACATGGCAGTCTTTTTCTTTTTCAAACTGTTTGATTAGAAAAGAATTAACTGTTCATGGAAAATGCCTTAGAAGTAGAACAGTTAATGATTCTGGTACTCTCTCCAAACACACACTGAAAATTGGGTCGTTGGAATGTATTAGTAACTACTTCTCACTCAGATACTAATGGTTAGTTAGTAATGAGTGGTATCGGCACTTAAACTTGACATTTTCCCCACTGGAGAAAATGGTCAGAGTTTAAGATGTAGAAGCATGAAATGACATTAAGAGGAAACATTTCATGACTTCACTGGGGACTTACTCATTTTGGTGGTTTGGTATTTTTTTCTTGAGGCTGCTCAAAGTAATTGGAACAGAAAGAAAAGGGAGATGAGAACAGAGGGGTTACAGAAGAAGGTCATTGACAAATACGTCATGCTACATCACAAGTCAAAGCATTCTCCTACTCCATCTGCAGAAGCCTTCTGATGCCAAGAGCATGCCATCATGACATTCACGGGGTGCTTCTATAAAGAAACGTGGATTTGCAGCACAGATGGAAAGGGGGCAACCTATTCACACCAGTGCTAAATGTGGTCAGTGCTGTACCATGCTCTGAGTAATGCAGCTGAACCATCACAAGTATCTGACCTATCACTGTAAATGCATTTCCATCTTCCTCCAATTAAAAGATTCACCTAGAAAGCCAAGGAATTTGCAATTTTTCTCCCAGCTACCATTTTGGGAACAAACAAAAGCAAGAATTCCATGGCTGCACCTTCAGAAGATTTTTATAATATCTGTCTTTGATAGTGCCATTGATTCTCTCTTTGCAACATCTCAGAGAATTTTTATTTAATTTTTAATAGTCTCCATCTAAATCTATCAGTAAGCGTCACACTACCAAAACTGGAATACAACCGATTTAACACAGAAACAATATTTCTCTAGTGCCATGATGCCTTTTTTCCCCCTGAGATTATTCAGTATATATATTTTCTTTACTATAGAAGATAAATATTTTTTTATGGTTTTCTTTTTTCTCCCAAAACTGTGCTGTTGGGACTCACCTCCCAAAGCTGCAGAAACCCAAGTTTCCCTTTGAATACGACTCCTTGCAATGAAGTCTCCCTTTGGCAAGTGTATGATTAGGTCATTAAATGTTTGGTTATGCTATTGAAATTACTACACTCAGCATTCTTTCAAGCACCTGTAAGGCTGTTCTAAAATGCCATAGTACACCTCAGGGATTTATTTTTCTTGATGTGAAATTCTGGCCTATAACCATTTAGACAGGAAATTCTGCCAATTTTAGGGTTTTTAAAGAAATGAAAAATATTTTTTTCCTGATCATTAAAAATCAAGAGAATAGACTAGGTAGTTAATGAGAAATTCAAACAAGCAGAATTATTTTTCAATCATTTGGGAGCTGCAGTTTCTTCAAGAAGGAATCTTTGGAGTCTCAAATGCAGGAAAAACTACAGAAATCTGACTAAACAATCGTGAAGTAGAAATATCATGCCAATTGTCAAAAAGTAGAAAAGCTGGTTTAAAATTAGAAGTTTAACAGGACATTCAAACACCAAAAAATATCAAGTAATAAAGTTTAATCAAATTTTAGCCACATCCATTTCTAAAATTCCTTATCATGGGTTGGGCAATTAACCTGAGTGTCTAATAACCTGAAAAAATCTTATACTCAAGAATTTATTCAATAGCTTTGGCTACTGAAAACAGAATCATAAAATAGTTTAGGTGGGAAGGGACCTTAAAGCATCCACTACCATGGGCAGTGATACCTCCCAGCAGACCAGGTTGCTCAGAGTCTGATCCAACCTGGCCTTGAATGCTGCCAGGACCGGGGCATCCACAACCTCCCTGTTTGAGTGTCTCTCCACTCAACAGTAAAGAATTTCTTCCTAATATCTAACTTAAATTTCTCCTCTTTCTATTTGTACCCATTACTCCTTCTCCTGTCAGTGCAATTCCTGATGCAAAGTCCCTCTCCAGATTCCCTGTAGGCCCTCTTCAGATAATGGAAAGCTGCTGTGAGGTCTCCAAGAAATTTCTCCTTCATTAGGCTGAACAGCCCCAACTTTCTCAGCCTGTCTTCATAAGGTAGGTGCTCCAGTCCTCTTACCAACTTTGTGCCTCTAATCTGGACTTGCTTCAACAGTTCCAGGCCTTCTTATGTTGGAGACCTCAGAGCTGGATGCAGCACTCCAGATGAGGTCTCAGCAGAGCAGAGTAGAGGGGCAGAATCACTTCTTGACCTGCTCACCATGCTCCTTTGATGCAGCCCAGGAATCCATTGGCTTTCTGGGCTTTGAGTGCATGCTGGCTCATGGTGAGTTGTCCATCGACCATCACACCCAGGTCCTTCTCCTCAGGGCTACTCTCTGTCCTTCTCTGCCCAACCCATCGGTGTGTCTGGGATTGCCACGACCCAGGTGGAGGACCCTGCACTTTGCTTTGCTGTACCTCATGAGATTTGCATGGGTCCACCTCCTGAGTGTGTCAAGGTCCCTCTGGATGCCATCCCTTCCCTCCCATGTGACACAGCACACAGCCTGGTCTCCTCAGCAAACTTGCTGAGGGTGCCCTTGATCCCACTGTCCATGTCACCAACAAAAATGTTGAATGGTCTCAGCCCCAGTACCAGTGTTGAGAGACACTACTCATCACTGGTCTCATAAACAATGAGCCGTTGACCAATTCTGTGTGGCCATCCAGCCAGGTCTTTATCCACCAAGGGGTCCATCCATGAAAACCACATCTCTCCAAATTGGAGACAAGGATATCATATGGGATAGTGTCAAACCCTTTGCATAAATTCAGGCAGACAATGTCAGTATGTCTGCCCCTATTTATCAATATTGTACCCATATCATAGAAGGACACCAAATTTGTTAGGTGTGATTTGCCCTTAGTAAAGCCATTTACCAATCATCTCTTTTGGGACTTTTTGATTATTTTCATATCTAAATCACAGATCAGCTAGCATATACACTAGAAGGATATTCAAATCTCTATAAAGTTACTAAACATCAAGGTTCCCTAAAATGACATAACTAACTTACATTTACCTAAAACTTTAATAAAGTACCAATAGGAGGGTCATGTATAAAGAAGAGAGAATGAATTTTCAGTTCAGTTCAAATGTTATAGAGATCCCTGGTTACTATAAAACATTAGTGCTTATTTAAAAGGCAGTGCACCATGAAATGAAAGTAACCATACAATCAGACAGGTTTTGTATATATGCAATTGCATTGATTTTTATGAGGTATTTTCTCAAGTGACTTTTATAATGAAAAAACTCTATTCACACTGATGTAAATCAAGGACTTAATGACTTACCTCAGTGTAAATTGGACAGAAACACAGTAACTCTATAGGATTTGGTATGAGTGGACTCATCTTTCTCTTATTCATGATTCTCATTCATGTTCTGGATATCCAGGAGGCAAATGGGGTTATAAAGATCATTACATATGATATATATACCTGATAAAGCCTCAGTATGAGTTTGGTTTCAAGTAGGTTTATTTTTATTGGCATCGGTAGGCTTGAGCATTGGATCATGTGCTTAGGAGATCCAAGGATATATAAAATGCCCTGCCCACTGTTTGGAAAATCAGTCTATTTGGAATCTTTCTTCCAAAACTTCCTTATGTACTGCCAGAATTGCTTTTCCAATTTCTTTTTTTCTTTTTTTTCACTACAAGATCACATTATATTGTAACCAACAACACTGACGTATTAAGATATAAAAACTTCATGAGTTAAGAATTTTTAAGACAAGCTACCCATACATCTTCACAGCTAGTGAGATATGATTTCATTGTTGGAAGCCACATACCAGTGGGAAATTACCCCAAATAACATAAAGGCATTGTGTCTGATACTAAGGGAGAGAAATAACTAAATAATAATGCAGGCAATAAGCCTTGAAGGTACAGCCACTACCGATTTTAGCTGAGAGCATTTCTTACTCTCAGGTTCATTAAATAGGATATCAACAATGAGAACTATACCAAGAGATCTAGTTTTTGGCAACAAAGCAATTTCTGTGGCACTGAAATCAGGCATGTGCCACAGGCCCTTGCTGGATTCCTAGTACTTTCACCTAATTGCAATTTACTGGAGCAGAAGATTAATTAATTGAATGCATTGTTAAGCATCTTTTGTCTTTGATAATTTTTTGCTGTTTATGAATAGTTTGAAACTTTCTGGCTAAAAGAAGTTCTCAAGTATCTTTCATGCAAAGCCTTAAGAACAGAAAGCTTTCTGCTCTGCAGAGCACTAGCGACCCATGTCCCAAATATTTGGTCTCCAAGACTCAAACTGAGCACACAGTGCCACACCTCCACTGGCAGGAACCTTGAGTGCCTTTCCAGGGCTTTAAGGGGATATGCTGCTTGAATCCAAGCCCTGTTGGGGTATTTGGACAGGCCAGGAATCCTTGGTGCAGAGGTCCCTCTCCTTTCATTGGGTGCAGTGTCCATGCCGAGGCCTCCACTGCTGGGTTGTGGCTGCATTGCAGTGCTGTCTGTGCCTGCTCCCACACCTCCCTGACCCTGAGCCTGACATGCAGACTGACACTCTGCCTTCACTACACACCTGGCTTGTCTCCATGGACTCACTGGGCCTCACCAGGCTGTGGCTGACCCTCTTACCAATTCCAGATCTGATCCTCACCCTCAATTGTTCGTTCATGACTGCCCATGGGTGAGAGCCCAGCCTTGCCTCCTGGCCATGCCCCTTGGCAACCAGCTTGCCTGCCTTAGCCAAGGTGCTTGCCCTCACCACTCCCTTAAACACAGACTTCTGTAGACCAGAATTCCAGCTCTGGTGAACTTTTAGGAACAGTGACTCAAACCGTGTGATGACATTTGAAGAAGGAGCATGAACATGACTCATAAATTGACTTCTTGTTAGAGCAGGTAGTCACAAATATCTAAAATATCTAAACAATGCATCTTCTTGGTTTTTCTGTTTATATTCAGTAATGACAACAACTCAGAAGTCCTATTCTCAGAGATGACTTAAAAATAGCTCACATTTATTCCAGTCAAGTATTTTGAAAGGAATCTAATTTACAGAGTTTTCAAGATGCCATTTATAAAGGGATGATCATGATGGCAATTTTTCAAGTTTGGATCCTGCAGCACCCAACTCAGCCTTGTGAATTAACAGCCTTAGCATGCAGTGGGTTCAGTGTTCCCTTTCCAACTCTGAAATTTCAGTCTGTAGAAACTCGTGTAAATACCATATATTTAACTGAACAGACCCTCAAATTCTTATTCTTACATGCTTGAGAAAGACAGGGATGTGTGTCTCTGTGTTTGTGTGTCTGGGTGTACACAGGCGCATGCAGGCATGCATCTTTCCATGCACAAATAAAGGGTAGACAAACGAGCCTCCTCAACCAAATCTATTGTCTGCAGCCAATTACAAATAGCACCAATTATTCCTGCATTGAGGCATGGGCAAAGTTTAGGAGAATTCTCAGCTGGGAGAAGAAACTCACAATGTATAAATATGCAGAAGAGGTGTATTAACTGCTTCATCAGCTTTAGGAAACTGCAACACCTGAACAACATTATCTCCCTGCTTACTTCACAGTACTGCGCAGCAAGAACGTACTTTGCTTTAAGGCAGCTAAGAAGTAACCAAAAAAATAAGGTATATTGCTTTTAAAGGAAAGGAAGAATTGAAGTACCCACCTATTAATTATTAGATATACACGGCCATTGACTTTGGCATGGCTATGAGGTGGGAGATGAAAGCACAGGATGAAAATGGGAAATGAATTAGAGAGAGAAAAGAAAGCCGTTAAATAGGAACTGAACACACTTTCCTGTCTACCAATGTGTTATGGCACATTGTCATAACAATGTACACTCTGAAATTTTAACATACACCATGCAATGAAAAGTCTAGGAAGCTTAAAAATGCAACTCTTAGATATTTAGATCCTATGCAACTTCAGTCAGAACTACAGATAATTTTCATAGTCCTCAAAATGTGAGAACAGCCTTTACTGCTTTATTTGAAGTAAGCCTTAGAATACCACCAATTTTTTAAATATTTTTTTTCTTTTCAAAAAAATATATGTAAAGGTAATTATGGCAGAGCATCATAACAGAGAAATTATCTACCCCACCACCTTTATCTCTGACATCCCATAATTCATGGTACAGCAAGGAAATGGGTTTGGAAAGTCCTAGTTAGAGAATTTTTCTTTCTCTTGCAGATGTCCAACTGTGACAATCAGTTCTGACACTTTTATAAATAGTGAGAAGTGCCTCACTCTGCCAGTTCCAATGTGCCAGTTTCTGTGTCCTCTCTTTGCAGCTGGCAGACCCTTACTCTTCAACTCACTCTGCAAATTTTGCTCATGAGAAGCTGCATTTTAATAAATGAACATTCTTAGCAATTTCAACAGGACTCTTCAGTTACACACAACTGTAGTACTGTAATCACACCTGGCAGTTCAAAGGCAGATGGAGGAACTGGATATGCTTTCTTTATTGCTTTCATGACCAGCTCTCAGCTGCTGTGATTATTTTAAGAAGTGTACTATTAAAAGGACTGAGTTCTGTCTTGTTACTCAAAATAAAGATTCTGTTTGTTTATTTAATTTTTTTATTTTGTTGCCAAAGGTGCAGCATAAAAGCAGTTTAAAAAGATAAAGCATTTGTTAAGTGAATGCTAGTGTCCCCAAAGCAAAAAAGGAAAATTAATTTTTAGTAGCTTTGAGAGAAAACTGCACATATATATGAATCTTGGGTCTGTTTTAATTGCCCCTGCAACTTATTGCTAGCATTACTCTTAAGCTGAAGATGGTTGTTGTGTTAGTTCTTATCCAGCTTTATGCATCATCAATACAAACATCAGCTGTGGTCTTATCGTGAAGCTTTGAACTATAAAGTCAGATGAGGCTCAATAGTGATTTATTGCATGAAGAGAAGAAAAGAGATGGATTTTCATATGCCAGACAGTGTTAGTAGGAGTACAAACCAAGAAAACTGCTCTGACTGGGGCATTGATCATAATAGTTAAAGCTTCTCAGGAGGAACAAAGGAGATATTTGTGATTTTGAAAATACTGCAAAATGGCAAATGTAGCACATATGAAACATTTAACAGTTAAAAATATTTAACTTCTTATGTGACTACTTAATACAATCTAGTAAACATTTAGACTCAAAAAAATAGCATTCTAATGCCAAGATAAAAAAGCTGATGATATCACATGTTCCTCTTCATCTGTGACTTTAATAAAAAGCTTGGTACGACAATGAATGTCCACTTTCAGCATGATATCTCAAGGCTATTTATTTCTGGCAAAAATGTTTGCTCACAATGCATTAAAACATTTTGTTCTTCACCATCAGCAGTTCCATCCTTTGGGAATAAAGTGACTTTAGTCACAGTGATCCTCTTCATGCCACCATTTGGAAAGCTGTATAATATTCTTGTATCTTTCACGTGCAATGGAAAGATTTTCAAGTAGCGGTTGCGCAGGCAAAGTGAACCCATCAAAATCCTACGAGTGCCTCAGGGTCTTTTTGTTTTTATTCTGTGTCTATTGGATCACACTAGAAGGGAGGTGGAAACTTCCTTTGTTACTCAGCACAAACTGAGTGCAAACTTTGGGCTGCCAGAGAGCTTGCAGAGTTACTGCAATCTGTAAAGCATTCCCCCAAATGCTTGAGCCTAGGAAAAGCCCCATTTCAGATTGGACACATATGTGGGCTCTGTTTTCAGGACCTGGCCAATTCCAAGCTCTTAACATGTACCTACTACTGCACAAAAGTCCACTATGGGCAAGGGAAATTTGCTCATAGGCCATTACAAAAGCACCCTTGAATCTACCATCACATTTAGCAATTCAAGAAGAGCAACAGGAGAGCTGTTACAAAGACAGACATTTAAAAATTAAGTTTAATCCCCCCCACATCTTTATTAGGAAATTTTATCAAGTTTGATCAGTTCTGGTCTTAGCAATTATTTAAATATGGAAATTGGAAGTATTCCATAGAACTGGAGCTTATTCTCATGGCACAAACTTGTACCATACACTGTGAAGTAGCTTCATGTCGACTTGAATGTATGAAAAATAATTGAAATGCTTTTTAAATCTTGCATAACGTAGAACATAATTCCATGTTAAGTAATTGGCATCATTCCCTGTGGCATTATTCCCTGTGGTCTATGTGGTGTAATGCAGCTAGTCCCAGTTCATAGAAGTCCAGCTGAGACACACCTATCACTAGACAGGTGAACATTCTAAAAGTGGGGTCTAAATTAATTGCTCTCTTCAAAGAATGAACGTAATTGTCATTGCATAATATAACACTATGTACTACAAAACCATTTCTCTCTCTCATACTCCTGGAGGATCCTAGGCCAGACTGGTTTTTACACAGGAAAATATGTAAGAACCGAACACTGGAAAAGTGATGTCCCAGATTCACGAAAAAACGCTAATGAATGTCTAGATGAAATCACCAAATGTCTAGCACAGCCAAGAGTCAGTACTATGAAAAATAACCACAAATTCAGAATTCTTCTATTTCTGAAGATCAACTTTACAAAAAGGCCTAACTGTTCAATGCAAATGTGGTGTTTTCCACAGATATCCAAATCTTCATGTGGATGTCAAAATGGATGTTGAAACAAAAGAAGTGACCCAAAATAAAAGCTGTATTTCTTATTACTGACACATACAACAGGAACACACATACAAAAGGGCACACACAGTAATTAACCTAACTTCCAGTAAAGGTCAAAGCCAATTAAATAAATATATAAATGTCATTAGTACCTCT
Source organism: Molothrus ater (assembly GCF_012460135.2). Taxonomy (NCBI): domain Eukaryota; kingdom Metazoa; phylum Chordata; class Aves; order Passeriformes; family Icteridae; genus Molothrus; species Molothrus ater. The sequence goes on along the minus strand of NC_050478.2, from coordinate 101,215,574 downwards.
GAAAATGTATCTTAAAATGAAAAAGTTCAATATGTAGGGGAAAATGGGGAGAGACAGATACTTTGGTCGTAGTGGGGTGCTGGATACTGTGCACTTTCTTTTTAAGCCAGCTGGTCATAGCAAAGGCAAATAATATCTACCAAAAAGTGAGCATTACAAGATAGTCAGAAACAGCATTTCCATACAGATAATCAATAGCTGAATTTACTTTGCTTCTTTACCTGTAAATAGTGTTGTCCTGTTTGCTGGTTACAGCTTTTAAATCAGTGATCTGCAGAAACCGATCATGGAAATAGTGAAGGTGTAAGATACACACCAATAGGAAGGAGGTGGGGATAAAGATGCGTGTGAATAGATCAGCCACAGAAAACTGTTTTAAGCCAAGGTCCTCTAGTCTGGAAAAAAAAAAAAGCATTCCACTAAGGCATCTTTTCACACAAAATATTCTTTCCATGAGACATTTCTACAAATTATTTCCAATAGAAAATAAGGGGATGGTACTTTTTGTGTGGTTTTGGTTTCTAAAATTCTCCCAAACTAGCAAGTTTTACAATGCAAGTATCCTGTGTTCAGACTCAGTAATGTAGAGAGGTACTGTAAAAGTACAGTCAAATGAACAAACTCTGCCACAGATCTCTTGAATCAGATGAGTTTTCTCTGACTGAAAGTCCTGCACTGGAGATCCACTTATATTGCTTATACTTTCAGTGTAAGCTTGTCTTGAGAAATGCCCAACTCATCATAAGGATGAAGAATCCCAATGCTCCTTATTAGCTGGAAAGCAGGTTCACTTTCATCAGTTCTAAACATCTTGCAGATCTACCCTTAATCTTTCCCTGGATCTGGTTCCTATGGTTGAAGTGGTGAAGAGAAGTATTGGCACTGTATTGAGAACATAAGCAATCCAAAGGCCTAAGCAGCCAATTGGAGAAAATACAACTCTGAGCTCCTCTCTTGGTTTTGCTCAGTTCTATGGTTATACCAATAAATCTATGGCTTCATAACTGAGTGCCTAAAATCAGCTATGCCTGAGAATGGCTGCATGATGTTTTTCTCCCATAAGAAGAAAGACTTCTCTTAGATCCTTCCATCACACTGAACTCAGATAAAAGATACAAATAAAAAATTAATCAAAACCACTCACTTCCTTTCATCCAGGCCTGTCATGTTCTTCCACAACCCAGGGAATGACTCAAACTGGTATGTGTAGATGAAGATAAGTACCAACATTGTGTAAACAACCACTGACATCCAGAAGTACTTTAAAATCTTTCTCCACCATTCATAGTGTACCTGAAAATCACACACTAAAGATGCTGACACAAGCTGAAGGCAAAGACACCGATAAAAATATTGACAACATTGTACTGTCAAACAAGAATAAAGAACACTATTTTTCCCAGCTGGTCTGAAGTAAGCAATGATTACCAAGTGTCAGGCACAGATTTTTGAGTTAGTTTTTACTCCTGATGCAAATGCATTTAAGTAAAGACTTTTGTGCAAAAATGTCTGATGAGATATGGGCCATAGACACAACGTCAGGGACAGCTTCAGCCAGCTAATTTCATCACTATTAGGAGTAGAAAGTCCAGGAGAAGAGGGACTGCCATGCTCATTGGGGTGTGGAAGCAGTGTGGACCAACTGTCATAAAAACTGGTGGCTATGTAGAATGTGCATAGACTCAGAATTTTCCACAAAGGTTCCAAAGCTTATGGTGAAGTGGCATGCCAGAGGTGTGCATTGTATCTAATTTACATGCACTTTGCCTGTCACTATAACCAAAAAAAACAGAGGAAAATTAGTCTTAATCCCTTCAAATGGCCTTATTCTGTTGTGCTTAACTAAAGAACAAGTTCACTGTTCATGAATTCTATTTGGTTTTTTCTTTATTACCAAGCTAAAAGTACGAACAGTCCTATTCAAGGATAAAATTCAGTTAACACAGTTCTCCCTTACCTGGTAGAGGGCCACACAGAAGAGGAACAGTACCATGTAGATGATTTTGTACATGACAATTGTACCCTCAAAGCTGACAAAGAAGAACATGCCCCCACAGACGTAAATCCAGTACTTGATTAACATAGCCATCACCAGCTTCCCCAAGACTTTCATAATATCCTGTTCATCCTCCTCCTCTCCCTCCTCCTCCTCTTCCTTCTCCTCTTCCTGTTCTTCTGACACTTCTCCCTCCTGCGACTCCTCTTCTGCAAACACAGAGTCACATTTGGCCTGTCTCTTCTGGGGACTTTTAGTAAGAATTTAAATGGGTGGAAAGTAAAATCTCTGCACACAACACAGAAACTTAAAACTCAATATTCACAAGAGACTGTAATTCCTAATCATGCATGCCTCCAGAGCAAGGAAAAGGGTTGTAACTTTGTGTGAGCTTAAACCTGCTGCTGGAGCCATAGGGCACATGGCTATACATCCTTACCAGACACCCACCTTCTCTTTGTCTGAAATGTCAGCAGCTTTAGTGGAAAATTAGAGCTTAAGGGTTGCATAATGGATAACAGCCAAAACACTTTCCATATACTCTTATACTCTCGAGTAAGCAACATTTTGAATTGGAAAACAAAGAGACCACCAGCACCACCAGAAACCTCTCGAGTTTAAACTCTCATCTTGAGTTCCAGCCTCCTGTCTTGAGCTTCATCCTTTAGATAATATTGTGTTTATCCTCAAAACCACAACCAAGGGAAAACATTAACATAAACCCAAAGAAGCTTAAAAAATAGAAGTGCTGCACTAACACTGCAGTTTTTCAAAAAAGCTACCATTTATCCAGGTTTTTGTGCTGCACCTGGGCCAGAAAAGAAATGCTGCTTTGGCCTTATGAAGAGTTCAATATTCCCCAGTTATTAACCCTATGAAGAATGTGGAGATCAGGGTAAGTGACCCCCAGCAGCAAGTACATGTGCAAGTACCTAGATAACAGGGCTTGCCAGAACCATAGTACAGTTGTTTTTCCTTCCACTGAGAGCAATATTGAAACTTCACCATCAAAAGGCTTGCCCACTCCTTTTGTCCCACTCACCATCCCCCTCCTCAGGCTCTTGCCTTGAAAATCCTTGTAGTACAGCTTTGACATTGATCAGATGTTTTACTGAGACAAGGATTGTAATTAATCAGAGACAAAACCACACCACTGCTTCCAGGGCTCACTTTCTATCATTTCAGTGCATTGAACTTTTTCAGTTTAACATCCAGAAGAGAGAGAGAGGGCAAGGAATGTTTGAAGGAACATGCAAAAGAAAGAACAGGTCACTGAGTTATTAGGCAAGCTGAATCTATAAAAGTAAACTTTGCTCTCAGGTGTGCTTGAGCCCCTGCACTGAAAAAACATATCCTTTTTTTCCCACTGAAATTTGTAGTTTAACTTCTGTGTCTGTAAAAGAGTTTATGCACCAACACAACTTTCAAGGAATTTAGCAACTTTTCCTAGGTAAACTCATCTCCTGTGGTTAAACTTTAAGGCAATTAATCCCCTGGTTTGAGTTGGGAACACAGCAGTAGACTGATCATTTGAGTTTCATGATCTTTCTGAAATGAGTCATTTTATAACCTTCCAGTAAAGAACATTTTATATGAAGTTCTAAAGCTTAAAAGTGTTTTACTTCTATAGCTCAGAGATAGCTGCACATAGATTTTGTAATATCTTTCTTAGCTAATAACAGATACCTTGCTAATTGCTTTCAGCATCAGAGAAACGCAGTAACTGGAACTTCTATCATGACTGAAGGACTAAATTGGATCTGGCTTTACCTTTTTCTTCATTTTCTTCACTTCCAACTTTGACCTCAGATAAAGTAGCTTCTTTTAGCCGAAGTGCTTTCTGTTCAGTGAGGTGTTGCCTAAGCAGTAGCCAGAAAGTAATTGTGAAAAGAATCTGCAAACAAAAATCAAAACAAAACCAACAGACTAATTGTATATCCTATGTCCTACTGATACAAGCATAGGTTTTCACAAATTTTGCATGCCTTTGTTTTCTCTGTCTCTGAGAAAATGGCAGCAATGGCAGAGGTGTCAAAGTGCATCTTATGGCAAGTTATGTTATTTAGGAAACATCCTGCATTACAGACAACTTGGCTTCATTTGCACATTTTCATTTCTTAAAGATATTCACTTATACGCATCTATTCCTATCCTGTTTTATTCAGTTTTTAACTACTGTCCTATAAGTTTAGGGATCTTCTTATTATGCCTTGATTGATATAATTACCATTTGTTGTGTTTTTGTTCATTTTTTACCCTTTACAGGGAAGAAGCATATGCAAGAGTGTGTTGTCATTATCATGATTTTGTACATCATAAATATTTTGATTTAGGAGGTTTGTTACTTCAGGTGCTTAAACACAGTTAATTTAAAGATCCATTTTTTGGTATGTCTTGCAGATACAGAAGACCCAGTTAATGGAATATGCTTTGTATTTGCAAAGAGCTGAGATAGCTCTCAGCTATCTCAGAGCTGAGATAGCCCTCAATTCTTTTAAGAGCTTCAAGAGATGTTAATTCAGTAACTGCAGGATACCTTAGAAGTAAATGGATTTCTTTAATGAAGAGTGCAATTCTGTGTGTTGCAAAAAGCTACATTCAACAGCTTGCAATACCAAGAGTTGGACAAAATTTAAAAAACATGATACCTGTTGTCACACACTTGATTTTATGTTTGCTCTCTGCAAAGTTTTTGCTAATTTTCCTTCACAGAAGGAGACTTATTTCACTACATAGCTAGAAGAACAGAAAATTTCAAAGAAGAAGCACGTAAGAGCCAAATATTTGCACACAATAGAATGGCAAGGCCAGTGGTACAGTGTATTTTTTTTTTCTAATGCACAAGACCTTAATGGGGAAAAGGATTGCTCCCAGGAGATGGCTTTTTTATTGACATTGCTGCTAACACTGAGCCATGGCAGCAGATTGTCAGTCTGTGTGACTTGTCACAGTTCCCCAGATACCTACTGGAGCTCTAGCTTTTCCAACACAAACCTTTGATATTGTAAAAAAAAGACTTTCTTCTGCAGTGATTAGCTCTGACTTCCTGCCACATTTACTCCCTTGTTCTACTCGGCATTTCCACAGCCAGAGCTGGCTCTAAGAAAAGTCTTGAAGGGTTGCAGATGAAAGAAATGCTTTTAGTCACCTTTTACAGTATAGATTTTATCTCATTTTCAGACCAGGAAACACATATAGCATGCAGGCACTTATGCAGAAAGAATTACAGTACACTTTCTGCAGAATACAGCATCTAGTCTCCATTTAAATTCAACCATTATTCAAAGGACTTTAAAATAGGAATAAAGAGGGGTACAGAGTTACTAGCAGATAAACTGCTAAAGAGAGACTGATGGACAAGGCTAACAAGCAAAGGGTGCCTGGGGTGATGTGAACAAAAGGAAATACATAATCAGCAAAACAGGGCTTATACAGGGTCACTGCAAGCATTTGTATATATAATCAAGGCAATTACTTCAACACAGCCTTACAGGGAAACCTGCCAGATTCTTTCTGGGAAAACAGCATGTCAGGTACCCTTCTCAAGTGCCTGTAAACTTGAGCCCTGCAGCATGGTGAACAAACCCAAGCAATCAGAGATCTCTGTGCAGGGCTGTGGTCTTGTTGGCATGAGAGAGACAGGGTGTGATGCCTTGAATATTTGCAATACAGAGCTACAGGCTCCTTAGGAAGCACAGGCCCGAAAGATGCAGAGGTGAGGTTGGGATTTGCACAGCAACACAGCTGGAATGTATAGACTCTGCCTGCATGCATAGACTCTGCCTGGCCATGCATGCACAGACATGGTTAGAAAAGTCAAGCCTGAAACTGAGTTTGGCAAGGCACATCAAGCAACAAGATTTTGCTTCTGTACATGCCTCAGCAAAAAAAGGGAGGCTAGGGAAAATCTAGGCCCCGATGACTGGGGCGAAGGCCCTGGTGACACAGGGCATGGAAGAAACTGAGGTAGCAAATGCCTTCTGTGCCTCAGCCTTTGCTAGCAAGACTGCCCTTAGGAAACACAGTTCTTGGAGACCATGGAAAAGTCTGAAGCAAGGATGAGTCTTCCTTTGGTGGAACAGGCTTGGATCAGGGAATATTTAAAGAAAGTGGACGTACATAAGTGCATGGGTCCTGATGGGATGTGCCTAGGAGCTGGCTGGTGTCACTAGTAGAGGTTACTCTCAATGATATTTGATCAAATGTGGTGATGGGAGAATTGCTGAGGAAAGCAAATGTCACTCTTCTCTTCAAGAAGTTCAAGATGAAGGATCAAGCCTGGACAACCTCACTTCAATCTCTGGGAGGGTGATAGAGGTGAGATGTTGGAAAAGGCTTCCTAGAGAAGCAGTGGATGCTCCATCATTGGAAGTGTCCAAGGTCAGGCTGGATGGAACTTTGAGCAACCTGATCTAGTGAAAGATGTCCCTGCCTATGGCAGGGGGTTGGACTAGATGATCTTGATAGGTCCCTGCTGACCCCAAACCATTTTGTGTTTCTAATGTGATGGAGGAGCTAATCCTGAAAAACATTTCCAGGCAAATGAAGGATGAGAAAACCATCATGAATAGTCAGAGTGTATATGTTCAGAGGAAGCTTGACCAGCTTCATAAACTTTTATGATAAAATGGGGGCTGGATGAGCAGACAGTGAGCTGAACTGAAAACTGACTGAACAGCTGAGCTCAAAGGGCGATGATCAATGGCATAAAGTCTACTTGGAGGTCAGTTATTAGCAATGTGCCCCAGGGGTCAATACTAAACCCAGTCTTGTTCAACATCCTCATTTTTAATACAGATGATGGGGGAGAGTGTACCCTCACCAAGTTTACTGATAACGCACACCTGGGAGGAGTGGCTGATCCACCAGAGGGTCATGCTGCCATCCAGCAGGACCTCGACAGGCAGGAGAGAGGGGCTGGAGAGAGGGGCCAGGACATCAGGGCATTCAAGAAGGTGATGTACAAAGTCCTGCACCTGGGGAGGAAGAACCAGCTCATGTACCATTAGGTGTTGGGGTCCAATCAGCTGGAGAGTAGTTTGGCAGAAACAGCCTGTAGATCCTGGTGGACAACAAGTTACAACTAAACCAGCAATGTGCCCTCATGACAAAGAATGTTAATGGCTGCATTAGGAGGTGTTGACAGCAGGTTGAGGAAGGTGATTCTTCTTCCCTACTCAGCACTGAGAGGTGAGGCCACAATTTGAGTGCTGTGTCCTGTTCTGGCACCCCAGTACAAGAAAAATGGATGTACAGGAGAGAGTCCAGCTGAATGGCCATGAAGGGACTGGAACATCTCTCCTATGTAAAAGACAAAGCTCAGGAGGAATCTCATTCAATGTCTATATATATCTAAAGGGAGGCGTGAAGAGGCTGGAGCCAGACTCTTTTCAGTGGTACCCAGTGATGGGACCAGAGGCAATAGGCACAAATTGAAACATGGGCCATTCCCTCTGAACATCAGGAAACACTTTTTTCCTGTGAGGGTAATTAAGCACTGGCACAGGTTGCCCAGGATGTAACAAGGGTTTCCACTCATAGGGATATTCAAAAACCATCTAGGCATGGTCCTGGGCAATCAAGATGGCTCTGTTTGAGAGTTGGACCAATGACCTCCAGAAGTCTTTTTTGGCTTCAACTATTGTGTGATTATGTGAAAGCTATGGAGTACATTTAATTCAGCTTAAAAAACCCCATTAAACACCTAATGGCTTTATGGATGTGGCCAAATCACTATATACACACACCAACTTCTTTTCTTGACAGTATCTGTTTTTAGACAAGATGCTTGATGATATAGCCAATAAGAAATAATATCAAAGGGAATGAAGTATTAAGACAGTTAAAATTCCTTAGAGATTTATGAAGTCATTAAAAAAAAAAGTAAACTTCTCTTGCAGAACCCCTTGAGCTTTATCCTTCTTACCAAACTAACCCTACTGTTACAAGACAAATAATACAGCACTCACTAACTTTTGAATGCATTAAAGACCCAGGAATGGTTGTCCAAAAGGTATTGCCAACAAGGAAGATGTCGTACAGAATCAACTTAAATTGTAATTAGGGGTCACAAGGGAAGTGATCCACTTAGCACAAGGGGAGCAGTGCCAACTAGATGCACTCCCTGAGATGCCCCTCTTGGGTGCTCTAGGAAAAAAACATCCTCTTTTTGCTCAGTCCCTTCTCCAGGAGAAAAATTGCAGAATGAAATGCTTTTTCAAGACATTAAAAAAAAAAATCTGTCATGCACTGGGGCCAGCAAATTCTCTTGGTTCTAACCTAAAATGGACTTCAACTCATGCTGATTCAGGTGTAAGGATAAAGAATTAAACCTCAGGCACCCACTGCTATGTGCTGCTGCTTGTGCCAAACCATTAGGGAGTGAGTAGTATTGGTAATTGCAATGACAACACAGTTCCAGTTGCCATCACAGTCACAGACAGAGCTGACATCCCATGGGTATTAATCTAGAGAATCAAATAACATCTGGTTTTGAATTCAGTTTATAAAACCAAACAAGTGAGAAATTTCAATTCACCAAGTACTTTCTACAGAATTATCATGAAAACTTAAAAGGTGTCTGAACCATTTGCTCTAGTATTAGCTTAATATGCAAGAAGCAGTTTTCTGAACACTCTTTCTAATGACTTACCCTTTACTTTAGAATTGCTGCTGAATACTGTAGATGCACTCTTAAAGAAATGTCAAGAGATCCATATTTTTATCACAATATACTTTGTGGTTTCATAAATAAATCTCAACTGTTTGTTACACTTACCTTTGATGCCAGCTCCCCAGGTTCTTTTCTTTTTAAAAAACCAGATACTTGAGGAAGTTCATCATTCTTGAGCTCAATACTCCATATATACTGTAATATTAGCAGTAAATTTCCATAAAAAACCATGAATGGTGAACTGATCATGGCGTATTTCCTTCGGTCCCGAATCATCCACAATGTGCAAGACCAGATCAGTAATACAAAAGTCAACCAGCTGTGATATGTGATGCTCCATGCCTTGTGGAGGGAGGAAAGAGAGGAAAAAATGTCCACAGATGGATTCAGGAACAGCACAGATGCAGATTCCCAGTTACACTTCATTCACATATTTTAATTTTCATCAGACTCTCACCCACATTAATCACCTACTGGACCAGCTTAAATAAACCCCTTGGAGAACCTGCAGAAAGTAGATTCTGAGGGCAAACCCTTGATGCATTAGCTGCACTTTGTAAGCAGACTCATTGCCTCTCATTACACCAAACTAAAAGAGATGGAAAATAAAAATTAAAGTTTGAGCACAGAATTTTTTCTTGCAAATCAGCAGCAAAGAATTCAGAGTAGGAATGGCAAAACAAAATCAATAGGTACTGCATTGAAGGCCTTTGACAGCATTACAAAACATTAACTCAATACTGCTCTAGCTTTTGTGGAATCAGTTTAAAATGGAAAGCTATGGTGTGCACCCACCCAACCTGAAGAACATTTAGTCTACAGTAACTGTGGTAGATTACCTGAATACTCAACAACTACAGAACATTTTCTACAGCTTTCAGAAGTCTGTTTTTGAAAACTTCTCTATTAAACACTGAAGAAAAGGATTTAGGGGGTTTAAGTGTTTTTATCTACATTATATTATTGATTTAGGACTAAATTTAGCTGTGTATCTGCTGCTATAACTGTGGAGCAACTGTCAATAAAGCATTAAAAAAATTATTAAACATTAAGAATATTTCTATCAGGTTAGCTTAGCCCTCCAGGAAATTGTGTCTTTTAAGGGTATGTGAAAAACACTGATATGCTACTTCTCCATCCTTGTCTGAGAAAATAGCTTACACTTTGGCTGTAGTATAAACGGAATTTCCATCAGAGCATACCACAAGTAAATTCATAAATTAATTTGAATCACATAAAATCAGAATATGTCATGAAGATAAAAGCTAGCAATAAACTACAAGTAAGTTCTTCAAATATATACTCTCCTTTTATATTGAGAGATATAACCCTGGGACTTTATTAAAAGGGAAATGCAAACCTGGTCTGGTAGGTGTCTCTGCCCAAGGCAGGGGGTTGGAACTAGATAACTTTTAAGATCCCTTCCAACCCAAAACATTCTATGATCCTTAGATCATAGAAGTACATGAGTTTAAAAAATAGGAAAAAAAATTGTGTCAATATGAAAATAACTAACTAATTGCTGATATCTCAAAATGCATCAATCCAGATCCATATTTTGCACAAGGAGCCTGCCTTATTTACAGGGGAAACTTTTTCTGTTAAAAGACAGCCAATAAAGTTTGAAACTTTATGCAAACAAGAGGCAGCCAAGGTAATTTGTTTTACCGTTTTTAATGCAAAATTGGGCCAAGAAGCTTTATGGTTAATTTCATCATAGTTGAAACTTCTCCAAAACAGTAAAAGCAAAGATTGCATTGGGAATATAGAAAGACATCTAATCATTATGTGGAAACCTTGGTATAATGCAGCTCAAAGTATTTGCAACAAGTAGGCTTAAAAACAAGCAGCAGCATGAAAAAGAGAAAGACGGGTAATAAATAAAACAACATGAAAGTCTGCCTTGGCACAAAGTTGTATTTTCCTTGAGATCTTTCTGTGTCAATACAGGAAACCAGACTTTACAAATCCTTTCTTCTCAGAGAGTCATTGGATGCATGCATTGCCTGAATTAGGAACCATATTTTTACAGTTTTCTATATCAGTATGACATACATTAATTTTACATGTAAATTTTTGAGTGGTGCAAACACATGACAAACCTGCTTGTGTAAGAACTTGGGAATCAATAGAAAACTGAGACCCAGTGGTTTTTTGGTATTCAACAGAAAACAAAGCCTGGGGCTCTCAGTCCTGGAAATGTGTTGTCCTATTTAAAGGTGTGCAACAGTCCTAGGAATTATACATTAATAACCTAAAATGGGCTCAAAATTATGCAGACACCATCTTGATATTTTTTAAGCCTGATACAAAGACTTGCTGAAAACCAACCAATGAGACTACTTTCAGAAAAACATGGAGAAGACACTTTCATAAAATCAGCAGCATTCTTTTTGTTGCTAGTACTTACCATCATAGCTATCAGAGCACAAATGTAGCTTTGTTTCATGATAAATTGAAACACAGAGACTAGGGCATGCAATTTAACATTTTCCTTTTCCTCCTGAGTAACCTCCTCTTCTTCTTCTTCCTCCTCCCCTTCCTTTTCTAAGTAGAAAAAGAAATTCTTATTTGCAATCCATGCTGGTGTAAAGATAGTACATGCATCCTCTCCTGAAATTACTTTGCTTGCAATCACTCTGATGTCTACTCCAAATCACTGGGTTGGTAGGCAAAGTATTCTGGATGGTAACACTTGGACCCCAGTTTACAAAACTGTTGTATGGGTATCCATCATTGCAAGGTGACAGCAGTTATTTAATTTAACAGGCCAAAGAGCTTACCAAAATGACAAGAAATGCTACAGGCAGTGACTGACGACACAGAATATGAAAAACACACGGAAAAAATGACAATTCCTAGGCCATTTACTACCTGACATGCCATCCGAGGGCTCCCACTTGTACTGTGGTGTGGAGTACACGTCTGCTTTGGCTGGGCCATTTTCTAGTGGCAGTGCAGGGTGGATGGTGTGATAGTCAGCAGGGTTCCCGTTCACTGTCACCAGCAGCACCTGCCAGGACACCGGAGAGAGGCAATGCATTTATTGTGGCTCTCAGAGGAGTGGGACTCCTACTTCTGTGTTTTGCTACTCTTGGAGTGCCAATGTTAAAAGAGGTTAGCGGGCAGCTGCAGTTACTTCCAAGAAACTGATATGTTATAGTCGTGTTGCATGCAAGAGTAACACAGAACAGCTTCCAAAATTTATTATTTATTATTAATCGTCAGATTTTTATGTCATACCAATAGAAGTAACTTAAAAATCATTCTTCTTCTTCTTAGGCAAACTACTTCATCAGGATTTTCAGACTTCAGTTCACATCTAGTTATTTCCAGTAGTTATTAAAATAATGGCTATAAATGACTTTCCAATTTGAATTTTTAGTGGTGAGATCTACATTTGCAGCTGTTAATAAAACCACTTGTGGTAGTCATTGTTATTGATTGCACATTTTTATCACTTAGTAGTGCTAATTCAACACTTTTTTTCATTCTTTTATACTTGTGACTTCAATTTCAGCCCTTGTGCTTGTTTGAATAAGGGCTCCAGCAATCACAACCATCAATATCTTTCCTATTGGCAGAAATTCACACATGCTGCGGGTGAGTGATGGCAATACGTGCTCAAGACTGACTTCTGCTCAGGCTGTGAGACAGGAGCATATCTTGCTTGTCAAAACTATTCGCAGGCATGTGCAACAGCCTGTGAACTGTTTCAGAATAGTATCTGGGTTATGTTCAGTCATATCCAGCTCCACCAAGTACAGGCCGTGGAGCACGTTTAGATTAGGCTATAGATGCTCCTAAAATTCATCTTCATCTCCATTCTCCCGTGGGTGCTAAACAGAGGGGACGTTTCTGCTTTCAGAGTCTGCTAAGGTCTGTAGCAGTCAAGATAAATGGATCATTTGCTGTCTGTTCAAATAAAGACTTGGATTTTCTGTAATCTGCAAATTGAACTCATATGTGCTGTCGGTCATGCGTTAAGGGCCTCAGCATTCCAACACGAATGAAATTAAAAAATATAGCAAAGAAACTAAATCAAATTTAAAGGTGGCTTGCATTAGAAAGCATATTTTCATATCTTATTCAAACCCAATGAAATAGCAAAGATCGTTTGCCAGTTGGTACTACTACAAGCAGCTTAATTTCAAGTGATCAATCAATGGTTTCTCAGGGAAATTATTAAGGAAGCAGAAGACAATTACATTTAAGGTAATCAAGATTATAGGGTAAATGGCAGGTTAAGCATAATTCTAGAAGTTTTACAAATGTCATCTAAGGTTTTATCTGTAGGTATCATTGTTGTCTGTATTACACACATTGAGAAGAATTGCAAAATTACAAAGACTAGTAGTATACTAACATCCGATGGCTTGTATTCATCTTGGGTCATTGACAGAAGCTGCAAAAAGCAATGCAAGAACAAATTATTACAGAAGCACAGCTCAAGCATTAATAAGTCAGACTTCTTGAATACATGCATGCATGTGTGCTGACTTTTGCAGATTTGCACCAAGAAATTCAGAAAGAATTCTTAAAAAGTCAGCAGAATTGTACAATACTATAGAATTGTATTCAGTGTGCCATAGCATTGACATAATTTTACTGTATGCTCCTGTGAATTTTAAACCAGAACTGAGAAGGTTGCATTGAAATTTTGGATGCTAACTCAAAGAATTAATCAGTATTGCATTATACTGATTAACTGCTTTCTAATGTCTTTCTAATGATCCAATGCTTAAAAACTAAGTTTTTAAACAATCATTAGAATTACTACAATTATAAAAATAGTTCCAATAAAATGGTGATGCATAAAATACAATACTTTATCCATTTGCCAGCTCCTTTCCCATTACTATTACTGTAGTGGATTTCTTGGGGCTTGAGTATATGTGGCTTGAGTATATATGAATATTCATATGTCCCAAATTTGACAATAACTCAACAAATGAAATTTTGTAATGCAGCTGGTGCAGATAGGTTGTAGAGAGCTGGACCCTTCCAGGATATTTTACACAGCTGCCTAAACTGCCCTGCTTTGTATCTTCAAGAAGGACACCAGTGTGCTTAGGAGATAATCTGGCAGTCCCCAGTCACCAGTGACGGTGCTAATTAGTAGCTACAAGGCAGATCAGATCTTTACACCAGGTTTAGCTCTCTGACAGACATTCTAGCTGGTTTGCTCAAAGATAATGGCCCCAAGCCAAAAGCCAAGTCCTACACTTAAATGTGGAAACTAAAAACATGCAGCATGCTTTTCATTTACATCCTTACACTGGCTCCCGGTTTTGTTTCATTCAGTTTTACAAAATATATTCCTATCCTACTCTACCATACAGCCTTGATTTTTATATCAATCAGATATTTTATCTGATTTACATAATCACACGTGGAGATCTTACTTGCAAGTTATGTTAACACTGTAATTCAAAGTAATTGTGCAATGCAGAGACCCTTCCCCCTCCAGTCTTACTTTTCTTTCATCAGTTGTGTAGTGGCTTGCATACCACAGGCTGCGTCTCCTCTCTGCTGTCATTGGAATTGGGCTGCAGGGAATTTCTTTGTCATCCTCCCTGCTGACAGATTTCTCTTCATCAGTTGTCTGCTAAATGACAAGAAATGACAGCATTAGCTGTAGCTCTGTAAATACAATCTTAGCAGAGGAACTAACTGAAATTTCCCTTCCAGCTGGTGTTCCCTCTCCAAAGCATGTCTGAAGCACCTTTTAATGACTAATTAACCATTATTAGCCATATTACCCATAATTAGCCACCATTAGTGGCTGATAACTTGGTTTATGGTTGATCACTCTGAGATGACATTTTCAGAAACAATGACAGCTTTTCTATAACTGCTGGTTACATGACACCAGAATTACACAGATCTCCAGGTACTACCTTAGTTTACCATATAATCATACCATAATCATAAACAAATACATAAAATATAAAACCCACAAGGTGCAATGTCTAATTTTCAAGGCAGTGTATTCTATTTCAGCATCTTTGACCACTGTTCCATAATATCTTTGCTGACAAGCCAATAAGATAAGGACTTGACAAATGGAGCACAAGATGGGTGGAGAATTAGCTAAAGTGCCTTTCTCCAAGTAGGGTAAAGGCTCAAATACAAAAAGGTAGATTGCCATGAGTGGAGCTTCTCAGAGACTGGCATTAGATCTAGTCCTATTCAAAACTACCTAGATGGAATAGCACTGACATAAAATTTGTGAATGATAAAATTTGAGAACTGGGAGGAAGATAAAATAAAATAAAATTTGTGAACAGGCCAGAAGAAAGACTCACCATCCAGAGATGGGACACCAAAAACTGCACGAGGTTTAGCAAAGATAGTCCTGGAATAAACACAGCTGGAATAAATGCACATAACTGTAAAGGCTGTGGACAGACTGTGTGGGAAGCAGCTCTGTGGAACAGGCTCTGGTGCACAGCAAGCTGAAAAAGAGCCAGCAGTGGACTGCACTCCAGCAGCAAGGAAGGCAGACACGTCCTGGACTGCATCAGCCAGAGTGCTGCCAGCAGATCAAGGGATGTGATTATTCCACTGTGCCTGGCAAGTGTCAGGCCCTACCTGCTACGCAATTCTGGCATCCCCAGCTCAAGAGAGACACAGAAAATCTGGACAAGATCCCACAGAGAATTGTCAAGATGATTAGAGGCTTGGAGAAGCTGAAGGATGCAGGAATCAGGTTTTTTTCTCCAATTTACAGCAATAAAATTACAGTTTTAGAGAAGACAAGGGTAGTCTTCTCACAGGGAGAAATAGTTATAGGAGAGCAGGCTAAGGACATAATTTGCTTCGGGGAAATAACTTCTGAGTATTAAAAGGAAATTAAAAATGATATATATATTTTTTTAAATTATTTTTTCCCCTCCACCATGAGAACAATGAACCATGCAAAGATTTGGCCCTGGAAAACCTAATCTGAGGCCCTGCTCCCAGAAGAAGTTGCTTCACATGACCTTCCCAAGTTCCTTCCGACCGGGACTGTCCTATGACTCTGTGATTGTCTCTAATCCACATGGTTTATTTCTCCATCTGAGATGGCAAGTGTTGTCACTAAGCTGAGGAGGAGTGTAAACCACAGTGGGTTACAGCTTCTCTTTGATCCCTACCAGAGCCCTTCCTGCACTGTTCCTCCTGAGCAGCAGCTTGCTGGTGGCAGCTGTTCTCATTGCTTAGGCAAAATCCTCTGATGTAATAGAAGAATAAATCAGGGTGCTGGGCAGAGGTCTGCACAGCTACCCATGAGAACAGGACATCCAAACATCCCAGCTCATTTTGAAACTCTCCTCATTCCAATCCTAGCAGCAAGGTCCTATTTTTTACTTGACTTAGATAAGCAATGATCATTAATTTAGTTTCTCTTCTCAGAGGAAATGGTAGCACATTTCACGTATGATTGCATATTTGTATTTGATAGCAAAAGGGCATTCCTAGCAAAACTGTTAGATGAAATAAACTGTTTCTGTGCTTAAAATACTTGCCACTGCCATTTGAAACTTTAATATAAATATGAACCATAACGAACTGCTTATCAAAGGCATTTAGTTTGGCACCAGGGTGACAAAAACAATACAAAAGACCTAAGACACACACAATCATTTTAGTAAGATATTTTTAGCCTTAGACACAACAGGGAAGGGTGAGAAATCTTGTTTTTCCTTTCTCAGAGGAGGAAGAAAAGTCAGAAAACACAATATTAGCCATACAAGCACAGCTTGTGAGAGTCCTTTGACTTGCCTAATTTTTTCAGTTCTTCCTCAGCAACTCCTAAATACCTTTTAATTCAAATAATTATAAAAATTTTATAAGAGGACTCTACATTCAACTGCTATAGCTCTGCTGGCTCCTGTACTATTACTTACCACTCACAGCACAGAGTGAATGGGCTCTATTCATGTATTCAGCACCAGCAGTTACAACCGTGAGCTGAAATCTCCAGAGACAGATTGCTTTTTCTTATTTGCAGAGGTAGAATTTCACAAGACTCAATGTTAGAAGAAGTCAGGATTGAAACAGCAAGCAAAAGAAAAGCAAATCTTCCACTGACTGCCACAGCCACTTTGCATGAGTAAGATCCATTCAGAATCCCATATGGAGAGCATGCACTGAAATTTCATGCATGCCATACTCTGGCACTGTGGTGCACACACAAAAAACTGAACCCTGAAACTGGAGATTTGAAGTGGGGGGTGTTTCTGTAAAATTGTTCATCACCTGCAGCATTTAGAGGCAGTCTCAAAAGCATCTGTCTCAAAGACAATTTTTGCTGCCATCCAGGTGGAATTTTATTCACAAGAGGACCACAAGATGTAATTCACACAAGAAAAGAAACCCCATCAGGTCTACATGTTTTACTCTGCTTTTAGCATCTGCTACATCAATATTATATTTAGCTTATGCGATCTTTTTAGACTGAAAAAGTATTTACTTCTTGTTTTGTTCAAAACAGTTTTTGTCCAAGAATTTCTTTTGAGCAAAATTCCTAAGATGAGCCACTTCTTACTGTACAGGACAGCAGCATATAGAGAACAACTTCTTTACACCAAACACCTCATAGCATTTTGTCTTTGCCATTTATTAAACACCAGGTAGGTTAGTAGTAAGATCCAAAATACAGAGAAACTTCAAAATCACTGGGAACTGAAAAGGCAGGTTACTTAGCTCCATAATGAATCAAATGCACCACAATTACACAAGTTTAAAAACATTTCAATGAAACCTAGAACTATTCTGGATTTAAAAAAACTGAGAATACAGTCTACTGGAGAAAAACTAGTAAGAGAAATTTTAACTCCTCATCTATGACACCACTAAACAAAACCAAAATGCATATAGACAAAAAAACCCCAAAATTATAGGGATTTGCAAAATACAGAAAATACAGTAAATTTTGCAAATCTCAGCATCTCTTTCTAATGACAAATACTTGCATCACTAACATCCTGTGCATCAAAAATAAGCATTAATGCATGGATACTCCTTCCTTTACAATGTTCTCTTTTCAAAGCATCCTTTATCTTTGGAGGGAAGCATCATTTCCCTGGCATTTGAAGTTCCCTTGGGAGTGCCAAGACTTGGTATTGCCTTTCATGTAGCCTTGAATTCGACATCAGTGTTTCTTAAATTAATGTCTTTTAATACTTACTCTAGCTCAACTGCCTGAAAAGCATCTCTAATTTCACTTGCTGGCAGTTCTCAGAGACTGGTTTTAGTGTTTTATGGGAATATCTATCTCAGACACCACAAGCAGTCTAAAAAAAAGAACTGCAGGCAAGACCACTATAGTTCCTCTCAAGTCCCTGTAGGAAATTGCAGCATTCACTCTCTCCTAGACAGAAAGACCCACTTCTTTCCACTAAAAAAGCACAGCAACTAACTTAGGTCCAACACCATACTTTTAGATGGTGACTGTTGGATGAAAACAACACAGGTACTGGAAATCAATTCCCAGACTTGCTGAGATCACACAGCTCACACTAACTGCATTTCACATGTGGCTACTCCTCTGTGGGTAGTTCTCATGGTTTTACTAAGCAGTTTGTGAGATGTGAAGTTCTAGTTACAGCCCCAGTGCTAAAATCATATTATTATCTGGAAATCTAGTGTTTCATTTAAAAAGAGAAAAGAAAAATCTAACTTCCAGAAGCTGCAGCTGCAGAAAAAATAAAAATACACTAAAAATACCCAATGCCAGAGGGTACTGGACCACAATGATATGACTTCAGAAAAGACAGTATTAAGATTTCTGGAAACTTAAGACACATTTTTTTAATAGCTCAAGTGATGGCTCAGGCATCAGTCACCTTTTGAAGCCAAATTACATATTTGGGGATATGTAACCCCCAAATACCAGATATGTCAATTCAGAGGGGACGTATTTTGATTGCCTTTCTAAATGTTAAATGGTTACATTATCCATTATATAAAGAAATACCCTTAAAATAAGAAAACCTTCAACATTTTTACTTGCCTCTACAAACTCCACTAATTCACAGCAGAGTCATGAGTATTTTCATTGTGGTTTACAGCACTACTAAACCTCAACTCAAAAACTCCCATCAGGCCTCTGAGGATCAGGAAATTAATATAAGTAATGCCTAGGATCATCCTTTTTATACTTTCAGTTTCTAAGCTTTTAAGATACCTCTGGGTTCCCATATACCCATTTTCCTCTGAAATTGGAAGAAGTAAAGGTTTACTTTTTTTTCTCCTTGTTCTCTTGTTCTTGAATGAAACCTGGGATTTTTACTCAGGCACACAGGAGGAAAGGTTTTAAGAAAATTTTTTCTATATCTTTGATAAAATAACAAATTTGTGCTTTGTCTTACTGTATCCTGTGCCAAAATCCTAGCTCTGTTCTGGCAGACAAGCCTTAGGTGCTGGCATTTCAGTTTGATAGCACCTAAAGTTGAATCACAGACTCAGAATCATTTAGGTTGGAAAAGACCTTTAAGATCATTGAGTCAATCAAGTCCACCCACTACAGCATATCAATACCTGCTTTCCAAATCAAAGCATTAATGCTCTGCCATTGCATTCCTTGCTTAATTGTCCTGATGATTTTAAGAATAATATCCCCAGTTAGATCAGACTCTTGGAGAAACTGAGTGAAAACACAAAATTCAAAGAACCACCTTGCACTTGCTGTCTATTTCCCTTAATTTTCCTAAAGTTTTGCACCTCTGTTAGTGAGCATTTGCCCTGAGCAGTCTCCCAGTCATCAGTCATGGGAAGAGAGGAGGAAGTTACCCTTTCAATGGGCTCCTGCAGCCAGAGACGGATGAGAGTCGCGAGGGTGTAGTACATCACCAGCAGTAAGATTGGGTTAGCGTGGTGATACCAATGTAACTCTTGGTTTTTAATAATCATCCAAGTGCTTGAGCAGTTTGTCTGAGTAAGAGAAGTGACACCAAACAACCTGTGAATATAAAAATACAAAGCAGCCACATTAGATAATAAACACCAGCTCTTAAAAATGTTTAAAAATATTTCAGAGGGCAACTTTTGCTTATGCTTAATACCAATCACTCTGTTCAAAAATAGCATCCGCCATCACATCTAAAATGCAGTATTTTCATTCCACATACTTAGTCAAAAGGAGTGGATTATTACAATTGCTTTTCAACATGAAAAATGGGAGTATAATAACATTACATCTACTATGTCCAGTGAGAAAACTTGGAATGATCTGCTCCCTATAGATCCAGAACTACAAAAAGTGGGAAGAGAAAATCTGGCTTTAAGTCCATTTGGCATATCACAGCAACATGACATTTCAGAGAGATTTAGTAAACTGATGTGTAACACCATTTCAGTCATCCTGCCAGGACACAGGTGTAAAGTATATCTTCTTGGCACACTGAACAGTTTACTGGTCTTTTCTTTTAAAAACCTAATACTATTAATAAATTGTTATCTAGTAATGCCAATGTTTAGAAACATACAGGGCTCTACTGAACTCATAGCTTTTGTGAATAAAAAATGAAAATATTCAGAAAGGTTATTGTTTCAGATAATCAAATAACTGAGGGAAGAAAAATAAGAAAAATTAATCATAAGTATTATCAATGACATGAGATATTTGATGTTTCTGGAAAAACTGGGATTACACAATATTGCAAAAAAACCCACTTAGTATTAAAAAAAATTCCCAACATTTTCAATTTAATACAAGATGTTAGATGCTTAGTAGATGTGTTAAATACTGAAAAAAAACTAATAGGAAACAATAATTAATCTGTCTGCTTCATTATAAAATAGCTCACAAAGTTCCAAAGTTAGGGCATGAGCTACCAGTAGCATGTGTCAGTATTCATTAAAACATTTTGTCTATTGACAAAAGCTTTTTCTACCATAATGTCAGTGAGAGTTTTCATTTTTTTTTACCAAAACAAGGTATAAGAGACAATTAAGAAGATCTTCTTAGTGGTAGAACAATAAATCCCAAATTATTGTTCCTCTGAAAGGGTAAACCAAACACAATAATAAAAAACCCAAACCCAAACCCAAACCCAAAACATGGAGGATTTTCTGCAGGAGGATTTAATTTTTAAGACTGTCTAAAGCTTAGTTCTTCCTTAGGCTAGTGAGAGCCATCAACAAAAGCTGAATTAATACAAAGAGTGAGTACAATATTCAACAGAGGTGTGCTGCTTGAAATCTGCCTTTGGATGCTGCAAAGTACAAATATTATACCTGTTCTTAACTGGGGATTTGCTGCATGGGCATAATGACATTAACTCACAGAAGGAGAGCTCCATAGCATTTTATTAACCAATCTATCAGCACTCACTTCTCATTCTGATTGTCAACAGAGGCCAAAGGTATAAATTTTAAGACCTTTCAGAGCTGTTCGGTGGATATGAGGCTGGGAAAAAAAAATTTAAAAAATCCTACGTACAAAGTAAATTGCTGTAATTTAAAGGAGCTGAATGAGCTGTGTTTGGAGCTGACTCAGACTCAAACTTCCATAGCATCCAAGAACATTTGGAGCTGATGTTACAGTTTGGCTCCATCTGGGTGAAATTCATGCTGGATTGTATTCTGTTCATATTTCTATCAACAAATAGGATCATCTTGTTTGTCTGCTTTCCTCTCTCCTACTGACTTGTCATTTTTGCTCATCGATGATCAGGGTTGTTGAGTTCCTATTAGTTGCTGAGCTCCTGTCAGTTTCATCTTTTACCTCTGTTTCACAACACAGTTCTCCATCTTTGGTTTGTTTTAAGTTTTTCTATGCAAGCACAGTATGATTCACCCTATGATTTCTGTCTCATAAGCATCAGAATCAGAGTGAAATCCAATTCTTACTGAAATGCAAAGTCTTTCCATTGACAGTTAGTGATGAGTATTTCCTAGAGAAATGAGGGAAAGTTTCTTAAGGTCCTCAGAACCTTCTGCCAAGCAGATGTGACCTTCATATCACATATTCCATTCCTGTAGTATGTTTTATAATATACTATAACTAGAAAGCCAGATCAACTGTTTTACTTTTATCTCCACTGAAAAGAAAACATTCCACATAATCCTAATGGCTAGGAAATTTTATTATGTTTCAGTTATATTCTCATTCTCTTAGCTTCGTTTGCTGGCTCCAAATTATTCGTACATTATAATATTGGACTTAATTCTGCTCCCTTCTGGCCCTGCATTCAGCAAATATTAATAAGTTACAGCACATCTTTTCCCTCTAAGTTGCCACATGGCCAGAAATGTAGTTTAATGTCTTTAACTTCAATTTATTCAATGTATTTTGCTTTGTCTCATAAAGCATGGATGTAGAGGAACTGCTCCTCATTTCTGATTTCTACTTGGGCTTTGAGACTTCTTAGTCACAAGGTACTCAACACAACTTTCTCTGTTTATCACGTTCAAAATTCACTGTTGTCTTGGGAGTGCTCGTTCTGTCTGTTCTGGCCTCCAGTAACGCTACAAGTTGCTACTCACTCAATATTTATACTTTATCATTCTCCTCAATGAGGATTGCTGGTGCAGAAAATTTTTCAGAGGGATAGAGTCATCTTCCCTTACACAAAGCTCCTAATTACACAGGGATGGCTGCCATAAAATGTATAAGCAATATAAATTAGGGCATTGTTCAGCTCTGCATACTTCACTCTGCAAAGATCTCTTTACATTCAGTATTGATCCCAACCAGCTGTGTTTAAGTACAACTCTGATCTTGCTGTGACTTCATCTTACCCAACATACATGTTTGCCATTAGTAAGGTCAGAATGAGTCCTAAGTGGGAGAAACCCACTACTAAACAAGTCAAGTAATGTGTGCCTGGATACAGAATATAAAAAAAAATAATAAAATACTTTGAAAATGAAAATTAATGAAAATTAATGGATATATTTGGGTTTCCAAAAGACTGCATGCAATGTCACATAAAATGGAGGTTTGCAAGATGTGAATAGATCAGTATTTCTACTCTTGCGAGGAACTAAAGCTGGCTTTTTCAAAGTCCTCACTGGTATTCTGAAAAATGTATAGCAGAAATAATTTGGAAAAAATTACAGAAATTATAAAAGGTCAAGAGGAACTTTAATGTCTGACTGAGAAATTCTCTGGGATAACACAGTGAAAAAGAGTTCTTAAAATAAAGATGGCATCTTTTTGTCCAGTTAGTATTCTATAAGCTTGTTTTCTTGGAAAAGATTCCTGTTGAATCTGTAAATCATCCTTCTAGCAGATGCATCTTCATCTTTCATGACTTCCCGGCAAAGCTGTAAACTGTGATCATACAAAATTCCCACTTTCTATATTAGTCTAACATTAAAATTCAGAAGACGAATTTCAATTTCACTTGAAAACAGAAAAAAAACCTTCCTGTTGCACCCACAGTACATTCCCCTAAGGAACTGTCAAAGTTACTAAAACTGTACATTGCTAAAACTTCTATTACATACAATTACTTCATTATTTCATTAATATATTATAAGAAATGGCATAATTACTCACGGTACTACATATGAACAAAAAATAGCTAAGTAAACAAAAATATGTCTCATATACAGAATTAACAAAGCAGTCATTACATATCTGTTAGATCTGTGAATTTTACATTCACTAAAATTATTTGGAATTATTATTATTTTTTAAACATATTTATAAGTTCAGGTCCTGCTTGTGCTCGTGTTTTAGGAGTTGACTTCAGGCAAGTATTTGCCTTGTAACTTTCAAGGCCAGGAAAGGAAGTAATAATTCTGACTTCCTGCACAATATAGGACACCCAATAATTCTTCTATTGAAAACGATCTTGTGGTGCAGTAGGAGTTTATAGTCTAGAATGGCATCCAATCTTGACTTCAATTGATAGAAAATCTTCTACTGTCTCTTATTCTTTTTCATGAGTTTTAGCTTCTGTAATAGTTTTGTCTAGATGCGATTTCCAGTTGCTGCATGTTCTTACAACTCTTTGTACTCATGCACACAGTACTTTTCACAACACAACAGAGAGGGGGCAATTTTTCCATATAATTTATGAGTTTGCATGAAGATTACAACTTGAAGAAAATGTCTGCATCAGCTTGAAGAAAATGTCTGCATCAAATCATTCTAGGAGCTGCATTTTCTGATTTAGCATTTAATATTATAGGATGCTTTTTTCCTATTTTTTCTTTTTTTTAGGCCAGTACCTATTGCATGGTTATTCCCAGCAATGGCATCAGAACATTTTAGTGTGCTGGGTGGATTTGAGCAATCCATCTTTGTAGAACTTCTGAATTTGCGTTGGATTTTAGGAACTGTCTGAATCTTTATTTCATCTGGATATCTTCTATTGCATATTTATTTCACTCTCCTCACATGAAAGGAGATGAGAATGGTGTCTGCAAGTCTGGGGTAGGAGAATGAAATATCGAGGCTGACATTTTAATAGCTGAGCCCTAAAACTGAGATGCTAAAAGTGACCAAATGAGAGAAGAAAAGGGAAGAAGAGTATAGTAAGCAAAGAAGAGGAGAATAAGGGAGGGGAGAATAAGGGAAGAAAGAGAGCAACAAATTCCATAAAACCAGGCAAAAAATAGTATATTTGGAGAAGATGGTGGTGGTTGTGGTAGAAATATTATTTTTCGGGGGCAAAAAGGACTGAAATACAGGGAGAAAAGTCAAAATTTCATATTTCACACTACAAGCCCTGAATACTGAGTTTCATGAAGAAGAGTATTTGAAATACTGAAAGGGCTGCATCCCAAACTCTAAACACTGCTTGAAGAGTGAACCTCTTATCAAACATTGACTTAAAAGAGGTGCATACTGTTGTCCAGTTTGAAAATGTTCTGTGGGTAAGAGAGAGAACGGAATGGAAGGAACTGGAAAATAAATTAGCATAGAGAAAACATAATTCCTACATAATCCTCCTAAAATACAGGAGTTCCCTTTTCATACACAAGCCATCCTGTTGAGTTTTCCATACTTGGATGAGAGAGCTACACAGAAGTTAAGATCCATAAACTCATATCCATAATGCCTCTTCCAAGAGAATGCTACAAGCCACTCCACTCCTCCTCTTTTGGCTATGTGCCCAAAGCAACACATGCTGTTGGAAAACACTCAGCCAGCTCTGTGGTACCTTCAGACCCACCCTGGTCTTCCAGAAGGTCATTACTCCCCAGGCTATTGGCTGGGAATTCAGACCATACTGGGGCTACTGCTCCAGGGTACACTGAATTGACACCACATTTTTACAGAAATAGCAGAACATTGGGAGGAAAGAGGTGGAAAAGTTGGCTGAAATGCTTTAGGCATCCCAAAGAATTAGGGTTAAAGAGAGCAGAAGGCATTTGGTTTCACGTGGCTTTTTAAAGGAAAAAAAAAAAAAGAACGAATGGAAAAGTTGGCATTTGTCTTTCCAAATCATGTTAGAAAATTCCACGGAGAAGGAGTTGATCCTTCATGCCTCCTCTTCAGCTCAGCAGGACAACTGTGCAGGGAGATACAAACCTCAATTCACAGCTGGACTAAAGTCATTAAATGTATCCATATTGGAGTGATACAAGTTTCAAAGAGCATTGCAAGTATTTTTAGCTCTTAAAAGCCCTATACCCTGCTTTGGTTCAGACTTGGATAATTCAGAACTGGCTAGATGGAACTGTGCCATATTAATGACCATACAAAAAGTTGACTTTTTGGGTTGAGCAGCATTATGATAAATTTCAGCTTAACAGTCCAAAACATTTTTTTGAATTATCTGTAAATGTACACTAAGACTGGGATTGTTTTTCTTCAGCATGTTGCTATCCCAACACTATAATACAGGCATACAAATAGTGAATGTAGACTTGGTAGGTAAGTAGATCGTTCTAACTTTTGTTTTAATGTCATCACATTTCTATAGCTCTTTAGCAGATGTCTTACGTCTTTTTTCTTTCTATGAAGTTTTGGTTTTTGGTTTCCATAGCTTCTATTGGATCAAAGCTTTTCTGGCAATGACAAAACCAGCCCTTGTGTATATCCCACCCTCTTCTGAACATCAGTGACTTTTCTTTTAAAGGAAAACTAATTTCAAATGCACATCTATTGCATGAGAAACCTCATGATAAAGTGAGTAGTTTAAAATTCGTGTGCTAATATCATCCATATAATGAGGGCAGAGAGAAATTATGAGCCATTAATCAGGAAGCTGCAGAGAAAAGATATCTTTAAGGGTGGTGAGTTACATAAAAGCTTGCAAAACCTGTAAATACAACACAAATCTTAATTCAAGGAGAAAAAAAGGACCACATGATTAGCTACAATAGAATCATTTTGCTTTCAAGTTTATTAACAACTTTAAACTAAGATGATAAATAGTATCTACCCTATAAACTTTTTTTTTGTTTTGAAGTAACCAGATAATCAAATTTTCTCTAAGACTATGTGACTGGAAGCTGTTAAGAAATGGGCATCTATTAAAAATGACCAAATTTCAGAAATCAAAATACTTCACATATCTGAAATAAAACCGCTTCCCTAAGGGGAATTTAAGTTTGAACATGAAGACTTGTGAGCTCTATATCACATTTCCTCCAATAATTTAGCTTTGTACTGACTCCCTATCACAAAAAGCTGTCATTGCTTTAGAAGCAATAATTAAAGCAAGGGATTAATAGACCCACACCTATTAATAGATAGTCTATTAATCCCTTGTTTACTGAGACAAAACCCATCTTCAAATTCCTTAAATGAAGAAGACTTATCCTATCAATGGGTTTCCTCTCTGCATCCCCAAATCTTTTCATTGTCCATGACACAGCTCAACTTCGCTCTGAGTTTCTAGTGAGCATCAGTATTGACCTTGCTCCTTTCAGCACATCAGCAAGCTAGAAAAGCAACATGTTCCTGTAGCCTTTGGGGGCCTCTGCTGGGACTTCCAGAGGCTCTCATCTGATGAAGAAATGTACTGAAGCAGCGATTCCAGTAGCTTTTCATTCCAATCAGACATCTGAGCATCTGGCACAGGGAGGACTGCCAGAGAGGATAGCAAGAAGGTGGTGAAGTGGGAATAAACATGCTGGAGAAATTGCTTTAGGACTCCTGCCTGATAACTTAGCTAGAGTGACTCCATCAGCATGATGGGCCAGCATTGTCACTGCTTTGATAGCAGCAGCCTGGCTCATGTTTAGGTTAGGCAAACAGAGTTTGTTCTCAAATAAAATTAGGCAAATAGTTGGTTTTTCCTGTAACTAAAATAAAAATATTTTAAATGCAGCAGGGTTTTGAGGTTTTGGGGCTTTTTTTCCAAATAGTTTCAGCTACAAACCAGAGGCAACTCAAGGTTTGTAACTGAAGGATGGAGGCTGCAGGAGTGAGGCAGCCTTGCTGGGATGAGAGGATGAGAGAGAACAGTCACCCCAGCAGAGAAGGCTGGTTGGCACCAGTGATTTGCCAGTTACTCATCCTCCTCATGTACACACATATTCCCTGTGATCATAAAGGCACATGAAAAGCAACTAATACTGAACAGCACCACCTGAGTATGAACAACACCCAAGCTGCGTGGAAAAAATTGAAAATATTTAAGGTTCAGTTGGACCTTCTAGTCAGAGGTGAAAGTAATGAGAAAACAGGCCCAGGCTTCTAAGGAGTCATGTGGAAAGCATGGGAAAGCAAAAGGCATGTTCAGAAAGATCCATGGACACAAAGGCTTCCCCCTGTGAGAGGGTGAACTTGGACACTAGGGCACAGAAGAGAAGGCACAGCTCAAAAATGGCACAGCTTAACAACGACATGGTTAACAAAGGATTTCTATGCAAATTAGTGACTGAGGCTATTGGTTTTTCAAAGTGAGTTAGCTGAGCTGCTGAAAGGAAAGGAGCCAACAGCCCCACCTCAGAAAGTCTCTCACAGGCAGAAGGGGGAGAGTCTGCTCCTAAAACTCAACCAGTAGTGCAGACCACGGATAGCCTTGCTGTCCTAAGCTCAGGTGCTGGGTGAAGGACAGAACTCAGGTAAAACCTCAGCAGAAGTCACTTAGGAGGAGGAGGGAGTGCTCAGATAACCCCAGTGAGCATCAGCATTCAGCGGGGTGGTGCTGACCAGAGCATGCAAGTGACCTGGTAAAACAACGAACCATGCAACTGTTAAAAGCTTTACTGCTACCCCTTAGAGTGACATGTACAGAAGAACAGAAATTGTTTTAAAGTGTAGCTTCATACTATTTTAATTTTGAGGCAACTTGGTCTGTGATCTAGGATTCAGACTGCAGCCAAGGGCTTTGTGCTTTATTCCAAGTTCTGGCTATCTTGGGAGGGTTATGTGATTCATCTAACTTCTCTGTTAGGGAATTTTTCCACCTCTGAAAAAGGAGTGAGGATACTTTTCAGTCACATTGGGGCAGCCTGCTAGGTTCAGTGATGCATGCAGAGGATAAAGAGATTTTCCACTTACTCAGCTGGCAGTGAAACAGGTTGAAAAAAACCACAAGAGTGATGGATACCTTCATCAAGAGGTTCTGCAGTAGAAAGTATGAGCAAAGAAAATATTCCTGTTTAGCAGCAAGTGCACTAAGGCAGAAATAAAAGCTATGATTCCCATTTGGCTTTAAAAATAAAGTAAAATAGCAGGATATGGAAAAGAAGATAATGGGATAATGAACAATAATGCCCAGGAAATGTTTGGAAATTACCCAGTTTCAAAATGAAAGTGGTATAACAGCTGATTTTAAATTGGTTATAAATTGAACATGATTGGCTCAGCTTTTATCAGCAAGTTCCAAACTTCAGCTAAATGAGCATAAACAAGAGATTAAGCACTTCCACTCCGTGAGTGTTTAGAGAAACTGGTGAAGACTGCCCCTGCATGGACAAGGACTAACTCCCCAGTGTGTGCTTGACTGAGGTTACTCAGGACTGCCTTTTTTACCTCCAAAGAATGTGGGAGGATTCGTTTGTCAGTGTTGGTACATTGAGCTGAAAACACAGAGCGTTAAATATTTTTCATCACAATTTCTGGTGATGCCAGAGTACAAAGATCATTGTTCTTGAGCAGATCTCAAGAAAACAAGTTTGTAAATCCAAGAGAAATTTGCTAATTACAATCCACTCTCCTAACACCACAGAATAATAGGAATACAAACCTGGTCGGAGGAGAGGGGTTTTGTCTCTTTTCTGTCCTTGTTTTCAGGCACTTGAACAATGATCATAGAATGGAGATCCGTGTTTTCCAGAAAATACGAAGAGAAAATTAAGGGGTCACTTCTTTGCAGTCACCCTTTTCCTGTCCACCCAGGATAGGCTGTGAGAGGCAGGGAGTCTATTCAAATGTCAGTGCTGGGATTGGCCTCTTGCAAGCCCATGGTGTGTATGGGGGAGTGGAGTGATCTGTATCACCCTAGCCATGAGCAGAGTTCTGCTAGCAGGGAGGTGTGCTGCTCACAGAAGAGTCAAAGCTACCCAAGAGTGTGCAAAAGTGGGATGGCTACGTTGTCAGGCCAACTGCATGCCCCATTCAGGTGAATGAGAATCAGCAGGCAAGTTTATCACAGAATATCAGCAATTCTAAGACCTTAATCACTTCCCTCTGTCCCTCTGACCTCAGTAGTTCAATGCATGCAAGGAAGAGGAGCCCCTGTGCAACACACAGCTATCTGGATACAGGAAACATTGAGGAAGAGGCAGTTCACCAACATTATGTCACACGACAATGGCTGATTTTTATGTTTGCAGCTTACACTCAATTTCCAGGTGCAGTGTGGTCGTTGTTGGGAGTGTTAAGACTCCCCACTTCCCACTAATAGAAACCTTCCATGACCAGGGCCAGCCCCACCAGACTGCTAGGGGTCTCACCAGTGGCAGGCTCACCACTGTAGCAGAACACAACTGGGAAACCAGTCTCTTCCACGTGCAGAAAACCATTGTTTTGAAAAGGTCTTAGCACATGTCTCAGTTTACACCTCTTTCAAGCCCAGTGGAAGACAGAGAGGTGTAAATCACCTGGGGTGCAATGTCAGTAACATAAATTAAGTTGTGCCTGTTTATTCCAAGGCTAGATTTGGCACTTGATACAGCAGAGTGGTGATGGTGAGTGCTGACAGCTCTGCCATGGGGATGGGAAGGACTGCTCTCCAGGCAAATTGCTACTTATTATTTCCTCTCTTGCCTTTTCCTCATCCAACCTTTCGTGACAAAGGGAGCCCAGATAAGGCCACCTCATAGTTTAGAAAGAGATGATAATAGCAAGAATGATTATTGTCTTTTGTCAACAGGAGAGTGAACTTGTATTTCTAAGCTGTTAACAGAATCATTCACTTCCTTTCCAAAATATATTTTAACAAATACAAAGAAGCTGAAGTTCTGAGAAAGCTAAAACATTCTAAGTAGAATTAAACCCTAAAATGTGGTACATTATAGAGCTAGTATGAAACTCAGTGGCAAATTTCTGTAAGAATAAGGTCAAATACCTAACGTCTCTTCCTCTGAGACAAATTGTGGCTCTCTAATCAAATCTGGTCATGGTAATCAACATAGTGGCTGGCCTGGTATGTTTTGGAGCATGTTCTGCAACTGCAAAGTGTCCTTTTGCTGATAGAGGATGATGGAAACAGACAAGTGCAGCGCAGTCTTTACATGGCAAATATCCAAGGGTCTGGCCTCTGTCCTGGCAGTGGTAATGCAGTATCATGGTGAGAAGCACCTAAAAATACCAGGCAGAAGGCATGAACACTACTGCAGCCAAAGGGCAGCTCATTATAGCATACATAAATGAGCTTTAAATACTCCATCTTTTCAAACACTGGCTTGTTACCAAGTCAAAAGGCAACCCCAAAAACCTCAGTTTCCTACAAGGTTAAGAAAATTCTGCCTCTCAGAGGTGAGTCACCTTTGAGACAGGTGCCAAAGAGGGTCTGCAGGAAGGATTAGCAGTGGCTGCAGCTCAGGTGAAATATGTTGTACAGCTACAAAAGCAGCAGCAGAGCAGGAGATCAGTGCCTTGCCCTGCAGAGGTAATCAATCAGCTACATCTCACTATTTTGGCAGTATCTGCTCTCCTAATGGGATTTTAGTTGCAAGGTTAGTGTCTAACTTAGGAAAAAATATTACAGCTGGATCTGATCTGACCCTGATCTGACAACTCCAGGAACATTTTTGAGACAGTGCTTAAGCATTTATAACCCTGGTTGAACAGAGTAATTGGACTACAAAATCCGAATCTGTGTCAAAGCTTCCAGGGAAGTCCAAAGGAGGAATTTTGGACTGGACTCTTCTCAGATTAATCTGAAAACAAACTGAATATCCTGAATATCCTAAATCTACCATCTGTAGCAGATATATTTTCTCCAAAAGTAAAAGAGTAATTTAAGTAGGCTTATTATTAGTCACTGTAAAACCTATTTTAAAAGTCCTGCTTAAATAGATTTATAGACATCTTTCAGATGAAAATTTCCTCTTGAACAAAACTCCTTAGACTAGACTTCCCAACTCACACTGCAGCAGAACAATCAGCTGTGTAATTCCAAATTCCCATTCACTTAAGAAGGTGTGAAATAAGGTACCACTATGAAGTGGATGACACTACCTGGACTCCTAGGTTTGCTTCATTTTGTAAGGGAGATGCCTTTTGTAGATGAAACCAGTTGTATTTAAACTATTTGGAACATTATTTGCCTGAAAACTACAAGCAAGACAGACCTAAACTACAGGAAAGCACACAGATTTTAATTTATATTGGGTTGCTGGATCTTTAAATTAATATGCTGATAAGCACAGCTTTGGACAGGAATAACTCTATTGACTCAGGACAAACCTCATACCACTGCATGGATCCTATTTCTTCATGTTGGCAAGGCCTTATCATTTCCCCAATTACATTCTTTTGCCAAAATAAACAATATCAGGAAGAAAGGAGGCAGCAATCTGAAAAATGGTGAACATATTACTGTGTATTTTTTCAGGCTGTGACACCGTGTACCTAATTTCTAAAGTCATTTTAGCTCATTGACTTGTTTTTACTAACTTGGGTGAAAATAATTTTATGGTAGAAACATGATACTTTCTGAATTTTGCTTTAAATTGATACTTCTTGCTATTTTTTCCAATCTTTGCAATATTTGCATATTGCAATATTTGAGATGTTGCATCAATTTGCAATATTGATTTGCTGGCAGCGTGCCTACCCCTGATGTACCAGCTATATTCAGACTTTTCAGTACACTGTACATTTTTCAATCTGCAGATCCCAGTGCTCACTCCATGGCATTTCAGTATGTTTGTGATTATGCCACTTCTACCTGCACACACAGATCCAGACAGCCACAGCAGCAGATGTGAAACTTTGCAGGACAGCAATACCTCCATGTCCAGTAATATCACTCTGGCAAGTACTCAGGGCTATGTTATCACAATATCCTATTTTTTTAGGGAGGAAGTACTTTGCAAAATACCATGAGATTTCAAGGCAAAATATGTAAATTCACCAGATGTCAGGTTATCCCTCCCAAGAAAACTGCTTTCCTCTGGTGACATAATTCAGTCACTTACAATCACAAATGGTCAATTTTGAGTTGAAGAGTTCTTGAAAGGAAGGAACAGCTCAAGGGTGATGCAAGTCTTAGCTGAATAATACTGCTAACTTGAGAAATTTCTGGTTTGTTTGGGTGTAGTTTAACTTTATTTAGTCTGAAATCAATCAATAATCTGACAAGCTGAATGCATTACTATTCATAAAAAACCACATTTTTTATTGATCAGAGAAACCACTTGTACATTTCTTGTAAACTTGAGAACTCAAATCCAGAAAGGAGCTTTTTAAAACACCAGACTTACAATCTGCTGAAAAAAAAAAAGTCCACCAGCAGCCCAACCAGAGCAGTTTTCACATCTGCCTGCCCTTGAAATTCAGGAGAGCTTATTCTGGGGATTGGGCCCTCAAAAATTTACAGAGAAATAGAAGTCCTTCCTGTGATTCATATGGAATCACAGAGTAATTTAGGTTGGAAAAGACCTCTAAGATCATTGGGTCCAACCATTAAACAAACACTGCCAAATCCATCACTAAACCATGTCCCTAAGTGCCCACGTTTACAGATCTTCTAAGTATCTCCAGGGATGGTGACTCAACCCCTTTCCTGAGCAGACTCTTCCAATGGCAGACAATTCTTCTAGAGCAGAAAGTTCTCCTAATATCCAATCTAAACCTCCCCTAGTGCCACTTGAGGCCATTTCCTTTTTTCCTGATGCTTTTTACTCAAGAGAATAGACCAACCCCCACCCTGCTACAACTGGCTTTTAGAGAGCAACAAGGTCACCTCTGAGCCTTCTCCAGGCTTCTCCTTGTGTCTACACCAGAATAATTCCAGTTCCCTCAGATATTCCTCATAACATTTCAGCTCCAGACATTTCACCAGTTTTGTTGCCCTTCTCTGGGCATTCTCCAGCACCTCAATGTCCTTCTTGTAGCAAGAATTTGGGGAATCAAATTCTTTTCTTGGCATATAGTTTGCCTATGGAAGTCATGTACTAGTATTAATGGAAACTCTGCATATTTAGCACATCTTCAAACCAAGATTATACATAAAATAGCAAGGTATTGATTTTCTTCTAGGATGCAAAATGCTAAAATATTTTTTCTGCAGCATTCTGATACATGTCTCTCACTTTTCCTCCTCTTGCTACTGCTTACATATCAGCCCAAGTCAATCATTAAAAATCATCCGTGACCTTTTCTCACACTAAGGTTTTCACTTCCAAGCTCTGATAACACCTGGCTTGATGCTCTTCAAAGACATTTCCCTGAAAGCAGATCAAAGTAGATCCACAATAGAAAGAGACGCAAATAAAGAAACAAGGAATACTGCTCCTTCTGCTGCCATTGTGTGTTACTTGTGTATAGGTTGGTGTGGATATTCAAACATAATTTCCCACATAATTTGGAACATCAGTCCCTCACATGACTTCCTGCATAAAAGGCAGAGTACCCAACAGTACCAGCTCAAGAGAAAGTCTTCAGGAAGGTAACATAATTTTTTTGTTTACAAAAATGTCAGTACATACTCTGAACTCCAACGCTTCAACTTGTTTTTAACCCAAACTCTGAAGGTGTTTTTCTTTTCTACACCAAGGCAGAGGCAACTTTCTTGTAGCTTGATTTTTTCATATCAAAAATTAATGACTAAGTTAAAGTGCCATATTTGTAATGAACAAAATTTTGTCATAAAACAAAGAATCACATTATTTACAATAAAAGAAATTACTAAAGAAATTACTACATTATCAATGTCATGATAATTGTCTCAAAACAATTATCTTAAAGTAAATTAACTGAAAAAATAATTTAAAATTAATAGAACAATAATAAAGAGAAAAAAGGGACTTCACAAATTATGCATAGGAAGGAAGTTTCACATATTGCAGCTAAATTGTATGAAGCACATATTTCTTCTCCTTGAGAAAATGTTATTGCTGTCTGTTGCTAAAAACTGTGAGTAGATATCCTCAAAGCCAAATGACTGAGAATTTTGAAGCCATTCTCTTTTTATTTTCTTAATACATGGAGGAAGTAATATAAAAGGTTTAGGGAAGTTGAGAGCATTTCAGCTTCTTGGCATTAGAAATCATCCATTCTCCTATCTTGACCTCTAGGTGGCACAAAAGACCCTAAACTAAGCAGGTTTTCCTGATTTTTCAGGTAATGTTATGCTCTCCGAATCAGACTCCACGAGTCACCAGTTACAACATCACAAAACACACATCTATTAACCTGTCTTAAATAAAATGTCAAAATAAGTACTAAAGTAACAGCTACTGTAGCTAGATAGCTCAATTTTACTACTTTTATTAGTGCATTGAGAGATAAATAATTAACTTATTCTCCACAGTAACGTTAATTTCCTTTTATGTTCAGCTTATAATAAAAGGTACAATAGGTTTACTAGAAATAAAGTTAATGTTCACATTTAGCTTAATATAAGGATTACTACAGCATTCAAAATACATACCATAAAAGCAATTTTGTCATCATACTCCAGCAGAAAAAAAATAGGAATGAGCAAAATACATCCATTATTTAATATTATTTTAGATTACAGTGTGTAGAAAATTAAAGGGTCAGTGAAATCACAGCCAGTCAATATTTACTGAAGAAGTAACTAGAAATGCTGCTTTTTTACTTAAGCTAAGTAGCTTACACTGTTGGTATGAAGATCAGCATGTTCTATGTGAATCTATGTGACCAGAGAGAATTTTTATATCATCAGCCTAATATGCACAGTACATGAAGGACCCCAGCAGCCCTCAGCCTCTGCACACAAGAGTGGCACCACAAAAGCATTTTGCTCCAGTCAAAGGACTATGACATTAGACACCAGAGAATTTATTTTCTTCTACAAAAAAAAAACAAACATGCATTTATACACTTGCCCTTGTATCAATGTTGCCATCAATTCCCTTTATTTCCTGCATTAGCCCAATCATTCACACTCACATCTGAGGAACACTGTGCAAAAAAATCAAAAGTAACCTTCCCCTCCTAACCTGCTCCAGTTTCTCTGTTTGCAATTACCCAGTCTGGACTTTCCACACTATCATTTAAAACCATTCCATCTGAAAAAATTTGACTCTTCCATGACTGAACAAGAAAGTATGTGCCAAATTTGTTAAAGCATTATGTGGAAGATCATTTGCATCAACATGTGACAAACAGAGCATTCCATCATGTGCCCATAATTAAACAGGAAAGGAATTTTTCTCACCTGGCATAGAAATCTTTTGGTGGAACAACCTCTTGAAAGAACTGTAGCTGGTACAGATAAAGTCCAATCAAGTGTCCTGCACTGAATATAGCCATTAATACACACAAGCAGCTGAATATCAGCGGATCAAATGCTTGGCAACAGGACCACCATGTGCACAGGCCCAAAAACACAAAGAAATACACAGCTGAGGTCAAAGATGGCACCATCATACCTGTAAAAATAAAAACATGGAGTGTTGGAGAAGTACAGAAAATATCAGCATTTGTTAAAAATTAAATTTGACAAGATGTATATCAAAAAATTTGATCCAATTAGTTTTCTGGTAATTATTACACTTAGCTCTAAAGACTGCTATTAACTTTGAGACTAGAAGGACCTTCTTTTTTTTATTTTATTTGTTCAATTAACTTATGCCATATCTCAGCACTTGGAACACAATCACTCTCCAGGCTTTCCTCTGAGATGGAATTTTTTTCTATGTAAAGATGTTTCATAAAGCATGGAGAAAAACTGTGGAGTAGCTGCAAGGGCAGCTAATACTGCCTGAGACCACCAGTGTATGTCTTTTGAGTACAAGGTGCTAAAGTGGCATCATGGATGAACAGTGAAAAGCCCTCTCATACAGATATTGAAATACCTTGACATAGTAAAACAAAACAGATGCTGATTCGTGTATCAAAATGAAGAGCTTTACATAAAATCTACAGAATAATCAGTAAATGTTTGATTTAAAAAAAAGAAAGATAACTCCCAGAAATGTGTGATTTACATGTGACAAAGTCTCTGCTGTCACAGACATGTATATTGTTTTTGTTTTGGCACACGTAGCTGAGTATGTCACTTCAGAAAATGTCCAACTGGTGAAGGGGACTCAGTGCTCTTTGCTGGGAGCCTGCAAAAATAAGTTAGGAAGCAGGAAAGATATTCATGTCTAAGAGTGGCTACTATGAGAAAATGATGTAAGAGCTTGCAGCCAACACAGCACCCCAGTGGATTCTCTGAAGCAACAGTGCTGGAACTATCAGGGGTCCCTGCCTAAATTTATTTTTAGGTTTTTTAACTAGTAAATGTCTAGGAGCCACCTTCCTCAGGACAGACCTGCAGGCTCCTGGTGCCTCACAGCTCCAGTGTGCCTGCTGGCCATGTCCCTCACCTGGCTTGATGTGTCTTTTGGGTGCAGCACTCCCAGGGATGGTCCTGAGCTGAGCTGAGTCCAGGCATTGTAAGGACTGATATCCACAGTTATATGCCTGAGGTTCACCATCACATCTTTCTCATTATATTTTTAGCTTTCACCTATTGTGCTGTAAAACTTCACCCAGAAATTTCTGCTTCAAGGCTGTAACTATTCCTTTTCTTCTTACAAAGAGACACTTAGTCTTTATTCCAACACTTTTGGAGAATGAGAATACACAATATCCTAAAATAAATTATTTATTATGGCCAGTTACTCTGGCTGTGAAAAATACAAATTTTATTTCTGGCCTGAAATTGCCTAGGTTTACCATTTAACTGTTGGCTCCTATTATCAATTCTACTAGATGAGATACCTTAAAAAATGGAAGAACTTTGTCAGTTCTTTCAAACTGCAGTCAAGTCACCCTTCATCTTTTTGGCACGGTAAGTAGGGAAGTATTTAACTTATAAAGCTCAAGGTCTCTCTCTGGAGTACAGGCTTCTCAGACCTCAAGTACTTTTTGTAACTCTGCTCTGAACACCTCCCACTTTTTGGCTTGTGTTGGAGCTCCACAGGCAAGATGCCCATCACCATTCAGAAGAAACTGCCCCCTGCTACTGCTGCACAATCCTCCTGCTTCCCCTTGAACATGGATGATGTTCTCCTATGTAGAGTGACATCAGCCTTTTTGATTTTGTTTATTTGAGGTTTTTTTAATGACATCTCTCTTCCCTGGCGTCAGGCCCTATGGTAGCCCAAATATTTATTCTCTTTTTAGATGTATTACTTTTCATTTGGGTACATGTAAGGCTGTTTAGCAGGCCCTATGGTAGCCTACATATTTTTTTTTCTTTTTAAATGCATTACTTTTCATTTGGGTACATGTAAGTCTGTTATCACTCTTGCCTTAATGAAAGAACCTGCCTTACTAAAATGGCCACACCTCCAATCTCATCATTCAGTATCCAACTTTTTTGTACTGTTGTTTTATACTTCATATACTGACAACTGATATGATAAGTTGTAATGTTCATATGTATCACTCCATTCAAACATGTGAGTTGGCAGATAAATGCTAATCTACAATTCCATGATCTAATTTTGAATTCAGTAGTTGCAACAAATAGTAATTTTGTACATTTCTGTTCTGGCTGTAGCTGATTATGTGGTTTTAAATCAAATATCTTATAAAAAGGTAGGCTATATAACATCAAAACAACTACTCTTACCAACTAAATTAGAAAAAAACAAGAGGAAGTCTGCTTATCACTCTTTTTACACACTACATGGTCAAACAAACAACTTTTTTTTTAAAGGCTATGTGAATACAGCTTCTTTTTACACTTAGAAGGGATGAAACCAAATCTATGAATTCACTTTAATGTAAATACATACATGTATATACATATATATACACACACACACACACACACACACACGTATGTATTTACATTACACACACACAATATATATAGTCATCTATAATATGCCCCCCATGCACCGTTTGGTTATAACAGCAACTGTGAAAATCATAAATGGAATAGCAGGGTCACACAGTATCAGTTCAAAAAATTAAGCAACTCAGCATATTCCAATACTTGCCAAAGAGTTAATTCAATAAAATCAGCAGAAATTTCTTTTCCCTTAAAAATTTCCATTGTTACTCCCGCAGGTGCCAAAGTGCTGAAAACTCATTTGTTAAATGCAGAATCTAATGGGCTCCTGAGGAAATTTTTCAAACACACCAACCTGCTGAACCAAGTAAAATTGTAACAACAACTTTTCCAGTGGTGATTATCATATTGCCAATAAACTCCCTCAGTTTGGATGCTAGAAAGGCAATTCTACGCAGCAGTTTTAATTTCATGGTCTCTTCAAATTCTGCTTCTCCACAGTCGTCATCATCCAGATCTTCTTCATACATCAAAGCATCATCTGGCTCTAATTTTTCTCTTACAGCCTAAAGGAGAAGGAAGGAAAGAAAAATAGAATGCAAAAACACAGAGAGAGAGAGACACAAAAAGGAATTTGAAATTAAAACCCATGCATACATTATTTAACAATGAACTCTTCTTACAATCTTTGACTATGCCAAGTAGTGAGACCTAAGAAAGACATACTAAAGCTAGAGATGTACATCGATGACCCCCACTTCAGAATTGTCTCAAAATAAAAGATTGTTAAAGGTGGTCTCTGGGAAAGGCTGCACAACAGGCTGCTTGCTCATTTACACATGAAATTTGGTTTGATTAGTTCAGCATTCTTAGCAAGATAAGCATCTTGCTATCTAATATCTTCTAAACTCCTCTTTGCCTCAAAGGTTTCAATTATAAGCTCCAAAAACTGTAATCCCTGGGTTGATATTGCTCAATATCAAACCCTTTCCAAACCCATTTTTCATCAACCCTTTCTCTAAAGGCAAAACCTAGAATGGAGCAAGTAGGAGTGATCTGGAACAGGGCAACAAGGGCTGAAATGAATGGACAGATAACTCATTGGTGACGAAAGGGCAGCTTGGGAGAGAAATAATAGACTAAGCAGAGGCTTGAGCAGAGAATGAGAAATGTGGAGATCAACTGATGGTGAAAGTAAAGGTAAAAATGTGAGCAAGAGAGACGTAGTGAAATCTTGAGTGATCTACAACAATTTAGCAGGGGTAATGAGACCAGTGACTTAGAACTACACAATGGAAAAAAGAAAAGAAGGAAATGTGGAAAGGCCCATCGTACTTGAGTAGTTTGTTAGGATTTGGCAGTGGCCTTCACCATCAAGTCTCCATCGTATCTTGGAGACCAGAAGACATACACAACTATTGAGTGATGCAGACTAAATCATCAACCCACGGTGAGAACCTGCAGGATTAGCAAGAAGCCCACACAAAGATACAATTTATGGAAAAATTAGTCAGTCATGAAAATGTAGGGGCATATTAAAAAAAAAAAAGTTAGAGTTTTGAGCCAGGTTCTCATTTGATGTAATATAGAATAGCTTTTTTGGCAGTAACTTAGACTTGTATTAGCTAACACTAGTTCTGGCCAAACATATCTCTGTGAGTGAAATTAAAAAAGAGAGATTAAAAAAGAGATTATATGTATTTTTCATCAGAATAGCGATTTTATATGTATTGGTGACCTTTGGCAGAAAAAATTCCACACTGACAGATAAGATTGCAGTAGGAACAGATGAACTCTCAGCCTACTTAACCAAATTCTTCTGTACCATTATGTGGATTCCCAGAAGAACAAAATTCCCTGTAGATGGCTTCACTCCTTCATTTCACCTCTAAGATTGTTGCCAGCTTTCTCCTCTTACTTCAGAGCATTAACATTGTTGTGAATGCTCAGGAAAACAAACAAGCAAGCAAACAAACAAACCCCTAAACAAATCTGCTTGTTCTAAAGAATCTATTTCACAGACAACGATATATGTAAAAAATACAGAGGGCTGATCTGGGAAATCTACATTTCCATTTCAAGCCATGCAGCACAAAGAGGCATTCTGTGTGTTCATCACTGCTGCTTATATCTGAGCTCCTATCCCAAGGATAGGAAACATTAAATATTCAGAAAGAATGTTGACAGTAGCCACAGCAATACTTTCTGCCCTAACTTCTGCCAGAGCTGTTTCAGTGAAGAAGTTAAACAGAAGGCAAATGTTATGATCCTTTTTGATTGTGTCACAAATACTAGATTAATGTGTTCTTCATCTACTCCTTTTGAGTCCAATCCTGCTTCTCCTGGTCTGGTTCTAGTGCTCTGTGCCTTGAGCTTAACCAGTGGACACTGAAACCTTCAATAGCATCCATATCCCAAAGAAAGAGAATGAGTGAGACTGATGGACATTTAAATGTTTTGAAATGGCACACTTCCTAAACATAGATTTGTGTGAAGGAGACCTTTGTTTCTTCAGCTTGTGCCTTCAGCTTGCTGA
The DNA here is from genome assembly GCF_012460135.2 of Molothrus ater. Lineage (NCBI taxonomy): Eukaryota > Metazoa > Chordata > Aves > Passeriformes > Icteridae > Molothrus > Molothrus ater. The sequence goes on along the minus strand of NC_050478.2, from coordinate 101,175,096 downwards.
AGACAATACACATTAAGAAATACACTCACTTTAAAAGTATATAGGAATCAAAATAAATAAATAATTTCATGGAAGGCCATCAGTGTTCATCTGTCTTTGAATACTATGTTAAACATAAAGACAGGATTCATATATTTATTACAGCTTAAAATTGCTGATTGCTATGAATTATACATAGGCGGGAACAAGAAATATAAGTCTGAAGAGTCACAAAAGACAATAATAAAATATTCTGCAAAAAAGCAGAAAATGCTTTTGTGGGGAAAATGAAAATAATCAAAATATTTTTAAGTATAAATTGGAGGAAAACGCACAATACCTTAAAATAATAAAATAAAAAGGAGGACACAGAAGTAAGGAAACCACACAAAACACCCCAGTGAAAGGTGGGACTTGATATACTTTTCTGTTTCTCATCCCTACCTGCCTTCCTAACCTTGGGTGCCAAATCCCCAAATTCACACCTCAAAATCTCCTCAAAAGAGATCTTTGGATTTTATGTCATAACTAGAACCATATTTTTTTTAACTTTTAAGGCTATTTCATCTTGCTTCATTAATCTAAAGAACATTTAGGCTACATTTTGCCTTGAGAGTTAAGCATTAATAATCTAGTTCTGACATGTATGACACAGCGCACCCAGGGAGAAGCAGTAGGGAAGAGGTTATTTCAATGGACCAGGATATAACTGAAGCTGAGAAGGAGATGATGGTCTAAAGTTTCCATGGACTGAGGCTTCTACGCTTTAAGCATAGCCAAAAGCTCCATTGTCCATGAGTTACCAAAGAAGTTAACGTTCTTTGGTTTTTAGCTTTTATTTAGATATGAAAATATGAATTCCAAGTTCAGCAAGAAAATTAAGACATCACAAACATTTGCAGGAAATGCAGAACAACCTACTTCTGGTATTACTGAGGTCATTGGATGTTGGAAAGAAAACTTCAGCATTCTGAACCTCAGGAAATACCAAACTGATTTCCCAAGTTTTCCCTCTAAAACGGCAAAAGTCTGTTGGGAGTTGGAGTTCTTCAACCGCTCTCCTCAGTTTAAGACAAGATGACAAATGGGATGATCAACAACAACCATCATATGGAGTCCCAGAAGCTTTCTCAGAACAGATACATGTTGGTTTGCAGCTCTTCAGGACAGCCAGAATTATCAATGATATGGCTGTGCAAGAATTGCCTCGTTTCATGACACAGTTGATGGCTATGACAGCAAAAACAATGACAGTTAAACAGCTCTATATTTGATTTTACTGTCTTTTTTAAAAAAAAAACAAACATATCTGCTTTTAGTTCAGTATCCAGGATGAAAGACCGTGTTCCTTTGCTGAAGTAGATGGAAGGCCATGTTCCAGTGTATGTCAAAAAGACAAACTTTGGATTCCCTACTCTCATATTCACTGCCCTCTAACTGCATCATATGGGCTGGCTTTCCATTTTCTCACATTGAGCACTTCCAATTGCAGAAGGCAAGCAAACAGTGAACAGTTTTCACATCCAACATGGTGATAATGTGCTTGTTGTTTTAACACTTTCTGATGATTAAAAAGCCATACAAGTGTGCGCTCATCACAGAACACCATTACTTCAGTCAGACTGCTTTGCAAAGCTCTTTTTTACTATGTGGATTAGTCTAAAGCTACAAACCCATGCTACATGGGCTACAGTTAGAAAAATACTTTTACTTCCATAATAAATTACCTATTATGCAATTACAGGATCCCTGTGGATGCTGATTAAATCAAATAAACTTCTCCATTCAAGGAGTATAGAGCATTTGTGAAGCCATAAACATGTGTTTCCATGACCCTTGCTCTGTAGAGCAGGGCCCCAGGACTTTTTATAAACAAACTAAATGCAGTTTAGGTTTTTTAGCAATCATGTGGAAGTCCCTGGAGTATTTATTGTACAACACTTTTTTAAACTGCCAAACTGAGATAGAGAACAGGCAAGGAAACAGTACAGCTCCTGTGGCAGCTATGGCAGCTGCTCTTGTGGCCAGGCCAGAATGTCCATTAGCTACTTTGGGGGCTGCTTTTTCAACATCCAACTTTTAAATGTTTCATCTGGTACAGTATAAACACTACTGCACAGAGATATCCTCTAGTCCCAGAGATGTATTTACTAACAGGAAGCCTTAACTCTAACCTAAACCCCATTTTTGCTTCAGAGCACTCCTTGCTTTTTACCTACTTTTAATAATATTGTGTCTGTACACACAAATTTGCTCATTTATTGACTTTCAATTCTAGAGGGAACACAAATGAAACCCTTCAAAAACTCAAATAATGACAGCAAGAAAATTTAATTAGTCAGAATTATTACACCTAAGTCTCCAAGTCTCCTAACTCCCATCCTGCTGAATACATTGCAATAATTATTGGGACCGCTCAAGCATGCCCTGCTAAGCTCACAAGAGTAAGTTCCTGTCGGGGTTCAGGTGCTTCTTCATTGTACTTGGCTCATAAATGTTGTACAAATTGCCTCTTTTCAGTATTTTGACACTCCCAGTCAGTACCAGGAAATAGAGAAGAGCGAGAATGTTACACTTTTCTTGCTGTAGCATCCCAGACCTCAGCACAGACTTCTAAGCCCTGCTGCTGATAGCCACACCAGATTCTCTCAAAGGGGCTGGATTGTCTTCATGCTGTCTCATAGTTTGTGTGCCCTGAGACTCACAGTCATATCATCCAGCTGACCTTGCCACTGTTAAAGTGTGATTCTCTCAAGATATCACCACCTACTACTTCTTTACCTCTAATCAGAGATTTTTATTCCATACTTGTGAAAGAGTAACACAGATATGATTTGTTACACATCTAAGTCTGTTAAAACCATGAGGCCCAGGTTTCTGAACTTCCCATTTTAAAAAAAACCCTGTAATGAACAGCTTGGTTTAGGAATTATCTGAGAAAAGCTATTTGACTCAATTTTACCAGCAGAACAATAGAAATAGGCTCTCTCCTCTCACACTTAGATCAAGTGCCTCCATAGTCACACAGCTGCTATATTCAGCCTATCATAACATGACTGAATTCCTACTAATAAGTTTGATCTAAAAGCCTTCTTTCTCCCTTAAAAAAGATCTTCAACCTTTATCTTCAAATATAAGATAATTGCAGCAGTAGGAAGATTAATTACTTACTTGCTTTTAGAAGCAGCACATATATAAGTGAATATATGAAATAATAGTCAAAATAACACAATATTCCTTAGAAAGACCCAGATGTGAACACAAAAGCTGGAAAACAAACTGAACTGCTACTTCTTTTACAATCAAAGGAACTGCAAGCCCTTTATGTGATATAAATGACTGCAATTTCAACCTGTGGTCAATACTAAACCATGTTAACACGATCATTTATTGAATTTTCAATTTTGCAAGAAAGTGTAGAACTCCACTGTTCTGAAAGCATCAGCATGTGAGAAGTGGATGTCCTTGCTTTTCCTGCCACAGAATAGATTCAAACATTTCCACAAAAATTATTCCCACATGTCATTGAACTTGATTCCTACAGAGATGGGGCAGCTTAGCGAGAGTATCTTCCTTAAGATCATCTTGTGCGAGGTACATGGGATCTACAGTAAGGCAGAGGGGAACACCAGGCTACCCAAACATGGGATGGGCATGGAGAGGAGGCTGTGGGCTGCAAGCTGGGATAGAAAAAGGAAACTGTGTGACTTCAGGGGAAGGCCCTGCTAAATGAGCTGAACTAATCAAGTGTGGGACTGCAGTGAACATTTTGGAGGGTGTGACATTAATGAGATAGATGCATCTTGGAATTTAAGCCGTTTATTTTAGTAATTTATATTACTCAGCTGAATCACTGAAAGAAAACAATAAATTATCTTTAAGTCATATCGATCTTACTGAAAAATTTTATCATGGGTACATCTTAAGTTTGCTAAAGCTTGGGTTCAAGGCCCACACAGAAAGATAGATGTAGATCAGAAATAACTTTCTGATATCAGAATAACTTTCAGTGTGTTTGCAGTAATAAATGCCATACATACACCTCCACAGTAAAATCTCCTGTGGGAAAGAGTAACACAAAAAAAAAAGGATCAGCTATTTACTAGAAGCACATAAGGACAGAAGTATTTACTGAGTCAAAGGAAAGTCAAAATAAATTAATAAAGACAAGCACTGTTCAGAATCAGGACAACAGGAAGGCAATTCATTAAATCCTGTATACAATAGATATTGTACTGAGAGAACCAGAGATTATTTCACTTCCCAAAGTACCCATTGCACCTGAGCAAACACTGAGTGATTTCAGCACACAACTCACTGGGCCAATATTGAAATACAGTTTCACATCTCGACTTCTGAAGGTTGTCAGGCACGGAAGCCAAATGCAAAAGAGAGGAAAACTCACAGGCAGAGTTTAGTGGTTTGGCCTGAGACAATTAAACACTTCTTTTTTAGTGAAAAGGAAATAGGAAGAGTTAGGTTATGACTACAAGGCACGATGCAGTTAACTGAGCTAGAGCAGGTATGCACAGCACCTATATGGAATAATTCCTGGCCAGAGAAGTACACCTACTGTAACAGTATGCATCTTGCTAAGAAGGAGAATAAATATCCAACCATGGTGCTGTGGTTATTTGCAAACCAGTGACTTGGATGCTTCTCCAGTACCACCCTGAAGAACCTCAGACTACTGGGATGAATAGGAGAATGTGATGTCTAAACTTCAAGAGGATCCAAAGTCTCTTGTCTTCTGTCTTGCAGAGCAGCCTTTAGAGAAAGATGTGAGTTTTTTCTCCCAATCAGAGGAAATAATTCTAGAGAAAAAAACATTATACTGAAGCAAAAGAGCAGAGAACTATAAAGGTTATCATGCAGCTATGTATGTGCAATATAAATCAGATGTTTTCTAACCACCAGAAGAGCAAAATTACAGAACAGGGTCATTTCTGAAACAATGGGATGAAGTAAAACTGCCCTGTTTTCAAGATGGTGCTTTCTACCTTCCAGAGGGAATTGTGTGATACATCTGCCTGCAGTAACAGCAGACTGAATTCCGTGAGTCAAGAGATTCCTTCTCCTGATGTGCTATTCATCACTTAGGCTGTCCAAATGCAGTAGTATTCCAGGATTTTAATCTCTCTGTTAATAAATCTGTATCTCAAAAATTGGAAGGGAGAACTGTTAGTAACTGTGAGTGAAGAGCTGCCACAAGAAGAATTGCATCCTGTCGTGTTTCTGCCCAGAACAGGACAGGTGCACACCAAAGTTTCCTGCCCAGCAGGCTGACAGCCTTCGGTAACACACTGCACTATGTAACATCATGTAGCTGCAGCCTGCTCTACTATAATTACATATTTCTGTTAAGACTTATCCAAAGACATGTGCATCAAACCAAGGAGCTCATGTAACTTGTAAACTTTTGACCCTTGTTAAGATGAGATGCATTAGAATTGTTACTGAGGGAGGCAGCTGTGTAAGGTCTGGCAAACTTCACCACTACAAACATCACAAGCAAAGAGATAAGGGAACCTCATCTACTCTTAAAACTGCAGAAAAAAAAAGTTTAAAATCCTGTTTATACCATGTTCAAAGCACACAAAGACCAAGTGGGTTTGACCAGTTCTCCAGAGGTCAGAATCAGAGAAACATTAATAACCAATTAGAAAGAGTAAGCTAGTGCTGTGCTTAATATGAGCAACAAGAAGAAAAAAGATGAAAAATAATAGAGGCATCATCAGGAAGCTAAAAGAAGCCAAAACTTTCCAGCCTTCTCTAAGAAGTTCTTTTTCCATAATATTTCCCACAATAGCAATCATTTTCTATCTCAGAAGAGAAGCAAATATTGAAAGAGGAGTTGCATATGGAAAGATGTTTAGAGAAATCAGGGCCAAAGCATCCCATGTCAATGACCATTAATCAAGTCAGGTGAATGTTTGATACTGGTAAAATCTAATTAAATTAAGACACAAACACAAAGCAATAAATCATCTAAGGAGAAATATATCCATCACAGACTTCAAGAAAAATGGGATGGTCCTGTAGACAGGGTCATGGGCACCACTGTAAACTGCTTAAGGCAGGTTATATCTGAGGGCAAGAAAAATGCAACTGCAAAAACTGATGGGACATCAGACCTTTCTCAGAGCTGTTCACTTCACTCATGCAGGACATTCAGGTAGGTGATATGCTGGTAGAATTGCTTGATCCTAAAATATCTGAACCTAATAATCAATGACATAATATTATCATTTAACTCAACAGTAAGATCTTGCCTGAAATGGTGAGGAACTGATAATCTCTGCATCTCAAAAGAATATTGCAGAACTATAGTTTGCTCAGAAAAAAAAAAAGTAATTAAAATGACAAAAGAAATTTAAAAAAACCCCAGAGATTGCTTAGCCTTTAGAGGTCAAATATAGAAGATAGTAAATACATTTGATTTCCCTTACACCATCTCACTCTAATTTATTACATGTAGTACAAGGGACCTTCCATAAAATTAAATAGGGTTAAACTCAAAACAAAATCAAAGAGCACTTATTAAATTGTGAAAGTCCTTGCTTCATGATACCACTGAAGCCCAGAAATTAATGAGGTTTTAAAAGAGTCTGGGTAATTATAGGTTTAACAAGATTATTCAGAGTAGCTATAATTATAAACAACCTTTTTTGGAAGGGATTTGAAACCACATGCTTTAGGATTAAAGTCATTCTCACACTAGGAGAGATCTGGATAAATTGTAGCATTGCAGAAGGGTATTTTCTTATTTGCTCTTGTCCTTATCCAGCAGGTACCAGCTACTTTCAGGATAAGGATACTGGTCTAAAAGTGTAATTCTAGGCTAGAAAGTCCTTGGACAAGGCATGGGACATGGGCAGTTCTCAGAGCCTGTCTGCTCTGTCCTGTATGGAATGTAGTCCAGTTACACTTCGGGACCTGGAGCAAGTGAGAGCTCTCAATGCACTACATGCTCAATGCATGTGGAAGACAAACAGCCTGTCACTGTTCAGATGGACAAAGCTGGGGAACATTTTTAGTGCTTCTGTGTGCCCAGGGACACAGGAGCTGAGAGACAGATGAAGTAATAGACTTGAGGACGCCAAGTTAGTGGCCAAAGTGAGAACCATGATGGTCCTCCTGATTCCAGTCCAGTATTTTGACCCCTGGCCAAGCTCTCCTCACATTCTTCTCAAACTCTAGTTTATTAAAAAAAAAATACTCTATTTCCTTTTTTCATATTTTTTTTTCTTTTTTGAGATCCCAAACAAATCTCTGACTGCTGCAGAAAAGACGGTGGGTGGTAGCTTTGGGATCAACCTTACTTATGAGACAAAGTCAGGACCTAATGGTCCTGTTTGCTTTCTAGGACATCATGCATGAGAAACGAGCTTCAATGGCAAGGCAGCAAGTGTTTCATGAGCAAGCTGCATTCAAGACTACAACAGTTTTTTTTTCAAGATCAACACTTCTTCTAAAGTTTAAGTTGTGCAATTGCAGAAGTGTTTTCCTTCCTGCCACTGTCACTTGAAACATCAAGGAATTTATCCACAGTCTCAAGAAAAGGCTACTTCCTTTCTAATACCTATCAGACTGTATATACTGTATTTGCATTTTGGCACATCAACCGCCATCTGCTCCAAATCAAAAATGTTGTGCTTTCAGCTGCAGCTGGAAGTTAACTGTTGTTTCTTATTTTCTTCCACCTTTCACACCTTGTGACTGGCATTGTGCTTTTCAGCATTTGCAACCCGGGCCTGTCTCCAGCTGAATTCACCTGCTTTAAATTTTCTGGGCCCTAATAAAAAGGGCCTGCGGACACGTTTGCTCCAAGTGTGCAACCATTTAGGGGTGGTAATGAGTTGGACTGCAGCCTGGTATCTGGCAGACCTTCCTACTCCATGACTCACTGTTAATTAAAACCACACTCTTTGCTTATTCCTGGGATAGCGTTACTTACAAATAATTGAGAGTCTCACTGCCTTAGAGCCTGCTCCCTCAGTTCTGTTCTGTAGAATAAACTTTTCTGATGGAGATCTGTTTCTCTTAAAGTTGGATGCAGTGTAATGGAGAAAGACATCCATTTTTCAACAAATCCTTGTTGTTCTTTATTTGGATTCTGATACTTTTTCTTGTTTTGAATTGCATCTCAATCCAAAAGCAATCTGATCCATCATGGCTGGTTTCTCAAGGCTACTGCCATGCCAAAATACAGCTGCTCAACTGGAGGCATTTTTACAACATGCCCATATATCAACAGAAATGTGATGGGCTCACACAGACCTTTGAAAAGGTTAATTATAGCAGTATTAAACCAATTATTTAACAGGTTTTCCTATACAGAAATGCTGGAAGGAGTAAATAGATTAACCTTTCTTTTTTAATTAAGCCTACTTTGATACTATTTCACACTCCTACAAAGCAAAGAGGTCTGGGAATCATTCAATGTAAATAATTTAATGCAAGAAGGTAAAGCTGCAAGACACTGCTTTGGCTTGGAAGTACTTGATCTATAGAACCATCTGTGGCTAGGCATCTATCAACCTCAAAAGTTACCTCACTAAAGGCTCTGCTAAGGCTGTTTAAATCAGCTGATGCAATCTTAACAAAATCCTACCACAAATTTCTGAGGGCTGGTGGCAAGAATTCTCAGCAGCAATTCTTCAACTCTAGAATTACCTACAGAACTGGTCTAACAAACCCAGGACTATTTCCTTTGGAGGTACAATACCAAGCTCAGCATTTCTTCTGAAGTGTCTTTTTGAAGGACAGTTGCTGCTGCAACTCTGTTTGTGTTTTCTAATTCAGTGGAGTTACAGCCTCAGTAACGAGCTGCATCAACACAGAACTACAGGTATCAGTCAGCTCAGGCAGAATTCAAAGAACTCGTCACTTACTAAGTCTTCCCTTTTCCAGTGTACTCTACCAAGAAAGAATTGAAAATTATGTGAAACCTACACAGTTTGGACTCATTTTAGACTATGCCAACATTCTCCCAAATTCAGACATTCAGTGGCCTGATCTCCATATGCATTAGGTTCCTTTCAGTCAATCCTGCCAAATACATATTCCTTGCAGATTCAGCTGCTTCTGCCTCCTCCTCCTAACTAGCAGAAATGATTCCAGGATGTTATGTGCAGACACCTAGAAAGAGAAAACTGAAGTTTGGAAAAACATTTTTAATAGGTATTTGATTTTCCACTCTCCTATTTCACTCAATCTTTAAAAAGCTACCAGATTACTCAATGCAAATTCATCATTTTGGCTGTGAAGGGCAGAATTCCTTAAAGTTTTTGGGATCCCCTCACATAACAGAAAATATTTTCCCTTTTTTAAAAAAATGCCTGTGATAGAGCTTTGGGTTTCACTAAATCTAAACACAGCTGCTGCATTCACTAAATATTCTGCAATACATGCAGTTTACAGAACATAAATAATATTCACTGGGTTTTGATGTGAAGAAAAAAACCATATTTACATATATTTCTATTTGCCCAGTATTCATGTTTCTCTGCAGTCAGAGTTTTCTTCTCTCCCTCCTTCTTCCCTTATGGAATACTCTTGCCTTGGCATTGAGGTAGCCAGTCCAGGATCAGCCTGATGTAAAGCTACACTCTGTGCTATGCAATTAGGGCTTGTTAGCTCAGTTTTTCTCTTGCACTGGAGGGAAATGGCAATTGAACCCAGCCTGGAAGCCAGCACCCATCCACCCCAGGACACTGACCTCCCTTTGACTCAGACCCCAATCTCAGGCTCACCTCTGAACCAAAGAAAAAGTGAATATCTAAACATCATCATTTGGTTTCAGACGAACCAAACTATGCCCATCTTTTAGTTTCTGCCATCAGATTACTCCTGTTTTGTGCTTGTGAATACTTTCTCTTCAGAAGATCAAGAGCACCAAAGAAGTCTGTTGGAGCTCACTTTGGTAAAATAAAACTTGTTTAAGAGGAGAGCTGAACACAAACCATTCTAATAAGCCACACTTCTTTCCTTTTCTGGGTATAGCCCAGGGTTCTAGCCTGCTGCAAAATCCATTTTGCACAGCTTCAACGATAAAGCAGATTTAAAGCTGATAAAACCATGTTCCAGGAGACACAAAGCTTTGCAAAGGTACATCAAACCAAACCCTACATATCCTCCAATGTGCAGTTAAAAAGCTGCAACCTTCAGGCAATCCACAGCTGCCAGGAAAGCCCATAAGAATTCCAACTGCAACTGAGTATAAAGCACAGCCCTGATATTGATCTCTCATGTGCTAGTAACTTGACCAGCTTCTGGCACTGCCACAATCCAGACAACCTGGCAACATGCAGGGAGGCCTCTTTTTACTCTATATAGTGGCACCAAAACGGGCAACTGATCCCCCTAAATATTTCACTCACTTCAAAGTTTTTCAAATTTCTATTTGAAATGAGCAAGTTGAAATTGTCTCCCCTAAAAATGGTGTTTTGAGAGTAAAGAAAAAACATTCCACCCATATGTAAAAGAAGACAGAAATTGAGCCCCAAGCCATGCTAGACAGTCTGATAAAAAACATGTTAAGATTAGTAGTAGGAATTTCTCTGCACCCTGGCCCGAATTCCCACTGTGGCTTTTTATATTACAAAATTGTTTTCCTCTTTCTGTGGATTTTTCTGAATTCAGTATCTCTGCTACTCTTCTCCCCACTAGTAAAAGACACAGAAAACACATCAACACTTCCAGCTAAGCCAAATCATTCTCAATCTCACTCAGTATAACCAAAGTTTTAGATAACTCCTTCCATGAACTTAACACACAGTCTCTCTTCTATTCTTTAAGAGTAATTTCTGATAATCACTCAGATGCTGCTGTTATACTTGGATAAGAAATTTGGAAATAGGAATGCTATCTAAGAAACTGAGTACTGTATGTAGCAGAACAACCTTATCAGATTTAACCAGCAGCTCTGGTGAAGAACAGCTTGTGATGGACTGTCATGATTGTTTTTTAACTCAACATTATTTGAAAAATCCTGTAGCATATCTACCTCTTTTCATATTCTGCTTTTTTTTCTCAACATAAAAACTTTAGATTTTTCCACTTTAAAACAAATAATTTCATTTCCTGAAAGAAAGTTTACTACTTAACATAGCCAGGGCTCATGAAACCATTTCAGAACACAGGAATGTCAAAGCTAACTAAAAGCCATACAGATAGAAATGTGCATTTGATACCATCTCCTCATTTTCAAACTGCATGTTGCACTGTGCTGCATCCTCGGTTACCAGCTTCTGGAACACATTGCGGCAGATGAGCCATATTGTCAGGCTAGCAATGAACATCCCAATATCTGGTACAAATAGTCTGATCACGTTCCCAGCATCTGCTCCTTTCACACTGTATGGGACGAAAAAAATAACAAAAAAAAGAAGCATTTGTTATTTTTAATGGCATTTTCAACTGGAACAGAGAGTAAGCTCAAGGCAAGGAAAAAAACCCAAAAAACCCCATCAGTAATAACAAATCTTTGCAGTATGGGAAATATAAAGATGATTGAGGAACTCCAGACAGACAGATATTTTTGCTCTCCAGAAGTACAGAATAAGTGATTATTTGTTGGGAGCTTGCACACTCTTATTTTAGTGATGCTTAGCATTTTGATTAACCCAATTCTGAATCAATTTTTTGAGAGCAATACAGGAATAACCTACAAATTCAACAAGCAAGATTTCAGCTGAGTACCCAGAAAATCCATCTGTATGAAGCACCATCCTTTTTTGCCAGCATTCCTTGCAAAGACAACAATATCCAGGTCCACCAAAGATGAGGTTGTCCACCCTTAAGTAAGCCCTAATCCTTCTTCCTGGCACACAGAGGAATGACCAGAATGTGTTTAATATTTTGACATGTTTTATTATGTTTACTGTTAATACATTTTATTCAACAGACTACCTGAATACCTTTTGGGGTATTTAAGCACAAATATTTAAATGCTAATTAATGTGTTCAATCCCTGCCAAAGAAGCCTTTCTTCTGCTCTGCAAGGTTTGTAAGGCATGATTTTTATGCAGGAAAAAGGTTGCACTGTTTCACTGTGCAGATTTAATTGCTTATACTAGGGAATACAACTTTTTGGATTTGGATGTGGTGTCTGAATTTGACTCACTGTTAAAAAGGAGAGCCTGGATTTAGTTTTAGTGGCACAACAAAATTTTTATTAAACTGCTGAATGCACATATTAAACTTACAATTCTTAATGAGAGGACATAATCACAATTAATTGAAAGCGTGAAGTTAAGGGGTGTTAAATATGCAGCTCTAATTTAATTTTTTTACAGGGCTTTAAATCTGTAATCAGTTCTGAGGACAGGTGAACCATCAGTATAGTGCCTTGGGCATGGGTGAGTGCACCAGGTCTTCACAGCCTGAAGTGGTAGAAAACCTAACAGGTTGTTTTACAGATGCAAAGAAAGAGTTCACCTCTGGCATTTCTTCATTGCAGCTTTGAAGCCTAAAATAAACTTTGTGAAGGAGTTACCTGCAACTGCTGTGATTAAATGCAGTTGGAGTATCAAAAAAGTCTCTAATGTGATTACAATACAACCACTGTCAAGAACTGTGTGGGTCTGCTCATACACCCACGATCAAATCCAACATTTCCATCACTGCTGCTCTGCTGACCCAGCTTTTCCACTGATGTGTATCTTGCAAAATAACATATGCTCAAAGTGGGAATAAGGTAAGTGATCAGAAAGCTGGCTTTAATGTTTGTTTCAACAGCTTAACCCTGAATGGTCATGCACTGTATGGCACCTAAGTAGCTTGAAAATATTTTTCTAATGGCTTTCAGTTGTCCTGAAACAGAGAAAAAAAAAGTAATTGAAAGGTTTGCAAAAGAGTTAGATGGCAAAATCCTTGCTGGACTGCTTGCTTGTTTCTTGTGCCACTGGTCCCAGGACAGCATGCTGCAGAGTAAACTGGCCTATGAGAGCATGGCCACTCTGGCTAACATTACAGAAAGTCCAGGCTTGACATGAGCCCCCCCCTTCTCTTTGCAGTACAGTGACCCCTAATGTCACTGAAGATTAGCCCAGGCTGCACCTTGGCAGAAAGAGGTAAAAAGTACATGTTTAATGAATCTTTTTCCCAACAACAGTGTACATGAGTTTCATAATAATGTTAATGAACTTTTTTCAATAATCCTGACCATTGTGATGCCTAAAGAGGTTGACCTGGAACACAGGCTAGACAGTGTTAAAGGAATAAAGTAGGTATTTATTAAAAGGCCTTCAAAGGATACACCTTGGGCAGTCCAAGAGCCCGGCTGTGGCTCTGCCCAAGACAGACACAAGATGGATGAAAGATGCATGACCAGTCACTAATTTAGACACTTTTACGCGTTTTGGTCCATTTACATATTGGGGTCAATTATCTATCAATTCGACCTTCAGGTTATGAAGTCCTGTCTTCCCAGATTGCTCTCCTCAATTCGCTGTTGTTTGTACTTCTTGAGCCTAAAGCTGCAGTGGTGTCCTTGGTTCTCAGGCTGGAAAAGGATTGTTTTGTCTAACTACCCTGTGAAGAGAGCTTGCAAACACTTTATATGAAGTTCAGAGTCACACACTATTGCAGTACACAATCTAAAATATATGAAAGCTAAAATTTAAGGCATCACTTCTGTAAGTGATTTTTTTCTTTACACAGATCTGAATTCTTAATTAATTGAAAATCAAAAATTAATTTTGCATCACTTCTGAAGTCCTTCAGATTCAACCACTCACATGTTTACAAATTAAAAAGTGGCGGCCTTCAAGTACCAGGGCTTCTTAGTTGCACCAGGCTCTCCTTCCTCACATTGTACTCCCATGGAGCCATGCTGGGTATTCCTTTGCATATCCCGCTCCCCAGACTGAGGGGAGACCCTTGCGGGAGCCCTGCCCCTGGTGCAGCTCACATTTCTTTCCAAACCAAGTGCTTCTGATCTTTCAAAATAAATCATTTAGTGTGCTGTTGTGAGAGATGTAACGTACAGCTCAGGCTAGCAACAGAGAGACTGAACAGTGATACCTAACCACGGGGTGGGGGAAAATTCTGCACATGAATAGTTTATTCAGCAAAACCAGTTGCAAATGTATGCTGTCCCCACTTCCCCATGAAAAGGAAAACAAATTGACCACGGTGTGATAATTAAAAAGGAAACAAAAGATCGCTTGAAAGTAGAAAAATGTATATTCTCCTGTAAAGCAGAATAATAAACTGCCTCATTCAACCCCAAGTAATTTGCTCCCCACTTTTTCACAGCAAAAGCTGAAACAAAAATCAGTTATTCCCACTTGTTATCTCTGGCAACACAAAAAAGAATGGCAAATACTGCCATCATTCCACAAACATTTCTCACTTTATTTGCGCATTCACACATGGTCATATTTTGCATTTGATAACAGTCTATACATTGTGCTCTTTCCCCCAAAAGAGGCTTTTAAACTACCAAGTTAAACAGAAGAACAGGAAACCTATTCAGATCTCCTACAACAACAGCTTTTTTTTTAATCCCTGCAAGAATCTCATGGTGTTCAATGAATTGGTCATAGCCTTTGATCTTCAGCTGGTAAAGTATAATTTATTCACTTAAATGAAATAATTTACCTACAGGGCAGCTTTAGTTGTAATAGATACCAGTGACTGAAGCTTATAATTCAGCCAGAAACATATTCTGCAGTATAATTACAGTAAATGACAGCTTTAGTTTTTCCTTCTTTCTTACAGGATGCAGAAGAAAACAACATGGACACACACACAGAAACATACATACAGATACAGACACAGAACGGATTAGGGCTTTGAAATGGTTTATTACTTTCCCTTGAACAAAGAAATCAAATGCACACAACTTTTTAGAGAAGGGACTGCTGCAGTTAGGGTTGCAAGAGTTCCTCTGTAACAAAAATAACTTTTGTAGGACAAAAGAGACTTCATCTACTTTTCTGTCAATATGTGAAACTGTTTTATTATATCAACACACTCCTAATACGGCAATTTCCTCATCAGTGTGTTCCCCTGCTGATTTCAGCTGAATACTTTAAACTTACTGCCTTACAAAGGGTTCATCTATTTTCTGTGCATTTACAGAATTTTCCTAGGACAGTGTGACTCTGGTTTATTCCTGTATTTCTCTGCTGCTCAAGAAACTGAGCAAAATTTCCTACTTTATCTGCACTGAGAATAGAGATATCTGTGGACACACACACATTAGAACCTTTGTCTTAGTTCATGTACTCTTACTGGTAGTCAAACAAATATCATCATAATGAAACATTACATTCTTGTTTGGAGCTGTAGAAATCAGCATTTCTGTTTTTATTAAATAAATTTTTCACTTTTTGCCTTTCTAGAATAACTGTTATTCACAAATTAAAATCATTCAACTCCTACTAAATGTACAAAGCTTTGGTGAACAGTGAAGTGTTAATACTGCCAAACCTGGCCTGATTTCATTTCTTTAGAATGGCAGACACTCTAACTTCCTCTTTATTTCAGATTTGCAGAATAAAACCAGAAAGGCAGCAGAACTATTAGAATTAGAACTCCAATGTTTTCAATTAAAAAAAAGTAAAATATATAGTAAGACACATGTGAGATACCATGAATAATGTACAAAATAGTCCACATATCAAATGAATACCAACAGTCTTCAACTTTAAATATTAACTATTTTGTTACAAATAAGCAAAAATGGGAAAGAACAATCAGTCTTTCTTAAACAGAACTAAAATTAATTCAGCATCAGCAATGTATCACAATGTTAAGCTTATGTTAGACAATAAATAAGATAATGCTTCTAGATTAAAGAACTGTAAAAAAGCTTGATTTTATATTTATTTATATTTATATTTATATTTTTATTATATTTATATTTATATTTATATTTTATTTATATTGGATACTGGGTAAACAAAGTATTTTAAAGCTTATTTTTTATTGCAGTTTTAAAAGTTAAAAAAACCTCTTATTCGTGCATACTACATCTTTCCATACATGCATCCATCTTTCCTCTTGTCCCATCAGGGGTTTTCTATAGCATCTCTTTACTTTCTAATTAATTTAATAAAACAAAAGAGGTAATACTGTATTAACAGTTGGCAAGTGATAACCTAAGGAGGAGATGCATAGATACTAATAATTTCCATTCATCTGTTTGGTGACTGTGAAACATCTGATATTTCTAATTTGATCTAATATTTCAGGGTAATTAATGCACCTCTGTAAATGCTTACAGCTGAATTCCCATGGGCTTCATCTGCAACCGTAATCATTAAGTTTGGAAGGAAAACAGACCCAAGAACCATAAGCATGGACCCCTGGAAACATGGACTGGCAGTATTTCACAGGTGCTACGCAGTACTGTGAATGATTCATTTGTTTATCATTAGTATCCTCTCTGATCCAAAAATAGTGGAAACTTCGAGGGTACCAAAGGCTACTAACCAGATGGCCTTAGAGATGTGCCTGCTGATCCTTGCTGGAAGAGGGTGCTGGGAATGGCTGCAGCTAGAAGCTAGTTAAAGGGGCTCCTTATCCTTTCTCAGTTTGAAATAAGGATGAAATGTCTGATCTGATATTTACTCTCCTGGGAAACTCCCGCTTTACTTATCTGAATCTAAGGATTGCAGACACTGTCTGAGCCACAGCACTTCAGTGAACACGAGATGCACAGAGTTTATATTCATGGTGCCATACTTGTCTCTGCTAGCTCAAAAGACAAGTTTTCTATGATGTTGGTTCCCATGGCATCCTTGCCACCATGTTCAGGGCAAACCTGCACTGTGGGTAAGGTTTACAAGCTGCTGAGCACTGGTAGATCTGCCCTTAGTCTTCTCCTTGCTCATCAACAAATTGAAAATAAATTATATCACAAAAAAAACCAAAAAACAAACTTTGAAATATTAACATCCACAGTGCTTTGTATGCTCTCTCTCTCTCTCTCCTGCACTGCCTTAATATGATGGTCCTTTCAGTTCATGCAGAGCATGGCATGTGTTTTACCCAAAATACCTGAAGTTGCATTTTCAGAGAATATTGGTCGTGCAAAGTAAATGTGTGGGAGGAAGAGGGAAGCAAAAATGCATAGAAAACTACTTATAAAAATATTTAGCATGCATTGACCTACCCAACATACAAGTTCAAAGGGCTCCTGAAGTATTTGCAAAATCTAAATCACTGCTTACAAACTATGTCTGCACGGATTCAAAACCCAAAAGTACACTTTGCTTTTTCAGGAAAGATACCTTGCAATGAAGAACACACTCTGTATTGCAGAAGTGCTTAACCACGTATTAACCAAACATTTGCTTTCCAAACACCGCTATGCAGAGAGAGCGAGCAGCTATTTGAAACTAAATGTACACTGCCAAGATTTGGTGTCTCGTTGCTTGCAGAAAACATTCAACATTAAGAAATTATGGATATGTGCAACAAGTAAAACATTGGTTTGTGGTAATTTTTCTCTTTCTAAAGCACCTATTGCTTCTTTTTGTTCATTGATCTTCTAACAAAGGGCAAGCTCCAGCTTGCCCAGGGCAGCACACAGAAGATTTAAACTTCAGCAGGGATTTTCAGCTATCATGCAAAGCACTCAGCTACACTACTGCCAGACTCGTGACAGCACAACACTCAGCTCGCTTTGCCCATGTCCCACAGCTCCAAATGTGGAGCAGGACTCAGGTTGCACAGCCAAGAGGAAGGGAACAAAATCCCCTCCACACCCATGGTGCTGTGCGTGCCAGCCCCACAGCACAGCGGTGCAAATG
Organism: Molothrus ater; assembly: GCF_012460135.2. Lineage (NCBI taxonomy): Eukaryota > Metazoa > Chordata > Aves > Passeriformes > Icteridae > Molothrus > Molothrus ater. Next base: position 101,157,349 of record NC_050478.2, on the reverse strand, counting down.
ACAAGTCCATCCGCTACACAAATTATTTCAGGTCAAAATGGGAATGTGATCCTAGGTGGAGGCAGAGCCAAAGTGAGCAGAAGAGACCTGAGGACACCTCAGCTATAAGTGAATTTTGGTCTTAACTCTTCAAAGAAACTCCCTGTTTCCATTTTCAACACTTCTCACACGGAGTTCCTACATATGCACTCATTGTGTAAGGATTTAGCTTAAGCACTAATTCAGTATTCATTGATCTCTGCAAAACATTCCCAGTTAAATTTGTCCATAATGCTCATAAATATTTGGTAACTGGCAGCAAAGTGTTTGCATAAAGGCATACAGATATACATATGCTCCACAATAGTCCTGAGTAAAAGAAAGTGCTGACAATCTGAAGCAGGCTGACATTCTGTGATTATTTCAAAACATATTTTCTCCCTCTCTCCGCAGTTTTCATACTCTAGTTGGAGCATGAACAGATCATCACTTCAAACTACATTTCATTCTGTTGCCAGCATATAACATTCTCACAGAAATTAAAAGACACATCTAGATTTTCCAGTCAGCTGCAGATGAGGAGGGAATAATATATCCCTCAATTACAGCAACCAACATTGTAAATTTCTGTCATTTTACAAAGCCAAATTATCTCCAATACAGAGAAAAAGCACACAACTACCAGTGGTTCAATCTGGAGTGTCCACTGCACTTTATTGTTTGCATAGGAGACCCTTCTGTCCCACAAGACCCATTCCTAATTTAAAACCATCCAAGTGACTGTTTGCTGGGATGGGACCATTCACCCTCAATTCTTCCATATGAAACAGCTCCCAGTCTACCCTGCCTGCTCTGGACATACCCATCTTTCTCTTCAGAGCATCAATCATGACAGGACAGAAAACAACATCTAACTTTTCTCATCACCACCTGCTTGAAAATCCCAGTGGTTTAGAAGCAAGAGCACATGGACATTGCTGGAAGCAGGCTCCAGCCATCAGAGGAACGTGTACAAGATCTCTCCTCACTCCTCTGCTGACTTCCATTAAAACTGGCCAAATGAAACATCTGATTCATCCCACTGGTGCACTTTGTTCATTTCTACAGTGTCAATCAAAAAAGTATGGAGTAGAAATGAGTGGCAAACTAAATCCCCCAATGCCATTAGATGTTGCTTCTAATTTTTCTGTAATTGGAGCCTATAACAGAATCTCTGGATGGAAAACACCCCACATCCATGTGGGAGGGGAGAGGACTAATCCCCCGCACTGCTTGATGCCATCTGCTCATTGGCTGGATGTGTGGCCACCAAGGACCTTTCTCAGGTGCAGGAGGCAACTGTGATAGTGTTTTGCCAATGTGGAGGCTCTTACCTTGTCTTAGCATTAGACAAACCATGATTGCTCAGATCCAAACTGGGCAAAAAGGAGCTGAAGTGAAGGGCTCCAGGCTGGCTGGGTGCCAGGTGTGAGCACACTGCAGCAGGCTGGTCAGACCCAGCACTCAGGATGTTCCTGCTCCACCAGCCACAGACTCCCTTCTGTTTCATGTGCTAGTCTGTGTTTGGAGATCTCACATGATTTACTCATGAACAAAACCCAACAAAAACAAAATAAAACACAAAGCCAAACTGTTAAGCATGCATCCTAGAGAGTTTTTTGGATGCTGATTGCAATGCTGATTGCTCTCCAGATTAAAACAAAGACTGGCTCACATTGTGCTGCTGGTGGGTTTACCACTGCACTGCTCCCAGCTACCACTGTACTGCAGGAGGCTGGGCTGTGCCAAGAACAACACTGACAACAGTCTCACAACTCGAGTGCTCAAACAGCATCGGCCATAAAAGATCTTCTCTCAGATGTTCCTTTTATTTGAATCCCTAGGTTGAATGGCATGAGAAAAGTTAGCTGAAATTAATTTAGCTGAAAAGAAAATAAGCACAAGGGGTGGTAGGAAACAAGCAACCTGAAAACTGAACACAAACAGTTAGATAAATAAGATTCATCCTGAATGGAGACAACTTCTAAGAGGGCCTTATGCCAGTGCTGAGGAGCCCAGACCATCAGTTCAACACGACACAATGACAGGTTTCAGAGGCACAAGGACCCTACATGAAATTGCCCAAGCACAGAGAAATTTTCTCCTTCAGTTAGCAGTGAGGACGTACCTGGGGTACCAAATTTAACAGTAATGATGAAACCTCAGGCAAAGACTGCTCTGTCATAATTTCCTTCCTTCTATTTTATCATACTTTACTTGTCAGCATCTCTTAGTCTATAGTGACATGAGGTTACTCTTCTTTTTGCAAAGTACCTAGACTACTGTAGCATGCTGTAAGAAATGGCAGAGTAATAATCACACATTTTTTAGCTTTTGCTTTCAGTGTGGTAGAAATTAATAATTTTCTTGTTAAATTATTTAAAATAATCCTGTTCTACTTCAGGCTTCATTTCCCTTTAATCTCATTGTGTTGCTGACTGCACATATGCTGCAGTTGTTAGCACAAAGTAAATTTACCTATTTGATTTACATCCCTGAGACTCATGATCTCTTATTTGTCTCCCTAGTTTTATCTAGCCTCACCTGGGCACCTTATTAAGCCCTTTTGTTTGTTTAACCACTAGTGTCACATAAAAAAGATTACAAGCTGCCATCATGTGATTTGGGAATTCTCCTGTCATAAATGTGCAGCCAATATAACACCCCTGTGGCAGAGGCTGGCAGAGAAGTATCAGAATGAAAACAGGCATACTGTGCACTGCTAACATTTCCTAGATTGATTGACCTCCTTCCACAGTTCTCTCTCTTGAAAATCTATGTCTCCAAGTAAAACAGAAAATAATAGAACAAAATAGCTCAGTTGAAGGGGTCTTACAGTGATCTTCTAGTCCAGCTTCCTGACCACTTTAGGGCTGACCAAAAGTTAAAGCATCTTATTAAATGAATTGTCCTGATGCCTCTGACTGGCTGACAAGGCCAAAGTCCTCAGACACTCCTCACAGGACATGCCTTCCAGCCCTTCCACCAGCTTTGTTACCCTCTTCCCAAAAAGGACTTCAGCATTCTTCTTAAATTGTGGGACCAACACTGCACATAGTGCTCAAAATGAGGCTGCACTGACACTGCATACAGGGGGAAATATTGAGTGCACCACATCTCTTACTTTTTTTCTGAAACCACTAATTTTAATTATTGCCCTCTTCCTGACATAGGCTACAATGAGTTCTACCTTAAAATAATTCATTTACTTCATTTACTTATTTGGTTTCAGACCTCTGGCTGATCACAGTAAAAAGACAAATCACCCTTTTTCTGCTCAAAGAAACTGAAAGAGCCATCAATATTCCAAAATGTGCACAAAACTGAAGCTGCTAAGTTAGAGCCTATACCATTCCCAGTGACTGAGGAATGGGAATGGCATGAAAAAGCCTCCCTGACTTGTTCTGCTGAAACTGTACTTCTGCAGATGACCAACATTACTAGAGGAAGTCTTAGAGCAGGATTGAGGCAGCATCTGCAGTTGAAGGCCTGGTCTATGTGCATGAGTTTGCAAAGGAATGTAGCAGCACTTGTGTTATTTCTGATTCAGCAATTGCTCTCCAAGCACCTTCACCTGAAATTCAGCCTTGAACAAAGCTGATATAACACATAAAAAAGTCATAATGATATTGTGATTTACAAAGTTGTATCTTGACTCACATGGATTCCTACAGCAGTTTAAAAAAAAAAAAACAAACCAAGGCATAACAGAAATAACAAAATAAAATTGACTAAGAGGATGCTTCGGAGACTTCATTAAAATTTAATAGAGAATTTTATCTTTCAAAGTTTTATCATCTCTCAGACAGTAAAGAAGTTCTTTGCTCCCTCATTTTGTTATGGAAAGAGAGAGCCAGATGATCAGCTGATACCAATTATAAATTATAGGTCAAGATTACCAAAGGAAATGAAATATGGGGGCTGACTGATCCAATTTCTAGCAGCACTGAACTGGAGCAGATGTGAGCATGGAGCCCTGCAATGCTTTCCTCCCACATGTCTTTTTCTCCTCTGAATGGCAGCCCATGAAGGGAAAACTTGGCTTCTCAGTAAGTTCCCGTAATTCATCTAGGTTCCACAATAACAGCATATATTCCTTTGTGTTCTGACAGTGTGCAGAGACCACAAAAGTCCCCAGTGAACTTGGGCTGTTCACCTCCATTCCACTTTTCTCATCATATGCATATGGTAATGAATATTTACTAGCTGCTTGGAAGAAACAGTACAGACCCTTTACTCATGTCAAAAAAATGGGAAGAACCCTATCCTGTGGAGCTGTCTTCCAGGGCTAGATTAATTTTTCAACACAAATGTCATTTTCTGAAAGAAAGAAAGAAACCTTACTAATTTCCTCTATTTTTTTCTGATTAACTATTCACCACTTTACACTACTATTTCACATTAGCTCACCATTTGCCCAGAACATCTAATACTAATCTTCCTGGGTAATACAAAGTCTGCTAGAATTTTCTGTTCACTCAGCTACTTTCTCTGGACACGTAGAAAAGCCATTCATAGACTTGATTCTATTTCTCCAAGTTTTCTGGTCACTCTGAACATCTCCAGAGTTCTAAAAAAGAGGAGCATATGGCCACTCTTTAAATACATTTTAGGACTTGTGCACAGTGGGGTTGTTCAAACTAGTGTATTATGATGAGTGTTGTTTAATGCACAGCTAATACTTTAGAAAATCGTATTTTACTTTACATTTTTTTTTTTACTTAAAAACCCCACTTTGTTAGCCAAAAGAAAATTATGAAATGAACGTGCAAAACCACTGTGACGGAACCCAGAAATGTATTCTTTCACCTTTTAATTACATCAGGCTTTATCATTATATCTTTGTATGACTTTTTATCCTCGTTTTTTGCATTCATGTGCTTTATCCTCTTCACTGACAAGTTTTTAATTTAAAAGTTACAACTGATTTGATTGCTCATTCACAACTGCATCTGCTGCAGCAATTAATCTTTGGTTGTGCAATCACTTGCCAATGTCATCACATAGCAGTGGGATGCAGTCGGATGGCAAACACACACATACACTAAAGCTACAGGAAGACTGTAAATAAATGAAAAGTAACCAAAGTAGTTTTTTACATGCTGAATCAAAAAGAAAGCAATGTTATGACACTGCAGTGACAGTGGGAGGGAAGGGAAGGAGTTATGCCAGATGCAGAAGATGACAGATATGCTGCTGTGTGCAGAGCAATGTGGAACAAATATAAAATCTGCACTGCTGTTTCTACCCTGGCAGCTTGGCTGTCTGCATTGTACAGGATCAGATCTCTGACAGTCTCTTGATCCACTCTCACAGGGCAGAAATCAGGTTGGCATGCTGGAGAAAAGGTAGTTTAAAGCCATTCACCTTCTAGACTGAGATGGAGTTACACTATGAGTGTTGCAGAAGAGTCCTGCAAAGCTTAGATATCACTTTGATAGTTTCAAAATCTTTACTGGGGATACAAATTTTTCCTAAATGTTCACCTTCTGTAACCATGTGACCGTGACAGTCACCAACATTTTCTTACAATGATACACACACCCATTTACAGCCCTTACAGCTATGAAGAGAAGTTGTGAAATGTGAAGCAACTTCACTCTTAAATGTTTGAAGTCAGGAGAAGAATAACAATGATTTTAAATCATTCCACTTTGAAGCTATTCATGATTATTCTTGGCATCCAATCTTTACTTGTTTTTTACTTCAAGTTAGAAAACAGCAGAAAAGCCATAAAAATACTTCAGGGAATGTGTCTTTATATCTGCAAAAGAAGAAACCAATGTCACAAGGAAAAAGAAAAAATATTTTTTGTTTCTTACTAAACAACATTACATACTGAAATATACATATCTTTGGTATCTTCAGTAGAGTGTATCTAGTACCAAACACCTTCGTACAGGCAGTGTAAAATTTTAATTTCTGTTTTGGTCCAAACTGTTCTAGCAGAGAGCAATTTTAAGACTGGAAGGATGGGACAAACCCATATTAATCCCTCTTTTGTCCTGGCCTATCAAATTATTCCTTTTCCCAAAAGCTACTCCCAGCGTTGGAAGTGTTGGAAAGCGGTTTTATAAAAGTATTTGGCTTGGTTTCTAAACACACCTTTGCTCTACTGTTAGAGAAACACTATGGTGTATGTTAGGAAACTTCAGCCATGCTGATAAATAAATGAGTTTCAAGTTTCAGGTTTGTTTGATGGACTTTTCCTAGTTCATTGAAAAAAAAAAGAAAAGGAGAAAAGGAAAAACGTGACAAACCTTATTCATAAAGCATCTTGCAATTAGTAACACTACTGTGCTTCTCATCTTCTCATCTACACACAGCTAAATTTTAGATTTATCACAGGCACATCACACAATTAAGAGATTTATGTGCCTCCAGGATGTTTGTACACCAGCTCTCTTGCTGCACAGGAGGTGCACAGGAGGCTGGACAGGAAGCAGGACTGTCCTGCTTCCCACAAGTGAGTGGCTTCTTGAACTTCAGCCTGCCTGGGCAGAGGATTAAAACCCAGTCATCACACATGTGTGCTTTACTTGTATAACAATATGATTTTCCTCTGGACTACCTGGTGTGATGTGCACCTTGAGTTTTTAACACTTGAATTCTCTCTAAGAGAGTTTAGAATTCTCTAAATTGTAGAGAATTCACTGTATTCCCTAAAAACTAGTTTATTTATTTATACCACTAACAATGAATTTTTGCCTTGGTTCCATTTACTCTTGTGAGACATATCTTTGAAATCTACTGAGTTGCTTATATGATTAAGAACTGTGTGTTCAGACATTTAGAAAATTCACATTGCTGCTTTCTAAGTTGTTTAAAAAGAAGATGCCAAAGTAGCTGCAATCAACCCAGAGAAACTCCTTTCTTGGCATATTACAAGGATGTACACCAGAGAATAGCCATGAATACTGTAATTATTTTAGGTAGAGATTGTTTATACTACCATTAAGACAGCCACTTAAACATAAAGATGGGGGTTAAAACCCAAAAAGTCTCTTAAATCTGCTCAAAACAAATGAAGTTACTTTAGTGACTGTTTACATATTTTGTGATAGTTTTATCACTTTTTCTTAATAAGGACAGCTTTGAGAAAATCCCACAAGTAAGGAAGCAATTAGTGGTCTAAGTGTTTTTAGCCATGTAGTGACCACCTAAAAAGCTTCTATAAAAAAGTCTCCCTCGGTGAATTATTTTTTGCAGTCTTGCAGGTATGCTACACAAAGGCTACAAAACCATCACTAGCAAGATATTAAAAAACATTCTGTGACATGGTTGCTAGGAAGAAATGTGTTTATTATGCAAAAGCTAGGGTAGTATATTGCAAAACTTGCAAAAATGACATCTGTCAAAAATCAGTTTTTCTTCTAGGGAGAGGAGAGAGAGGAGAGATTTCAATTGGAAAGGAGCTACAATGATCATCTAATCTTACTGCTCAATCACCAAAATTTAAAGCATGCTATTAAGGGCATTGTCCAAATGACTCAGGCAGGCTGACAGTCACTGCAAACATGGGGCTTCAACTTCTCTTGAGGAAGCCTGTTCCAGAGTTCGACGACCCTCTTGGTAAAGAAATGCTTCCTAATATCCAGTCCAAATCTCCCTTGATGGATGCAGCTTTCAACTATTCCCAGAATTTCTTCATGGTCTACTACAGCATGCCCGATACAAAGTATTGTTTGAAGGGGGAATCAGAGGGAGCACACTGAACTGACTACACACAACACTGGAACAAAGGTCAACATTGGAATAAAATCCAAGGTAAGTTAGACTGGTTTAAAACAAGGTTTAAATTGTTTCTATCTCACTATTTAATATAGACTGAAAGATTTCAGTTGACACGTTGGTGAAAAAAAAAGCTACTTAAATTTTCCTCATGTCTTCTTAAACATTTTTTTTCTTTGCAAATACAATTCCATTTTTATTTTGGCTTTCTCTGCTTTCTCTGTAACTCAGACTTTTATTTCAAAGTCTTGCTTTTTGTCAGAGCAGCGAAGAAAACTCAATTTAAGATAGAACCTCAGGCATGCAGAATATATCAAATAAAACTGAAAACACATTTCTTCCCCATTTCCTACACTATAAACAAGACAAATACTTCGGCACACACATGCACAAATTCCACAGCCCTGGCCACCACGAAGTAACAAAAAGAGAGAAGCTTTGTGAATTAAATTAAAGCAACCTCAGTCCCCCTGTCTTCCCAGGACTCAGCACCCTGTGCTGCCCTTTGCCTGGACACAAGTGTATGCATGTGGGAAGCCAAATCATCTTCTGCTCATCGCACCCTGAGAAAAGAACTGCAGTGTTAGGCTGGAAGGACATAAATAAGACTTTCTGATGTAGTCCTCTGCCTCCAGATCCCTACCTATTATTACTTAGGTGTGGCAGCCTGGGGCTGCAGCTGAGGTAGCCAGTACCATGTTTGGCCCAGATGAGAAAGGTGTGGAGGGCTCAGAGTTGGTGCAGCACCTCTTGTCACACCTTCTGCATCACCAGTGTTATTGGAGCTGTAGCCTTTGGGGATCTCTGAACCTCAACCCTAAAACCCCAAAAAGCAGTTTGGGGTTGAGGATGAGGCCCTCAGTGACATGTTTTACCAGGCAGAGTAATGATAAAATAGAGATACCACCCAGAAGACAACACTTGTGTTGCAAGCAATAAACTGCTCTTTTATTCACAGCCTCCCAAAGGAATGTGTGGAACTGGTTCTGTCTCTCGACTCCTTATGTTACATTTATCTGCCATATTATTCAAATAGCACATGCAACCATAGAATATTCAAAACTGCAGAATAAATTCACATTCATTAACTCCTACAAAAGTGTGATGGCCATCGTATATTAAGGATAGAAAGTATAAACAAGCCATCAATTAATCTAATCTCTCCGATTTGAAGCACATCAAGGATGGTATGGTGTGGAAGAGAGGCCTGCCAAAGTAAGTGCCTGAGCACTGAAAAATTAGCACTTGCTTAAGTGCTTTGAGAGGCAAGAGACCAAAACAATTTTACAGACTAATACAGCTATTTTTCCCAAAATGGTGAAAGATGTGCCTGGCAGGGGTTTTCCAAGTCCCTTTGATTGCACCACTGCACCCATTTTTCCTTGTCTTCTCAAATTATTCAACATTAGTGAAAATTATTCAAGCTGCACTGTTTCTTTTAAAATAACCTCTCAAGGATCAGACCATACAGCCTCATGCAGCCCCCGGCTGAGGCAATGCTCCCAAAATGATGTCAATGGGAGCCTTGCCCAAGAAAGGACTATAGGATTCAGCTGTATGTGAAGAAAGGCTTGAAATAATGGAGCATAGTATCAGGATAAGACTTTATATTTCAAGTATATATTTATTCTTTACACTAAATCACCGAAGAGCGTGGGGAGAAGAGGGGGATGTCACTTTGGAAAACCATATGGTGCTTTGATTTCCAAGCCAGAACTGTGCATACTGAATGTTTATAGAATCTAGTGATATTCTCTCCTTTCTGTTTATTCCTATCACCCAGAGAAACTCTGGCCAAGCACCAATCAAATATCCAAGCAAGCAGGGGGAAAGAGAGAAAACAGCTCACACCAGCAGTAGGCTCATGATTAGCAACCTAAACCTGGAAGGAGACGCTTGGGAAGCGACTCTGATACATTTGGATTCCAGCACTCACCGCATGTCATGAGTGGTTTTGGAAATTGAGTTCTCAGTCTCTGCAAGGGGTAGGGAAGACATACACAGCATTTCTGGCTAGACTGAGCAGGGGCATATGTGGAGCAGCTGCAAAAGCAGACATCCTTCTGCTCTCAGAGATCAGTGTAGGAACAAAAATGCATCTCTCAGCGATGACAGCTAATCTGCTCCTGGGTTAGCTGTGTCTCTCTACCTGTGGCAAACAGGGCTGCTGCATTTACTTTGCTTCAAATAAAACCAATGCAGAATATCCTCCTTATCACCCTGTGCTTAGGAGAGCAGTTGGAGGAGTTACTGAGGTACATAGAAGATCTGAAATGTATCTTAATAGGAGACAGTCTTCATACCCAAGCTCTAGCCTTGATACAGAAATCGTCAGGTCTTTTTCTTTTTCCTTGCGAGTCTTATTCCCTTCCCTGCTCTTATCTGCTTACCCTTTCCTTTCAGTGTGAGAGCAAGCAATCTCCAACTACTCTTTCATTTTTTGGAAACAGTAAAAGGATTACAAAAAGCATAACAAGCTCACAACTCAATACACAGTATTTTATATACAGGAGCAGCTTTCACTGCTGATCAGCCTCAGTATTACTTTAGAGAGAGTCTGGGATGCTACTGGTGCACTTTCTACATAGATGTTGCTGCTGTACTAAGTATGGTGCAGAGAGGTCTTATTAGCATTACACAGGGTAGAATTCACCTAATTTTAAACACACACACATATATATATATGTAACTTCTAATTAATAGTAACTGTTTGCATACCATGAAAATAACAACAATTTTAGTATCAGCTTAAAGGTATCAACCAAACAAAACTTGTATCTTTGATACGGAAAAGTCTTTCATTTTTATAAAGATAATTTCCTTTTACTGTGAAATTGGTGCTCAAAAGTTCCTTTCTCTATCCTTGAAACAACTATTTACTATGAAAAACATACTTATTGAAGGTTGCCAAAAGTGTAGTAACCACACATCTGTTATTCTTCAAATATATATTTTCTAAAACATTTGATATTTACTTCACATGTTATAACAGTTATTCAATTTTCCTTAAGTGTGCTTTGTGGAACCATAATGTAAAGCATTACATGCACAGGAGAAGCACCATGGGAACAAATGCAAAAAGGGAGTAGAAGTGTTGTTAGTAGCTGAGTAACTTACTAGTCACACTACAAACCCAGAGAAACATAGTAAGAGGAGTATTGGAAGTCTGGAAACCCTGCAGAACGATCAGTTTTTAAAGGTCCAACATCATTCATTTAAAGTTTTAAAATTGTTAGATAATTTATAGGTCAACAAATATGTAAAAACAGAAGACATTTCTGTAATCGCTACTGAATCTACTAGACAAGGACATAAACTTCATCTGGTAGCTCAAATTAGAGAAATTTAGGTGTTTAAAAAAGCCTTCTTTTGGTTTTAATTTTCCACAGTGTGGTAACATTTCCCCAGGGCTGGTGGTGGCTCTTTGCAGGCTCTGCACTGCAAGCCTCACCCCAGCCATGAGCTGGAAAGACACTACTGGCTGCATTACAGGAGAAGACCAGCTCTCTGACTGAACTGATCTTCTTTCTTTTTGAATTTTAGCAGGCTTTGTGTATTAGGCTCTCTTTAATTGCCAGAGTAGCCAGGAAACAAGCACAGTCATGGTTAATTGTTCATAACTATTCCACTTGAGAATTCAAGTGAGCCTCCCAGCAACAGGACAAAAGGAAATGGCCTCAAGCTGTGCTAGGGGAAGTTCAAGTTGGACATCAGGAAGAATTATCTCACAGAAAGGGTGGTTAAGCATTGGAACAACTGCCCAGGAAAGCAGTGGAGTCACCACGCCTGGAAGTGTTCGACAAACAACTGGATGTGGCACTTAATGCTATGACTTAGTTGACAAGGTGGTGTTTGCTTAAAGGATGGACTCTATGATCTAGGAGGTTTTTCCAACCTTATTGATTCCATGATACTATGATTTTTTACTGGGTCCTGAATATGACTGAAAAAAATCTTAAGCCATTGAGATGAACAATGCTTTCTAAACCAAGTTTTTAGTCATGTTTGGAACAAAGTACAAGAGATCTGACTGCTTTCCAGAAATTTTTCTGCCTGTGTGGGTGCCATGGTAATATGCATCAATAATGAACAATAATACCCACATTAACAGCGGCAAAAGTTCATCCTATTTATTTATAAGTCTACTTGCTTTGGCTTACTGAAGATTTTTTTAAAAACAATTAAGGTGACAACTTGCATCACGTGAAAGTATCACTCATGCTCAGCCTTTTAAACCATGTTTCTAATAGGACAACAAAATGCAATACAATATTTTTCCTAAATCTCAAAATTGCTCCTCAATGTTCTTCCTGCGGTTAGGAACTAGTCTAGATCATGCTGGACAAAGGTGGTAACTAACATAGTATGTTACAATTAGCTTATTTGTAATGTCTCAAAAGACAATCAATAACATAAAGACCTTCATTTATATCTATCAAACCCACATATACTCCTTTTAATTGAAAAGCTCTTAACTCCAGTCATCTCCTGGATATAAAGCTACCTTACTCGAGCTCCAGCATTTTTAATTTCCCTTGCATTGAAAAGCAGCATCCACAGCTCACAAGTAATGCTTACATAAAAGCCTTGCAGTCAGATCTCTTGGTGGCACATTGTTTTTCAGGATATGAAGACAACAGTAATATAAACACTCTACTACTGCAGAATAAACACCATGTAGCCACGAAGCAGTGATGACATCACCTGTAAATTATATGGGATTAATTTTCTGCAATGTAAACTGACTGTCTATGTCTCCTGTTCCTCAATGCACTCTAAAACTGTTTGTTGAGAACAATTAATATCTTCCGGGTTTAAAGCAAAGATAATTCCTCCTTAGGGCATTACTTCATGTTTCACCTTTTGTGTATCTAAAAATCTTGCTTTCTCCCTCCTGAATGAGAATGTTCTTGCTCAAACAATACATTTAAATGCTATTGATATTTCAAAGCTGACTCAGGTGTGCCTAAGTCAAAAGCTTGCAGAGAATAAAATTTTAAATAGTGAGACATGCTTCTGCTGGTTCTTTCCCTAGAGTTTATATAAATAAACACAAGAACAGCTGTATTGGATCAGAGCTAACATAGATATAGCCCACTAACCTGTCTCTATTTGTGGCCAAAAAGGGATTCCTACTGAAGAGAATAAGATTAGGGAAAGGATGTAGTGATACATCCCCAGAATAAGCACTCTGCTTTAAGAGATCAGCAGACTTGAGATTTCTACTTCTGTGACTGCAAGTTAAGTGTGATTCCAGCATCCAGGTACCATATATAGGAATATGTTTGCTTTGGAAGCTATTCTTTAAGATACAAAAAGTACTGATCTTAAGCAGTGACATATGATATTAAGAAAATATTGCTTTAAAGGAGTTAACACTGAACTTCACTTATGTTTCTCATTAACCTTTTACTCAACCAATTTTTACTCAACCTTTTACTTAAAACTCCAAATCTTAATTGTTGTATCTATATAAAAGTCTTTATCTTCCTTTTTTTTCTCCTTGCCAGTTCTCTGAAAAAGCTGAAAAGAGAACACATTCAATTCTATGACTATGGAAAGCAAAGTACATTCAAATCTTCACCTCATCTGTGCTAACTAATGTGCTGCTTCAAATAAAGTAACCCCAGAGTGACAATCAATCTCTCAAGGTGCAGAAGTGCTGTTAGAAAGCCTTTCTGCTTTTCAAACTAGAGTGGCAATAATGGCATCTGCACAGAAATCCCTTCTACATATTTGCCTCCTCTCAGAAAGGCTCCTCAGCTGTAATTTAGTCGATCAATAATTCTCTGTCCTTTATGTGGTATATATACCTTGCATATACACAGCTAGCATGGATTCTTCTTGTTTTGAAACATCTCAGAAGTTGGAAATTGCCACCACAGAACTTCTAATGAACTCAGCTAAAAAGATGCTGACCTTAACCATTCTCTCTTTCAAAACACAGACACAGAGTATCAATTCATTCTAGAACTCCTCAAAACTTTTTTTTTTTTGATGAAGAGAAGCAGCACCAGCAGATGCACCAAGAGATGCTAATTCACAGTTTGGGTGATGAAAGGTTTATTGTAGTGTCCTATGGTATCACACTGAGTGAAATGCTCATTAGGAACCAAAGTGGATGTAACTTGGGAAAAAAAAAAACAGCCTGTTAAAAAAAACAACTTTTGAGGACATCAAACTCAGCAACAGAGTGTTTAATTTTCAACAACATCCAGAACTTCAAGTGGAGAGGAGATTCTTCTGCTTACCATTTGTAGATGAATAAAGATAGCATTGAGCATCTGAATCCTTCTTTACTTTACATAACTCTTTACTGGACTTGGCCTTGTTTAATTTACAAGACAGAAATGTGTTTCTGGTGTGATCACCTTGTGGCTAAGTTTGTCTGCAAGAGGTTCTTGCACTTGAGGACTGCTGCATATTGAATTTTCCTCTGGTGCTAAATTGATCTCTGCCAGCTTTGCACCTCTTTCAACTTCATTTACTTTTGTCAACTCATATGTCAGAGATTAGAAGTCTCATGGAAAAAAAATATGAGTGAGAGCAATATTTTCATTCATAAGACTTGTGGCCAAAAGGTGTGTCTCTTTTTTAATACCAGCATGCTGTAGAGTCACCAGCAAACCACATGATGAGCCAAGTTCATATAATGAATAAATTGCTTCAGATTGACTCAGGAAAGAGAAGAGGACACAAACAGAAAAGCTGAACACATATGTGCATGACACTGCATGACTTCCACTCTAAATTTGAGGTCTCTGATACATTCAATCAACTAAAATAAATAACTGTGCACATTTGTCTCTGCAATTTTTCTTCCTTACTTTTTTGCACTAGTAAGGAAATAAATTTATGGCTTACCTTTCAAAACCAATCTGCCGTAATGTTTTCTCCCATGTCGAACCTGCACAAAGAGGAGAAAAAACACCCTCAGTAAAGAACCTTTTTGTATGAACCCTCTTTTCCTTTCCTTGTGCAGCTGGGATCTGTATATTAAGGAGATTTTTCCACCTCTAGAGAAGTACCTGTAAATAACACGACTTTTCCCCAGAGGGGAGAATGTTGACAGATGCTACCACTGGGTGACACAACAGTGAGAGGGGTATCAGCCTATACAACTTGACATTGCAGAGCAGCTACAGTTCACTGCAGTCCCAAGGGTGGTCTCCTCTGCTAGAGCAGTGTGATCTGGAAGCGCTGAGCTGGCATTTCACATCATGCACTCTTCACATTTCAGCTTTTCACTTTACTGTAGTGTTTGCCTGATTCTTGCTGAAAGCTTTACAGCTCTCTGAAATCCAGCCCTTTTATTTTTAAGCAAAAGCATGAACATGTATTCCTTCCTTATTGTTTAACCCTTCATACAAAGAGCTACAAAGGACTCTTTCTCAAAACTATCAAGGACTCAGCCCCACAAACTACTCAAATGTGCAGATTCATCCAAAGAACTGCTCTCAGTATTTCTGATGCACTTAAATGCACGTCAAATTTTACCTAGATTTTCTCCAAAATAACCCTCCCACACACTTCAAGAACTAGGTTTTTAGTATTAAGCTCTTGGTAGATTTTTAGCCTTTTGCCAGTCTTTTTTTTTTTTTTAACTACTATGAGGTCATTATAAACACAGGCTACTAAGAGCACAAATATCTCAAGTCATGCAGGTCTGCTCAGTAAATCTGTAGGAGGACATGAAGCTGCATTATAGTTCGCTCTCTGTCCTTTTGTGCTGCTGTGGGAAACACAACAGGACTGCATGCCATGTAAGCAACTACAGCTCTTTTTGAATGACTGACTCATCTCAATCATTCATCGAATTCTCAAAATCAGAGAAGTGACAAAAATTCCTGTTGCTGATGCATTCCATGACCTAAAGGGAAATATAAATTAGGAGCAAAAAGATTCCCTGTGAGTTTCATTAAGCAGCACTTTTTACTGCCCCCATTCAGTGCAAAGCAGGCATGAATTTCAGGCCCATATCCAGCAAAACACAAAGCAGAAAGAGACTTCAAAAGCAAGGTGGAGAAATCTCTACCTTCACTATATGGGAAAAAAAAAGAAGTTAAATTCTCTTCTGGAATAACTGAGCAATGTTGATTGTTTGATGAGTAGTGAGAGCTTCTACTGTGGCACCTATATTTGCCTGAGGTGGGGCACAACTTCTGCCTGCACAACTACATAAGACATTACACTCATCACACTGAGTTAATATTTTATGAAAAGAAGTCCTCTAAAGACACCTCTAAAGCAGGACAAGAAATACTTTCACACATTTATTTCAAATAAATGTGAAAAACAAAAATAATATCCAGCACAGTGAACCATAAATGATTGAGATAAATAAAGACCCACTCCATTAATGCATCCCCCAAACCCATTATCTTCTGCTCATCTCTGGAGTGTAACTGGTTTCACACAGCATCTATGAATCAAGCCATTGTTAAAAAGGTAACTGTGCCACTCCACAGGAGGCAGGGCAGACACAAACAATTCTCTATATATTTTATTCAATCCTGCTGGCTTTGGAAGAGTAGCCAATGGTTTTTGAACTCTGAAGATTTGAAGAGTGTTGAAGAAAAGAAATCTCAACAGCACTTCCTAAAGCAAAGGCCAGTACTGACATTTTTAGTCTGAGTTTATGTGCCTTCCACTGTTATGTATATGTACATGTAAGTATGTATTCATATATGTATGAATTTTTCACCCCATGATTGGCTACATCTCATTCATAATATATAGATAGAGTCCTACTGGAGAGGGAGAGAGAAAGGAAAAAAGCTTTAGAGGAAAGGGAATTGTGTCTCCATTGGTTTGAAATAATCTTTTGGCTGCAGCTGGCCACCAGAATACTCTTTGAAATGCATCTGACTCCTCTGAAGCAAAGCCTGCCAAGAACACAACTAACATTTCATATTAAAAAAACAAATCTTTTTTATGGAGTCTTATTTTAAAATGTTTATGATCTAAACATTGGGTTTTAAGACTTGCCAATTCCATTCACAATAGTATCAACTTCTACACCACACTAAGAGCCAAAAGTAAATACCCTGAGGTAACAGAAGCACTAAAAAGAATAGTGTTATTAAAAGTCTAGAAAACCTAGTATTTGATTTAAACCTTACCCGTTGCTTCCAAAACATAAAACAGGATTATATCACATAATTCTCATTAAAATAAAAAAGGAGTCAATCAAGAATTAAAGACTTGATCCTGCTCCCAAGGAAATCAATAGGAATTTGGCTGTTCAATTCAGTCTTTCTCTCTGCTACGACTGGGGAAAATATTCACCCCTTGACTTTCAGAATCAATCAACTACTACACTTGAGTTACTAAGTTAAGGTGGCTTCCCTTTGCTTTCTTTTTTTTTTAGCACCACAACAAAAATACTATAACTGTTTATAAGAATCTGGTACCCATGTAATTAAGTTTTTTTTTTCAAATATTTTCTCCAGAGTGCCCAACCATCCTCATTTATACCAAAAATTCTGTTTCACATTAACAGCTCTAGCTTCAATATTCTTCAAAGAGATGAAGCATAATGCACTTCCAGAATTTCTGCTCACATTTAATAGGGGCAATAGTAACACGCATACCATGTTCACATAAGCACTCAATGAAATCCTAGCATACGAATGAGAGTATAAGAATATGAGATTTAATAAGATAGAATCCAGAACATCTTAAGTCAAAAGTTGCCTTCTATGACAGGTAGTCTTTGATTCACAAGGCAGTTGCCATATTTAGTTTGGCTTGGTTAAAACTCTCTGCTTACTATGAACTTAGTAAGGATGAGAGGACTCACACACCACTGCTAGGTTGTTCACCTTACAAAACATGAAGGTGCCTTGCTGCTGAAGTGCACTGGTGGGCACAGGGAAAACACACAATGACACATTCACAGGATCACAGAATCATGGAATACCAGGTCAGAAAGGACATCAAGGACCATCTGATCCAACCTTGGATGAAAGCACAGGCTAGACAAGATGCCCCAGCACCCTCTCTAGCTGGGTGTTAAAAGTGACCAATATTGGGGAAGAATACTGGGTAAGTGATTTTCATCCTTTTATGGAGGTTGCACAACTATTCACCTTGAGCAGTATCATGCCCTATCTGCCACTGCTGCAGAGATCTGTAGCTGTTGAGGGAGAAGTCTGGCATGCATTGTAATTGAAACTCATGCCTCCTTTGCCATTCCCATGCACATGTGCTTGAAGGTCCCTGTGGATCCTGTGGTCCCCTGTGGCTATGTGCAGTGATTACCAACAGCTTGCTGCCTTCTCATTTCTCCAGAGTTAGTGGCTACTTTAAGAACTACATGCCTGTGCCTGACTCTGTTCTTGAGGCTTTCTAACAGGAAGAATAATAATTCTTGCATTCTTTTCTCACTGTGATTTGACATAAGGACCAGAGAGGAAAAATGGGGCTTAACTGAACCAAAAGACAATGTTTGACATTTTTCAGTAAGCATTAAGTGAGCCTGTCAAAATGCAAGTATACAATCAGAATTATATGAAGGTCTCCAAAGACTGGAATAGGAAAAATCTGTTAATTCCATCAATCCAAAGTTAAAAAGGTTTTTTCTGAGCCTGTCCATGGGGTATCACAGGGAGGCACCCAGACTCTCTGAAGGAACAAGCAAGGTACCAGACATACCCCACCACACTTAACTCATGAGTAACATGCAGCTGTGACACATATAAACCTGTTATGATACTTCAGAAACAGGCAGGTAGTCTTGCAATAGTAACTTCAGTGATCTTTATCCTAACATTTTGAAGGAAAAGAATTTCGGAAGAACAGCTGAATTTGCAATGATTAAAATATTCCTATCAATTTCAAAACTTTGATCTTAAGCCTGAGACACTTACTAGTATTCTTCAAACCATGGGGGAAAAAAAAGGGAAAAAACCCTTTCACATATTCAAGAGATACAAAAGAGAGGTACAGAATACTCCAGAAATGGGAAGAAACACTGTGCTAAACATTTCCGCTACAGGTGCTACTTCTATCAGCTCTGCTTCTCAAACAACAGAGAACAGGGCAGAAGTTTGCAGAGTCCAGCCCAGCCAGACTAGTTGGGTACCAGAGTTTCTTGAATGGACACCTTACAGCTTTCAAAAAATTGAATGAACACATTAGCTTGTCCTGCTACAGCTTCTTTTTCAGTAGAGACACATACACTATATAAACCACTCGAGGGTCTGCAGCCTATTTTCAATGGATTGGGAAATACTGCTGTGTTGTGTATTCTCCTTTATCACCTCAGTACTTACTAACAAGTAACTAACAAGTGTTGCCATTACTAATGAGCTGAAATGTTCACACCTGATAAAAACTGCCATATTTGGAACATATTTATTTCAGCAGCTTCATATATTATTAACAGCCTTTACAGTTGCTTGTTCCTAGTAGCAAGCTTCTATCTTCTTCCAAACAAAAACTAAAACAACTGTTTTTTTTAAGAAATCCTACTTTTTTGTTGTTTAGCAAACACAAAACCACAGGTTTTGTGAAACAAAACAGTAGTTTTGACTTGAGAAATATAGGTGGCATAGGGAAGAACATTCTTTTACTTGCTGCACAGTACCATAACGGTACTGTTAATATTTACTTACTCTTGGCTATCCAATAGTTAGTTACATGCAATGTGACTCTTACAGAAATAATAACTTCTCTCATGTGAAGGACAACAGACAATGCTACCTTGGCATTTAGAATCCATCTGTCTATTTTGAGAAATAAAGCTCTCTTACACTTCCTCTTCCCTTGATTCAAAGTACTTAGCCTGCACCCTGCACTCATCACTTTGTAATTTTATCTCCAGTCTATCATCTGGGATAATGACAACACTTTATTTTAGCATGAGATCTCCTAGTACGGCATATTACTACTCTGCTGTGATCATGCTGATGTTTTAATTCAGAACTGGAGAGTATTTATTGGGCAATTTTTTTATCATGCTTTGGTTTGCACAACAGAGCAATCTTTGAGTGCACAGACTGGATTCCTTTCATGTGAAACTAAAGCACAGCCCACGGACCCAACTGCTGTGTTTCAGCCACCAGCTTTTTTTCTGTATGCATAACCAGAGCAGAGCTAATCCACACTCAAAACACATCAAAACATGGCAGGCAAGGACTCTGCACCAAATGCTTCACCCCGATCACATTGTGCTGCTTGCTGAGACAGATGCAGCTCACTCCACCACTCCCTGTGCCTGTCCAGGAGTGTTCCCAGAAAAGCTTCCCAGTTACAGCCACCCTGAGGGATGAAGGGGCAGGTCAGGGTGCTCACCCTTAAGATTGTTTTCTGGGTTGTATCCTATCCAATGCAGTGAGCAGGAGCCTTTCTATTGCTCTGATGTACGAGCAGAGCTCAGCACTGTCACACTCCCTATAAAACCCCAGGGAGCCAAATGTGTAAGGCAAGACAGCAGATTATTTAATTTTTAAAGCAACTCCTGAAGGAGAAGAAGTAGAGGGAAATCTGGGCTGCTACAGTTTGTTGTGCATGCTGAAGAGACTAAAACACCAGTAAAATAGAAGGTTAGGGCCAGTGGTCCAGGATTCTGTCTAGATGAAGAAAGTGATTGCTGACTACATACCAGGAAAGAGTCATATCAAGAAGAAAGATCAGATGTTGCAAGCCTTTACTTGCCTTCCACTCATACCACCTTTCAACAGATTTTTTTTACTGAATAAAGAGCACAAATTTGATCCCTTCACAACAATGTCATGGGAAAGATTTACTGTGTATTTTCTCCTCTGAGAAAAAGAATAAATTACTATCGTGAGATACAAAAATTGCTTTCCAATAAAAAGAAAACTTGACTCATTCCATGTTAACCGGAAAAATAATCATCATCAAAAATGCTAATTCTCCTCTGAGGAGATGTTATGAGTGGGAACTTCTACTAATAAAATGAGCAGAGGAGGAATATAGAGCAAAGTGCAATAGTACTGACACTACATTTGTGTGTGCACACATATGCACATTGCTTTAAGGTGAGCAATAAGAAGACAAAGGCTATGGTAAAGTGATTAGCAGCTGCATGTGAACAGTCACCTCTTCCAGCCTGTGGCTTTCCTGGGAGCTCTGGGGCTCCAGATATGTGTCAGAAGAGCTCTCACAGAAAAGTGGGGACCCTAAAAGCAGCTGCTTCACAGGCCTAATCCATATTCTTTCTTTTTTTTTTTTTTTCCTCAGTACCTTGATTAGCACTTAGAACTGGGAGGCTGGGGGAGCATTGGTTTTTTTTAATTGACCATGTAACTTAAGATAGACAACACCATGTGAAACACCCCTTAGAGCACCTGGGATATAATTGATCCAGCATCTTGCTGGAGGAAGGGGCAGATCCCAGCTCACTCTGCTTGGTGGTAAAACCTGTGTCTCTGAGCCTGATGCAAAGTCTATAGAAATAACTGGAAAGACTTGCATTGAGTTAATGGGCTTTGACAGTTTGCTGAAATGAATAGCAATGTGGAAAAATAAAAGAAAAAAAAAATCAGTCTCTATATGTGAAGATGACCTGATTATTAAAAGGCAAGTTAAGAGATGTGTGGGAAAAAATAATGACTTGGAGAAAGAAAAAGTGGGAAATTTCTGCATTTTTTCTCCCATGAAAGATTTGTTTAAAATGATACACAGGTAACAAAACAAATTTAAATTGGCTGAATTGCTTCATATATTTTTTTACCATCTTTTTCACAAGGATGACAGGTTCCCTAATTTTTGTAAAAGCCATGACTTCTTTTATCTGCTTAGATATATCAGAAACACTTACAGGCAATCTTCCCCTGCAACACACACAGGCTTAAAACCACTCTTATTTTAACCTCATTTAATTTCAAATTTATTTTCTCAATGAGGGAGCAAAACAGCAAAACCCAAAGCACTAGAATATCCTTGGGGAATGTATTCCAGATGAAACCCAAGACAGCTAGCTAATGGAAAGGGCTTTTTTGCTTTTGTTTAATATTTTATTTATCTATTTGTTTGCTGTAATGGTTGGTTAGTGGGTTTTACCCCAAGTTTCCAAGGATATTTCATGTTTGAATTCATTCTGCCATCTTTTATTCTTCCTTTTGAAACAGAACCACCCCTCTTCCCCCATCATGTAGAACACTTCAAAAATGGATGAGGAAAATAAAACAATGTGCAGAGCAGAACACTGCAGGTTACCAGCACTAAGGGAATAAAGGGTAACAAGTCAGATGGTCCTTAGATATCTCCTATTCTTCTCTACAGCAGAAAACAGTGTCAAGGCTCCAGGGAGCAGCCTCAAAAGAAGGCTGCTTTTCCTGCTGCTGCCATCGGGGATTGCCAACCTTAAGCCAGAGAATGACAGAGTTTAAGAGGATCAAAATTTGCTCCAGACCTTCTGAACTGGACAAATAATAATTTAATGAGTCCTTTTTCAAATATGGTAGACGGGCTTTGCTTTAGTTTTCAAAGTGAAAGAAAACTTGTACTAAGTTTTCTTTTTCATAAGCCTAAATAAAATAAGTGCTTTCTCCTTTTTTATTGGCAGAAAAATTCTCTCCTCTCCTATCCCAAGCAACACTGCTCTGTCTGCTAAGGAGCATCTCAGAGGCAAGGTTTTAACTCCAGAGTGTAAGTGATAGGCATCCTTCCAGCCTCTAGAGCTACCCTCTGCTTACTTATTGTACATAATATTATGAATATTAACATATTATCAATATTAACATCTGTTATGAATAATAACATCAACCTAGTTTCCTGCAGTGTTCAATGTGTGCAGCGTACCAGCACAAGGAATTTGCTTTTCATTGTCTCATTTTCTCTTTTTGTCTCATCTGAAGGAGGGGAAGTGGGCACATGATTCTTCATGGATTTTTCAGCATAGACACAGGAAGGGGGAAATAAACAGGAAATGTGTTTGCAGTAGCACATCCATATACAAGAAATTATGGATGTCATAAATAAGAACAGGAAACTAGGAAATCTTGCACAGAAACAGGAGAAACATTATGACAACAAAACCCAGAATTCCAGTGGTGGCATCTTTGACTCCACTAACATACTGCACGCCAGGTAAACCATGCTTTTTCTTTGAAATTGCTTTCTGGCTTTTTTAACTTTTTATTTTTTTCCTAAAGTTACTAAAGAACCATTTCATTCACATTATTGCCCTCAGAAATTAAGGAAGTTTTGCACCGTACAATGAAGACAGCAATTTGTTGTTGTTGTTAGGCATAAGGTCCTGCCCACATTCTCAGATTTCAAAAAACAAAACAAAATAAAACCCACCCCAAATTTTTTTCAGTGACTAAAATAACACAAGTGCTGTGGTGTAGAGAGCTTTTTGGATAATTGGTTAGCTGAGAAAGGACATTTCGATGTGATACCGATGGATAAGGATAGGGGAAACAAGCTGGGGATTATGTAACCGGTGTCCAATCACTGACAAAGGTCATAGTGACCTTCACTGAAACGGGAAGACGGGGGAGAAAATCGCTTGCCAGAAAATGTAGATACCTTAGGTAGAGAAGCTAGAAGAATGCAAACATAGAAACAAAATAATCATTAGAAGATAGAAGTAGGTGTGGTTGATCTAAGTGTGCTTTAACCAATAATGAGCTCAGCTTTTGCAATATGTATAAGCTTCATTAACACCAATATAAATATGTGTGAGCTTTCAATAAACTTGGGGATTTGCCATCACGCATATTGTGTGCTGCATTTCTCCCGCTGTTCACGACACTGTGGGAAGGATGCTATGCAGAATGAACTTCAGAAAACAGGCTTGAGATGTGTACAAACGTAGCACACCACCTTCCACAGAAGCAGAAAGCAGCACTTTCAAACCCTCCTTCTCTCTGCATGCCATTAAGAGAAGGCAGCAGTGACTGGATCAGGCAGCCAGACATTCAGGACATGGAAGCTGGCTCACTCCCAGAGATCCCTTCAGAGAAGAAATCTGGATGCAGAAGGATGTGCTCCTCTGGGCAGTGGTGTGAAGCAGGCACACAGACTCAAACAACCAGGATAAGGCAATGATAGCAACAGATACTATTTTTCCTCCCTAGAAAATATGAAGATGCTTTATCTAGTTCAGCTGAAAAGTATAAATATGTAAGCACTGAACAAAGGGTTTCTTTTGGTTTAATTTTCTTTCTCTTTGCAAAACTTACAATTCCGCAATTTCACTCAGATTTTCACAAAGCTAGTCTGTAAGATCAGAAAGAGCAAAGATCTTCTGCTCTCCAGCTCCCATTCCTCTCATTCAAGACAGAGATGACTGTGTAGCTGTAAGAGTGTTCAGAGAAAACAAAACTGACAAAAGAACCAGGGAAAACAGAAGGCAATGAGGTGCCAGTCACAGGCTCAGCCCAAGTCATTGCTTCTTGACATCGGTGTTTTGAAAACACTGCTGCCACTCACTGGGAGAGGAGTCCATACAGATAAGGGGGTGCTGAGGAGGAGTTTGGGCAACTCAAACTGGTGAGACACACCAACACCAGAGAGACCTCCCACCCACCCACACCTCTCTTTTCCAGCTCACAAGCACATAGCTCTCAGCACCCCCTGCCAAGCCAGGAGAGACACAAGCCATGCACTTTGCCACCTACAATCTGCTCCCCTGCACGCCTGGAACACCTGCTGGATTTCAGTACCACTGGCTGGGGCCAAGAGGCACAGGTGAGTATTACTGATTGTGCTTTGATCGTGACCTGTGCAACAGGTGAAGTCTGTACTAGAAGTACCCAGCCAGGTTTCATAGCAATCCAGCTCTGTGTGATTGCTTTTAGATTCATCTATAACAGACTGCAGGATTACATTCAGTGTACCAGGAGATCATTTCCCAACACTTAATTAGTATGCCACAAATAGTATGAGCACTATCAACAAATTAAAGAAATCCCTGGGTTGCCTAATAATTTCCATTTTAAAAGCACTCCATGCTTTTTTTCCTGTGTGCTTTAAACAGTTTACAAATAGTTTGCTCTTTCTACAGTTACATAGCCTTAATTACAAGTATTAAGAGTAATTTCTCCCCATTTAGTTTGCTTGGCTAAGTCTTAGCCAAAAAAACTCAATAAAGGCACTGAAACCTTTGCCATTCTCACATGCTATTAGATGATAAGAGTATTCTCACACTTACTTCAAGTGTGGTTATTTTGTCCTCACTGGAATGTGTTTAATTTGAGTGCTTCATTAGGGTATTAAGAGAGTCATACCTTTCGAGTGAATACTGAAGAAAATGATGAGCAGTAATAATTTTCTACTCAGCAGAGATTTGCATTTTACAGAAATCAGGGGCTGTTTAGATGTGTGACTCTCAAATGCATTCTTAAATCATGTGCTTTATTTATTCACGTGCTGCTTCATTAGAAGTGATATTACATCAGACCTAGTAGAAAAAGGACAAACACTTTATTGCTTGCTTCTTTTCAAAGATGCACGGCCAAAACCAGCAACACTTCAAAGCTGCCGCCACTTGGCAAGTTTTCCCAGTCCAAGCAGGTCTGAAGAACTGGAAGGTCCCACAGTGGGATTAGTATGTCAAGTGATGGAACACAGGTGCAGAATTAGAGAATAAGCAGTTTATAAAGCACCTCCAAGTGTGTATTAAAAAACTTATTGGAAACATTCTTGTTCTGCTCAAAATAATACACAACAAAAATGCCACAGTTCAAGAGAACTTGTCTGAAAGATATTGGCCCACTTCCTAAAACTGTCTCACCCCAAACTTTCCTCTGCATCAATTTTACAAACTAATACCTGAATATACAAATCTGGGCATCTTGGCAATATTTTCCACAAAGCATAAAGGCTATTAAAATTTCTTGTCTTTCCCAGCTGAAATGCATTGAGTATTTTTTATGCAGTTGCAAATGTGAGCTATTCACAGCACTGGGGGACAATGAACCTCTTACATTCTGAAATGAAAGCAAAGACACAAAGGAGAGAAAAAAATATATTTGATAGGAAAATGGTCTGGAAAGTATAAAAGAGAGATTTCTAACAAAGAACAAGTCATACATAAAAATATTGACTTCTATTGAAAAGAATGCGAATGCAAACGTTTGCATTAAATCTGAACTTAATTTAGATCTAAATTAATCTAAGCTTCAGTCATTCATTTTTTATCTGCAGTGATTTCTTTGAAGACACTTTGAATGAGAAAAAAAAAATCACAGTCTAAAACCTTCATACCACCCTATCTAACTACTAATTTGGAAAGGAAATTAAGTGGTGGAAATAATAATAATACTAATACTACAAATAATAGTAATACTACTACTACTACTAAATAAATTCTACTACTACTAATAAATTCTATGTCAACACTTCAGTGCATTTGTTTTGTACAGTCAGTGGATGTAAAGCAGTAAGACTTCCACAGGAGTCTCAGTAATATTTCATCCAGCTTTAAGAATTATATTTTCAGGATAAATTTCCTCAAGCTTTTACACTTTTGATGTCATCACCATATCTGCATAGGACAGGACAAAATGATGCCTAATTGGTTCTGCTTATGGAGGAAGAAAGCTCCTGAGAAAAAGGAACTATTAACAAAGCACACAGAGATGCAAGAGGGACTCACTTCCAAAGGATGCTGCAATTGTTGGTGCTCACAGATGTTTGCCTTATAACATCTGGTTTCTGAAATCAGGCTGCAAAGCAAGATGATACTGAAATACAGTCAAGATCTCACACCTCAGGCCATCTCAGAGAAAACCTGAAAAGCTCCAACATTAGGCACAACTATCCATACCTAGATAGGCGCCCACTGGCACATCAGTGGAGGTTTAGTGATTAAAATTGTATCTGCAGGATAAACACTTAGAAAATTTAAAGTAAAGAAACAAATTAGTTCTGGGACACGTAATCCCTTCAGAAGATTCAGACATCTGTAACCTCACAAGAACCAACTTTCCAAAACCTGCATATGTTTTGGTTTCTTGAGCATCAATTTGATAGTAATGTTATTCATTCTTAACAAAAGAGCAACAAACAAAAATAGGGTCAGTGGATGGCTTGGCAAATATCAAATATAGCAAAGCTTCCAAGCTACTGGTGAGGCTAGAAGAGTTGTGAGCAAAAGCAAATACTACTTAACAGATTTTGGAGGTCTCTGTGAAACATTCTCTGACTGCTGTCAAATTTTGTTAAATTTTATTTTTACTATCAACTGTGTACACTAGAAAAGACACCTCAAACAGGTAGCAAATGTCACTGCCCAACCTAACACAACCAATTTTATCATCCAAACATTTGGGATTTTTACAAGGGGAAAACCTATTCACTATTTAAAATTTACTCAAATTCACCTTATATCTTCTAGAATTTGAATGAGCCACATGACTAGTAAGTCTTTATAGCTACTGTTACTTATGCTTTGCAGGACCGTAATTATGTGTTAGTGGCCACATCTTCAATCCACAGAAGAATGAACTGCACTCCCTCTTTTTCTCTTCCTGTGCTCCTCAGCCCACCCTAATATTTCACCTCTATAGCAGGAGGGCAAATCTGGATTCTTCATGACTCTGAATTGAAGAACTAGTCATGTCAAGAACTTTGAAAAGTCAACATTTCTGAGGAATGCAAGGCCAGCCTTTCAGAGAAAAAACACATGAAATCCCAAGAGTCCACAAGTCCACAAATGTCAAAAGAAATCCCTCACACCACTGAGGTTGGATGTGCAGATAGAGAGACAGAGGAGATATTTATTTGATACAACCCAGCTCCCCACCTCTTTCCAAGAACAAAGCTCACCATATCAAAGTCCGTGCACTAGGTCAGCCCCACCACCAAGAAGTCACTGCAGTTGTGGAAGAAAAACTGTATTCAAACCACTTAAGAACTTTAGTTCTCTCTCAAGTGGGTAAAAACTGGCCACACTCTGGTGTAAGGGTAAAAAATCCAAACAGAAAACAAACAAACAAGCCCCTTAAAATTACATAGGAAGAAAAAAAAAAAGAAAAGGAGAAGAAGCAACCTTACAGGTTATTAATCTGACTCTGACTTATTTTCTCATCGAGCATTAGTTTCACATTACTTGAGATTTTAAAGCAATTTCCCGGTTTAAATAAATACTGCTTCAGTAAAAATTATGTACAGAATTAAGGATTAGTTCATGAGAGAGATTATAAACTTTGGGTAGATTTTTTTTTCCCATTAGTGCCTCATAACGCAGCAATTGTTGAATTAGTAATACATTTGTCAAACCTAGTAAGCAATTAGAGTTAATACATATAAAACAAATTACTGCTCCATTTCAGCATGTGAAAAGCAAAAGTTTGGCATGAGGTTCTAATTATCTACTTAATGTGAGTCGTGCCAAAAACAGTGGGACAAATTGTATCTTAACTCCCAATGTGACCCTACTGAATCCAGCTTCTCTGCATCATGGCACCAGTCCCAAAAGCAGAGTATACAGCAGGACTTGTCTGGGTGCAGCAGCCAGCCTGCAGAAACCAGAAGTCAAAGGGCGAGGGTGGGAGCTGCCAGTTAAGAACAAATGCAACAAGCCAGCCCAAGTGATTCCTCTGAAGGCGTCAAACCTCGACCAGGGATAACTAATGGCTTCTTTTGTACACCACAGTGAAGAAATAAGTACATACACTATGTCAAAAATAATGGCCCATACTCCATACAGAAAAACCTGGCACAAACAAATGACTTTGTGCTGACAGGTTTTTGCACATGAACTATGGACCATGAAAGATGTTAGACAGCCCAACCTTCTACTGGCTCTCTTTTGAGAGTGAAGCAGAGATGGGCTGACATTGGAGATTAGATTTTTTTTAAAACCCTGTTAAATAATTCAGGGCTTCATCTCTTGCACAGCTGCTCTTAGCAGTTTCTGTGGAGTGATGTGGGAGCTGTGAGCAAAATTATCTCTTAGCTTTGAGAGCTGCATGTAACTTCCTATTACATTGTATGCTGAAAAGTATGCATTAAACCAATACAAATACCGAATTTCACAGGAGACAATGAAAAATTAAAAGCATAAAAAGGAAAATAAAGAGTCAATTTAATGTGTTGCTGTCTCACATGTCAGAGGGAAGCCAAGAAACAAATTCCGCACTTTGATTTATGAACAAGCTCATCAGAGATCTAAACCATTGCTCTTAAGATATCTCACATTTTGTGCATTCCTATGCCAAGAATTCAATTCTCTCAATTTTCCTTCTAAATTCAAGGAAAATATCTTTCCTGGGGGATTTGCTGGCACCAGCACTGTCTAAGGGCCAGGAAATGGTGGGATCCAGCTGAGCTGAGGGCTGTATAAAAACACTGAAGTACACAGTGATTACCTTGAAAAATGCAATCCAGACAGGAAACAAAAGCTGGAGGAAATGCTAAAATTCCGTATTTTATGAAGGGCTAAGGGAAGAGGAGGCTCTAGGCTATACACAGCTGAGGCACAACACTGCATCATGAGGCTCAGTAATGTGCTACTGCAGCTTCTCATTTTTCTTCAGATAGAAGGAAGTTTCTCCTTAGGTAGCCCATAAGGGACAGAGACACTGAATTTCCTCTTGTATCAGGCCCAACAAATGCACACATTTCTCAAATCTTTTCTAATTCTTTCCTCTTTGAAGCTGGCCTAACAGAATGGCTGTGGATGACGGCTGTGTCGTAGAGAAGATCCTCCAGGAGCTCAAATCTTTAAAGTGAGAAAATTAACAAATAACGACTTCTTGATTTACTGCATTCATCTCTCCCTCTCTCCATGCTATTTTCCCCATTAGTACTAGATGTCACTGAAGAAATTTTTTCGCTGCTGTTTCCAAATGCCTTGAAACCTGACATTTAGGATCTCTGTGTACACCTAAAACATTGGAAATGTTCTGAGAGTCTTTGGAATGAGCCACTGGGAGAAGGATGGATTTGCCAAGCAGTGGTATCAGGACTATAAGTTTATGAGACTAAACATCATTTTATTTGCTTCATTCTCAAGAGATTCTTTCAGTGTCAACAGAAAGGGACCACAACAATACTCAGGTCAGATGTTTATGTGACAAACAAGCTAGCAATAGCGTTTGAATTTCTGAGAGAAATGTTCATGTCAGGAGGCCTCCTGCTGCTCTCAGGAAGCAGGAACCAGGAATCATAGGTAGAAATGCAAGCAAAGGGAGAAAAATAAGGTATCCCATTACTGCAACAAGCCAAAGGATGAGGGAGGGTGTACACAGCACACATTTGTCACTGTAAGAGGAAATGCAGTTCAGAAGAAACCCAAATACAGCATGTAAAGGTATGTTGGTCTAATTGAACATAGACACAGTCATTGAATGCCACCTCCATGGAGGTTGCCTTATGTTTGGCACACAAATAAAGCAGTTTAGAAAATTGCATTAAATGACAAGTAGTGATAATGGTACAAGATTACACAAAAAGAAATTATTTTACATATAGAAAAGGAAATGGATCCTGAAGTACTCTGTACATCTTCTTAAATCTGTCACTGCACTGCCTACAGTGAATGAACACAGATGTGGAAAACAATCCTCCTTCAGGGTTTGTACCCAATAAAAATCAAATAAGCTGAGAAAGGCCAATTCATTGCCTTTACTGAGGAGCTGGAAAGTGACCCTGGTGAAAGAGGAAGCTCCCGTTTAGGAACAAGCAGAATCTACATCAGAAGCATATCCACAGCTGAGAACATCTGCAGATAGACACATATTTCAAATAAAATTTTATAACGTTTATTCAAGTCATTAAATGTTTACATAATTGGTACCCTACTGCTTGATTTTTTAATGTATCACCATATGTCTTTGAAATACTGTACTTTCTACTAGAAAACAACCCCTGAGAAAGATGGAGAATCAGAACATGATAAATTGAAGAGGAAATCTCCAAAAAGGCCCCTGAGATAGCTCTATGAAATCTGCTCCTGCAGGGCCCAATAGAAACATCAAGGTAAGAAAACAGGTTAGAAAGTACATCACTGTCTCATTAAATTTGTTGCAGTAAGAAATAAACACACACATGCAGAAAAGTTTCCTATCAAGGGCTGGCAGGCAAGGTATGCTCAGGGTAGGTTGTTGCTGAACCACAATATGAAAAAGCTGTCTATGCAAGAAAACTTAAAATCTTCTTTTTATCGTAGCAACTGCTCAATTTCCACGTCAATCTTAAGTTGAACATGTTCTTCTATCACTGGGATGTATCTGCACAGCTCTGATGACATTTGCTGACAAAATCCAGTCTAACTTCTCATCACCTGGGATAACAACATAGGACCTGAGATCCTGTTCCTCATTTATGTCATTTTTGTTAGATGATATTAGACTTTGGCATTTGAGCAGAGTTTAACTATCACTCTTTTAAAAGAAATCTTCTAATAATGATTTTAGTAAATTATTTGATGAGAGATTTCCAGCTCATCTTCAGCATTCCACAGAGGCTACAGTGTTTTAGAACTTCCATACAGATACTGTAGATATCAACAAAGGCCTGATAGCAAGGAAGTCGAATTGTCACAAACCCCAAGAACCAGAATTACAAATGGATATATCTAGACTTGATGCCAATGATTTCAAAGAAAAGCAACATTAAATTCCCAAGACAGAGCAACAGCAGAGACAGACCAATCATAGAGGTCTCCAAAAACAAAGGGCAGATCGAGCCACAAAAATTCTTCTAACATAAGGTACTTTTAGTATGCAACAAATGTAATAAAGTTTTAAAAAGAGGCATCAGGTGGGATGCTGTCACATCAATAAAAAACAAATCTCCAGGTGAAAGGTATGTGAACATATGAACATATGAAAACATATGTGAACACTGTTCATTTCAAAGCCAAGATTATTTAACTCTACTCTACACAAAGAAGATTTCCAGTTAGGGAGATCATTCAAAGCCTAGCCAAACACTAGGAAATATCCAGAGAGATTATGACTAAACTATCCACATCCTGGACTAAGAATTTCAACCCCCCCTCAAAAACTACTCACATTGTTATTTATGCTGAAATATTACCTAACTTTTTTTCCCATTTCTGTGTTCCAAAATACACTAATCTTCTTCATAGGAATACATTATTTATTTCATTTAAACAGCTTTCATATAGAACCTCCAGCTGAGGAAGGAATAATGAGCAAACACATGTTAGGATAAAGTATTTAAAGAGCAGAGTGCTCCTGTGCTCCTGATGTGTTTGATTTACATCTGAATGGATTTAGCATCAGCATTTGGAAATTGCAAAGACTACATTCCCCTCTCCAAACACAATTTTTTCAGCTCATAAACCTTTTTGAAATTTATAACAGCTTGCTGAGCAGTGTCTTCTGCATCCCATATGCTAGGGGGATGGGAGGTTTTATTAATATTAACGGAAAATTACAGCAGCCAAATTTTGGGATCATTGACCCAAATATAGAGGATACTACCTCAGAATCAAACACAGCCAAAAAAGGTACAACTCCAAGGTGAAAGTAGCTATTTGTACCACAAACAGTAACAGAAACCAAAAAAACCCTCTATAAACATGAGATCACTCTGGCAATGATCCTAACTCAGAAAAGGGAACACGACAGTGAAAGTTTTAAATAAATGCAGTCACTGTGTGACATGCAGAAGACAGAGAGGGAAGTGGAGCAAGTGAGAAATATTTATCCCGTTTTCCATAATCTGGTAGGTTTTTACCAGATTTTTGTTTTAGATACCGAAATCCTATTGAAAAATCCTAGCCACACATTTAACCTTTCTTTATTCTCAAAACTAGATCTTAGACCTTTTCTCAAGTGAGGACAGAAAGCAAGGTTTTGTGATTGCTTTTGCTAAATTCTCCTTGCATTAGTGCATGGGCAGACACCCAGTTAAACCTTGCATCCCTCTCCACAGAGCAGCCTAATGATGCACCTTCTACCTGCTCATGTAAAAGAGAACTGCTGTTACATATGTAAAAGATTTAGAGAGGAGGAAAAAAAAGCGAAAATGTAATGCATTTAGGAAACATGGAGCTAACTACTATGCAGTTCTCTCTCACCAACCCAGCACTGGTGGTACATCATTGCAGTGTGGTGCTGTAGCACCAGCAATGATATATACAGCATTACTTTTATGGCTTCCAGGGACACATCAATCCCTGCTAATGAAATGTTTATTTAAAATTAAATATTCTTTACTTAAATTAATAGCCTAGTAAAGTATAAACATTTAATGGTGTTTACAACATATATATTACTGTACAACAAAATTTAACTCTTGCAAAAAAACCAAAAAAAGTGAATTTTACATTGCTGGCACACAACACTGTATTTGCAAAATAAAAATATCCTGATATTTCATACAAGTTTTGGGAAATCTCTGAAATCAAGAGCTGCCACTACCTAAAATGCAAAATATTCTGCTTTTCTCTGAGAAAATTACATAGCAAAACAC
Source organism: Molothrus ater (assembly GCF_012460135.2). Classification (NCBI taxonomy): domain Eukaryota; kingdom Metazoa; phylum Chordata; class Aves; order Passeriformes; family Icteridae; genus Molothrus; species Molothrus ater. The sequence continues at coordinate 101,124,229 of NC_050478.2, read as the reverse complement.
AGAAGCTGATTTTTGCCTTCTGGCTCAATACATCAGCCACCAATAAAATGCAATATTTATTGTCAATTCCTGCAGCTGTTGTTATAGAACCTTTACTATAGCTCTTTACTATAGCTAAAAAACCCAAAAAACAGGAACTGTGAACTATGAAGGGAAATGTGATACCATTTTTTATTGTTATCCAGAAAGACATAGAATAGATATGGAAACCCATCTTTGATTTTTTCCAGATGTTCATGGAACTCTATCAGCATTCCAACCTTTGTTTTATGTGGATATGGATTCTCTGAACTTCCTTGCTCAGGATTTTCCTTTTTATCATATATATGAGGCAATTCTGACAATGTTTCAGTGGGGATATGAAAAGTCATAAAAACAATCTGAAAATTCATGTGTCATAGGTGTTGTGTAATCTAACTCGTGTAAAGACTGTTGAGAGAACAGGATTGTAATGAACAGGTGGTATTTCACTCTCAAGACAATGCAGTTTCATGAGCTGAAATTTATTTTGGTTAGAAGCCTTCATAAAATAGTGATCTGATGAGAGTACAGTAGCAGAAGAGGGGTCCAATTCAGCATGGCTGTAGAACTGCTACACCAGGCAGAACCATCTACATGTCAGCAAGACAAACCTGATCCCTATCTATTCCCAGAAGTTTTCATTTAAAAGCTGCATAAAAAATTTTAATGGCACTTACAAGTACTACTAGAAATTGAAAATTTTGCTTAATTCAGTTCATTGGCTAAAAATTATTTATTCCCTCCCCCAAAATCTTGATGGGGCAAAACCTGTATGAGTAGCAGCCTCATGGACTTCAGAAAAGCAAGTCCAATTCATGGACTCTGAATGCCCATGTCCATCTGCTGACCCTCTCTTCTCCTCCTGAGAATTTCCTAAGCATCTGACCAAGAAGTGCAAGTTCAACAAATCACTCTTGCTCACTATCTCCATTCTGCAGAAAACAATCATTTACTGTGTGACCAATCCATGTATCGTGAATAATAATACTATTATTTCCATTTTGATAACAACGCACCTGGCTTTTTTTTTTTTTTCCCCTATTAGATCTCAAAGTATTACATCCCCTCTAATCTTGGCTGGTCTGTGTATATTTTTGGAAGCCCCCTACTTGGAGTCAAAGAAGTTGAGCTTCTTTTCTATTGACCACTAGAGCACATTTTCCTTCCTCGTTTGTACTTACAACTTTCTAAACCTTGGACAATTTCATAGAATTTTATTATTGAAAAAATGGTGCTGAAAAGTCCTCTTCCCCACTTAGCAAGGTTGTCTAATTGCATAATTCAATCAGCCTGACTCCTGAAATTGCACAGGTTGCTGTGCAGTACTAAAACTTAATAATCACAAAAAGTTCCTGCTGTAATGAATGAGGCCCCTCAAGATGAAAATGTGCATGTGTGTTTATATAAACAGAGAGAAACTGAGCACAATCTGATAAAGGCATCTCTTGTCCCCTTCAAACAGCACTGATTGTTAGTGTTTCTGCCAGTCTTGTACTTTATTCTTAGTCAAACATAAAACATCAGATAGTCAAGAATAAGGAAAACTATGTAAATATTCCTCTCTGAAGTAATGAGAGCTGGGAGACCAATAACTTTTACGAAGCTGGAATTGTTGCCAGCACAACAGCATCAGCTCCAATTATTTTTTATTCTTGCCATGTTTATTGGGGATATTTTAGAATCACAGATTCATAGAATCAATAAGGTTATCTCAGAAAAGATAGTAAAAGGTAATCTTAGAAAAGACCTCTAAGATTACCAAGTCCAACCATCAGCACCACAAGAATATTCAACGCCAAACATCTCAAGTGCCACATCCACATGTTTTTGTTACCTCTTCCAGGCATGGTGCTTATAGGACTTTCACCAGTCTTTTCAATTCCACAGGTTTCACACTGCAGCTGTGTTTAACTACCACTAGACCACCACACCCTCCAGGTGTATAGAAGATTTTTTAGGATTAAAATTCAGTTTGGCACCTAAATTAAGGACTACATTTTAAAGAATGATGGTAATTTGCTAGACTCTACATTGGGACCTATTCTGGTTGTAATTTGAGTCTTTCGTCATGTCTACAGTGAAGGTAAGAACACCGGTTCCCTCATGAAACATTACATTATTTGCAGACAAATTTGTGGGGTCTAGAAAAAGCAGGAATTTCCTGGAGCCTGCTATGTAGCCAACCATGGCATCACCAACAAACCACATGGACACAATCCCATGACGAGGTCAAAGTCTGCTGGCTCTAAAGGATGAGTTAAAAATCATCTTTTTATGTTTCAAGATTCTAAATTTGTGTGCCAAAAATAATTTGTGCACCACCATGAAAAACAATTTGCTATTTATTTTTTGACCATAGTGACAGTAGGTAAGGTGATACATGAACAAAAGAACTTCACATGCTATCAGTTCTTATCACTGTATCCTCTGTACCGGGGACTGGCTATCTTCTTTTAAAATGCAGGAGTATACACTTAAATATACAGTTTTACAGGTATCAACAACTAATTAATGTGCTCTGAACTACATTACTCTTGATTTCCTTCAGGAACTACATCCATTCACTGTTCTACACCCCAAAAGCTTGGTAAAGCTTTTGACAGCCACTGGCTGGAGTGCTTTTGAGTGTTTTACACTACTTCAGTGTGAAAACTGTGTTTAACTTGTTTACAGTTTTAAAATCTGCATTCAATGATATCTGATGACAGATAAAAATCAGATTCTCTTAACCATTTGATAGATATTGTGTTTTATTCTCCCTATTTCTAGACACAAAAATAGGACTAAAGTTTTTTCATGAAATATTTTTCATTTACTACACCTTTCACTGATATTATTGAATCTCTTCCTGGTTTTAGTCTAGATGATGACTATCACATTTCTGAAATCCAGTTTCTTGATTGCTTTAAACAAACCCCTAAAGAAATGTAGTACGATTAAATCCAGCAGTAAACACAGTAGAACTAGATATCGGGAAAAATGCAGGAATTGAAATGAAACAAAAGGGGGATGTACAACTTTGGAAATCAAGCCTAGCCTTCAAAATTCAGCGTTCTCCTCCTTCCAGAGATGTAAAGGATACTTTTTCACCCTGAGTGTTGCAGAATTGTTCTTAGTTATTTTGTTCTTTGTTAAGAATAAGCATTGACAGATGTGCTGCACATTGTTTATGCAGAAGGTGTAAGGTACAGCACTTTCTGTCATCCTGTGTGGATGATTTAGACTTGTATATCTGGCAGAACTTGGAGGGAATTTTGAGACAGACTTTCCTTTTGGAAGTAAACTCAAAGCATGCAAGTTCCAATTGTATTTGACCGAGGTTTAGGACTATATTCTAACACACTGATGCGGGAGAGCCCACAAAAGAATTTCAAGTCCAACACCATTAAGAAAACACTTTTTTCCTGATGGCTCCAAGCCCTACTTATGTGAGCAACACTTTTTGCTTTGTTTTACAGGGTGATTTGTTTTACATCACAGCTTCCATGGAGGGCTCAGTAAACTCAGCCCTTTCAATTAGAGGTTAACCTCAACTCAAGACCTCATTTTTGTCCAGAGCAGCCCCTAGCCCACACTGGCCAGGGAAGCCCACCCACTGGGGTGCTGCACTGCCAGGGATGGCCCATCAGAGCTGCCACCCTCAGACCCAACACTGACCTGTCCTTGCAGCTGAGGTGCCCAGCTGGTGGTCCAGCCGTGCAGAGAGGCTGCGGTGAGCAGCTGTCATCATCTCCACTCAGATTTGCTGTTTGCTTTCCAGCTGCTGACGTAAATCACCAAGAGGTGCAGAAGGATGAAGCCTAAGGGCTCTGGCCCAGGGACCAACCCCTCTCAAACTTGCAATGTGGACACAAGTACATGCACAGGTTCACAGCATCACACAAAAGAATCAAGTTTTCTAAAAATATTCAACACAATTACATGATGAAGAGCAATCCTTAACCATGTAAACAGCCAAACAGAAGAAACAGATCCCCAGAAACAAAGTGAAATATTTATTCTCAGTGGAAAGTATTTGTCTAAACAATGTCCAACACACAAATGTATAGTTTCCTACTCCTGAATAGTAATACTACAGTAAGACTCCCCAGCAAAATATTTATATTACAGTGATTTGAATGATCAACAAGGGAACATTTCAGCATGGTCCCTACACCAGCCCAGAGATGCTGGTTGCTAAAGCACTGTAGTGCTATCCTTACATACCTCATTCTGCTACATACCTCGTTCGGCAGCCAAACACTGCCAAATGAGCCTTGATAACCTGGGTCAGAATAAGGGTCAGACCCTGTAGACAAGTTTTTTTTTACTGTAATCATCTGAGGAGCCAGTTTCTGATTTTGCTGGTCTTCTAGAACTTTCTACAATATGGAGAACAAGTTCTGTAGTAACTTGGAAGTTAAAAGCAGTTTGCAATGTATGCTGATAAGGTTTTCATACAAAGGTTAAACAAACAATCAGGGGACAAGCAAGCAAGCGGCTACCTACAAAAATACAGAAGCCTACTCTGCACATTTGGTTCTTAATTTACTAACAGCACTAACCCCAAGTATAAATCAACAAACAGTTACTCTCTTCTGCTTTTATTTCCTTCACACATACATTCTGCTCTCATCTCTTCAAGTTTTATTGAGTGCCTTCTCCTTCACAGCTGGCCTTGATTTCTTCCTTCTGTTTGCTACTTCTGCTTCTTCCTTTAAGAGGACAGAGGGAGACAGAAAACAGCTGCTCTATCTCTCCTACAGACAGCCCTAAAACAAGCTGACAGTGATGTTCACACTTCTATTCTATTACCCTGCAGTCATCCTAGCTACAACTAGGACACTAAAAAGAGAACTGTCCCAGTTTGCATCCCAGCATCAGCAGGTACACTGGGTGCTTCCTTGGGTGCACCTTGGGAATACCTTCCAAAGTCCACCAGCTTCAGAAAGAAGCTGTACAGCCCCATGGGCCAGCAGTTTCCCAGATCTTCTGTCCAATGCAATTCTGACTGTCAAAAATACAAACTGTGAGGGGCAGTGAGAAGGGTGACCTCCTACGTCAGGTTCTCTTAAAGGGTTGAACACAAGCGAGCATGCCAACATCACTGCAGCAGAATAACACACATTCCACAATGGAGTCATGCACCATTCCTTAAAGTGACTCCCTAGAATGTTGCTCAGTTTTCACATGGCAGCCTGTGAGTCCAGAAATAAAGACTCCATAAGTACAATGAACTAAACTGCTAAGTAATAACACCCAGCAGGAAATTGAGCAGGACTTATCATACATGCCTAAGAAGCAATTACACAAGCTTCTGTTTCCCCAGTCATAAATTTCCTGGCTCCATAAAGGTGCATGGAAAGTGTTGAAGAAATGTTAACATCCAATGTGCACTGAATGAAAGTAAAATTAACTTTCATATACAGAATAAGCTATTGTTCTAAGTTTCTGTTGAGACAAAAAAGGCATGCTAACACCTTTGACTAATTAAAAGTTTCTCATTGGATGTGTTCCACATGTTAAACATTCTTGAGTCTTGGAATCATTGAAGTGACAGTCAGAAATGGTCCCTGGTAATAATGTACAATCGCACAACTTTCTAGGACCGAATATAATGACCATAATGGTGCCATCACATCTGGGTCTCACTGCAGTTTTTTACTGCTAAGCATTCTTTTTAATCTCAAGCTCTTCATGACTCCATAGAGAAGTTCCTTATTATTCTTGTATTCTTGACTCCAACACTGCACATCACCTATGCAAGAAACAGTACAGGATGAAACCAGAGTGTGATAGGAAATATTTCCTTAAAGTCAAATCTCCTGCCTTTCTGTAATTTCCTAGGTTTTCGCCATGTGAAATAGCATAACAGGAGCTTCAGCTCTACTTCAGTCCTTGTAAGAATCACTGTTACTAATCTCTGCAGAGATTCTGAGATTTTCTGTCTCTCAGTGGAGAGCTGGACAAATGACCATTTGCTGCTTTCTAGCTCGTTATTCTGCAGGCTCAGTGGCTGATGAGAGGGAAGCTCTGAAGAAATCCTATTCTCCTTATTCTGTCAACTGTGGTATTTCCACAAGGCCCCAGCCACCCAGCTGAATCCTGCCACAGGCTGTAGGGTACAAACAGAAGAGGAAAAGCTTCTTCTTAGAGGAATTTAAAAGTCAAAGCAGGGTTTTTATTTTTCAATCCACATGGCACTGAGCAGATGTCACCAAGAGACAGCCTTAACTACTTTGGATAAGAAGGACATATCCACATATTGACTTTTAATAAAGTTTCCACAGTTTATAAAATTCTATTAACCTGCATTCTGCAAAGATTTGCAGCTTCTCATGTGCTCAGCCTTTAGCAACCTGCTAGTAATATAAGCAATAAAGTCACAGAGTTTGCTGAGAACACAAAGTCAAACCACAAGAAGTAACTTACTGTCCTAGCTTTGCTGGGATAGAGTTAATTTTATTCCTAGTATCTGGTACAGTGCTATGTTTTGGGTTTATTTTGAAAATAATGTTGATAACACACTGATGTTTTGGTAGTTGCTAAGTAGTGCTTACCCTAAATCAAGGACCTTTCAGTGTCTCATGCTCTGCCAGTGAAGCAGGTCCACAAGAAGCTGGGAGGGAGCACAGCCAGAACAGCTGACCCCAACTGACCAAAGGGATATCCCATACCCAGACTGTCATGCCCAGTACATAAACTGGGCAGTTGGCCGGAAGGGACTGTTTCCTGCTCAGGGACAGGCTCAGCATTGGTCAGCTGGTGATAAGCAATTCTATTTTGTGATTTTGTGTGTGTGTCACTTGTGTGCCTTGAGTTTTCTTTTTCTCTTTTTTTTTTTTCAGTAAAATTAGTAGAAGCAGCAGTAGTAGTAGTTTACTTTTTTTAAATTATTAAACTGTTCTTACCTGAACCCATGAGCTTTGAGCTTTTCCTTACCTTTTTTCTCCTACTTCTCCTCCCCATCCCACTGGGAGGTAAGGGGGAGCAAGCAGCTGTGTGCTACTTACTTGCCATCTGAGGTTAAATCACAGCACTCATCTTTCATAAAACCTGAACAAATAGACTCTCCAGGCAACCAGCTGCCTGTACTGATTTAATTAATAAATACCGTAGTTCAGGACTTCAAAAATACGTAGGCATCTAAATTCCATTAAAAATAGACTTTTATATTATGGAATTTAGTATTATCATTCTTGCTGGCAGCATGAAGAACCTGTATAACCTCTTCTATTAAAATATTGGTTTAAAATTTGTTTTTCCCACTGAAGCACCACTCATCACTCTGGAATTCATCTAGCTAAAAGTCTGGACTAAATTTGTACTATATTGGCTGTCATAGACATCATAGGCTCAGACAACTTTGAGTTTAAAATATATAAACTCTCAATGGAAGGTTACTCTGATTCTTCTGCAGTGCTACAGCTGGTTGTTTCATCCTATATTAGTTTTGCTAAACTGGACATTCCACAGTTGTTCTTGAAACAAGAGTTCATTTCTGAATCTTCTTGCTGCTTGTACAGAAACCACACAAGTACAATCTGATGACTACGGTGATAACAGAATAAACTGTTTCTTACATGTTTAAAGGCATCACTTTTTGTTCAGATTTTGGCCAAGACTATAATCTTTTAGATTACATGCAAAAATGTTCTGCAAGACAAGGGCCACTTATACTGGAAAAGACATGGAAATATCAATTTCAGTGAGCAAAAAAGAAGGAGTGTGATGCACATACAACTGAGGTCACTGAAGATCTCAAATTTGCAGTTAAACTAGTTTGGAAAGCACCTTAAGCATTTGTCTGGTTGAGATATGGATGTGTTTGTTTGGGAAGAATGACCTGTTTTGCCTGGGGTGCAGTGCTTGAGCACTCTTTAATGAAAATAACATAGCTTTTATTTTGGTAAGCAAAACCATTGGAGAGGACATAATGACTTTTTCAGTATAAAGATAGTTACTTTGCTATGACTTCTGCTCAGAAGCTTCTTACAATAAACTTACTAGTTTTCTTAATGCTATTTAGATTAATTTCATTTCATATGAAGCAGTATTTTTCAAAGTAAAATTGCCAAAATTATCAATACAACTAATAGGAAACTATCAGGATATTTTTCATAAGATAGTATTTAAAATTTCCAATATTTTCAAAATATGTGTTTTCAAGGCAGTCTCCCATGAAATGATGCATCAAAACAGCCAACAAGGGGCGATGAGATATACTCAGCCCTCAGACAGGAGTTGGGCCAATAAATCATGGTATTTGAAAGACTGGCATTCATCTACCTTTGAAATAGAAATACGAAACCCTGTATGAAATCTTTTAAACTTTTTTCCCCTTTAGAAACAAAAGCAGCATCTTTATTTCCAGTGAGTTAATTAATCCAGCAATAAACAACAACTTTCACCAAAGCTGTACTTTACAAAATCAGCACAACCTTAGAAGTATACTCAGGAAGATATAAAAGGCATGGAACCTCACCAGGTACATAGGAAAAAGTAATTATTCATTCCTATGAAAGGTCAGCTTCAGTCCTGAGCCTGAGCTTTCAATAAATGGTGAGACATAATTTATTTGTACTGGGTATTACTGCTTCCTAACATAACAAAATACCTCAGGGACATGCTGGTAGTAATGCAAACATAGGATGGTCTTCTAAGCCAAGAAATAATTTCAAAATTTATCTAAAGCACAAAGTTATTATGATTCCACAATGGTGGCATGCATTTGTTTGACATTCACCATGGCATACCAGAGACAGAGAATTATCTGATTTTAGTTCCCATGATGTAACAGAGAAGCTATCTAGGCAACTCGGTGCTTTAAATCTTTTCTCCCCTTTTCTACATATAACCATTTTGTAAATAAAGCACTCCAAGTAGGCACAATAAACAGAGATTCATAGAAAGTCTATAGAAGGATTTCAAGGTACCTATTTAAATGCCATCAGTTAATTTATGTGATGTATGAGAAAAATATCCAGAAATGTCTTAAATATTCTTTTTTGTATTCTTACAAATATTGACTACAAATTTAATTAGTGAGTAGCTGAAGTAGTCTAAGCTGCATTTCTCATGAACAAAAATACTGTTCCAGAGAATAGGCATTTCAGTAAATTCATTCTCAGAAGTCAAGATCAAGGGATTATAGAGGAGCACAAAATAAGAAATGGATGTACATCACTACAGTTAAGGGAAAAAGAAAGCAGACTTCTTTTAAAGGCTGATTAAACCCAAGAAGATACACTTACAGTGTCTATACTTACAGAGTATTATGGTGAGAAATAATTGCACTAATTTATTGGAAGTAAAGTTTAAAATTAACATTGTGGAAAACATTCCTGCTAGTGGTACTGCCATTTTTAAAGATTTTTAAAACTAGTCCTAGGAAAGAACCATACTGTGCATACTGGAGAATGCAACTATTACCTTGTGGTCTAATCTTCAACTGCCTGCCTGACAGGTTCTATACTCAAAAGATATTAACTAATCTAATAACCAGAATTTTATTCCATCAGAAATACAAACTTAATAATGAAATTCTATTACTGCATCAATACTGCTATATTTCAATATCATGCTGTCTATAATATGGAGATATCAGTGAAACAAGCTTAATTACGTAGCTCTTGATGGCTTAGGATTAGCTCCACTCACCCTTTCAGTATTAATTCTTTTCCTTTCTATGTCTGGGAGGTATTCAATGTTAGCTCCACACACTGAAGTTGTGGCTAACCAGAAACCTTTCATTAAGCTAAATAAAGACTACTAACAGCAAAATTTTATTAGTGCTAGGCAATAGTCACAAGGCTCTTGAGAAACAAGAGCCTTCTGTGGGCCAAACATTTTTAAACACCTCTATCAACACACCACCATCATTTAGAGAATGCTGTGGCATTTTGTAGCCATCCTGAAAGAGAAGATATATGAACTCTAAAAAAGAGTCCTCCTTCCTAAAAAAGGAAGGGGATGAAAAAAGATAACCAACCAAAGAAGTTCAACATCCCAGGAATTATCCTAAACTGATTTTGAATTGCATAAGTCCAGGATAAGAGCAGCATGTTTTGAAATGAACCTGAAATTCTATATGTCTGGTTTGTGTGTGCAGATGGGCTCAACTAAAACTGCTTCTAGACATAAAAGATACAAGGATGGTTGTTCTTCATTTCCAAAATGAAACTATAACTGTATAAGGTTTAAGAGGTAATAGTTTTTATTACACCTCTAATTTAAACATTTTTCAAGTGTTTCTGTTACGAAAATGAAAATATTATCATAGGTTCTTATACAGCAGTGTGAAAAGAACAACTAAAACCAGAAAATCTTTTGTTTCAGAAATTGGCATTTGAAAATATTGAGACAAACTAACCTGCAGCATTTGCAGACAGTATTATCCTGCCCTCTCGCCCATTTCTGAAATTGCCAGGAGTTAGATTAACCACACAAAGACCTGCAGGGCATCTTGTCCCAGACAACACCTCCCACTTTGATAATTGTTAGTATCAAACTTCCTAATGGTGTATTCAACTCCTGCATGCAGATCGGTGACAAATACATTGAGAACAGGACTGGTTCTAGAATTGAGCCTGAGGGTCCTGCGGTCCCATTCACCACAACCCTTCAAGCCCTGCCCTTCAGCCAGTTCATCAAACAAGCACATCTTGGAACCTACTGAATAATTTTTTTCTGGGAGGACAGAATCAAAAGCCTTACTAAAGTACAGGAAAAATGCATCCAGCACATTTCCTTCATCCACTGGGCAGGTGGACTTTACTATAGAAGAGCATCAAATTAGGTAAACAGGAGTTTCCCTTTGTGAACCTGTGTTGACCGTGTCTGATGACTGCATTATCCTTTAAATGCCTTTAAGTAGTACGTAATATAAACTTTTTTATATTTTTTTCAGGAACTGAGGTTTGAATAACTGGTCTGTAGATTCCTAGACCTTCCTTCATGCCATTTTTGTAAACTGGAATAACACTGGCTGGCTTCCAGTCAGCAAGGGCCTCCCCAGACTCCCATGACCTTTGGCAGATAATTAAGAGGGGACCTGCCATAGCATCCACTAGCTCCTTTTATGGTTTGATTAACTTAAACTTGGGGACATACTACAATTCTAGAAAAATCAAAACAAACACTAAAGGAAAACCAAAAATTTATTTATCCAAAACCCCTTAAAGGTGTTATTGCAGAAGGCCCCTATCAGAGAAGCCACTACCAAACAAGGAGATAGAACAGTCTTGATAAATAAAACTTTCTAGAGAAAAAACAGGCAATCATCAACTTCCACTATGCTATAAGAATACTCACCTACATAAACATGGGATTGAAAAAACGTGGTCTGTTTCCAAGAAAAGGATTTGTGGGTTTCAGTGAATTACAAATAAAAAGTATGAGACCATTGCAAAAAGTACCATACAGTAGTTCATAGGGAGTATGACTTGCAGACACTTGGTTATTGTTATATTTCAGTATATGCTACTAAACTCTCAGCTGAAATAGTGCCTAGCTTTGGACACTGAGCTTCAAGAAATATCTGAAAAACTAGGAGAAAACAGAAGTAGACCAACAACAATAACAATAATCTCCTTCCTAGAAAATGCAGTGCATGAAGAAAGTTTGAACAGGCTGAGGTTGTGAAAATAGAAGAGAATGACAGAAAAGAGTACATATGACAAATGTGACTGCAGCCTTCAAATACAAAATGGGTAACCATAAAGACTAATGGAAAGTTTTTCTTCATTTCCACATCAGGCTGAAGGATGAAGACAGGATATTTTGACTAATGGAAGAAAAATTTCCTAATGATAAGCATCAGAAAAGACTCTAGCTGTAAAAAAATGTTTTATTAATAGTGGATCGGGGTCTGGCTGGAGAAACAGAACACATCAGTCTTCCAGTCTACACTTCTGGACTTCTTATTGCTCACAAAAAGAGTTGAATAAACGTTAACAGCAAGTCTAAAATGCAGAGATCCTAACACGGTGAAGATGCCATGGGTGAAGTGCTGTCATTTCTCCAGCTATGGCTTAGCCCACATCTGCAGTCAGTGTTGTATAGCCCTCCTCATATGGCTGGGGAGCAGGAAACCAGAGGGGCTGTGGCGCTGAATTGTTACAGGCAGAAGTACTACTAAGGTGCTTTCTGGAGCGGGAATTCTGTCCTCTCTTCACCCACACAGGAACATCTAAGTTCTGGTGCCATTAAATGACAATAATTGACCTTATTCCCTGACCTAGTAGATGCTCTGGCCTTTTCTAGCTCCTACATTTACAACCGTCATTAACTTCTCCTTCAGCATCTTGGGGGTCCAGCAACGCCAGTATCAGGTTGCCCTTTTTATTGTTTTTATTGGCTTCACCTGGATCTCACTGACTGTAACCATACCAGTAAACAAAATGGTGCCAGTTTACTCAGTATTCAGGCACTGAAATTCAACAGCTGAATATTTCATCTTGCTTAACAGTTTAAAAACTCTTGGAACAACTTTGGTCAACCAGCTTCTTTCCCAAACAACTTGGGCACAGTTTGGGTGTTCCTCTGGGACAAATACCACTCCCAAGAGGGAACTTCAAAACACCCTTTGCAATGAGGAGGTAAGAAGAGCTTAATGGTGAGTGTGTGGGAATGTCATGTCAAGTGGCCTTGGTGTCAGAGAGCAGACTGATAACATTTAATGCACTCCTACAGCTACACCCACTGCCCTGTGAGGCCCCGAGGAGATCATTACCAATGGCAGCTGAAAGAGGAGCTGCTACACTTAGCAAATGTGAATAAATAGTAAAAAATGGTACATTTCATGTTAAAGAATGGAGTTTTCAGGATGAAATAATAATTTTAATTCCCACTGCAGACCCCAGTTCCCACCGCAGACTCCAGTTCCCACCAGAAAAGGGGGAAAAAGCCAGCGGTTTTTCCGCAACTCTCAAAAGCAACTCTGTCTTGGAATTCTTGACTCACACAAACGGTGTCTAGATGATGCAATTCCTCCAATCTAAGTAAAAATTATGTCTTTATAGTCATAAGAACATTAAACACCTACAGAAAACAATCAATCCAGCTCACTCAGTGAATTACATAAATTTTTGGAAAAAAAAAGAAAGTATGTTTTTAGACGCTGAAGGCCTGATCTAAACCAACAGAGCCCAGGATACTCCAGGTGAAACTGGCATTTCATGAACACAATTATGCCTTTTACTTTAGGAAATGGTTTAAGCTAAAGGTGAAATGGTAATATTCACTTCAAGCTTTCTGAGGGTTTTATTATTTAAGTCAAATCCTTTACATCACATAAGGTTTCTTGTGTTGAATTGTAGTACAGCTGTTTACTCAAGTGGCAGCAGCATACCTTGTGATAAATTAAATGGACATTTATCAAAGGTAAGTTGACAGGCTTAAATGTTAAATGTAAGCATGGTAAGACAAGTACAAATAGTTTCTACCTGGAGGTTACATATATAAATCACAGGATAGATATTTTAATTAACTTCTGCACAATAAAGAATGTTTGCTTTCTGAAGTATTGAACAACACTTCCTGAGAGAGGAAGATACAAAATGTCATGAAATATATTTTAAGTAGAGCTTACACATAAATGAAAAATTGAAAATCCTTCCTCCCATACAACATAGGCAAGAAAGAGACAAATACTGTTCATAAATATAAGTTTTGGAATCAATACTTAAAGTTAAATGAAAAACTAAAGAGAGTTATGTCAGAGAGGGGCATAAAACATGGATAGAGGGATGTTTGTTACTTTATTTCATTTTACTCTTAATTCACTGAATTATTATCTAATGACAGAAATTAGTAGTTTCCTCAGGTTCTGAGATGATTTTGAGAAAGCCTAAAAGCTGAAGTCATAACAATAGTCAGTGGTAAACTCAAAGAAAATGCATCTCTGGTGGGAAAAAATAGTTTTAGACATATATATACACACACACACACACACATATAATAGTTATATAAAATTTCTTTAGTTTCTTAAGCCCTTCTAGTCTTCCTACCTTACTAACAGAAATTTTTAAGGTAAAAAGCTGGAAAACAAGAACAAGCTGCAAACCCACAGGAGCACAAACCTAAGTGCCTTCTTATCAACCCTTCACCTTTCAAACCACTGAAGCATTTGGACACTTAAAATGCTAATAAAATCTAAAATGCTTTACTCACAGTTAAAACCAGGTTCAATAGTTTTTGCAGCTTCAAGACTGTTTATTGTAATCTGAAAGATGATGTGCAGCAGCAGAAAGGATAGACTGGTGAAACACAGAGATTTCAATAATCGTCCTGTATGCCCTAAAAGACAAAATATATATGCATATAATAGGTGAACTTCCAAACATTGCTTAAAGATTTTCAGTACAAAACCATAAAAATATCCTGACCAAGGATATTTCTACTAATCAGTTCCACATTAATCATGATTTTTCCCTATGGTCAACATTATAGTAAAAATCACACTTTGATTATAGTATCTTTGAGTACTCTTTAATCACAAACCACAACGACAGCTATTGCCAGATTTTTCCTTTTATTTTTTTAATTAAAGAAAACAGTTTTTAAGAGAGTTTCTTTAAAAGAGTTTTTTTAAAAGTTTCCAGAGAGCAATTTTACATAAATAATAACATCACCATCATGCTTACCAACACGTTACCTGGTACTTAGACGAAACATGAATGATACTTCTACTTTTGAGAACATAAAAGCCTATTAATCTTATTACTCTTTACCAAATTATTACACAGCAGAGGGCATAAGACACAAACCTCAGTCTGGCACAGGAGTATAGACATACTTCCAATGAATGCTTTGCTTTGTGCCAACTGCCCTCTTCCTTCAGAAGTTTTGAACTTAATTTTCAGTATACACTAAAGAACCCTGTGCCAGACACATTTGGTCATAGTTCCTCTGTGATTTACTGGATGTCTATTCAAAAGCCAACAGAAAATGTTTGATGAAGATTTAGAAATGCCTTATAAATCCTCTAGGAAACACTTGGCTTAATCACAGGCAGCCAAAATTGCAAGGTATGAATAAATAAAGTAAACCATCAGTATTTCAGGAAATATGCATCTTCAAGAGAAAATTGAATTGCTGATAAAAGACAACATTAAATATCACCTACCTGACCTATCTGCAGTAACAGTTCTACTTCCAAAGCTTTTTAAACCTAGATTTTATACCACCTGCTTCATGCATTTGAGGTTAATTTTTTAGTTTATAAATTAAAAAAACAGCACTACTGAAATTCTTATCCAAGGCTGTAAATAAAGCCAAGGCTATGGAGGGCAGAACTAGTAGAATATACCTAGGAAATGCTCACTCTACATGCAGCCTATTTTGTTCATACTTATTCTGCAAGCGACTGTTTTGAGCAAGTACTAGAAAGAAGATTATCATTCACATTCTGCATCTAGCCAATAAACCAGATTTTAATTTTAGTTTTTTTGTAGTTCAAGCATAGGTCATCAATGGCCTAAACAGTTGTTTATAAAGCAAAGAATAAGTCTATTACTTTCTAGATCTATTGAATCATGCTTATCTATCTCCCTCCATCAGACTCCAAATTTTTGCCATAACGCTATCCTGACTGCAGATTTTGAATATCAAATCTCTGTAATAACCTTCCCTGTTCTTTTTAAAATATAATAAATAATTTTTACAAAAATAATTAAAATGGTTCAAATGAGCCCATGTATGAATTTTCTGCAATCCAAAAAGGAAGATACATTTGCTAGATACACGCTCTGTATGATCTATTCAATTTTGTCACCAGAGCTCGCACAGAAAGGAGACAACCCGGGTGCCACAGCATTACATCGAAAAGACTGGCTATTAAAATCTTTGGACCACTATTTGTTGTTCTTCTGCAGAAGCTGGCCTGGTGTCCTGTCTTAGGACAACAAATTCTAAGCACTATAAAAGCAGCAACAAAATAGGTAATATTATCAAAAGCTTTAGAAGAACAAACATATGACAAGCTACATATTATTAAACGATGTTTGATATGATGTCACATGTAAAGTAGTCCAAGACTGCTGTATTTCACAATTCTCTTGCAAGCTTCAATATTTGATGCTTCTCTTCTTCATTACCAGATCCCAGGCTCAAGAACCACATCCTCAGAATACAACAAAATATAACTAAAACAAAAAACAGTCTCAAAGCTGGAGAAAGACAGTTTGACAATACAAGTTTTGTGGACTTTAAAAGTGTTTCCAAATGTTCAGATTTCAAAGACAGTCTGGTGATTTATGAAGCTCTAAGTGACAAACTCTTCTCAGTGCTTGGGAGTTAATAGATATCAAGCAACAGATTTTTCATTTGGAAGTGGATTTGATATTTGGTAGAATGGTCTGAGTCAGTATCCAAAAGTGAAAAAATTCAATACAATTAGTCAATGCACATTCAATTCCCAAACTTTCAGGTCTATTTTTTAGTATTTCTCTATCACTCCAAAATATATCTCAGTTTTAGACTTCGCTTCTTACAAGTTTGAAATCAAACATCTTTGAATTTAAATTGAGCAAATAATTTATTTTAAAAAACCTCTTTTACAGCTGTCATCTTTTTAAGAATTGCAGAAAACCCAAAAATATATTTCTTCAAATGCTGAAATGTTGAAAAAAGATTTCCTTCTGCACAAAGCTAGGAAAAAATGTAAAGGACTATTAACACTCAGGATAATAAATAGTCTCTCGATGTACTGGTAAACATGGCAAGATAAACCTACATCTGGAAGGCAGGAAAGTATGTTCAGAGCAGGTTATGGTATTCCTCAAGGGCTACTCCCTTCATGGCCATCAGTGGGACAGGACCACCATCACATTCTACTGAGCAGGAGCACTTTGCTTGCACCACATTCATCTGTGCCAGCAGAAACTAGAAACTGGAAACTAGAAGTATTTGGAGAAAAGTAAGAAATATTATGACCTGGATTTCAAAAGTTTGGAGCTACATCAACAACTTGGGAGAAATGGGAGTGCTAAAATAAGTGAATTACTGAATACGTAATTTATGTTAAGGAAGAAGAAGTGACAGATTTGGAAAAGGGATGAGTTTCAATTCATAGTGGGGTTTGGGTAAACCCACTTAACTATGTTTTTACTTACATTTTTCTCTTTCTACTGGAAACTTGGTTCTAAATGGCACAAAGGAAAAATTAAGCATATGTGTACAGAGCTGAGATGGTGAGAAAAGAGACAGCTGAAATAAAATGGAGCTTCTTACAATGAGGAAGAAAGATTTTTTTTCCATCCCTGGATTTTTTTTAATTCTAATTCACTCAAAATTTTACAATTCCTTTGCTAAAACATACCTCAACTTCTCAGTTGCCCTAATGTAGAAGTCCTTGGGGATGTGAATAGAAACTGAATATCCCACAGAGAAGGAGATATATATTGTTCAGAAAGATGTGTGGAGGGAACAGATGTGCAAGAGAACATCCCCCCAGCCGATACCAGAATTCACAATATCAATTCCTTCATTTCTAAATGTATAGGCTTTTGTATGTCCAACAAGACTAAAAAAAAAATCTCATGGCAAAACGTGCCTCAGTTTGGAACTTGAGCACTGGGTTCTGATTTCACTCCAACAACTTCTGAAAATTATGGAGGATAGAAAGGAGAGAGAACATTTGTCTCAGAGCTGGGCTGAAGGACTGAGAAAAGTGGGCTTGCTTTCAGGTGTAACTGCAGGTGTCATTTCTAATGGCACCCAGTGGGACCAAAACCTGGCATGTAGCTCTAGAAATGTACCCCAGCACGTCTCAAAGCTCCTGGCAAAGGGCTTTCTTCCCTCTAAACAAGCCTGCAGGAAGCCAGACAGGATGTGAAGGCTTCATTACCCTCTTTCTCTTCAGCCCAGATGCAACATTAAACAGGACTCAAGAGGGCCAAAAGCTTTTCACACGTGGAAGAGGAATCAATTTCTTATTTTTCAAAAGGTAATCCAGCCAAGAGCTGGATTAGTAATGGCATGTCCCCCCCCAGCCACAGGCATGTAACCTCGGTACAACTATTTGAATGTGTTCTAATTGGACTGCTGCCTCCAAAACACACATGCACCTCTTGACACCATGACTGACAAACAATAGGTTGGAGAATGCTACCCACATTGTGTCCAACAACAATGAAAAATTCTTGTACATTCATGTCTAGACCTGGTAGTCCTCTGATCTTTTTTGCTACCCTCTTCCCTAAAACAGCAAGAGTATGTCAGAGTTTTTTGTACACCTGGAACTTCCTCAGAGCTTCTACCACAAGGATGGGACACAGAATAACTTAATGGCCAATTGTCACTGAGACCTGCCTAAAAATCATATACATTAGCTCTTATATGGCCATGAACCTTAGGCTATTACAAAGGATATGATATGATTGCTATGATTTATGATGGCCATGATATGGTATCACATCATATGGCAGTTGTTCGCAAGGTGCATTTCTCATTCTGATCTATTTAAGGGGCATGACAAAGAACATGTTGAATCTGTAAGAAAGTGAATAATACTGCTAATAATTTATCTTGATTTTTTAAATAAACAGTACTATGCATCTCTGTGCAAAGCTGGTAAGTTCAAGGGGTCTGTATCTATTTGAATGCTGTAACATTATCAGAAAAGGGAGACTAGAGGAGGAAAAAAATGGAATCTAAAAATTAATTTAAGACTAAGGGAATTTAAAAATTAATTTAAGACTATTAAGTTTACTATTTCAGCAGTGTAATTCCATCATCATAATCATACATATTCTGCATAGCTTCACCTAAACGGCAGATGTAAGTGTTTGGGTGTCTTATTTGAACTTTTTATTACTTTGCACAGGTTTATTTTGTTTTTTTTAAAGCAACCTTAGTGTTGCATTTTCTGAATTTTGTTCATTTGAGGATATTTCCAACATCTCTTTAGCCATATACATAGTACTCCAAACTGGTATAACACTCTCAATTCTTCTTGAATTGACATTTGGGCAATTTTTTTTGCAGACCACTTTCTATTCAGATCAGAGTAGATGAAATACGAAAGCAAAAGTCATTTTTCATATAATAACCTCTGATAGCACACAGTGAGTGATAAATATTAATGTGCATTTATCTCCTGAACTAGTGACACTTCATCTAATAAAAATACTCTAGTGCAGCCATTCAGAATTTTTTTTTCCATAAACCTCTTCATCAGTAAGTGACAAATTTGAAACTAAAGAGCTCAAACTTCTGCAGCACACACAGACACAGTCCCAACAAATTTGTTTCAGCTAGAAACTGAAAATCTTAACTTGACTTTCCATCAGGAAATCTAACATCACTTCAGAGATCAGCTGAAACCAGGGTCCAGAGACAAATCTCCTGCTCCATGGTTCCAAATAGGGATCTGTCAACGCCATCTGAACTGTAGACTGGGCAGCTTGGGGTGGGAAATTAGGAAAACATTTAATTCACAATACATGCCTTTTGGAAAAATCTGGATGTTTTGAAGCAATATGATCTGCAAGAAAAAAAAAATCAAAACATCATAATTTCCCATATAAAAGAAATCCCACCCTTGGCCAGCTCTGGTTTAAGTGTCTCAAGATACCACAACTACCTTATTGACATAAATGCAAGAAAAGAGTTCTGATTTGAAGCTGGTTTCTGCCAAAGGTCCAGAGGCAATAAAAATACAGTTGATTCCAGACAATCATGAAGGAAAATGTCATCACTAAGTTCAGCATGAACGTCAGCCACTTTGTCCTCAAGTGTCAAACATAACTTCCCACACTTAAATTTACACACCAAGAAAAGTTTACAAGAACGAAACAAGCACTGAGATATCCATCCTACATTTGACAGGAAAACTTTGTAGTTCAGGATGGGCAGTCAGCAACACCGAAGAATGCAGGCCAGTTCCCATTCCTGAATTCACTTCTACTATTGCACACTACTTGACACTTAATGCAGCAGGACACCTCCTGATGACCATGCAAGATGAAAAAAGGGTTCAATTATGAGTTCTAAACTCAGCTGATATTGCCAGATGACTACAGGGTTACATTTGCAAGGCACAAAGAAATTTAGCCCTGTCCTAGAAAGCACTTAAACAGATACACATCTTTGAGCATGTGGACAGGGACTGAAGGGCTCTGAGTGTTGCATAAAAGGATCAGAAAATAAGGCTGAGTGCTTCACTCTTAGGGTATTGATACTTGATGTGACCCAGCCTTAAAGCACACAGCTTGCAAGCCAAATCCATTTAGATGCCTCTAATGGTTAATTTTCTCTAGTTCTCCCTACAGGTAGGCACAATCTCATTGTTTTCAACTCCTCATGCACTTTTGGATGTGAAGACAGACAATGCCTTCCAGTTTCAGGTTCTGTAAGAACGATGCTAAATGCCAGCGGCAGTTACATCTGTTATAAAACAATGTTTCCCAGATGTAAAATATCCATTGTATTCCTTCAAGCACAATGAAGCTGTGCTTAGAGCTTTGGCCTCTTGAGTGCTGAAGCAATGGGATAAAGCTATCAACAATGGATAAAGGAAGGCAATTTTTTGGCAGGACTATTCTAAGAATAAAATTTGATAATGGTGTGCCTTGTACACTGTGCAATTATACTGTGCAATGTCAAGTCATTGATCCACCAAGCAAAGTATCTGCATATCAGCTCCTATTTGTGAAGCCTTGCATGAACACCTTAAGTAGACTCAAAAAAGATAATGCTTAAATCATCCTGAAGCTGCCAGGAATTATTTGAATGGTTTAAAAAGTGCTACTCAAAGTGCTGCTATCCTTCCACTGCACAGTTAGCAGTACATCTATATTTAGCTTAATAGAAAATGCATTAATATTTCCCTTCCCCCCAAAGAGTATCTTATATTTTAACATCATCTTCCACATAGAGGATGTCAACTTACCAAAGCCTTAAAAGTGGGCACACATCAGCGCTGCAAAAATATAAACCCACTTGCTTTACTCACTGGATTTCCAGCAGCAAGACAAAAATATCTAGCAACTAATGCCATTGTCTAATCTATAGCTATCCAGACCAAACCTCAAAATGTGTATCCACAAACAACAGCTCAAGACTTCATGCAATTATTTTAGCTATGTTTAAATGCGCGTGCTCAAGCAGCCACATGGAAATTACAGAATTACAAGTTCTAGATTCTGAATTTCCAGCAAAAGCTTTGCTATGGTCAAACAGTTTTGTCCAGCTTTCCTGAACGTATCCATTATTCCCATGTGTAGCCAAATGTCACAGTGTACAACTGTGACCAACAGAAAAGTTTTCTAATAAATTTACAAAAAAAAACCATGGCTCCTTCATTTCAAACAGCTCTTTATACTATCACATATTCATTTGCATTTCAAATTGGAATATTGCATAGATGATAGAGCCACATGAATTTGCAACAGTTTATCACAAGATAAGTAATTAACTGAAAATTTTACTTTTAAAAGTAAAATAAGATACATTTTTCCAGGCAGTGTATTTGCACACAAAATGCTGGTTCAGTTGTACTATTCATACACTAACTAGTTTCCTCACATTTCTCTTTTTGCTTCTCTCTCTTTTAAAAATACTACAGAGTTCTAAGAAGGAAAAAAGTTATTCTAGAGATAGACACTTTGCAGGAGTGCCAACCAGACTTGGGTAAACACAGTCAAAAATGCTATGTGTAATTAAAAAAAAAAATGCAGAAATGAAAACATAAAAGTACTGCACAGCATAATAAATGTCTCCTCACTCTAACTTCTTGCAGGATTTCCTGTTTTTCCTAGAAGTTTTCATGCCCAGAATTCTACTAGAACTGTGCTGTATCCTCTGCATCAATAGACAATACCATCGTTCAAGCTACTCATAATCTCTGAGCTGCAAGTTTACACAGAAAACTTACCCATTTTCTTAACAAAATATTTTTTCAGACAAGACTCAGAACTTGACCCTTCATTTTTTTCCAGATGATGCTCATAAGCTTTCAAAGCAAGTAACAGCTACTTGATGCCTGCTTCATAACTTGACAGGTGGCTGCAACAAGCTAAATACAGGCAATAAACATGATCTCAGATACTACTGCATATGAACTGAGAAATTTTAAACCAGAGTGGCTCTTTCACAAGAGGACTTGAGAATTTTAATACAGAGATCCAGTTCCTTCCCTTGAGCAACTAACCTCTCCATGTTCACCATTACCGGATAATTTTTTTTTTATTTCAAATTAATTCAGTGATTATTGTCTGTTAGAAGCAGTGCTTGCAACTTGGTTTCTTCATTCCTCTATCACTGTCATAAAGAGTGATAGTTTTCTACTTATCCAGTAGAAAATTCCTTCAACGACAAAGAGGCCAAACAACTACCAGGTAATGGGAGATGGCAGCAGGGCACATGCTACAGCAGTGAACCACATTTTCAAAAAATCTGTACTTATTAGAGAAGAATATTTTTCTCTCCTGAATACCTACCAACATATGTTCATAAGCAGTAAAAAAATGTGATGCAGGGCAGGGTGAGAAAAGAAGGCTAGAAAATTACGTAAATAAGGCTACATACAACTAAGGCAAATCAAACCCTAGGCCATGATGTTTTCCCAAGGGAATGGAAGCTGTGGTATGAATTTCTGCCTTTGGCAGAACTTCTCCCAGAAGCTGTAGAGACTGCTGCAGCTCAGAAAGAAGTTTTGCAAAGAGTTAAACATCAGTATCTCTAGCACAATGTAAGGGACCTCATGACCCAGTTGCTTTTCCTTTACTGTGAAACTACCTCAGCTCACAAGTTTTCTCACTTTTACTCTTCTTTCTGCCCCATGCCACAGTGAGGAAGTGAGTGAGTGGCTGGGTGGGATTTAGCTGCCTGCCAGGGTTAAACCATGAGAGTCATGTATAAATATACATGTAATCTAGACAACAAGGAATTCAACTGTGCTTACAGAAATCCTAGATTTCTTCATGAGAAGAAATCACAGTATTGCTCAACATTTCACAAAAGGCTTATATCAAGGAAGAGTGAGGCTCAGTGAAACACTGAACTCCTAAGTGACACCACTAGTGTTTTCTTTCAGAAGCTATTCATTGGAACATCCTGCAAACCAGGCAGAGAAACAGCAACTACATCTGTATTATCACTATTATATAAATTCCATGTAGGCATACACAACAATTCTCCTCTCTTAATATCTCTATGCATAAAAACATAGCTGTAATATAGTCTGTTGGGTTCTAGGTAGATCAGACAAAGCAATTTTTCAGAAATAATCCACCACGTTCAACTCAAAAATGTTACCTATGAATTTCCTTACAAGGCTACAGCTCAGGACCATAAAAGAACCATCTTATTTCCATATGAAAGTAACAGTTGTAGTTTTTGGACAATGACTGCAGAGGGAATCAAACAGTCCATTTTGACCCTACTACTTTGTTTCTCATAATGGAAAAAAGTGGCCAACATTACAGTAAGTTGAGAGTTGAGCCCACGCCTGCAAGCTGACTTTCAGATAATTGTGTAGTTATGTAATGAATGAACAGTGATCCTCTTCCCTCTTAGGATGACTGGTACCATGGGCCAGGCATTTGGTGGAAACTGTCCAGACACTTACAGGATAAAAGATAGAATCCAATGACACTATGAAATCTTAAATTGCTTCTGTGAACAAAATGAATGATACTATGAAGGGAGGAAAGATAGCGGTGCACATTAATGCACAAATCTTGGATGAAGAAATTGATTGACTTTTCTAATTATATGGATTTAACAAACCCTAGAATAAAATGGAGAATGTGTACCTTAAAATTTTCATAATTATTTTTAAGCAGGTAGAAAAAATTCAGTTTCTGAGAAGACTAAAAATCATGAAAAGGAAACTAAAAAGAGTGGCATGTCAAAATGGGAAAAAACCAAGCCAGGTGTGGAACTAACTCATAATCTGAAATATCCATCATCCTGCAACCCACTGTGAAAACATTAGAAACTGTGAACACAAAAGAAGCTAAGAACCTCTGTACTGATACCCGTACTAACCAAAAGTCCATTATCACCAAGTAATCAGCAGCAGTGTAAACAGTTGTCCAGGGTAAGCATAAAAGAAGATTAATGCTCCCTCCAAGTCTCTAATCTTTTTCAGATTGCTTGAGCCAGATCTTTACAGTAAACATCTCCCTTGTGGATTTCCCCAGTGCCTTCTCAATCATGTGAATTTCCAGCACACAAGATGTGTGTATTGCCACAGGTCAATGGCTCACCCTATGAAGAACATCCTTTTGCTTCCCAGTTCTCACATTATGAGAAAAAGAGAAACTGGTCACTATGCATCCTTTCCCCACCACCCATCAATTTGTATCTCTCATTCATACAGTCTTCCATGTGCATTTTTTCTCAGCTAGAGCCCCATCATGCTTAGCTGCTGCATATACTTTAGTTATCCCTGTCAACCACCTCAAAACTCTTTTCCAGTTTTGCTACAGTCCCTTTGGGATAGGGCAGCACTACCACTACAAAACACAGACAACTCATGGCTTTATACCGCAATACAAAGATCTATTCACTCTCCATTTTATTCCTTTATGTTCACATCTATTTTCTCAATATCTGCTGAGACTCTGAAGTAATGTTTCCATAGATCCACATATCACAAGCCCTCAATTCCTAAGTGCCAATGTCAACTCAGTGACCAGTGTTTTTTCTACACGTGATTATTTTTCTTTTTCAAATTTACTTTTATATACACTTTTCCCACAAGAATACCAGTGGGGTAAAAGGAAACCAGTGCATTCACTGACAAAAGGGATCATAATTTTTTTTCCTCAGAGATGCAACTGAATGTATAAAAGTTACCAGATGCACGTCCTCTTAAATATGTGATATTTATCTGGAAATTCCAACTATCTCCACTACAGGAAATATCCTTCAAAATTCTCTTGTCACATCAGATACTTTCAAAGACTGTAAGTTTTATCTGCTTGCTTCTGAAAAAATAAATTATCTCAAAACACAATTTATCTATTCTAGTATCTGGAACTTACAGTAAGAATGACTGCCTAACAATGAATCAAGTTTGTCATAGATGAACTTATTTAATCCACACATTAAAAACTACCCAATAGAAAGTACATGCCATCTTTTAGGATAAATACTTGAGTTCTTCTCTACAGTCCTCTGGGATTTTATCAAGGTTTTTTCAAAGGCTAACCAATTACCAAGCATTCACTGCAAGACCTTGGCTAGGTAATGGCTGTGTCCAACTAGATCTTATATGTCTGGCATTTTGTCCACTGGGGTAGACATAAAAGGATCAGTAGTTTCATTCTTTCACGTACAGAAAAAATTATGGGAACCCAGCAGCCAAATGTAGTAAAACTGCTTCAACACTGAAGCTGAATTTGGCATCCATGCTCTGCACACATGTAGCTCAATTGTTATCCAAGCAGCATTTCAGGATCCAAGAGGCCTCTACAGTGGTATATGAGACATCACTGCAATTCAGCTGGGATTTCTCACACATCTGCCTTTCTGGTAGAAGGATTTGGAATCATCCCCTGGACAGAAGGAGGGACAACAAGCTCAGACAACTCTTGCAAGAATCACTAGGGACTAGAATAGAAGGCTGCACCATTTACACCTCTTCTTGTAGCTGCTTTTTAGAAAGGGTTGCTACTGGACCACTTTTAAATACTTTTCCCTGTAGTAGGAAACCTAGGTGTGGAACTAGAAAGCCAACATATAGAGAGAGTATCAATAGGGAAAGGGAGTGTAAGATTGATTGGAATGTATGTACTACCATGTTTTACAGAGTATAGTTTTAGCATTCTGCAAAGCAAGGAAGTGCAGCAGAATAGCTTGCTGCTTGCATGGCTTTAAAATGGTTTCATGATTTTTAAATGGTCACCAATGTTGCCTTTGCAGACCAAACATCAAAAACAAACAACAAAGAACCAAACCTCCCAAATGAACAAAGGGATCATTAAGAGGCATAAAATGTAGAGACTTTGCCAGATATAAA
Organism: Molothrus ater; assembly: GCF_012460135.2. Lineage (NCBI taxonomy): Eukaryota > Metazoa > Chordata > Aves > Passeriformes > Icteridae > Molothrus > Molothrus ater. The sequence continues at coordinate 101,098,257 of NC_050478.2, read as the reverse complement.
GGGTGAAGATATTCCTTTTCTCTTTACAACTTTACAACAAGTAGTTTCAAGTCTTTGCTGTAGAGCGTGAGCAAAAAGATCCCTGTGATCCTGCACTTTGTACCTTTTGTTGAATGTTAAAGGGCACTAGAAATTTCAGTCTTCAAAAGTCTCTGATAGCCTGAGCTTGGGTCCAACCTGAGTTATCTCTGTCTATCTCTCCAAAAAGTAAAGCAATCAAAGAATTATTTTTTATCTGTCATACATGGAGATTCATGTGGGGAAGGTAAGAAGAAAACCTTTGTTTGGCTATGTGACCTCTGAATGTCCTCCTAAATCACTGATGTCACTGAAGTAGTGTAATGTCTAATCTGCAATTAGCATAATCTCATTGTCACTACTCTTGTAATGAATAAACTGGAAAGACTCAACAAAAAAAATTCCTTAAAGTTCTTAATACAAGTATATTTAAGATAAAGAGGGAATGAGTACTTTTTTAATATGAAAGGAATTGAAGCATGTTCACTTATACAGATTGGTTTTACTTTTGGATAACCTCAAAAATACTATTATGAAATAGGAAACAAAGCTTGCTTTTGAAATTTTTATGGAGACAAGAATGAGCATGCTTCAGTTTAGCAGCATATATGTATGTACGAAGTTGTGTACATGCAGAAGTAAAAAACATATATTGGTCACATAAACACAGGTAAAGCAGACAATCTTTTCTCAGCCTACAGTATAGTTAATAGTCTTACTTGCATGCTGAGAGGGAAAACTATACCAAATCCATTTTTTCATCCAGGTTTAGACTTATAAGAAAACACTTTTCCTTCTACAGTTCCAGCATGGCATATTTTGGACACTAGAAAATGAAAGGTTTGGCTTCATACAGCATTATCTCTGCATCACAATCAGAATCAAATGTAAATGTCATTTAGCTGTTTCACATGCTTAACATAAAATGAAAACACTTTAAAATTTAGTCTTGATTTTAAATATTTTCCTGTTTTCCATTTTCTCATACATAATACTTTGCTACTGGTCTGTAAGACTAAAGTTTAACTCTGTTACAAAGAAATAATTCAGATTCCAACATGATGAGTTAGTCTATAACAAAGTGAGGTGTCAAAAAAAAAACCAACCATACTTCCGTGAATTTTGTAGGATTACTATAATTCAAAAACTATTTACCTATTAATGAAGAGAAAAATGTGCATTTGGTGTTATACTCCAGCATCCTAACTAAAACTCTAGTGTATAGTGTAAACAAAAAAACCGCAGCCCTACAAATTTACAGCTATATACTCCTGTAATAAAACACATCTGTATTCAGTACAGTCAGTAGCCTAAGCTATTTTCCAGTCAGACAAATTCAGACCTTTTCTTAATCTACAACATACTAAAAATATTTAGTATGAAGCAATGTTCACAAAGCTCATGAAAGTGGAAGTCTGATTCTAGTCTTGATTGCCCATGTTAAAAAATTCAAGCTGAAATTCAAGTTGCTAAAGGAACTTTTACAACACTTGGCTAGAAGGATGAAATGCCACTGTACAGCTCAAGAAATCAAAAATAAAACTCTTTAGTTTGAGCTTACCGAAATTTAGGTATTTTCTTTATATTTTTTTCCACACGGTAAAGAATTTCCACATTGGCAAATATCAACATTTCCTCATGAAAAAAAAGCATCTGATTTTATTACAGCACCTATTGCTCTGAATTAAAAACTATTTGCTCGGAATTTTTCATAGAAAGTTACCAAATAGCAGGAAGAGAAATGTTGTTGGGAAAGAACAGCAACAACACACAGCATCAGCATGCATCCTCTGAAGTGCTAGTGACACTTCAAAGGAGGACTAAACTGATTTTGTACAAGCATGGAATTTGTGCAATAGATGACAGAAAATCCTGCTACAAATGTTTCAGGGCCATTTGCTGGGGACAACCCCTGGAGCACATTCAAGGCTTTTTGCCACATGTAAGTGATGCAACCTTGTAAGCACGTGCTAAAATAACCGTGTTTGTGTTCAAACACCACCAAGGCAACATCTAATCCCTCAGTATAATGGACATCTCTCTCTGTATGGATGTGGGGCATGCTCAGGCACACAGAGTTGCATCAGTATCACTTCAGGTGTATACTGAACCACACGCAAATGTTGGGGTATTAAAACCTAAACAACCTAAACACCCAAATGTTGGGGTATCAAAACCTAAACCACCTAAACCCAAACAGTGTTTCTGGTATTAAAACCAGAAATAGTGCACTGGGCAACTTGCAGTGAGACATGCAAGTCCTACCCAGCACTGGTGAGGATGGACCAGACCAGCCTGCTCCACCTCGGCATTCCACGAGGGACACGCATGCCCTCCCCTGGAAGCTCAGCTCTGCTTCACTGCCAACAGGAGCTGAGTTTCCAGCAGTGTAATACAGATATTTCACTCCCTGACCCTCTGCTGCTGCCCAACACAAACACTGGGAGTGAGACAGCCTGCCATGACAGTAGTTGAACAGCTCTCTGAGTTTCTGCTCTCCTCAGACACTGGGAGAAGCAGTATTCTCCTTTATTATTATACCACGTTTCCTTGTGTATGTCAACTGTTCCTTAGTTACAGAAAACTGTACTCTTTCCAGACAAGTGTAATGAATCTTCAGAAAAGGAGTAAATTTTTTTTTTTTAAAAGCATTTTATAGCAACTCCCAGAAGGAACGAACATTTTTATTTACAGCCTTGTCTGCTCATATGTGAACACATTTCTATGTAGCCACCTCATGGTAGCATATCCCAGCCATCTTGTAATGAAATTATTGTGAACATATCAGCAAGACATGATCCCACATATTTAAGTCATTACAGCAAACTTTGGCTTAGATGAAAGTACATTAGTTATTTTAATTACAGCTGAGTCAATCTCCGTTAGGTATGAATAACATTTGGCCAAACTTTTCTCTGCCTTTAAGCTAAAGGAGCCTCCTTTACATTTTAATTTTGAACTCATGTTTTTGAGATTTACATCATTAGTACAACTCTGGCTTAACTTTCACACTACCATTATCTCCTGCTTAGGAAAAATGAAAAGAAATCTAGTACAAAACAGTATCAGTTCAACCATATTAATTTCCTAGACTGATTCAATACCTAATTACTAAAACACAAAGGATAATAGACTGGAAGACAGTAAAAAGTTCCTGTTTGCAGTATTTTGAGGATGACATTTTTAGACACCCAAGGATCTCTACAGAGAATTTTGGTGATTTTGGTGATTTTCCAGAGAATACTGGTAATAATTGCAGATGTATTGCAAGACAGCTCAATAGTGATGCACCTCAACCAACAATCCTCCGTGGATTTCTTTACGAAAGCGCAGGTGGCTGGGACAATTGCACTGACAGTACCATCCTCATTTAGTCACTTCAATCCTCCATAGTATTTATTTGTAAGTGTTTCAGTGATCATATTTACAAGCAATTTTTAATTTTTTCCCACTGCTGCTGACAGTAAGACAATGGTGTCAAATCATGTGCAAAAAGGGAGGACATCACTGTGGAGACAAATAAGTTCATAGAGGGTGCCCCATGAAGAAGATGACAGACCAAATTGTTCAAGGGCTCTCAGGCAAGGCTTCCATCCATTGCCAGTGCTCAGGAATCTTCTCTGGGACTGCAGAGCATCCAGCTCTGTGTTCATGTTTGATGGCAATTCAGTGTCACCTTCTTCCCTCGCTTAAAGGGATTCAGATCCCATTTCTCACTGCACCACCATCAGAGGCTGCTGGCTAAGCCTGCCCAGACCTAGGGGCCTGCTCAGCTACAGCAGACACCCTCCAATGGCCAGATGAACCACAGTCCTGGATCACAGCTGTCCTCACTTTCCTATGCAGTAAGCACTTACCCAAGTACCACACCCTGCCATTGTCTTTGAGCCTACTGCCTTCTGTCCTCGTGGGGCACAGCCCAAGGGGCACAAATCCATCTTTTTCAACAGCTGTGACACTGATCCCTGACAACTCGACCTTGCCAAGCCAAACTGGGAACATTGATGGAGATAGCTATACATATTGGGAATTTGAGATACTTGAGGTCAGCTGGCAGCTGGTCATAGATTTTAGGGAGCAGTGTTTTTATTTCGACATCTAATAAGGAGCCTAGGCAATACTAGGCATCTAATTGCTCTTGGAATTCTACCTTCTCTCCACAAACTCCTTCACAAAAGTCTTAGCACTTCACATGGTTCCTTTCACAGCTACTCTTATTTATGCCTACGTTTCTAATGCACAAACTCTTCTTTGAATCCATAAGCCCTGTAGTAGCTTAGAAATTTCTAGAGCTGGAATCTGGACAAAGGGAAAGGAATAAGAAAGAAATTATTTCCTATTTTGAAAAATATTCAGCAATCATTATATACAATCTGTCTCTCAATTACTCCTAGTCCCCTAAATATTTCCTGAAGTCTTAATAAGGCTAATCAGGGAACAAAGCTCCATATGATCAGCATAATCATTTATCCCAGGGGGTTGGAACTAGATGATCTTTAAGGTTTGTTTCAACTCAATCCATTCTACGATTCAAAAGACCCTCAAATTTAATAATGACTGACAAGTCACAAAGCCAAATTCTGCCTTCTGAAAATAATCAGCAGCTGTCAGAGACACTTAATGATGCATCACCATTCCTCTTCCAGATAGAAGTATGTTTAAGAAAACATGTCTAGGTCCTCACAAGCATCTCGAATAAATATATGCAGAACTCTGGAAATCAGAAAAGGTCCCAGATTATTACTCTCTAAAGCATTTAGATTCTGCATTATTGGAAGTTTTTTAAAAAATCATAATTCTTCCTTTAATAACCTCAGCACCTCTCAAATGGGTCATTACAGATACCATGAACATCCTTAGTGTATTGTCTGATCACAAACAACATGCTAGTTAAGTATTACCATAACTATAGGGTTTTATGCATTCAGAAGGGATCCCAAGTCTCAAAGTCTGTGGAATTGCAGAAGAAGAGACTTAGGAAAGATTCTGTCTAGTGCAAATGTACCAGCAGGCATGTTAAAAAGTAACCTGACATGGTGCTGTTAAAAGTCAGTGATGTTCACAGTTTAAAAAGAGTCTGTACAGAAGCAGGCTGTGAAAAGATTCCAGGAATGCAGCCATTCACTGCAGAAGTGTATTTCAGGTTCAAGGATTGCAAGACAAGGAGGAAAATCTTCCATGCACATGTATGTGTGCTTACCTCCTCCTCCTTCCCCCAAATTCCAGCAGCAAAAATAATGTAGGAGAAAGATGGAGTAACCAAGAGTAGCTAATTACTCTAAGTCATTTTAGGAAAGGTAAATTAAGTACTAGAATCAAGATCTGAATAAAAACAGAGTATTTAAATAAATAATTTTTTTAAAGGAAGGTGAAAACAGATCTGTGTCATGCAGAAGAAATGGCATGGTGAATTAAAAGGACCTTTTTTACCTGGAAATTACAGGCTACTGAATGCAGAAGGGAAACATTCTGAAATTTCAAATATGCTTAAAGGGCCTAAAACCCAGAACAGGTGTTGTCTGCCATCCAAAATTACTTTGAAGAAATGACAGACAATTAAGGGAAACTTTGAGTCATCATGCAATGTCGCTTGCTTAACCATACAAAAAGAATGAGACATAACACTACCTTATTTTCTAGAACTTAAATGCTCTTTCTCTTACTGAAATCTATTATCTTCTGAAAGAAAAAACCCCCACAGTCCGTAAAATCTGAATACTGTAAATGAAACATAACATGCACTGGCTTAGGAAATCAGCCAGCCAATCTAGACTGAAGCACCTAAATATATTAATTTAAGATTTAACAGGCACAGCTCTTCCAAAAAAGAAATGTAAAGCTGAATGTGAAGGGTGAACACTTGAGTGGAATCAGCATTGCTTCATTGAAGTCAACTGCACTACACTGTTCGAAGAGGATGAGAATCAATGCTCTGTTTTACACAAACCAGCACTAGCAAACATACCCAATATTCTGCTGAAATTTTACACCCCAGTCAGACAGCATTTCTCACCTCCAATCCAAGAGCATAAATGAAATGGCTCTGTACAATTCTCTGCTGGTAACACGAAGACAAAATTTGGCAGAAGGAATCCTTCTGCAAACATCCAATGTGGGCTCAAAAATATTGTTCAGTGGAAAACCACTGAAAAAACTGATTTATCTTTAGCTACCAGATGGACTCAGGAAAGATGGATGCATTCTGTAATGGAGATGGAATGCCCTATTCTATGTCTGTCTCATTACCATTCTGTATCTCCTTTTCTCAGACTTCAGTAGGATTTTTAGAAGGGGAACACTTTCACTTAAAAAACACTAGTTTAAGAGCTTGTTTAGGTTTTGCAGGGAAGCACTTCCTTCAGCTTGCCTTTAAACTTCAGGACATTCAGATAAGGGAGAAACCGACTAGTAAAATACCTCTAAAACAAATACCACATTTGTAACTTCAACAGCCTTCTTCTTTTCAGAGTCCTAACAGCTGTGCCCTGAGTCCTAGAGGTTCATATTGACTCTGCTTAGTAGAATAGCAAATCTCCTGCTCCCACCATGAACAGCTTGGGAGCCAAGGTCAGGTTCTGAATTGCGCAGGTCCAGTCTTTGCAAAATAATTACTGTGGCCAGGACTGCAAATGACCTAGCTTCTCTCACCAACTCTAATATTAAAAGAAAAAAAATCTATAATTATCCTATTTTCCTGCCAGGCAATAACAACTTATGCTCTTAAATAAAATGTACAAAGTCATGCAAACCCAAGCAGCAGGAGAGTGGTGCAGAAAGCAGGATTCTGAATCTCTGATCCACATCATGACCACAACAGAAAGGAGAGCATTGAGGGACAATCAAGAGCCTCAACAGGGCAGCAGGAGAGGTGGAAGAATAAACTCAAGTGTTTGCTGTAGGTGAGAGCAGGCAGTTGCTCCCAATTAATCTCTTGTTTCCAAGAGCTCAGGGATGGCATCTCTGAAAATCTGTCCTTTGTGAGTAGCTAAGTGCTAAATTGGGCACACATTTTTAAAGTAGTATTGTTCCCAAATACTTAGCAACCCTCTTTCATTAGATGTGTCTATATTCTTGGCTGCCTGTGTGTGTTTAGAAGCTTCCCTTTCCTATTTCCTGTAATGCTCATCACAGAACAATAATAATATTATTATTATACTAATAATAACTACCAGGTTCTTTCTTATTCCTTGATTCCCTTGTGAACCAAAACAGTTTTAATGATTTCCCTAACTTAGGCTTGCTGAGAGTCAGCTAGGTACAGCACACACATCTGAGCAGGTCATTGACTTCTGACACAGTGTTTAACCTCCTGCTTCCTACCCCACGCTCTGTCCCTCCTATTTGTAAGGAAGCAGCTTGGAGCTTTGAATATGCCTTTGTGTGAGTAGGCTTCCTGCCTAAGGAAGTAGCATCAGTTTCAGCTGAGGTTTCAAGGCACTCTACTGTGAATAACAGTGAAAAACACACCATGCTGTTTCACCTGGGTTTGGCTGGAACAGTTAATTTTCTTCTAACTAGCAGTGTTTTGGATTTAGTGCATCAGTGAGCAGGTGCACAAGAAATTTCAGAGGGTAAGCACAGCCAGGACAGCAGACCCAAACTGGCCCAAAGGATGTTCCATACCACAGAATATCATGCTCAGTTTATAAAGTAGAGGGAATTGGCCAGAAGACACAGATTGCTGCTTGGGGACAGACTGGGAATCAATTAGAAGATGGCAAGCAGTAGTTTTGTGCATCACTTTTTTCTCTTGGGTTTTATTCCTTTTGTACTACTACTTCTATTATTACTTTTAACGTTATTATTGTTGTTATTATTACTATTATTAACATGACAGTAATGATTATTAAACTTTACTTCATTTCTGATATTAAACTGTTCTTCTCTCAATCCACAAAGTTTACCTTTTTTTCTCAATTCTCCTCCCTACTGGAGTGGGGAGGTGATGCATTACAGTGAGAGAGCAGCAGTGTGGGCGTTAGGTTAAACCACAATGCTGTTCTACCCTTAGGAGTATATGAAAAGAACCCAAAAAACAAAGCAAATGCTGTGGCAGGATATACCTCTGAAATCCAGGTGGGCTTTTGTTTTAGGTACGTATCCTAGGGTGTCACTGCACAGTCAGCAGTCAAACCTAGGAGTCATTGGCCTCAAAATGAATACAGAAATATGGCACAGAATTGTCTTCAGAAAAGCCTGACCACTTGCAGTGCTGGTTTAATTTTGATCTACTTTTCCACTTTTCTCTAGAGTGGAAAAAAAGTTATGGGGTGAGAGGGAGGTCAGAAAACTGCCAAGAAAACTGTCATGGAATTATCTGAGTATGGCTTGCCAAAGGGCTGAAGTAACTGTCCAGGTTATAGGATGCCTTATCATCTGTCAGCTTCAGACTTGAACTGACTGGAGTCAGTTTGGTGTCTACCCTCCATAATCACTTTTATATATTTCTTAAAGCACCAACCACTTCACAGGACTTGCTGTGAGGATTTTCCTCTGCTTAAAATTAATGAAATATTTTTTTCAGACACTACTGTTATTTCCTGTACTACTAAAACACACAACTGTCTTAAAGCACTTAGAAGATTAATTGGTCAGACCTGTCTAATTTATGAATAATAATCATGGGTTTGGTCTCTGGATGAGAAACTCATTTTTGTTTTTGTCATCTGTTGGACATCATTTGTTTGACTTGGCTATAACCTGGTAGAAGTGTGACTCATTCCCTGAGAACTAGAGTCTCCACAGAGTTAAGTATTCTCATTCTCTCTCCATTTCTGAAAAATAATTTTTGCTTTGTGATCGTGTTCCTCACTGCCTTGTCTAACATGTTTATGGGCTGGGGAGGAGTGGAGTGTTTGTTTGTTTTATTGGTAGTAGTAGCTTGGGTAAGGTATATAGATTTAAAGAAAAGATACAGACCTCAGTAGCAAGGTCCCTGGCAAGACAAACCTGGCCTAAAAGAGTTTGTGATGGACAAAGATACACACAAAGAGGTTGCTGGCAATATGGTTTTAATTTATTAATATCACTGTAACAGGAATGATGGCTTCATCTGCATGCGTGTACACTTGATGGACTTTCCTCTCCATTAACAAAAATTTTAAAAAATTAAAAATTAATTCCTTTATTGCCAACACATATAGCCATGTTGCCATCCCACCTTTTTGGGCCCTTCTTGAATTACAATGCAGCACTAGGTTATCAAAGCAGAAAATAATTCACTTGCTGTAATTTTTGTGAAGTGCAAGGGGAGATAGATGACCAGCTACATGAGACAGATGATAAGCTAAAACCACATGTCATCCCAAAATACTGTCTCAGGGAGTGGGGAAAGAAGTAGATCTGGTTTAATACTCTACTGTTACTGCCTGGTTGTGTTTTCCAGTACCTGACAAGGGCCTGCTGACTGCAGTACTCCCAGCAACGTGGCATTCATAATGCAGAGCACCAGTCAAGAAATGTACTGGCATGGCTCTGTGGCAGACAGTAAATAACTGACCTCAAACATTGCGTAGCTTGAACTGAAGACACCAGGAATATAACTGGCATTAGTGAGTCTACCTGTGTACTCTCCAACATGAAATAACAGACAGTGTTAACTTCAAGGTGAAATTTTAAAATAAGAACATTAGGGTTATTTAAGTACTTACTTTTGGTGACAGGTTGTAGGTGGAGTTTTTTTAGTTTGGGTGTTTTGAGTGTATTAACTTTGCAAAGATAGGTATCATCCAAAAAACATTCATGGTTCACACACTTCCTGTAAACTTGAGCAAACACGGCAATTTTCTAGCTGGGCCAACTTTTTTACTCAATTTTATTTGGCTTACAGTAGAGTTTATAACGAATCCTGGCAGCATTTTAACTAAAGAGAGACTATCTCCCATGTATAAGCAAAACTGTTTTAAATGTGAGTCATCTGAAAATCACCATAGTCAAAATGGACTGATGTTTAAAAATGAGCTTAGCAATATTTTAGGGAACCCAATCTGTATTTTAAAGTAAGACCAAGCTATTCTAAAAATTCAGCTGTTACTGAAGTCTCACATACACTGTAATTTTATTGCACAGCACTGGACTGAAAATTTATACTTGTTTTTAAATGGCACTGTATCTCAAGTCTTTCCTCTGAATTTCTTTTTTTTTCAAATGTCTGCCATTGGTATGTGTCATATGTGTACAGAACACAAACAACATAATTTTGCCAGAAAAATAACTTAAAAGTGCAACAGATAAAGAAAATCATTTGGCTTCCATTATTTTAGATTTTCTCAAGACCTTTCTTTTCTATTTTTTTTTCAATGCTTCAAATTTTCAAGCTAGAAGTAGAATACAAGATGACAATGAAGCACTCCATGCATCTGTACTCAGATGAATTTTTGACACTGCAGTTTTAAGTTAAGGCCACACAGATTTCTCCTCTTTAAATATGGAAGGAAGCATGAAATTTGCTTTTTTCACAAGGAAAAAGGGCTAAGAATGAGTCTAAGCCAGCACAGTCAATTCAAGAGAGGTGAAGCATTCAGAGAAGAAATATATGAGAAAAAAATCTCCAAATCTGCATTGAGCACCAACTCATGAACCTTGTGATATCCAGTGCCACATGAGTATCAGCCTCACAGGCTACCATTTCCCAGATGCAACTTTCCCCCAGATTTGGAAGGTCAAACGAAGTATCTGCTCACAACACTTAGAGGGCAGGATATATGTGCATGTGGAAAAATGCTTTTCAAAACCTACCATCTATTTTAGAATGCAAAAAGTGGCAGTACCTATTCCAAACCATCAGAGTAGTCACAAGAATTCAGCATGAAAAATCCACATGCATACATGCATCTTTAACAAATATCATAGGGGAAAATCCCCATATATTTTCCTAATTCCTACATGAAGTATTACATCCAGCATAGCATTCACAAAAGATTTTATCTAGCACCATAATGAGTTTTATTGCTGAATCTCAATTATTATGATCCCTCATGCATCTAGTTATATCATTTAAGTGAAAGTTAAGTATCTAAAAGCAAGCAGACAAAGAGACAACCTAAATCCATTTTTCAGCTTCCAAATCTAATACTCTTCTTTGAAGATATGTCTTAATAAAAAGCAATGTGTTTTGCTGGGTAGAGGAAGAAGTCAGCAAAATTTTAAACGTTGTTATTTTGTAAGGCTGTGAGAGACATTTAGATCATTTTACTAAAGTGGTCTAATGTTTAGCTTACAAATAATCACTGAAGCACTTTTCAAGCTGTCTGGAGTGCATAGGAGGGTTTTAGTTTAAATTGGAATTGTAGGTACTGAAAAATGTGTCTTTTCCCCCAATAAATCCTGTACCTGGCTTATCTCTAGATTTTCCTTCATCTTTCATAATGATATCTAGTTTCCAGAATTATCTTATTTATTTCTGTTACTCATTTTTTATGTACATATACAACAGCACAAGGAAGTACTCATCTAGCCATCTGAATATTCTCACAACACTAATATTAAGATAAGTTTTTACGCAATTGTATGTAAAATGTTTTTTCAATATTGTATTAAAATGCATGATTTTTATGTCATATTCCAGTAACTTATTTCTTCCCATATGCCCAAGAAAAAAAGAATCCCTAAAGGTCACTAAAGAGTGCACGTCCTGGGTTTGGCTGCCAAACCTCACCCAAGTTCTTATTTCATAATCAGAACATTGTCTCCAGCTAAACATCGGTCATCTGTGTTTTGCAGATGTGGAAAAGGTTAAATCACCAAATAAAGAAGCTGAGATTAAAAATGGTTTTCTCTAAACAGTCATATTTTTGTGCTGAAATGAAACTAAAGCTTGCAGAAGAAAACTTCAAGTTTAGGACACAATAGATCATCTTAATAGCAGATAAAGCATATTTGTACTGCCTACACAGTATTTCTCCTGTACAGAAACTCAGTTGGTCAGAAAAAGCAAAGGAAGCAACAAAACCTCAAACTAGTTTTTTTTGCATAATGAACCTTGTTGATTTAAGCACATAACACCATAAATTACCTCATATGGCTTGCAAAGTGCTTATGACGCTGATGAGCACCAGTAGCTGTAGTAACAAAATGGACCCTGCTTTAGGAGCTATTCTTTCCAATCATTATTTTCCTGCAATAGTCAAGCACAGGGGTGTGTGTAATAAGAAATGGCTTCCCTGGTGCCCACTGATGCTGATGTTTTTGGCTCAAGATTTAGACCAATCATTAGGGGTATTCAAGTGTAAAAAAAAGTTGCACATTTGGTAAAGTTAATGACTGATTTCACAGTCCCTAGAGAAAGCCAATATTCCAAAACATGTTGCACTCCTCTTGGTTTCAGGTCCAGACCATTGCTGGTTTTGAGTATCAGTGGAGGCCAACTACAATTTGGCTGACCTGCTACAAGAAAATGTCCAGCCAAAACTGATCCCATCTTTACAAAATGGAGATTTTTCTACATAAATGCATTTCTTTAGGAATATATTCTCTTGGTCACATATCTGAATGCAGAGATAGCTTGCTTAAGAAGAGAGAAGCCAAGTATTTTCCAGGCAGTACAATAAAAGATCTTATTCCATGAGACCTTCTAATGCCTTCAATAAAAGGAAATGGAAGAACGTTGACCCCTAACTTTTATATGAGTGTACAAGGAGAGATTATCATTAACCTCCTATCCAAGATCTGCCCAAAGTGCTTACTTGCTGCTGAGGTGAGATATCATATAACTGCAGAGGTGTTTAGGAAAACAGGAGTGAAGAAACTGATGGAAACATTCATAAAGATATTAACAGTACTAAAAAATTTCTGAAAAAAATCCAAGTATTTTAGATAGTTGCAAGCGACCGTGATTTATACCACTGCAACACAGGAATGAGAACCGGCCCATTGTTCAATTACAGTAATTCTAAATTTTCTAACAATCTAGTTCAACTTTATTTCAGCCGTTGAGCAGAACACACCAGCACCCCCTCGACAAAAAAAACCCAAAACAACAAAACCCAATAACAACAAAAACAACACACCTCCCCCCCCCCAAAAAAAAAACCCAACCAAATCCCACAAAAACAATTACAACAAAACTAGACAGAAAATAGTAAGGGAAGAGGATAGAGTTTTAGAAATTATAAAACAGCATTTTAAACTGATGCTTCCAGCTATTTACCATCTGGCTATTTTTTTTGATGTAAGGTTTTCACCAGGAAATACTTGTTTTCAAAAGATTATTATTGCAATAATGTCAGGATCTGGTAAGCAAAACGAAAAAAAAACCAACCAACCAAACAAAAAGCCCAAGCTAATAAATCAGCTAATAAATCAGTCAGTCTTTGGCTGGTCCTATATTCTAATCAGTCTTTTGTAATATTGATATATTTTAAATTTGTACTTCAATACTTTGCCTTGACCTTGTAACTGTTCTACATTTAATGGTCTAAAACATAGACTGCCATTATCAGGTTACACTTCTTTTGCTGATGCAACAGTCTTCCCAAAACTACTTCCAGTAATAACATTTTTATTTGGCTTACCCTGATCTAGCCCTTTAGCATAATTACTTCTTATCATTGAGTCAATATAACACTCAAAATTAGCAGCCGATTTGCACATTTTACAGACAAATCAGATGAACTGAAATCCTGATTTTGGTGCAATACAGTCTTCCCACTGCAGGGGTGGAAGCAGGGGGTGGCCAGGGGAAAGCACAAAGGAATGCAAAGTTATCCATATTGGCCAATAATTCTTAAGAAAACTCTTGAAACTGCCAAAATTAAACTGCTTTTGCTGCTCTCATTCACCTTTAAACATCAGTTAGAATAGAGACTGAGCACAAAAATAACACGTTTGTACATTTTACACAGTCTCCTCTGACCTCTTAAACAGATTCCTAGGTATGCTTCCAGTGCCTGTCCATTTGAATAGCAAGGGAATATTCTGTCAATACTTAACTTGCTCTGCAAAGCTTTCACTGTCTTGCCCAAAGATGAGCACATACTCATCACACCTCTATCTACACAGAAACGCTGAACCTCCCCTCCTCAAAAAAACAAGAAACTAAAATCAAAAGTTATGGCACCTAAATCCTCTATATAGGCATGGTTAACTAATTTGAAAATGTCTTGTGTAGTTTAGCAGGGAAGTTTCCAATTCACTCAAAGCAATCCAAAACAAGCCTCTCAGATTTGAAATCAGAGTGCTCACGTGGGGATTTACAGATTTAAATCACAAAACAAAATCTTTGTTTTGGAGTTGCTTTGGAGCCAAGCTTTAGTTAGGGGTTTGAAGTGGGGATTCCAGCCAGTAACCTCATGGTTGAGAGTCTTTAAGGGTTGGACTCATCTCTTGTGAGTTTTTTCGTAAAACTGAGTCTCGCAAACTAAACTAATATATTATTAAAGGCATTAATGAGGCAATAATTTCTTAAAGTAAGTGAAATCATCTTATTAATACAAATCCCAGTGCTGTGCTTACTAGCTTGCCCAAGTATCTCAAACTTTTATGAAGATCTTAAAGCCTCCAGATCCTGAGCTAAGTTTCCTCCAGATGAAATGTGATTGCCTCCAGAATGGAATACCACAGTTATCTTGCAAATCAAAGCAGCACTACACAGCTCTCTATGCCAGAGCTAGAGAATGCCAGATCAACTGAACCTCACTGAGGAAACTCTACAGCCAATAAAGTAAATATAAACATACCCAGAGTGCCCTCTAAATGATAATTTTAAGTACATGTAAATATTCCATTAATTGAGAAGTTGCCAGCAAGTAATATTAAAAAAAAATGCTGAGTATCAACAGATTGGTGATGTTCTTGAGTCCTAATGGTTTCCTCCTTGCAGATATTCACAAGATCTTAGTTGTAATTGTCAAACTTGAAATCTAGCCAATACATTTAATTAGGGAAAAAAGGGACTAATGGATTTACTTAAAAATAATTGCCCACAGATTTTTAATAATGTTCAGGAACTTGCTGTAACTTTTTTATTCGAAATTCACTCCCTTACTAAGTTAATATTCAGGTACCATGGAAGACACATGATAAACCCAAACTTTGCCTTTAAATCTAACTGGCCTCTAACTCTCTCTCTGACTTTCTCTGCACTCTTCTATTTCCTGCCCACGCACAAAAAACCTCTTATTTAAAACTGATTCTGAAATAACATTGTGAGATGTGCAGTAGCTGAAGCACACTGTCCCTGACCTACCCGTCACTCAGCTTTTCTGCCCCTTTGATCTCCAGCTCCAGACCACTGCTTCTAAGCAAAGACTGCTGTGAAAACAACTGCACTCCTTCAGTAAGGAACAGACATGTCAGGTCTATGCCTCTTCTACATGGCAGTTAAGTTTTCCTTTTAAAATTAGTTTAAACATTTATTGGGCTAAGCTGCCAGTTTAATTAAACATTTTTTGCTACAACTCCAAGAGTTGAAATTCTAGGGCTTCAGAGTACCTATGCCAAAATCCAATCTGCCAAAGCACATTTTTTTGTTCATTGCCAGCTGAGTATATAGAAATTGGCTCTGAAAATTAGGCCAAGGCCTGTAACACTGCACCACATGCATACGAAATGCCTGAAGGTGCCAGCAATATGTACTGCACACAGCTTGACTTCACAAAGTGCATAGGTCTATGTCCAAAGCACCAGGTCAAGACTTGGAGTAAACTCCTCAAAATTAAAGCCAGAAAGCAATACCTTTCTGTTGTGGTTACTGTATCTGTTTCTAGCCCAGTAACATCAGGGTGTACTGAGCATTCCCACAATTGTGATTGAAGCTGGTGCCTGTTTGCATCTGTAAAGAAGGGGGCACTCCTGCCAGTCCCAGCACAGAGTTAAATCAGGCACATTTCTTCAGTCTGCTCTTCATGAGACATTGCCCCACGCACCTCAGAGCTTTCAAACTGGCTGTCACACAGAAATAAAAAGGCATCATAGGCATCATAGGCATAGACACCCTGTTGCTAAAGGGGAAGGGTACCACAAAAAAAAAAAAAAAAAAAAAAAAAAAAAGGAGTGGGAGGGAAAAAAGGTAGAAGAAGCAAAAAAAAAAAAAAAAGCAGAGAGGATCTCTCTCCATGCCATGGCTTACAAGTGATAAATGCAAGTGTACACAAGCAATGCAGCCTATTAAAATGCCCAATTAAGGAAAAAAAAAAACAGTGAAGCTTATTGTATTTTCTACCTGGAATCACAGAGACATGGAATGGTGTGGTGGTGTGCAATATGCAAAATCTGAAGGAGTGTGACACAAATGAGATAATTTTACATATTTCTCAAAATTCATCATCCCAGAGTATAATGATTTAAAAAAACCAACAAAAACCCCTCAGATAAATAATATGAAAAAGTATTATCATATAGGTAGAAGCTTTTTAAAAATGGTCATCCCTCACCTCATCTGTTCCACAACCACCAAGAAGATTTAGATATGGGCCAAGTACCAGGGTGGAGAGTGCTCCACCAAGAGCACTGGGCACCACAGTGCCAATAATCATTTTAAATATCATCTCTTTTCTTCAAACAAGACTTGTGGGATTAATTACACAGAAGAAGAAAAAAGACAACTCAATTTAAGGATTATAAATAGCAGTTTCCAGTGCTAACAAAACACATATGCTTAACAATGGAAGGTTAATTTACCTGGATTATTGGATTATGGTCATTTCACTCACCAGCCTGAGCATTCCCTGGGGGTGTATTCCCTGTACTCACTGCCAGCCTTAACCTACCACTCTCCAGCTGGCCCAGAGGAGCCAGACTCAAGCACCAGGAGATCAGCTACAAATGACTATGTAAGGGTCACATTTTCACTCCTACATTCCCTATCACTTGAGGATCCTGTGGGGAAGACAGATTACATTTTCTTCTATTATTTTTCCATTTATGCAGCTTTTTCCATGGCAAACTGTTCTGTAGAGATGGATTAAGCCTCCTAACAGCCCTTTACCCTCTCATGCTCCAGCAGCACAAGGCAGGTGCCATCCTTGTCACATTCCATGGGTTTCCTTTGGGAAAAATCCCCAGAGCACGTGACGATGAGAGAGGAGGAAGGAGCTGCAATGGGCTCTAATAGATTTCCCAGGCTGAGGCTGAAGGACTACATCCCTAAACCCATTTTCCCACAGTGCAGACACCACTAGTGTCCAGCTTGATGTAGGACAGACTTCAGTTCCCCTAGATATTGATCTTCAGCAAGCACACATGCTTATGCTGCTTTTCTCATAAATTACATCAGCTTTGGTTTCACCTGTGAGACAAAGTAAGCTTTCTTCTATCAATCATGTGGACAGGAACTAAAAATATATAGAAGAAACGTACACCACAGTCAACACATAAAATAATGCCAAAATTGATCCATCTGTGCAGAGCTCTGCTAGAGTAAAACTGCTGCCTAAAATATTTCTGCCTATGCCTGTTCTCTAATAAAACTTCATACAGATGATGCCTTGAGATGAAAACTTTTCATGGTAAGAGTCTGCTTTCTTCAGGACACATTTCACTGGAAAGCCAAAATCCTACTGTTTTCACCCTGAATATCAAATCCTCAGTTTTTGGCCAAAAACATAAAAGCCTTACTAAAAAATCTGGTAATAAAAACCAGACAAGGGTTCTATCTATTACTTTTTACCACAAAATTACAGATTTTTCTACAAAGATTATTCTGATCAGGGTAATATTAGGAACACTCCACAAAAGAGATGTTTGCATGCACATAATTACTTACCAAACACTGAAGCAATCAATAGACTTGTTCACCACTTTTTGTCAGTTCTGTGAAACTTTTTGTGCCCTGTACATGGTGTCCTAAGACCAGTTCTCTGCATGCCATGTTCAGCACATGTGGAACACTTTGACAGACATCAGGCCTAATAAATTTTTAAATCTGTGACTAGAGAATCATGCAGATGCTCTACTTCACTTTTTTATCAAGGATAAGTTATACTGCTATATAAAAATGGTAGTGCTTGTGCACCAGGCTCTCCTTTTTTACTACAGAGCCCCTAATCCAAAAGCACTTTTCTGAGCTCCCACACCTGGCATATTGTTTGAGAAAAACCACGTTTCACAGAATAAAATACTGGAACATCCAACTGCCCCATTTAACAGATAGATTTTTCTACAGAGACTATATAAAAAAAAGAATCTAGACCTGTATAAGAGAGATCCGTGTTAATTAATAGCCCTTGACAAAGAATCATTATTTTTCATGTCCAGATTTGCCAGATTTGAATTTCTTTCTTGTGACTTATGCTCCAAGCACATGCAGCCTCAGACTATGGAAATAAAAATACTAAAATCACTCTCCTATAATGCCAGAGTCTGCACCTCTTCAGTGAACAATTTTGTTCCCCGGTGTTTGTTATTTTTGCTGAGGAGAACCAGAGTAAATAACCAAATAATTTTAGAGACACGGCCTGTTTACACCCAGTGGACTTTGTGCTCACCTGCTCTGATCCTTCTTTGGCTCCCTGACGTCAGGACCACGTTCACACCCAGATGAAACCCAGACTGTGGTTAGTGGTGTCAGACCAGTCTCCAAACTTAGGCACCAAAATTAGCAGGTCTGAACAGGGCTGTATGAAATTGAGTTTCCCAATACCATTTATCAAGTAGATAAGAATTCCAAGCTCACAGGTACAGAAGCTGGACACACTGCACAAATTATCTCTCCTCTGAGCACAGTATAGACCAAGACCAAGGGAAACTTCTAGCCCTGCACTCAACAATTCATTCCTTACCATCAACACACCCAAAACAAAATTATCACGGTTCCAGGATATTTAGGGTAACAGAATGAATTTTGGTTGACAAGGATAAATTTGGGTTATGTCAAGCACTTAAGCAAGTGCTAAACAGATGTAATATACATACTATGAAATTCACTAAAAAATTCTATTTAAATATTTGTATTTGATTTCACTATAAAGAAATTCACTACTGGAATGATTGCAGAAGAAAAGCCAGCAAATCTACTCAGATGAACAGTGAGATAGGAACTGACTTGAAAAATAAGTCATCTCAGTAACAGTCAAAACCCTAAAAACACATAATTACTCA
This sequence comes from Molothrus ater, assembly GCF_012460135.2. Taxonomy (NCBI): domain Eukaryota; kingdom Metazoa; phylum Chordata; class Aves; order Passeriformes; family Icteridae; genus Molothrus; species Molothrus ater. Next base: position 101,079,204 of record NC_050478.2, on the reverse strand, counting down.
GTTAGGAAGATGAAATGGATTCAGTGGTCTCTCACAAAATTGTGCAGCATCCTTCCTGTCCTCAAGAATTAATAGCTACATTTAATAGCACTTCTCAGTTGTTTTTGGAGTAAAAATCTACTCAGCATAAAGGTTATTAAATTCCTAATGATAGACTTAAAACTACCCCTAAGTATTTTATTTAAGAGAGATCAAGAAATAAGTATATTTGGTATATTCAAATCAAGAAACTGAATGAGAAGGCAACAATCCACGGAGCAAAAGTTAAACAGCAAAACAGTTTTGAACACCCTGACTGAAAACCACAGCTTTCCAGACAACAGAAACTATGGTAAAGACAGAGGCAGAGCCTGAACAGTGCATTAGGGAGTCTACCCAAGTTCCTTCCGCAATACGTCAGCAACACTTCCCTCTGCAGTGCTGCTAACAGCTCCTCTAGTGCACAATCAAAGGTGAATTTCTGATATATGAACAGAGATAACTTTGCCTCTGCATTATCTTAATCTGTACAAAAACACAAGGGGGTATGGAGAGTAAGGGAGAAAGCAGAGATCCAATTGCCCCAAGCACCAAACTCCCTGCCATTAGCTCTATGTGAATGTGTGCGCATGAAACAGCTCTAACCAAGAGATCTGACTCTGGGGTATTGAAGAAATACTTGAAATCATGAGCTGGCAGGCAAATCCCATGGTTTCCAAGCCTTGGATGCCTTTTGCAAAATCACCTGCTTCACTGTACTGGGGGCTATGTCATTAAAGAGGATACAAATAATAGTGATTTTATTCTGGAATAAGCAGAATTTTAAGGTCCTTGCTTCTGGTTTTATGCCTGCTACTGCCTCATGGACAAAAAACGTGGCATTCATGTTAGCTGCAAACAGGCCAAGCCTGCCCTTTTCCTTAGAAACTGTAAGTTTCTGTGCCTTTCTACAAGTCTAAAGAGAAATTATAGCAGCTTCTGTTTTCTTGATCTAGACCCAAACCCAAGAGTACACATAATTTCTTGTGTAAAGAAATGACAAAGATATATCATCAGCATTGAAGCCTTCCACAGACAAACAAAGTGAAGAACCCAGAAGATAGTACTACATGGTATATGGCCAGAGCCTCTACAAGTATAAATCAAAAAACTGTTTGGACTATAATGCTGTACAAAAAATTCCTCCATTTTGTTATCTTAAAGTGCATTTTTTTTCCAGGCATTTCTAATTCAACTTGATATTCATCATGTGCCAGATTCTGTACTAACTGGATGTCATGGAAATGCGTTCAGTGAACTCAAAAACCTCATATCGAGCATCTGAGTGTTTCCTAGGAATCTTTTCAACATCTTTCTGATTGCTCTTTAAGGTCAGGAAGAATGGCTAATAAAACTGATTTACAGATGATTAAAAAAAAAAATTAAAAATACCTGAAGATCCAGAACAGAGCTTTAAAATGCCAGAACTATTTTTTCTATGGAAACCAACTCATGAGTCTTCTAATGCAGTCAGTCTTCCCTATTTTCATACTTCAGGACTAGGATAGTGACTAAATTCAAGGTGACACCAACAAGATAGCATTCATCCCCATCTTCATCCTCATCTTCATCCCCACCACACTACAACCCATCATTGTGAAAGACTACATGAAACTAGAGATAGTTTTGAAATACAGGATGAGGGAGACAACTGGGATATACTAAAGAATGCATATAAATCTGTCAGTCAGCTACAAATACAAGAGTCTGGATGAAATCCCAGGGTCACGTTTACATTAGTGAACGGCGACAGGTATATATCACTATGTTTATTTGTGAGGCAAATTGTTACTATGCTGGAGTTTTTGACAAAAAGGCTGCACTTGCTTGTTATGAGTAGTCCACAACAAAAATCTGACTCATAGAGGTCAGCTCCAGTGTTTATATTACTTTATTTGCATCAACCCAAATGTCAAAATAAGTACAATTTACTGAAACCAGGCTCCATCACAAATTATACACCACAGAAGACACAGCACTAAATACACACAATGAAATACTTTCACGTTGCTTTTATAGCCTGAGGAAACTTTTATAATCAAATTTAAAAAAATAAAAAAAAGAAGGTATTCACATAAAAATCTCTTCAAACCAGATATTTTGCTTGTGGTAATTAGTAAACCAGAAAAGGAAGAAAACTCTGTGACCCTGCTGCCTTTCACCACAGACCACCAAGTGTCCCTGGAAGGTTTCTGTAACCTGATGATCTGCTCCAAAGCACACAAGAGGCCACTGAGCTGGGTGAGAGGAGTTACCATTACCTCTGATTATTACTGTAGTGGTAATTACTGCAGCACCAGAGGCATCAGAGGCTTAGGCAAATCTGCAGAAGCTGTGCCCATGTAAGTTGGCTTCTAGCTGGGAGCAACAGAGGAATTTAAATGTCCTAAAACTATTTCCTTACCAGCTCACTGCCCTTCTTCCCCTGCAGCCCTGCAGGCTCTATCCCTCCCCAGTGTGCAGCACACACACCTCCTTGGACCCCTCCTGCATGGAGACAGGAATGCAAAGTGACAGACGTGGTGGCCTGTCCTACCCTACTGAGAAGCTCTTGGTAACCCAGAGCACTGTGCCCAATGCCTCTTGCCTAATTCACGTCACAAGAAATAGTTCTGTAATGGATGGGGCTGCGAAGGAGGCTCTGAGGGAATTTGTTGTTTTATGCAGCACTTCCTTTACATTTACCTTGCAAACAGAGGCAAATTGTTTCTTTTCTACTAAGTAGAGAAGCTGCTAATATTAAAAACAAATCTGAATCTCCTACTGAGACTTGGTTTTATTTTCTTTTCTCTTTTTTTTTTAACAGGAGCATCTTGTGAACCAAGACAAACATGTGAGGCTTGGTTTGTGACCAGCAAAAACACATATTCTAAACATCAGTGGACTGCAAGCAACCCTAACTTTTGCTACTGGTCTCAAAGTATTTACACAGAACTTCAGCTTGATTCTATTACATTTTTTACCTAGAATAAGAGACTAAAATTGACCAACACAAACCTCCCAATTTGATGTCAGTCTGTAAAATATACAAAGTCACACAACCCAAGGAACAAAACTGTCTCTGCAAAAGAAATTCAAAACACTTTCTATTGTTCCTTCTCTCATGTGTGGCTCCACATTTGTGATTTTAAGTGGAAGAACTTTCCAGAGTGGAATAATTACAGAAAAATCCATATATCCTGAAGAATTTGGAAATAAAAGGAATATAGATTTTTCTTGGGGATTAGTTTATTACGAAAAACCCTCATATAAACATATAGGTGAAATTCTCCTGGTAGAACTTTAAACCTATGCAATCTCCCTTTTACGCAAAGATTGATACTTTGTTCAGCAAAGCATCTGCACACAGTGAAACACTGCCCTAGTAGCTTCACCTCAGAAGGACCATCTGAAACCAGCTTCCTTGATTCCCTAAATTAGCTCATCTTCAGCCCTGTGGCACAGTCAGGACAAGGACAATTTTTGTTTTAGATCAAGCAGCTTTTTCCAAGCATGCAGCAATTCTCTTCCTCACATGGATCTTATTTGCTGTGCAGCTGTTCAGGTTTTCCTTACTTATTTACTAACTAGTTACTTCCAGTAAGAAGCTCTTCAAATTTTTTTGCACAGATAGCACATGTAATAATATGCTTATTGTTCTCTATATTTATACAAGGAATATGGAATTGGAAGTTACAGGAAAGCATCTGTACCTATCTGTGTGATCATCACTTCTGGCTATACTATGGCATTATGGATGTCCCATAACTGTATAGGTGTGCCAATAAAGATGTCTTGTGCCTTTCCTCCAGGGCACTTGATGCTAACAACCTAAAAGCCCAAATGCATACCATCCATAAACATCCAGTTGGAAGCACCAAAGCAACAAAAAGCACCCCTTCTAAGTGATGGATTTAAAGCACCCCTTTAAGTGTTGAATTTGATGTTCTCAACCATATCTCATTACTAAACTGACTGTAGCAGAAAGTTTATTGGCCTACGAAACCACACAGCACCTTACACATTTTTTAATAACTCTGTTATGAATAATAATGAATTATGATAGCTTAGTGTTTTTAGCAATCTAAAATATATATGACCAACCCAAACAAAAACATGGGACTAAGTGCAAGTAGAGTAGTAGTGATGGGTGCACTACACTCTCTGGAACAGTCTAATATACCCAGCTGCTGGACAGGAGCACGTGGAACAGCCACAGTGAAACAAAACACTATTAAGGCCTGCTTCAGATGAGGAGCTGGAGATCATATCATAATGAGACCATTTCTACAAGTACAAAGTAATTTAGTTTAGTGAGTACACAGGGGATTCACAGCTAAACAATTGATGGAGACATTCTCTGCTCTCCCAAGCCCTGCAGTGTGAGGTTTGTCCTTGGTTCCCCTGCAATGTGAATGGTGAATGGCAACCCCTCTCCGCCTTGGAGTGTCTGTATTGCAGAGAATATTGTAGCTAAAATTTATATTATTTATATAAATATTCTCTGTATCGCAGAGAATTTTTATAGCTAAATTTCAGAGAAAAGCTGCAAAGACAGTCACTTCATTTTCATATGGTTAATGTGAAAAAAATAACATTCAGCACATCTATTTGAAATGAAATCACTTTAAAAGAAGGTTTTGTTCTGTGTTATAAACTTACATAATGGGAGGCATTTGGTGACATATGATCAGCTTTATGCTTACATAACTCATTGTCATCACAGCCCCTTGTCTTCCTGAAGTGGACTTGCTCTAGTAACAATAATGGACCAACTCTTCCAGGACACTGGCTTTTATAACACTGTCTGTAAACTGAGGATTCTGCAATTTTATCATAAAAATATTGATCCATACATTAATAATTTATGTAGAAATTATATTGTTATGTTTACATATAGTATGATTTAAAAACCTACTATATTTAAAACTAAATCCTCAAACCCAGACGTTCTTTGCTTTTTTTTTCCCAGAGGGAGTTTTTTAAAATGTTCCTCTAGAAAGGTGCTGTGCTCAGGAAAATGCTACTAGCAATTAAGCACAGCACTCACTTTCTGGAGGGGGGGGAAGAAAAGAAGTCTTCAACAACCCACCTATCACCTGAACATTTTTATTTGCTATTTATTCAGTTTTGAAGTGGTTTACCACTGCAAACTCTCCAGTTCTGTTTCTCTGTTGAAAAATACACACTTAACACAGCAAGGTCACCCCACTAGAGTGCTGATACCTGGATACCACCTGCAGTATCAGGCCAGGAAATGCTCAAACCTATTGGACCACAGTATCATTAACCTAAAAGTCCAAGGCCCATCCAGGATAAGAGTTCTCCTTCCCCAGCCTGAAGTTCCCCTTGCTGTGTACCAGAACCTGACCCCAAAGGATCCATACAGTGTATCTGCGGTCATTTGTCCTCATGGAGAGGAGAAAAAAAAGGGACTTCCCTGAACAGAGCACACAACAGTGCCAGCTTGCAGAAGTAATTCCTCTACCATGCTTCTGATCCTGGCAAAAGGCAGCTGCTAAAGGACAAAGCTGCATCAAAACACAAACTCAATAACAAATAATTTCTTTTTAAAAAGTCTTCTTTTCAAAAGTTTGTTTTCCCCACTCACCCCAACGCTTCAATGCATTAGGGCCAGTGAAATGATGCCAAGGAGGGACAGTATGCCCCATTCAAACAAAGCTGTTTTAGTGGCTGCACTATCCAACATAAACTTTGTGACTTTGTACAACATTCTCCTACAAAATAAACTCAAGCCATTTGCCAGCAATAACCTATATATTGATGTGGTATTAAGGGAAACTTGGAGGCTTCAGCTGGGAGACAAACTGTCAACCAACCACTAATTAGTTTTTATGACGTGACTCATAGTTCAGTAATTTCCCAGAATTTAATCACGGGGCACCCAGAAAGATCAATTAAAGAACAGGCTCAGAATTTGTTAGAGCCTTGTGTGAGACAGGGGAAGGCAATGACCTCAGCAGCTTTGCCACAGAATTTTATGAATTAACAAAGAAAGGATTTAAAAGGTAAGTTTAACTAATCTTGTGTTTCCTTGCAGACCCATTCATTGTTTTTACAAAGGACTGAGTTTTTTTAATGAAGTAAAAATTGAAGGATTGTGTGTTGTAGCTACTGTTTATTTTACAGCTTCATTTACATGAGACCATTCTGTGTGTGACTTGGAATTACTCCACTATTTTTTGCTGCAACTTCTTTTGTCTCCCTCAATAAAGAGGGGGAAAAAAATCAGAGTAGGTATAAATTTCTTTAGATTTTTGAACAAGAATCATATTACATTATTGCAATGGATAGTAGAGTATTCTTCTTCACAAGTATTCCCCCCTAAAAAACCCAAACCCCTTATAAAAAGTCTTCTAACAACATTTAGTAAAAAGAAAAATGGAATTTTTGGCCACAAAATTCTATTATTTCCTTTATCCTTTCCCTCATTTTCAAGCTTTTTTATTCCCCCAGCTTAACACAATGAAATCTATGTTATTTCCACCTCTTGCTTTCTACCATCAATCTTTTTTCATAAACTGAATGAAAATAGCAATGAAATGCTAAAAATTACTTTCTCAGTTCTTAAATGGTTTTGCTTATCAAACTTACTGAATCTGATTTTTTTTACTTGCTAATTTTGTTCTTCTATGCAAAGGTATAGAATATATACCAGACAAGTACTGTACAGCTGTGATGAAAATTTCATTCCCTCTTTCTGGGTTTTGTTCTGCAAAAAGCTCTTCTTTACTGAGAGATTTCAGAGGATGAGATTTAACTTATTTTCCTGGCCAAGTTATGTGAAGCAAGATTATACTGAAACCGTCTGAAAAAGTGAGGATTTCTGAAAATCTACTAAGCCCTGTTATTTAAATAATATTTGAAATAATCATAAGAAAAACACTAAATGTAGCATGTTGTTTTTTCTTACAATAATAAACAGCTCCAAACTGAGTCATGCATGTTACATCTGAAAACAAGATAATAAAAGAAGTTTTGTGGGTTTACATTTTCTCTTAAAAAACAGAACATTCAAAGTTCGTATTTTGAACCTGAATGAGTTTTTTTAACTTCTTCAAAGAAAAATTATTCTATTTAATTGACACTGTCTTTGTACTGACTGTGGTGATGATGATGATGACAATGATGATGATGAACATTTGATGAGGAATGATGGAAAGCTAGAGCATTGGAGACTGGGTTGGGAAGAGCTCTGTATCTATGAAGTTGCTGCTACTATTTCACAAAATTCACAAGCCCAGTACACAACGCTGTCACACAACTCAAGAAAACCTTGAGCAGCTCGAGATTCTCAAGCTCCCCTGGATGAAAGCGATGACTGTGGGGATGCTCAGAGGGCACCAAGTACTGTAGCAGCTCCGTTTTGCAAGAATAATCAAAATTTTAGGGAGAGGGATTTGAAGAAGACTAGGGATAACAAAAAGGCACTGTTAGCCAAGAGCACTTGGGATACAGGAGAACTAGATTCAGGTCTCTGCTCTGAATTAGAACAGGATGTTAACAAATCTGTTGGTGGGGAAGAGGATGTGTTTTAAAGCTCCCTGCTTCATCCGGAGGCAGAACAGAAACATTCAAGTAATGAGAAACTGCACACCTAGTTCTGAATCTGCACCAACAGCTTCATTTTCAAGAGTTCACAGCTCCCTCTAAATCACATTAAGACCAGGGTTTAAATGCTAATTAGGGAGCATGTGCATATTAATTTTCTGCTTCCTTCTCTCTAGGAGTAATGGGAATGCTTTTAAATGCCTTTTGTTTGGTTTCTTATGGGCTTACTTGGTTTCTTAATATATTACAGGGCACTTCCTGCACTGCTTACGGAAGCAAATTTCCCACTGCTAGTGGGAGTTTTCCCTAAATAAGGTAAGCAGATTTGGTCCCAGGGGAGTGAACTGATATTCAGGCATAGCTACCCTGAAAATCTAGCAGAAAGCAAACCAGATATCATTCATCTTTAGAATTCGCTACTATATCATATCCTTCTCCAAGGATCATCATCCAAGACAAACAACTAGGAAACGTTTTGCTGCAATAATCCTTTCAATTAAGGCTCCCATTACAGTGAAACAGCTGCTCACTAGAATACATCTTTGTAATGGAACTATTTATTTCCCAGAAAACATTTCTTTAGTTAAGACAGATGCAATAAACCAGATCCACGGAAGTTGCAGAAATCAAAGCAGTGAGCAAAATATGACCAGATAAATATCCTTGAACTGAAAAAGGGGTGCTTTCTATGAAGGCACAATTTATGTGCCTGTGTTGACAAAAAAGCCTACTCAATTTAAAGTATGTGTGGCATCTCACACTCAACATAATGTCAGCAAACTGCAATTGAAATAGCAGGATAAGCCCTCACATATATACATCATTAGAAAGAAAAAAGAAAACACTCTAAAAACTTTTGTCCTCTGTCTGATCAGTGATATTTGTGGGGGCCTCTAAAAGCCCTTTGAAATGTCCACATCATAAATATTTGATGGACAACCTCTTGCTGACTGTCAGTTAGGTGCTGCTCTTGGCATGTAAAGACAAATGAATCAGCATCTTGTTCCTGCCTCCTGCTCCACACATACATGGTCCCCCTCCCAGCCCTGAGCAGCCTGCTGAACACTATTTATTTATTTTATGAAAAAATCCAACTCACGTTACTGTCATTCAAATATAAACAGTAGTGACAAAAAGCTATTATCATGAAAAATTTAATCCAAGCTTTGTGAGAGTTTGTAAATGAGCAGTTTTCTTGCTGACAATTCAGTCCCTGTGATTGCAACTCCAGACAGCTTGCATATGTTTCAGACAATGGAGATAGCAGGAGGAGGGGACATTCTTCTTCCACTTACCAGTTGCCAATGATTTGAAAACCTTCCTTGCCAGTTGTGCCTCTGTTGGTTATCAGTGCTGCAAAAACTAGGGAAATTAAGAGAAGCACCTTCCAGTCAGATGATGGATAGATGTGCCCTAGCGGCACTAGAACCAGGATTACTTAGGATCCAGGAAGATATTAAATGTTTGTTCAAACCTAAATGATTCCATGATAACAGCAGCTCCATATTCCTGTCTTCAGGAATGGGTTCCAAAAGAGCATTTGAGAACAATCTTCACCCATAAAAGCATGACAAGTTCTCAGGCTGAGTGGAGCACCACATCTACACAAACTACATAGACATTTGTCTAGATGGGCTTGAAAATGCCAGGGCCTGTATCACTGCAACACCAAATGATTTCTCAGAACAATCAGAAATACAACTGGTGAACAACCAAGACTTTGCTACCTAGTTCTCCTTTAACTCTTAAATCCTTTGAAAAAAAAGCAGTTCATAAACAGTGTGTGTCACACCCTCCTAGCTTCTTGTTCAGCCACATAGCAAGGGTAGTTCTGTGTTCATGAAAGGAACAAAGCAGTTGGAGCACAGATCAATCTACTAGGTGACAACAAAAAAGATCTGTTAAGGCATACAACTAACAAGTGGAAAGGAAGGTAGATGATTTCAAGAGAAGGAAAGAAAAATACAAGGATGCAGTATTCTTATAGCGGAGATTGTCTCTGAGGCTCACTATGACATGAAAGTACAGTGCTGATCTGCAAAGAATTAACACCAATCTAGATTTCTACTTTAGGCTTCCCAAATTCCTGGGGATGCAGAATCTGGATTCAAATCCATTATAGACACAGGAGCATCCACAGGAAGTCAGGCTTAGCTATGAAATCTGATAAATGAGGCCTAATATCTACCAATTACTCTGCTCTAAAGGCAGTATTATTTTCTGTCATAATAAGCTCCTGTCAAGAGTACATACTTTTCCATGTGTGAGGATGAAATTCAGAGTAAAAGAAAATAAAATCCATGCTTAGCACTTAACTTGAGGACCAAATCTCTTGCTGACAAGAACCTATTTGAAATAAGGTCAAATAAGAAGGGAAAACACAGAAGAAAACTAAATTAAATATGAATTTTAAAGAAATAATATCTACCTCAGTGGAAAAATTTCTGGTGCTACCAGAGAGTAATTAATAGAAAAAAGCTGATGCCAAGACATTGCAATGACAAGTCAAGCTGATGCCATCAGCTGCCTTGCTGTCTAATACGGTCCAAGGCTCATTTCTTAATGGCTCTTCAGACACCATCTGGTATAGTAGATTCAGGATGTGACTCTCTGTAGTGTGGCTGTCTTCAAACAAGGCCATAGAATTGGAGTTAATGGGAACAGCTGCATTGCTTTTGAAAACCTGCACTGATTTTATTGGAATTCCTCTCACCTACAGGTCAGCCATAATAATAAAAAAATGTACCTATTAGCTTACTGGGTTTTGTACCCTTCCTGTAAGAAAGCATGATAAAATTTGGTTGTTTAACATACAGGAGTATGAAAGATGAACATAGGGAGGCCCAAAATATGTTTTAAATTCTTCTTACTCTTTCATTTTCCAAAGCCAAGCATAATCCTCTAAGACAATATACAGTTCTTCTGACTGTTGAACTCTTGAAAACAGTTCTGATGACCACAGTAACGCTCCAAATCTTCCAACATTGTCCATCTCCTGAACCAAACCACCAGACAGTTTCAAGCCAGCAACTGTTAATTCAGCCTAAGGTAAAATAAAACAAATAACCCTCCCCAAACTACTCAAAACAGGGACAGAAAACCTCGACAAACCATCTGACTCTTACCATTTATATACAGGTTTTCTGGAGAAATTGGGCAAGTGATGTCGGTAATGCGGGTGTAGAGGCATCGGCTGAGTTATTCTACTTCCCATCATCACAGGATGTATTCTGGTTCATAAAAGGATTATTTTCCACTATGAAGTTGGATGGGTCTTTAGGTTCACTCTGTTCATTAGAAGCCTGAAACCTAGAAAACTATCTCTGGTCCACCATGCATTCAGTTTCTAGATGGTCTGCCAGCAACCCCATTTAACTCAAAAAGTCCTCCTTCTCCTCAAATCAAAATCCAAAATGACAGTTTCCCTTTGCAGACTGAAAAAGTAGGAAACCTATTTTAAGCCATGAGATGAGTTGTTTTTATCTTACTTGTGTACATTAGCATCAGCTTCTTGGGACTCAATCTGAACTGACCTTACCAAAGCATTATCTAGGTTGCTTAGCACAACTCCTTTTTAGAACAGACATTTTCATTTAATCTCTTTTTTTTTCCAGTAGCCTCAAGATATTTATTTATTCTTCTCTTATGAATATACTCCAAAATTTGAAAAAATACAAGTTCACAGTAGTTCATATCACAGGAGTTAACACGCAAGACCATTTCCCCGTATTTTCTGTATTTGAGCTAATATTATCGTTCTTCAATTTGGGGTATCAATTTGAGTGTGAACTCAGATTTAGGAAGGAGATTATGCAGTCTTTAAAAGTTTAACATTTAAACTCCTTGGGTCTTACTTTTTCCTCACATACAGTAGGTTTTCTTTTTCCAGCCTCTTTCCCAGATGGTGCTTTAGCCTTTGTGTTGAATAGCATTGCCTTGATTCAAAGCTGAAGCACACAATCTAAAATTTGGGGCATACCTAGATGATATTTGATTCCTACTTCATCCTTACTGCATGCCATGCTTTTAATTATTTTATATTCATATAGATAAACACATTTTTTATTCCTTGTTTCAGTTTCCTTGGAAGAGTTTAACTCATCTGACTTATGGCAAATTCTATTTCATCTGACCACTTCTGACCTCTAAGATTATTCCCCTTTTACTCATTCCTTTCAAACTCTGTTTATTCTTAATGTTGTTTGTGGAAGTTGTTAGTCAGCAAGTTAGGTCTGGACTTCTCCTCTAAAAGCCACCCATGCTTGAGATGGGAGTTCTAGAAAGATTGTTGCATGTTTTACTAGAAAATGTCACCACATCCAAATGCTTGAGCTCTTCAGTCACTATCTAGTTTCCCTGAACTTATGTTGCACTTCAGGTTAAGAAAACCTTAAAGATTATTTTCTGTTAATTTTGGATCATAAGAATAGTGATGACTAACTCTCTCTGACGTCTGTAGTCCCTCCAAACCCAATTTTAAAACAACACTGACTCTTCACAAGTCAGTAATTGTTTAAGAAGTTGCATGCCCTAGGGAAATATTTGGCTGTATGATTATTAGGATCATTCATCCTCTAATTTATAGTAGACCATAACAATTGCATGTTGATTTTCTCCTCTAGTATTATCTGAATCTGGCCAAGATCTTATCAACCTCCTACCTTCTTGCTGAAATGTAATTTTGACTTTTAAATTAGTCTAGTGTAGAAGCAGATTCAAAAATATCCCTGCAATTTCTCTCCAATCTACTTGCTCATTGACAGACCTAAAAAGCTACAGCACTGTAAACATTTTTGATTCCCTTTTAACTCTGTATCACACAGCTTTTGACAGAGCTCGATAAGAGGTCTCAGAATCGTCACGAGGAAACTGCTGCCTCAAGGGCTGGTCCATTCCCACTGTGGGGAAAACAGGGCGGGAGAAGGTTCCTGGTTTGGATGGAAGGTCATGATTCCTGCTGTATGTAATGCACATAAAATAACCAAATTATGCCAATGAACCCAAAAAAGGAAAAAAAAAAAGGCAAAAACGAATGGAAACAAAAAAATAGAAGCGTAACACTTCTGCAATCATTTACGTACAAAGCGCAGTAAAAAGAACAAAGGCAATTTAAGTCGGAGAAATTCATGCTTCAGGACAAAGAATAGAGAACAAATTGTTGAAGTTTGGCTGTCCTGGCATACCCAGCACCACCCTCTTTCCATCATAATCTGTGGCCTGACTAATCAGAACTAGGATTACTGGACTACATGGCCGACATTTAATCCTACTTTACATTCTAAGGTGCTGCTATTTTCATATGATTTTGTAAAACACATTTTCATTATTTAACTCAATTTTAAAACATAACATAAGGTCATTCTGAGTTTAAAATCCTTTTACAACTACAGTAAGCCTACATCAGATCCCTAATTTGAGAATGCGAGCACATTCAGGAAAGTGCTTTTGACAGTGCTCAACTTCACAGCTGGATTCTAAACCACATTTTCTGTGCTTGTCTCATTCAAACTCAGGGCAGAAATCTCTACTTATGCTTTAGTGGCATTAGATAGGAGGACTGCTAGCTCACAGCAAACTCCCCTTAGCTACCATGCTGTTTCTTGATTACAATCCCATTTCTGCACTCTTTCATCCTCCAAATACAACAATAATAAAAGTTTTATTTTGCACATCCTTCCTAGAAAGGAAGAAAATGGACTAATTTTCAATTATTTTAAAAAAGAAAAACAGAAAGGACAGCTAGAAAAGTCACCTTCAGAAGCTCTATAAAGTAAAATTGATATTATTAGGTGTTGCATGTAGGTTAATGAATCAGGGGAAAAAATGCAAGAACATTTTCAAACTTATTCCCAAGAACAAAAATTCCTTATTTGCACCTCTAAATTACTTCTCTATGTAATAAATTTGAATTTACTTGTACTTTGGGGTTAAAAGGAAGCTTGGGTTTGGCTCTAGCTCTTTAGTCATGGCTAGAGTTAAATTAAACTAATTTAATTTAATTTTAATTTAAGAGTTTTATTAAACCATGGCATGTTTAGTCTGAAGCTGACTATCACCAGGGCAGGGTGATCACGGCAGGGCTCAGGATCAACTAGAAACATTAAAATAACTAAAGAGATCACTTTCAGATCAACTGAAATTGACTTTTTTCTTTCCCTAAAACAAATGCTATTTAATACATAGGCAGAAGTATTGCTTTAAAATAAATAAAATAATACAAAATCCAATGCAGCTATAAAAGTGCTCATTCCTACAATGAACACAGTTTGTGATAGTGTCAGCCTTCCTTAAACTAGATAAACTAGATTTTTCTTGTATAATTTAGTAGTTTCACCTCTATCCAAAAAACCCCACACCAGTCTAATTCCAAACACCTTATTTCAAAAGCCTCTGAAGAATTTTTGCCCTTTTTACCAAGACTCATTTCGCTTCTCTACATTTGAATCTTTCCAAAGATTCATGTCATTAATAACCACACAAAAGAAAGTCCGAATCAAATAGTTAATTGCAAGTTAAAAAATTTTCTAGTTATTTTCTCCTCCTGACTTCTGATTCTTGTCCCAGTTCTGATGGTTCTGCTTTGCTTGCAAGTCTTCTATCAACATTCTGCTGAGTTTCTGCCATACCTGGATCCAAAAACACTGCCAGCAGTCATATAAAACGTGGAAATATAAATGGGTGACACACTGTCTAATCAGCCACTTACTGGGAATCCCTTCTTACAGTCTAGTATGTGAAAGCCAAAAAGTGAAACAGTTCAGGCACTGGAGTGCCCGTCCTTAGAGTGGTGTTCCCATTTGGCAACAGCATTGCGAGGCGGTGAAAAAGTCATGAGTGAGTATTTGTTATCACACACAACTTAAGAAAAATACAAGATTCTTGTGCCCAACAGTGTCAGTCCAATGCTTCTTGTGAGTTCACTCTCTCTTATTTGAAGGGGGTTCTAATTCATCTCTTAAGAAAATGTTTTGGTCCTAAATAGTGAGAAATCACACAGTACCAATAACAGAAATGTTCACAGGCTCTTAAGATGCAAGATGCATTTGTGAAAGTGGTTAATGTAAAGATACGGCTCCATTTTCACTCTCGCATTGCTAAAATTTCCAAGAACAGGTACTTCTTATTGGATTTGGCCCAATAACACACTGTTCACTCCCAAGAGAATACCTTATAATGTTAGGAGTGGAGAAACCTAGCTGAGAAGCAGTGCTTTAAGTCAAAGGATGTTATGTAGCAGCCTGACGTGTCTCCATAAGAAAACATGTGTCCAATCCAGTAGGAATCCCACTTGTTACTGCTCAACAGTATTTTCTAACTTATAAAAGAAGTGAATGAGCACAGAAAGACTGCTAGTAAAACAGATGCATTGTAGAATTGATGAGTGCACATAGGGGCATTGCTCTCGTATGAAACTCAAAATAATGTTTGCATAAAGTTTTTTCCCATATTCACTTGGATCAATACTCTCCTGAAAATCCTTCAGCTATATTTGGGGATCCAAATTTGTTACTGCAACTCTTCTGTATCATACAATTCTGTGCAGATTATTACAAATCACAAATCCTCTAATATCTGCAAAACAAATTCCATTGTTCCATTTCTTTACCTTCGTTTCAGCCACACTTCGAATAATGCTGAATTAACAATTTTTTAATTACAATTCATCATTTTATCCATCTAAGCATTTTTAAAACATCATTTTTACTGATCTGAGTGCTGTGACAAGTTAATTTTTCCAGCATAAATACAAGTTTTGTCATCCTGAGCAGTGAATTAATTCAGCAGCAAACCCATTTTTTTTGCCATTAACATAAGAAAACTGAGAAAAACCTAGTCCATGTGTGAAAGTAACTGATTCCCCCCCTCATTTTTTTTATTTACATCATGACTGGCTACAGAGTGTTATTAATCAAAAAATATGAAATTAAATAAAGTGAAATAAAACCTATGTAAATGTAAAATCGCATCTCTTACTGGGGAAAAAAAGCCACATAAAACAGGTATTTAGTACAGCTACATGAGCCATTTGCCCAAGACTGGACCAATCTATGTTGTGATGTTTTATTATTTCTATAAAAACATCATGTACAAGCCTTTATTAAGGATGAAGACATAACTGCAGTGGACATTAGACACAAAGGAAAAAACATATCGCTAATATAAACAATCTCACAAAGAAAGAAGTTAGAAACCAGAGTGCTGCACAATTTACTGTGTATTTGTCAGCTCCAGAGAAATAGAAAACAAATCAGTTACTGAATTTAGAGATAATTCATACAGAAGAATTACTGCTGAAATCACAGGGCTTCACTACACATACAAAGAGGTAAATGCCTCAAAAACTGTTCCCATTAGCAACCCTTGAAAAATTGGCCAGGCTTTAAGTTACTGCTGTAGACAAGAAGATGTTCTTTGCAATAATGTTTCTTACACAGTTGTCTCTGCCTATGTTCCATAGGCTAGTTTTAAGATGCTGACAGGTGAAATACCAACCTCTTTAGAAGTACAGGAGACAAATCCTTCAGTTAGATTTGAAACTAATACATGGAACATAGGCAGAGACATAGACAGTGAATTATATCTTCAGGTTTAAGGATCAATATTACTTTATCTTAGTAATTAACCTTTTTAATGAGATTAAATATTTAAGGGGGAAAGAAGGAAAAAAAATTACTCATTAATCTTTAAACACCATCTGAACTATTTGAGCAAGTATAATAGTTTTTTTCCAGTATTTCTAAACTTTTAAGTTTCTGTAAAAATTTAAATTAACCTAGACTGATACCATGCATTTCAGAATAATTCCTAATTCTATATCCTGTAAAACCCTTAAGCTTGGTGGAGAGAAGCTCCATAAGTTTAGGGACTGTAAAGTGCAAGGTGACAAACTGGGAAAACAGATGAAAGTGCAAGAGATAGGAAAGTTGGCCAGAGATTTTGCCTGAAGAGCTGAGTGTATCAGGAGATGATGAGGAAAGAAAAAAATAGTGGAAAGCTAGAAAGTTTAAAAGAATTTAAAAAACTTAATCAAAACAAACAGAATTTCAAGAAAAAAATATTATCTGAGTGACAGAAGTATTAGGGGAAAAATACAAGTAAAGTACATAAACATAGATTTGATTTGGTTTGGTTTTGGGTTGTTTTTTAGTAAAGTTTAATTTATTTATTCTTTGACTCTGATTTACTGGTGGTTTGGCTGGTTTTAGCTAAAATATTTCAATATTTCCTCTTTCTTTTTCCATCTTCTTGACACAAAAAACACAAATCCAAACAACAACTCTCAACAGTTTCTACAAAGATAGAGCTACACACACACACAGTTTAGAAATGTAACAGGGACAGTGGGCAAAGTGGGTACACTCAAATACTAAATTTATATAAGAAATTAATTCAGACAAACGCATCATACATAACATGACATTCAGGCAAAGTGCAATGCAATGTGATACAGAATACAGGGAAACTATCCAAAGTCCTGAGAAAGCATTTTCCTCTGAGGAGAGATTGCTACCATCAGTGAGGCAAACTAGATTACTCCATTAAGTCACACAGGACTTAGTCCTAATCAAATAGACTTTTTTTATACTCTAAAAGAAGAGAATTTGTATGTCTCTCCACTCTCACTCTTGACATCTAGCAAATGGCTCTGTTTATCCTGTCAAACACTTCTCCTGGCACACACAGAAGGGGCAACAAAAGTAAAACACACAAAACCAATAGGGTAATTGCATATTATCTGCAATGAAATATTGGAGCAGCTGCAACCAAATTCCCAGTGAGTCTTTCCCTTTCAGTTCATACCTTCAGCACCTTTAAGAGAAACTCTAACTCACAGCTGGACATTTACTGATGTTCCATGCTTACACTGTCCTTGTAATATTCCCTTGTAAAAATGACTGACAGCCTCACCAAGAGTGGGATTTCCCACTTTTTATGCTTGCTTAGTTTATTTTTCAGGCCTGTTTTTCTGGTTCCACTGGCTACTGACACAGACAATATTGGTATGGATCCCCACCAAAAGACAGAAGCAACTGATCTACAAAGACGTGCTGGAAGAACTGGGATTGTTCAGAATGGAGAAGAGAGGGCTCCAGGGAGAACTCATTGCAGCATTCCTGTTCTTAAAAGAAGACTTATGAAAAGGAGAGAGGGACTGTTTTTGCAGGTAGATAGTGACAGGACAACAGCAATGGTTTAAAACTGAAAGAGGGCAGGTTTGGATGAGATATTAGGAAGATATTCTTTACTCAGAAGGTGGTGAAACACTGGAATAGGGTGTCCAGAGAAGTTGTGACTATCCCATTCCTGGAAGTGTTTGAGGCCAGGTTAGATGGGGCCCTGAGCAACCTAATCTAGTGAGTGACATCCCTGCCAATGGAATCAGATGATCTTTACCTACCCTTCCAACCCTAAGCATTCTATGATTCTATACCAATCAAAGCTTTATAATTCAAAATATATAAACTATTTGCAGACCTATAAAGAACCCCTTTCCTCCTCATTACAGGGGAATGTAAACACCCCTTTCAGAAGTATTATATTCTTGCCCTAGACAAGGCAGAATGGCACACTGCTGTATGTGAGACATAAATGCTTGAATGCCTGATGCAGTCATTCGTCATCTCTAAAAGCAAGCCCTTTGAGTTATTTTGCTAAGGCAGCAGTATAATGCCAAAATGTCAGTTGTTTAAATAAGTACCTAAAATACAATTGAATGAAAAATCTGGTATCAAATTTAATTATCATAATTAAATACCAATTCAGACCTAGAGCACAATCTATGACAGGATAGCTTTGGGAAGGTTCTGAAAATTCATTTTTCACCCAGACCACATCAGTATTCCAGAGGAAATGATGTCATAAAAAGGAATGCCCAGTAGTGCTATCAGACAGCCCTGATGCAATTTAGGGGCGAGCATGTTGGAAGTCCTTGGGCACCAAGGCCACCATATTGTAAAACTACAACATCAGGGAATTTACAGAATGTTTTGCAAGTCAGATCACTTAATGAGGGGGATGCACTCAGGACTTCTTCTTCTACTACACCAAAGCTTTTGCATGTACTCTGTGCACCACAGACTCTGAAGAATGAAGCAATGAACTTCTTACCTTGCATGGTTGCTTTTGTGGGTTCTGAAAACAGAGGAATGAGCAGGAGGTAGATGAGGTAGACAAAGGAGAGCCCATTGTAACGGAAAGCACAGGCTGCAATGAGAGAAAAGAAAAACAACATATTGTTTAATTGACCTGATAAAAACAAATTCAATGGCACAAAGTATTTCCCACTTGAGTTTACAATTGACCTTGTCAACTTTTGACCACTTATTTAAAGGATTTTTTCAAAGGTATTCAAGTTTATGCTTAAAATAAATCTCAGAATCAAAGGTTAGGTCAAGTTGGAAGGAACCAAAGTGGGTCATCTGGCCCAACCTCCCTGCTCAAGCAGGGTCATCCCAGACCACACGACACAGGATTGTGTCCAGATGGTTCTTGAGTAGCCCAGTGATGGAGACTTGTATCAATGAAGTCTTCTCAGCTATATCCAAAACTATTTGGTTTTGGAATACATATACATCTTTAGCCGTGCCAGAAACATGTATTCCAAAAGAAAATAAGTTTCACCAGACACAACTTCCTGAAAACAATAGTGTATCATGGAATATCATGGAATAGTATAATGGAAACAATAGTGGGAATGAGTTAACAAGTTATGCATTAATTGGTCCTCATCATCATCACATCTGTCCACTTTAATTATAAAACAAAAGTGTAAAGGTTCTCTATTAGCAAATCCATACAATAACTACAACTTTTGTTTCCCAAACCAGCAAATGTTTTGAACAACTGATTTGATTTCCCTAATAGCCTTGATAGAAAACTCTGGGTATACACTCCACATCTGCAGGTTGCCTTAGAAGCACGTGAAATGCATGGGTGCCTAGCAAGCAGGAAAAATAAGAAGCACCTATTCTTTATTTCTGAACTGACATGATTCCACAATCAGCCTTAAAAAAATCTGTCAAGTACTACAAAATCCACCAAAGCTTGATAGAGGGGTTTTCTGAGTGAAATCCAGAATCTTTAAGAGCAGCTTCTCATTTTCCTGTAAGAATTGCTCTTGTCACTTAGTAAATTTTCCTTATAGCCACAGTCTTAAATATCAACTGAAGACTTACACCTACATTTGTAACTATAAAAAACCTGCAAGATAGAGTAAATAGGACCTATCCCACAGGGAATTCTGCAAGCAATTATCAGAGCTCTAAAGTCAATGTACTTGAGAAGAGGGAGGGCAGCTCTGCTATTATGCACCTACTCTCAGGGTCCTCTACAGAGGAGCACAGAATGTACAATGGCCATTAGCGGCCTTCTTGGAAAGAATGGCAAAGAGGACACTCCTGATATCAGGACAAATCCATAAATCAACTTTTTGGTTTTTTGGGTTTTTTTCCAGTTTAATTTCAGGGTGGGAACAAATTCTGTGGCATTCATAGGAAGAGGTACAATAGTGGTTTAAGGCCTTTTATGGCCTGAAGGCTTTTCCATTTCAATGAGAAGGACCAATGTGCTCAGTCATTCTGGTAGCAGAATAATAACACTAGCAGGTAATACTACTATCCAGTTATTTTTGGCATTATGTCAACCAGATTTTAATCATGTTAAACAGCTTACTTATTTTCAGCGCAATATTATACTCATTTTCTTCTTTCTTGAGGACTGAGCTTGCTCCACTTCTTGTAGAGCACCTAGCAGTCAGTTTCCCAGTACAAATACAGAAAACAGCAACTGTGTGCTTTAAATGTCTTCCTTCATTAGCTGGAAGTCACTGAATGTCTTGCTAACAAGTCTGTGTCAAATATTTAGAACCTCTATTTATATCAAAGCCTCCTCCAGCAAACTCCGCTAGACACTGCCAGGAAAATTTGTATTTATTTAAGCAGTTGCAAGAGCTCTACCATTATGTTTCTCAGAATTATGAATTAAACTCCCCAAAACCTAGCTGCAACGTTTTTACTATTCCCTACTGCAACTGTTCCAATATTTTTATTTTGTGTTTATCTCCACTTATCTAGTGTATGTGTCTGGAGAGATGAGTGCCTTATCAAGCTAAGGTGCAAGAGTAAATGACTGAATATAATTTTAGCAAGATAAAAGATTAGGAAACAGCAGCTGCACTGCTTTCACATGTTGGCACTGCACTACATTATTATTTTGTCAAACATACATATTCCTCAGTTCTGACACTCAAAACTATCTAGAAAAAATTTCAGAGCATAAAATCAGTTTTAGTTTGTCACTGATGCAACAACAAAGGACCCAAAAAAGCAAATTAACCCATCTTCTACAGTTTCTCTGGTATTTGCAGAGGTCTCCTTCTGCAAAAGGAGCCGTACACAGATGTCCAAAACAATGGAAAATCCCATTTAGGATCAATGGAATTCCATCACCAGAAAAAGCACCTATAAAGATGAGTTTCTTGGCAAACCAGATGGGATAGAAATTTCTGGGTATTCTGGATACATTTGTCAGTTTGCAGTATCAAAATTAATGTAATTTTAGCATTTTAGGCTTGTTACTGCTTCTAAAAATTGTCTAATCAATTTGCAAAATTAATTTCAGATGACTTTTTCTTGAATTATATTTACCTCAAAATTTACTGCTTTCTATTCCTAGAGCTGTGTACTCAAAAGCTTTTTTTCCCTCTATTGCTACATAAAGAGGACTGTTAACAGAGATTACATTTCCATTCAAACCTTCTCTTATGTATTTTTTCATATAAAGCATCCAGAAAACCCTTTGGTTTCTTAGCTTTCAAAGGATGGGCTCATCTACAGCAAACACTGAACAAAAAGGCTTAAACTGGAAATTACAACATATGTGCAAAGTCCATTCACACTTCCTGCTCTTCAGGCTTCCTTTTAAACTGTGCTTCACCATGTTTTCTAACAGTCCCTATTGACAAAATTTCAGAAATGTGATTTTCACCTGTGAAGTTCTGCTGTTGTTCACAGCCAAATAATAGCAATAATACACAATTGCGAAGAGACATAAAAAGCAGAGCTATTAATACACAGAATTAGAAGCAAATTAGGTTTTATTTTGTATCATCTGAAGTACTTTAAAGCACCTTCCCTTAGACAGGAAGAGAAGAGCACTTGATAAAATATAAGCCTGACTTCACCATTCATAAGTGACTATTTAAAATATTTCAGTCTTAATGTATAGAAAATAAAAGGTGCTGTACAAACCTTTAAAGATTTTTATCATCTTTCACAGCAGTGGACAAGTTGATTTATAGCTAAAATATTTAATTCATTTTTAAGAACGGTATGTACAGTGTGTGCCATACAAAATTTAAAAGGAATCTCAAAAAAACCCCAAAAAACCAGAAAATCATATATCACGTGTATCACATGATAACCTTGTCCTTCTAGAATTTATTTTTCATTTTTCTATGTTAGCCAGACTAGGCCTTTGAAGAAATTTAATCCTGCTTCATAGACACATCAGCTTTCTACATGTAGAATTCTAACAGCTGTTACATATTATTATTTCATATTTATACCAACAGTTTTCTTTCCTCCATTTAAAGATAATAATTTGTATAGAATTGGTGTTTCACCTGTTATATGAAAAATACTGGAGAGCAAGTGAGGGGCAATAAAAAAATTCACAATAAACATGAATTTGGAAAGAAGAGGAAAAAACCAGCCTCATAAACGATGTGTTTAGTTTTAGTCCACAAAAATTTTAAGAGTACTTAATTCAGAAGTGGAAACTACGTGTTCAGAAAAACTGGCTTCAAGAGTGCAGGACTAGTACCAAAGGGCTACTGACTCCTCATTTGAAAACTAGAATTCTGTCAAAAGCCACAACAGCAGAAAACAAGACAGAAGGTGAAGAAAAAATTAGCCATCCACTCACTATTTTTGAATTTACTTTGGTAAACAAAAGTAGTGTAATTATTGTTAACAGAATAATGTATTGCTTGTTATACCCTTTTGTGTTCAAGAAATATGTAAAAAGATCTCTTCCACATATTTCACATATTTCTACTGGAGGTTTGAGAATATTATGTATCCTTCTTAGTGTTATCCTATCCAGACTCTTGTGTGCTTTAGCATGAGAAGAAATTAATTCTGCCAACTACACTGAAGTAATGTGTCTTCTACTTCAACAGGATATTGCATGGTGTTTGCATCCTGTTTTAACAACTTTACAGCTGCAAGATTATTAAGAAAGCTATGCAATTATATTCTTTAAAAATGGTTCATTTAGACTAAAATTTGGCCTAACTTTCATGCTTATTTTTCCAGTAACACAAAAAAAAATATATTCGGTGAAAATATTAATTGGAAAAAGTGCTACTGAAAAAAATGTCTAACCCTGAGCAGGCAAGGGTAGTTGGCTAAAAGACAGAGGTGATGCTGTTCATTCATTCTTATATCCAGCTGATCTGAAATAAGAGACCAAAATGCAGAAGGGAAAAGGAATCAGCAGCTGAATGACCTTTGAAACTTCTCAGTCTCCAGGAGGCCAAGTGTCCAACTCTCAAAGCTAGGACAACTCAGCACCGGATTCCTGCCTGTAATGCCGTAATTATTCTTAGTTATCCCATGGTTAATATCCATTATATCCTCATTGTTCTGAAAAAATCCTCGATTACCACGCAATTCAGATGACTAAAACAGGCTACAGATGTAGCAGCCTTTGCTACTAGGTATAACATGTGAATGAGACACTGGCACATACCCCAGATGAAAAGATTCTAGGGCAAAAGCTCAGCCTAAGTCAAATGTTGAAGCAAATGCATCTCCCCCTCCAAACCAAGGTGTTCTAAATGACAATCCATGAATGTGTCATGAGTGGCCAGCTCTTCCAGGAAGAGATACAGTTAAGATCCCTCTTACCAATAAGGCACTGTCCTCAGGTCACGATTATTCAGGCCTTTTCACTTGTGCTGCTCTCCAGTAAGACATTTACCAGCTGGTTCCCACATTCTCTGGAACATTCTAAACTGGTGAAGTTTGGGGGGCTTTTTTGTTGGTTGGTTAGGTTTTTTTACCCCTAATCACCTTACTAGACATCAGGGAACTGCCCTACCAAGGCAAGTGGGTCCAGCACTAGGCCATATGGACTTGGCCTTCTGTCAGAGACTGAAATGTTACAATTTATGGCTTAAACATCTTCATTGCCTATTATAGCAAAACTGTACAAAAGCTGCAGGGAAAACCACCAAAACCTGAATGGAGCCCTACACTGTTCCTTGATGGACTATATGAACAACACAAGAGCTTGGTAAAGTAAGTAAATATTAAAAGAGGTAAGGTGATTTAAATTCTATAGAATAAGAACTGCTGGAAATAAATTATTTTCAAGGAAAAAGAGTTTAAAAAAATTCAAAACAAACCAACAGTGACAAAAAACCCCACCTTCATTAGCCAGCCAGATAAGTACTTCCAACAATGTGATACAAAGAGGAGAGGTCTAAACTGGTGAGAAAAGTCTGATTTCCTTCCATTCTGCATAAAGCCCTTATGTACAATGCTCTTTAATTTCTGGTAACACTCCCTCTTGGTATCAACCAGCAAACATGAGAAAAAATGGAACAAGAATTTTTTCTTCTTTTCCTAAAGAGTCATGCATGCAGCATTCTTTAACCAAAACTCACCCACGCGCATAGTAGCAATACAGTCAACAAGCAGCAAACAGGCCCTCCAGTATTTCCTTATAGTTCCTGATGCCTCTGCCCCCAGAGGAAGGGGCGTCCTTGAGAAGAACACCCACCTTATCTCACACTGACACAAAGACCCACAAGGCTGTACACAGCTTGCTCTGTTGTCTATGAGCACTGCTTTACAAACTAATGTAGCAAAAAGTGAACTCATTCACCGTTGGCAGGACAAAATGACCCAGTATTAATTACCTACAGAGCTGAATCTCCCAGAAAGATGATCAACCAGTTGTTCTCATCTCCACTCTAATCTTATGAGCCAATGACTGCTAAGGTACAAAGTGGAAGGCAACCTCACATCTCCTTTTCAACTCAGAGTCACAAGTGAATGTCTTGTTTCTGAGGATTTCTCACTTTTACATGACATAACCATTAGTAACCAAATGCAGTAGAAAAAGACTCAGTTTTTTACTTAGAAGACTACGTAAAAAGACTAAGAAGACTAAAAATTAAGTTCACTTGATCAGAAATATGCATTACCACTTCTGAAAAAGAAAATTGCACTTTTGAAAATTGCTATTTTTCAACTCTTCTAACACTTCATACTTCAAATTTGTTCCAGAAATACAAAGTTTGTTTCAGAACTTTTTCCTCCAAGACTTTTTACAATAACAATTAAAAAAAAAAACGCACATTGCAAAATTAGTTTATGCTGTAAACAACCTATTTTAAAGAATAAAACTGTGATAGTGAGCAAAAATGCTCCTCTTCAAAAGCTATACCTTCTCGTAATGACATATATCTGATAGGCATAGTGCCCAGGGAACTTTAGCTCACAGATATTTACTTTATTTTTACTTATTGAAATACAGAAGAATGGATTAACTCCTGACATAGTTTTGGTCTCACTTCTGAGTAATTGCACTTAAAGTAATACTTGTGACAGATGAGATTGGAATGATACACTGCTATGCAAGACAGTTACGTGAAGTGCTTGTAATCTTACCATCCCTTCAGAGCAAAATAATGGTCATAGCCTCTGGTGTGCAGTGCAGAACTGTGCCTGCTCAGGACAAGTTCCCTCCCGCATCAGCCCATACTCCCTCCACATCCAACAGCTCTGTTGATAAGGCCGTGCTAACACACACCACTCCCCACCCTGCTCCTGAGCCAACATCTCAACACGGGGCTGCTCTGTGTGCCACACCCAGAGAGAAAAAATTTCTTCTTTGGGAAAAAAAAAACAAAACAAAAGACCCCAAAAAACACCAAAGACTTTGATGAACAGATGAATAGAATGCCTTCAGTTCATGTCAGCACTTCTACAACCACATTTTTTCACCTGTCAGCATTTATCGGAGAGATAACTGCTGGATAGTGAACAGTTTTGCAATGGCTTGGGAATTTTTTTTTCCTTTGCTTTTTCTTGCCTTTCCTCTATTTCTCCAAGCAGAAGTTTTAGTAAGCTCACTCTTCATCAGAAACCATCTGGAACAGATTTTAAATTTGTGGCAAATATTCCACAGGAATCAATCAAAAGGAGGAGAAGACAAAACACCTTGTTCACCACTTTCTTTCAGCGCTTAGGAACAGGAGCTCTGTTTCCCAGCTGTATTTGACAGCAAGAAAATGAACAAAGGATCTTAAGTATAACCATATCACAATCATCATCTTACTTAGAATAATGTATTTTAAAGCTGTATCCACTTTCACAAGCAAATCCGTGTCCATACACTTTACTGCCATGACTAAGAATACAAATATTTCCAAATTAAAAAACACGATAGGCACCATCATCAGTTATTTTTCCGATTCAAAAGATCAACTTCACATTGTAACTCATTTCCATTTCAGTGCCAACTGAAACAAAATTCATTTATTTGTATGGGAAGTGGAAAGAGATGTCTTCTTATTCCTCCGCTGAGGTGGCTGCCTGCAGAAGGGACGCTGTCTGCATTCTCACCTTTGCTTCACCAACAGCTCTTCTATCTCCAGGCTCCTCTCTCTAGGAAAGTAACTGGGAGCTAAAGAAATAACTCTGCTCCTCACTCATTTTCATGGGATGAGAAAAGCATGTTCCTGTTTCCCCGGACATCTGGAGACAGTAGTCTGGTTCTGCTGTTACAGTTGCATAACCCTGTCAAGACTCAGACTAAAAATAACAGCAAACTCAGAACACAGATGACAATCAAATGTCACACACAGTGCTACTGCTAAACATAACATCAACCAGGGACAGATGTGGAGAGAGCTGGGTAACAGAGAGACCTGCATGAGCAGAAAGGGACTGAGACCTTCGTTTACAGCTGCTAAGAAGCTACTGACACCCAGAACAGCTACCCAGTCAGATGTTTCCAGCAACTGGAAGTGTGAATTTCAGCATATATTACCATTCCTCCACCACCATTCACACTCATAGTCTTTTAAAACACATAAATCACCATAAGGCAATTGACATAAGGTGCAGAAAGAACCAAGTAATTTTTTTCACCATCTGTTGCTTACTGACATCAGTCCTAAAAAACCCTGAGTCAGATGAAGGACGTGTTAAAAAACTAACCCAGATAAACACTTCTGAGGAACATAAATATGATTAAACATCAGAGAGGTGTTAACACTGAAAAATATGAGTGTCATTAGTGAAGTTACAAATATGAATGCAGACTTTGAAACTCTGCCATTATTTATTCCAGCAGAGGAAAGGATAGATAAACTTCCTTTCTTGGTCCATCACTGAATAAAAGGGACCCAGAGGATTGCAACTGCAAGATATAAATCTGAATGATGTAGGAGCATTTCAGACAGTGCTACAAAGCCACAGTGTTTATCAAAGGAAACAGAATTTTTAAAAATAGGTAACTCCAGGATATCATCAAGTGCATAAAGGAGATACAAGCTCCCCATTCGTGCAATGTCCCTATTCCAAATTGATCTTGCTTGTAGGAAATAATAAATCCCTTTTTGTTTGAAGACCTGTGGATTTCTCTCTCTCCTTACAAATACATGAGGTAACTTTCTCTCATTGCAAAGAAGTTTCAAGCTGCTACAGGAATCTACTTAGGAATGCCATGAATTGTCTTGCAAACTATTCCTCATAACTCAGAACCAGGAAAGGAACCTGAAGAACTAAGAGTCACAGAACCCATGGACATATTTAGCAGGCTATTTGTAATCCACAAATCTAATCTGATCATTAAGATTGCCTTTCCTGCAGAAGCAGTGCTTAAACCCATCTGACTCCCAATGAAATTTCACATGCACATGACCACAGTCTCTGTAAGAGAGTTCTACTGGGACAGATGCATTTTACTGTGGGTGTCAAATGCAACACGTATCTAACATTGAATGAAAAATGTCATTCAGAAATCCTAATATTGGAACAGAACCATGGTCTTGTCCATTTCTTTTATTATCTCTTATTACTTTTTCACACAGCAAAGGAATAGTTATTATAATTACTCCATAGAGCAATTCAAGGGAAAAAAAGTCTTAATTGTGGATTTATTTCAAGTAGTAATTTCAATTTCCCAGAAAGTGCAGGGCACATCTGCATCTGTTTCTTCACACGTCATTCAAGAAACTTTCCCTACATTCATGGAGTTGCCATCTGTGGCACTCTCTTCAGGTTGGCAAATCTCTTGTTCTTATGGGAGGCCTTCTTCCATGTATTGATTTTCTTTTGTACAGGATCTGTAGCAATGTTTTCTTCCCCTGGAATATGTTTTGAAGAAACTCCCCCAGACTTTTGATAAGCTCTCAGCCAAATTTTAAGAGCAAGACTGGAAATTCAAAATGATTTAATACCCCTTTCATGTTTATAAAACAAACCATTGTGTCCTTGTCCAAGAATATTTGAATGTGGGAAGTTAAGAAGAAGTTTAACTTGAAGAAAACTTCCCACGCAGTTGGTAATTCTAATCTGTTTATATCTAGGCTCAATATAAAGTCTAACTACGCATTTCTTTGGAGTCAAGCCACTGTCCTGAAGACACCAAATAGTATCATGCAGCATCCCACCAGAATAAAAAATAAAACAGTCATCCCAACAAGGAAATCAGGGTCCTGGGCTCACACTACAGAACTTCTAGAGCTCTCAACTTAGCCAATTGCAAAATAAAGGATTTCTTGTTGCAAGAGAAGACAGAGAACAAAAACTTGCCATCATTAGGCCTGTTCTGAACACAAGGAGATGGGTGCAGTAAATTTAAGGCTCTCAATATAAATCTTCATTCAAAAAACACAATACTGTACTTATTTCATTTAAGGAAAACCAAAATAAAACCAAAAAAAAGCAAACCAAAAACACAGCATGTTTTTAATTGAGCAAGATCTCAAATTTGGAGAAATGAGTCCACTGAGAATCTCAGAAGGTCTGTTCTTGACAAAGAGCCAAAGTATACATCCTGGAGAATTAAAACTAAGTGAAGAGCACATTAAATTTGATTTAAACATATCTCAAAAATATAAGAAATATATAAACACCAAGCTGTCTTTCAAGTTAAAAAAAAAATTGTTTTTCTTTACCATCTCTTCAGGGCAGCCAATGATCCTTACAGACAAGAGTTCTACATACAGTGAAGATAACAGCAGTAAAGACTTACATAATCCTTGTGACTTTATTTATGAGCACTTCCGTGAGTATAAATTTTTATCTGGTTAACAAAGTATTTTTGTCAGTAAACTGACCAAAAAATTTATACCATCTGAGAACACAAACATGGATTTCAAAGTCTTTATGAGCATGGTCTTTATGAGCAAACTGACCAAATTAGTCTTGGATGAAGTTTATAGCTCCAGAAAAGTGCCAGAATAAGTAGAATACTGGGGTTTGTTCAAACACAAGGATTCTCTTCATTAACAGTTAGACCAATGTACAAGAGCCAGTCAGGAATGTGTCTCAGGAGTATTCTTATTTGTCATGCTTGAAAAATAACTAACTTCATCCCTTCCTACATGGTCTTAAGTGATGGAAGTGGGAAGACAAAGCTGCAGAAAGAAAAACAGCACCTACTAAAAAGCTTGAGTATACCTAACTCAGTAATGATGTTCTGTTAACGCTTTATTGGAAAGTTCATTTACTACAGAAGGAGGAGAAAGTTTACCTAAAAGTAGGAGTAATAACAATAATAATTATAAAAAGGATTTATTGAAATAAATTAGTTGTGGTTTGGTTTGTTGTTTTCATTTTTTTAACCCA
This sequence comes from Molothrus ater, assembly GCF_012460135.2. NCBI lineage: Eukaryota > Metazoa > Chordata > Aves > Passeriformes > Icteridae > Molothrus > Molothrus ater. Next base: position 101,049,763 of record NC_050478.2, on the reverse strand, counting down.
AGAAAATTGAAAACATTTTTTCAGTTTGAAATCGGGTGAGAATAATGCTGGAAATGTGAATTTTTTTCCTGCTTCATCCATTCATATAAGATAACCTTCTCTCTCATAATTAGCTATCCACTTCTAAAGTAGTTCAATGTGGTATTATAGTTAATTTTGAATATTCAATGCTCCCACATAATTTTCTTGCTTTTCATAACGAAACAATTTTTAGAACTAATTTTTTTAATCTAAAACTTCCAAGTTATTTAATTATAGCTATCAGAAAATGCACCCTTTATAAATGAATAAACAATCACCAAGACTGCCTTCTCAGCTCTTTGATCAGAATAAATGCATATTAGCAGCAAAATTCCCACCATCATCTTAATTGGTAGCATAAATAAATTAGGACCCTGCTACCAAGATATGGTAAAGCAAGCTGGAGTTAAGTGTGATTACATAACAAGGAACAGATCATGAGCATGACCAGAAAACATTTATCCTTTGCTTAGGGCATCACAGTCTACTCATAAAAACATCAATCCTCAACAGATAATGGAGTGTGGCTTCAGTGTCCCCAAACTACCAAAGAACATTACAGAGCAGACAACTTCAGTGCACAAGACTACTCAGAGTAGAAAAAAGGGAAGTATCCTTACCGAGTTTATACAGGCAAGAAACCTATCCAGAGAAAATTACTTTACTTTATCACATTTACATGACAGCCGTGTAGTAATATGACCCCAAATTCCCAAACCTAAACCTGTACTTCTAAGAACACAACCATCCCACAAAAATTTATTATTGCCTCTCTTCCTAAGGGTGCTACATGTACATATAACAAGACTTTACTCTGGAATCAGTATTTTTTTATTCATGAGAAACAAAAACCCAAAATTACCCCCCTAATCATATTCACATTGTTTTTCTGGTAGATTTCCCCATATATGTGTGTCACTTGCTGTTGGAATACATCACAGACTGAGTCACAAGCTCTAACTCCATTTGTCACAATATGCTGTGCTGCACTGCAGCATCTGAACACCTTTCAGGAAAAAATGAACATGTGCCAAATACAATCACACCTTCTGAGAAACTGGAGGTGGTAAAGGGACAAGGATGCAGCTCCAGCACAGGAGGCCAAAACTGCTTCTGTCCTTCAAGATGACAGTCTTAATGCTCCTTACCTGCCTCCAAATGCATTCATTAGCAGCCTTAGGTGGGATCTTAAAGGGGAATGGCCCTGTAGCCATAGACCCCTTCATTCAAATGGAAAAAATTTGTGAGAATATATTTACAGGAAATCATAAATCTAATATCAGAGCCTTCGAATTTTCAACCATATCTTGTATGAAACCTGTGTTTATTTCTGCATTAGATTAAACGCATCAACTTTTGGCACTCAAAAAAAAAAAGTGCAACATTATAACCATTTGAAAAAGTGGCATATTTGCTTTCCTGTGGGTCTTGTGTTTTAAGCCAACAGGCTGGCTTAAATTTGAACTTCTGGTATCACTAAAATTATAGAATAACCTTTAAGAAAAATTCAATAGATGCAGTAAAGTCATGATTAACTCCAAACCATTGGTGGTTTTCTTCTTCTTCTAAACTAACAGTCATTGAAGCCATTCCCTTCATCTTACTCTCTTCCCTCAAATTCACAGCAATCCAATAAAAAACCAGTTCAAATTTAAAGGATAAAATTTCAACATACATTATACAATAATTCAAAACAATCTAATCATTGCCTTCAGTGGTTAATAATATAGAATCTGAGGCTTGGTTTACCTGAACTACAAAGAAACACAGGGACCTCATCCAAATCGGCACAGTAATACCCTGATCCTGCACTCCTTACACAAGCATTTTTGTCCTCTTTCCCAGGACTGTTCCAGGAAGGGCAGATGAATTCACAAACTTGACCGGTATCCACAATCTAGTAGCTGAACTTGCTTGTGCCTTAGACAAAATATACTTCTTGCTCGTAAACCACTGTAACCTGATCAACCACCATGACTCAAATCCGTCATACCAAACTCCTGAAAACAGGAACAACCAGCTAGAAACCTGTCCTTTAAAAATATTTTTGCACTCTGCTAAGTGACCCTTAACCAACAATACCAGATGAAAAAACTGTGACCATCTCAAAGCATCCGAGAATACTCTTTTGTTTGTGGGTGTAATTCTTAAAAGCAAAGAGATTTTTAGTTCAAATCCATTTACTGGCACAGCAAGACAACAGTGTGCATGCCATGGTCTCACTCTCTCAATCAGCAGACAAGACACTGGTAAATTGGTCTCTTTCAGCCAAAAGTGCAAGAAATAAAAAAGGCAGTTCCAGAAGGGGCCAAATACTGAATGGACTCATCTGAAAATGGGAACTGTAGTCCAACATATCCCAAAGAAGAAGAAATGTTATTTTTGTGTCTGGAGACAATTTGAGTCAAGCTTGATAAGAATATTTCCAACCTCTGAAGTGCTTTGTGAACTTCACCCTGCACTGTACAGCCCAACAAGGCTGCTTTTGTGGATGATGACACAGAGCACAGACAGCAAAGCAACCAATGTGCTTGTCCATACAGAGTTACAATTTTAACTCTGAATTTAGAAAACACACAAAACATATTTGTGATCAGGCATGAGACAGGCTACTAATTCAATTTATACATTTTATTAATTTAGCTCATCTCTCCTGCCAAAAGTGTAATCACCTTCCAGCAGATGAATGTCAACCAGGTAAGCCAAAAGCCATTTATCAACTTTTAGCTGAGAAATATTTGAAGAGCTTAAAAAAAAAAAGGCAAGTATTAAAATGCAGATTGGAACAAGCATGAATGGTTTGATTATTACATGGAGTCCTGGAGTGGAAGGAGGGGAGCACATCCTGTTTTGAGGTTAGGAAAAGTTGGCAATCTGAATCTGACCCCCACCCTTTTTTGTGAGATCTCTGCATATTAAATTCGACATTTCAGAAGAAAGCTTCCATTCTCCTCCAGAAATCCTGTGCAAAGGAGTAGAGAAAAGTGGGTCCTCCACTCCATTTTTTTTTCAGTCATCTACAGGATTTCCAAAAATAATACTTGCCCAGATGTTGAATCAGACTTTTAGTTTATTTGCAGGCAGCAGAATCAGTAGATTTGAAATTAGCTTCAGATGCTGTGAGTGAGGAAATATCACTTCCCTCCAAATCCAACATCTACAAGTTTTATGCATTTTTATGCTTATTTTAAAAAAAGAAGATTTATAGGCCAAAAATTAATATATGAGCTCTAAATCAATGCCTCTTTCAAGATCAGAACTTCAGGATGCAAAGAAATCCTTAATCATGGTCAAACCTGGGCACTAATTGTACCCAAACATTCCACCTCAGGCACCTGCACTCCTTATTTTACTGAAAAGAAACCACAAGCAAGATTATAGAAGCTACACCTGGTAGTAAAAATGGCAGACCATCTCAGATACAATAATTAAAAATATATCTGCAGTTTTCACTCATTTTTTTCTTAGGTCAGTATCGAGATTTATTCTTGACCCTTCCAATCCTGTCTTTTCATTTGATTAATAAATTTAACCTCGAAATAGGGCAAAAAGATGGAGCCTGTATCTCTAATGCTTGGTCACTGTATTCAAACTTGGATGAGGTGGGAGAGGAACACCAAAATTCCCCTCAAACAATAACAAGCCTGTCTACCATGTAGGTATGTCATGTTCCTGTAACATGGGAAAGGTTTGCCTTAGGAAAGTATACTTCGTGGCTCAAACATCTGCTATTTCTTCTTAGTCAAAGCACATCCAAAGCATGCAAAAATACATTGCAGCATGTTCTCAAATATCTGGATGCTTCTATTAGAACAGTTTATGTCTGGGAAGTGAGGATTTAAAATAAACATGGAGTCAAATCCTAAAGCCTTTAACATGGGCAACCTTCCATTCTCCAAACTACAGCAAAAAGTATAGTTCTTCTCTTTTAGTTAGGTTTATACAGATTTAAATGGATTTAACCACATTTCTTGAATTCAGGTCTATTAATCTGAAAGTTATGACCATCTTGTAGTGAAAATGGAGAAAGAACAAAACTCTAGCCCAGGATTATTTCAATATGAAGCATCAGGTCTGCTAAGATTATAGCACTAAAACTAGGAAAAAATGCATTTAAATAGCACTACAATCCTGCCATTTCCAGTGGTCTTGAACTAACCTCTTTGTCCCTACTATTAATCCTCTTAAGAACAACAAAAGTACAAAGATAATTCTCTGGAATACCAAGAAAGATAAGATATTTTTTTTAAATGTATTAAGTATTGGTCTTAATATGTTTCATATGATCCATTTATCCATAAACCCTGAAAACAGTACATGTTAAAATCCTGGTCACCAGAAAGCAACAATTTTTCTGGTTCCATTTGTACTCTTTTGGATAGAGAAGACAAGTGGACACTTCTCCATGCCCAAGGAGGATTCTTCCCTCAGGCATGGGGACATGAAACACCTCACCAGAAGCACCATCATGCAAACTCAGCTAGGCAGGAGAGGTAATTTTACAGTCTTTGTCCATATAGCTGAAGGAATAATCAAGGAAGCCAGAGTTTGTACTACTGAGCTCTTCCATGGGGCTTTGAAGATGCATATGACTACTTTTCAAAGAAACTAAAGCAAAAATTTTGTGGTTTTCTTTTTTTTTTTTTTTTTTGAGGAGGGAGAATGATGTACAGATGCAGAGGATCAAGGTTATAATAAGCAGAAATCAATTCTGAATGCTGCACTTTAGCTATTTCTGGAACCTTCTTTTTTTTTTTTCCCCCACCATTTGTTCCTGAAACACAAGCAGCAGTAACACCAAAAAACAAAACCCAAATAATTTCCTTCTAATAAAAATACATTTTTTTGTAAAAGTGATACATGTACCTATGCTTACACACACCCCAGACTAAACCAGCCATCCCCTTTGTCATGGTTTAACCCTAGTCAGTAGCTAAGCACCACACAGATGCTCAGTCACCACCCCTCCACCCCACTCTGTTGAGATAGAGAGAAGAATTGGAAGAAAAGGTAGAAACTGGGGATTGAGTCCAGAAACGTTTATTAACTGAAATAAAGTAAAATATAGTAGTAATAATAAAATTTATATGCAAAATATTTGAAGGAAAGTAAAATGCAGTAGCAGCACTAGTAATATTATGAAAAGAGAGAAAAAAACCCCAAGAAGCACAACGCAGTTGCTCACCACCCACTGTGCAATACCCGTCCCATCCCCAAGCAGTGACTGGTGGCTCTCAGCCAGCTCTCCCCAGTTTATAGACTGAACATGACCCTCTGTGGCACAGAATATCCCTCTGGCTGCTTCAGGACACCTGTCCTGCCCACATTCCCCACCAGCTTCTTTGTTCACCTGGTCACTGGCAGAGTGTGAGACACGGAAAATACCTGGGATTAGAGTAAGCACTGCAACTAAAACACCAGTGTGTTATCAGTATTGCTCTCACACCAAATCCAAAACACAGCACTGGGCCAGGCATTTAGAAGAAAACTAACTCTGTCCCAGCTGGAAGCAGGGCACCCTAGCATATCTAATCCCTAAGGTATAGAGATATTGGTTATCTCAATATCTGGAGATCAAAAGTTTTCACTTAGCGTGTTACAAGTGAAGTTTATTCTTCCAACCCTACCTTGTGATACCAAGCATGCTGGTCTCCTTCCCACACCTTGCCAAAATTCTTATCTTTGCAACACAATTACCATTAACACTACAAGTTTTGCGTGGCAAAAAGTCATCTCCATTGCTAGTCCTCTCATTCCACTTTATTCTTACACAAGTTACTGTAGTTCCAAGGCAATCACAGTTACTATTCCTCTCAATTTGTTCTCCAGAGAAACACTGAGCTCAAACCACTGCTTTTCTCACAGAACTACCAAGCAAGCATCATGATCTCAGAGTACTCAACATAGACTTTACAAGCATTTCAAAATAAAAAAAAAACCCACAAGAATTCTTCTGAAATATTTATACTGTTTATCCATCAGTACTACATAATACAAACTTGTGATGGAAATAGATTACACACACCATGTCACATTATTTACATTTAAATCATGTTTTATGCAAGCTGGCATTCAGCTAAAGAGACTCCAACAGCCCTGTGTATATATCTCTTGTGCCATTGCAGTCTGGATATAGCCACGTAGTTTTGGATTGCAAAAATAGTAACAAAACACTGGAGGTAGTTCACAGAGCATATTATTGGGGAAAGAAGTTAATTTTCTCTGTCAAGATGAAGAGAGATTAATTGTTTCACTAAGTCAAAGTGGAAGATTCTATAAAAAGACCTGAAGGGCTGAGCACACCATGCAGGAAGAGGGAGTGCATTACATACTGGATTACTGAGTGAACTGGCCTCACCTGAATTGAAAAAACAGGGTTGTTTTTTTTTGTCTTCTTCAGTAACCCCACACCAAAACCAACACCAGGTGTGCTACTGATGGACTTAGCACTGTTCAGGAACATAGGAATTACATTTGAGCAGATTACTAGATATTCTGAGGCACTGTGTGACTTCCCATTTTCTATAAAATCCCTCAGGAATGTGAAAAAGAATCTTTACTGTCAAGCAAAATCAATTGCTATAGAAAGCTTCACCACTACATCAAGCTTTGGAGCAGAGCTTGGGCACCAGGTTTACCCATAGCACCCAAATTAATGTTGACTAATGAGGAGTGAGAAATTAAAGCTGAGTAAAGAAACCAGAGGTTCCTTACCCAAAGCAGTCTGCAAAACACAGATGCTGAACTCACATTAGTGGTGACTTGTTAAGTGAAAAGCAGGTTTATTTTCCAGTTCAGGCCCCTGAACACCATTAGAAGCATGAAGAAGTGAATGTCACCTCAAAAAAGTTATACCTGTTTTAACTAATTGACATCTCCCCAAAAAGAAGAAACTTGGGTTGGAAGATTTCCCAACTATCTCATTTGAGGAGAGCTTTCTATTTACTAGGACAATCTTACAGGTCTTTCACTTCTGATTCTGTGTTTAATTAAAAAAGAAAAGACATAGCAAGTTACCCTAATTCATAGTGAGGAATCTAAATTGTCACAAAATGATAGATAGCTTAATCCCTACAGGGTGTGAAAACTCAGTGGCAGAATACCAAATAGCATGAAGTCATAGATATTAAGCAATCAGCTCTTATTTCTTCTAGTTTGGTCTCAAAATAAAACAAAGAGGAAGGAAAGAAAAGGGCACACAAAAAAAATCTAACTCCATCCAAAATACTTAAAATTATTTTCAAAACAAGGAATGGCTGTTATTGCCTTATAATCTAGTGATACTCTCCTAAAGGAAAACATCACCTCCTCACTTTGGCCTGCATAAAAAGAGCAATCCTGCCTCCTGACAGGCTGCACATTTGAACTACCCTTGAAAATACGTATTTAGGAAAAAGATTATTTATTTGGAATTATAGGTTAGAATTCAAATTAAATCTTCAAAGCACACATAAGGACATTGAAACCTCTGAAATCCTGGTTTTCTGTTTAAGCAATTAAAAAGATACAGCAACTCACAAGTTCTAATGCCTAAACATCTCTGTGCACAGAGACACGGTTCTCAGCTTGGGCTCATCTGTAATTTGTATGATTAGTGCAGTGAATGTGTGCATCAATACCCATCTGGGATTTGTTTTACTGGGTAAAAACATGCTGCTCACAGAAACCTTGACAAGAGTTTTTCTTTAGATCAATATCTGGATCCATCTGTGGACATTAACATTAATAAGAATCTGTATCTACTTATTAGAATTTAATATCAAATTCTGTCTTTGACAGAAGTGGCATTAAAATGATTCCATATGAATCTATGATTCATATTGCTCCAGACCTTTTTTAATGAAAATACAAGACCTAAGTACATTGTCAGATGCATGCCTCCATATAAGTTTTCTTTACTATTATTTTTCTTTTACAGTTTTCTGCATTTTCTACTTCCTCTTCTCCCTGTGAAGTTTTTCTTCATTAATACTTTTTAAACCAGTGAGTGCAAGTCTTCAGCCATTTTCACCTTCAAAATCTAATGGAGGCACCCTCTATTAATTTGACAATTTCTCTTACAGGCAACTTTTCATCTTTCAATTCTGATTCATCAGCATCCTCTACTATCACAGCTCTTTTTTCTTTCCATACATCCATGTAAATCCAAATCACAGATATGATAACTGAATTAAGTTTTTGCTGATATTTCATAAAACAAAACCAAAACCAACCAACCAACCAAAAAAAAAAAACCAAAAACGCCCCACCCACGCTCAAATGCATCATGATTTCAGCTATTTCATGCACAAATATTCTCACCTTTTGCTTGTAACCTCCTCCACTACTCTTTTTCCTCACAAAAGTTTAGTAATGATGAACCTGTGGCTTCATTAGCTCACACAGCTCCTGAGTAATTCAAGGGTAGCTCCATGGCTGAAGTTACACAACAAAATCAAGAGGAAAAAATAATGAACCTGCAGCAGCTCAGTGACCTTGGGACACAGGCACACAGTGCCTCCCTGGTTGCTTCCTGTCACTGGGAAGCCACTGACACCTTCTATGAGCTCACTAGTCCAGGCTGGCTCTTTTCCAATCACTGTTCAAAACTGGGCTTTATTGGCTTTCAGCTAAATGAAAATTCCAGTAACAAGTCACATGTCAACTGCCTAATGACAAGAAAACAATAAATTATAAAATGTTGTACAGGGAGAAAACATTTAATCTCTACACAACTCTACACAAACTCTCTACACAAAAGCAAGACTTTTTAAAGATATTTTTAACAGAAAAACACAAGGGGGTTTTTTTCATGTCTTGGAAGTTGACAACAAGTCAACTCAAGCCCTCAAATAAAATAATTCAAATCTCCATCATTCTAACACTCAAAATATATCCAACATACCAATAAATTATCACTAATTTCCTTCATTTATGTACATTGTAATCATTTATATGCAACCAAAACTTGAAATTTATTCTAGACAGCATACTCCTTTACAGCAGGATCATTAAATCATTCATTGTCTTTACATATGGTTAAAAAAAGCAAAGATTCATTCTTAACAGCATCAAAGGTATCTTGTTACTGCATTAATTAACTTTTAAATTGTTCTGAAATTAGAATCTTTTTCTGGAATTACAAAAAAAAAAAAGAAAAAAACCATGGAAAAGCAATAGTCTTTTTTCTCTCTTTGTCCAACTTTCACCATGGCTAAAAGAAAGACTTGTTCAGACTTACTGCCCAGAATAATATTGTGAAAATCATGATTAGCATATTACAAAAATGAAATACTACCCATTATGTGTTTATTTATGAGATTTCTAATTTGCTTCACAATGAGTGGCCATAAGCAAGACAGGAAATACCAAGAATGTCGACCATCATCCACAAGCATGCTAATGTGAAACAGAATTTGTAAGAATACAGAAAACTGTACAAATTAATCTCATTGAGTCCTGTAGCACCGAAATTTAGACATATTTAGAAGAGAAAGCAAGTTAATACTCTGAGAAAGAAAATAAAGATCTGAGACCTATTTCCATATCACATCCATCTCAACAGGAAACGTTCCAGGACTGTCCTCTCTCCTAAAAAACACTAGTACACAGGTGATGTGGTATGATATTGTGGTAATAACACATATTTTGACTGGCAGAAGTTAAGAAAACCTTCTTAACATTGATGATAATTTACTTGCCTTTATCTCTAAAATCTCTCACACATGCAAAGTAATTTATTTCATACAATGATCAGTACAGCTGAGACAAAGTATTAGAAGCTATTTTTGAGAGAGAATTGCAGTGAAACAGACAACTGTTTTTATCACAGCTTGCCAAACAAGCTAGGTAACTGAAAGATATTGGGAGGCAGGAGTCCAGCCAAGTTTTTCTTCCTACTTGCCCAACTATTCTTCAATTACTGACCTCACTGATTTCCCCTGCAAGAACTCAGTCCCAAGTTTTTAGCTGCTAGAAGGTGACAAAATGTCTAGCAAAATTTTAAACAAAGAATATTAGAAAAAAAAAAAAAGAAAAAAATACTTATTGTCTCTGCTAACTGGTATGAAAAGGCCATCCAGAAAACCCTCTAGCTTTCATATAGTACAAGTACCTGCAAATTTTTGGGCATACACTGAACCTCTTCATGAATCATCAATGCACTTTATCACCAAACCCACTGACAACAGTGGGACCTTGCCTAATTATTATGTGCCAGAGAGACATTTTTCTTGTCTTTCAACCATAGCTCAGAGAACAATGAAAAATTAGATCTTCACCATAGTGTGTAGGGGTGAGATGAGAAATAGACAAGCATCCATGTGTTCTTCTCTGACAAAAGGAAATTTGAGGGTATTCAGAAAATGCTCATTAAAAACATCTGTCCCAATGCTATATCCATCTGCAAATATTTATACTGTACTTTTATGACATTTTTGTTTGCATGCAGAAGGTCTGAAAACAGGCTGAAACACTGACAAGTAATACATGAGCCAAAAAAATTTAGGGGATGTATTTCACTCAAAACCTGTATCATGAAATACTTCTCACATGAGGTAAGAATAACCTCTGCTAACCTGGATGACCTTACTACAGCATTTTACAAAGATACACTTCTGAACTGTATAAGAGTCCAATCACTGCCTTCTCACTTGGCACATCTAATGTAAAATCTAAACCAATCCCACTCTTCAAACAATGTCCTCTTCCCTCCTCCTTCCTGCTCTCCCCTTCCCAGACACGAATCTTTTCTAGTGCAGCTGTACTGGCATCCAGCACCTCCAGGCACTCAGGAAAGGAAACAAGCTAGGAGGCAATGACAAGGACAGATGGCTGCAGCTCTGGTAAGCATTAAAGCCAATATCTGTAGGAAAGTTACACTAGATCCATCACCTCATGTCTCACTTGGAAGAGCTAGGACTGCTCCCCCTGCCACTTACATCTCCTTCCTTTGCAAAGAAGGTGTGTGCATGAAGGTTAAATGGTAACTGGGAGAAAAACACCTTTAAGAAAAGATCATCATGATTGCCTTCTGTGTATAAACCTTCCTGAACCCAAGTCTCCTAAACTAAAATTAAATACAAGGTGTAGAAGAGGTTGTAGCCTTTATGGAGCTCAGGAAACTCCCAAATTTCCTGAAAATGGTAACATCCCATGGATATGAGCAGATTAAAAGATACAAGGTAAAAAGGCTTTCCAACATTTGTTATACTCAGTAGTAGTGTTAAGAACACTGTCTCCAGTAGAAAAGATTTTATTTTTTCCCTACAGCATTTTGGAATTACACAGGCATCCATGGCCTGAGAATCAACAAATAGTCACAGCTAGGACTACTTTAAAATTTCAGAGAGCTAGAAAAGACAACAGTAAATGCCCTCAAAAAAAAAAAAAATCTATGGAATCTACCTATATATTTATAGAGCAGAAAGCTTGCAAGCTTCCCTGAAATTGAGTTTTGCTTATATTGCCCCACCTCACCATCTTGTCCCTGCCTTCCCTGGATGCCAGAGCTGCTTATGCTCTTCTTTTGCACCCACCAAGAAAACTTGCTAATTCTACCCAGTGAGGCAGAAGTGGAGCATATCCCTGTGGCCCTTCCTGAGACACAAGGAAAGGAGAAAATAAAATCTGAATTTCCATAACAGGATCCATGAGTAGCATTAGTTTAATTCAACTCTCCAACCCCAAAATCAAAGCAACTTAACCAGTACCAACACTTAAGTGGGTGCACATGCTGCAAATGGCCTTCATCTTCTGTATCTGCACAGCTCATTTGCAGCTTCCAATATTTCAAATACCACATTCAGAGTTAGAAGCTTGCCATCAAAAGGATTCAAATATTACTTTGCGTTAGCATTTTTTAATGAATATTTAAATAAACCCTGAGAACCCAGATCTGAAAATGCAATAAAACAGAAATCTAGAACTTTAATGAAAACAAGCCATTATTACTAATAAATTATACTCTGAGTTATGTCAGATGGCTGAAAGACAAACATCTAGATACAAGGATTAATTGTAAAATTGGTAACTTGAGTTAAAAATAAAAGGCTCACCATTATGACTTAAAATCTTCAGCTGCACTAATACAGCCACGTATTAAAATGAATATGATGCAAAACAGATTTTGAAAAGGATATTAAAAGAATCAGAACTACATTTCAAATCTCATTTGATTTCCCATGCTGACTCTTCAAAAGGTTTGCAAATGCCAATATATGTCTTTCTCTGTCCAAAATCTACCTTTTTAATATTAGTCATTAACAAAATTCATTGTGGTGTTTTGCTTTGGTGGATATTTTTAAAAAGATATTTAATAGTTTTTACATAAAATACTGAAACAGATATTCACCATCAGCCACCTCCAGGACACCTGTTTTTTAAAATTAATTTTAAAGTTTCTTTCTAGTGAATATGGCTGTTGTGAATAGGAATATATTCTGATTCCTTCTACAGATCTGCATAAAGTGGAAGGATTTGTAAAATCTCTACAGTATTATGTCCATGTCTCAAATGAAGAGAAGCTCTAAGAAAAACATCTATAGAATGTTGGACAATTATGACATCAGTAATTACTGATATACATAGGACTTACTGGTAGACAATGTAATAAATAGTAAAATAAAAAGTAATGCAAAAAATAATTAACCATCGACCTTCCTAAATGTCATCAATATGTAATTTCAACTAATAAAAGTCCTGGTTTAAATTTGTACACTTTGTAAACATGGCATAGACAACTTCTGTTCAGAAATGCCCAGGATAGTTTCCCTCAGTTTTCTAAATGCCATGACACAAAGAAACACTCTAACATGGATTTATTCCAATTGATACTTAAGATTGAAGATGAAAGCACCTCATTTTCACCTGCTCGCAAAACTGTGTCTAGAGTTTACTATTACATATTATCGGCATTCTAAGTATTGTAAATGCTTTGCTCCTCTGTTCCCTAGTTAAACAGGGGATACCTGATTTTTAGACTCATGTTTTATCTGAAACTGCTTTTCATGTTCTTTTTGATAGCTTAAGCCTGGAATTAATTCAGTTAGACAAAATAATTGCATTTTTAGTCAATATTTCATGACCTTACCTACCTCACTTGAAGCAGTAATCTGCCCAAAGACACAGAATAATGAATCATTCATAACTAACTGCAATATGAACGAGTAGAAGATTCTCCTTTAGAAGAAATTAAACCTGATCCTCTAATTGACTTGCACTGAAAAGATTAATGTCAAATTAAAGTTGTACAGAAGAATTTTTTGGGGGATTCAGTGAAGATATAAAAAGGAGGGGGAAAAAAAGAACATTAACAATTTCGCTTTGCAAAGTTCACCTCTAAGTTTAGCCCTTATGGACAGACCATAAAGCCCCTTCTGACTGCCCTGTACTGATGGCAGGGACCTAGGAATTACTGCAGGTGCCAGGCAATGGCATCCCCCTCGCTTCAACACCCTCTTGCTGTGTCAAGATGGGATGGTGAACCATTTTGGGAATAAGGAGCCTGTGAACTGCAATAGCCTTTGCTATCAAATTATCACTGTCTATTAGGAACGTGTTATTGATATACTGTAAAACAGCTGAAGCCCAGGCCATTTTCTTGTTCTGTAATGCAGCAAACACATCATTTCAGCCCCAACAAGTGGAGCCTGCTTGTAATTAAACTAACATCTGTTGATACTTAATCCACTTACTCAACTTCTAATACATGCAAGATTTTTGCATTAATCTCTTATCCATAAGGATGTTCTTTGACCTGTGCTTTGGCACTAGGAAAGTCAATGTTGACTAATCTTGACTATAACCTTAGACCCCTGTGCTTTGGAAATTAATTTTTGCCCTGGGATTCTCATTTTCCGGTTTAACAAATGATGCAAAATTAGAAGTTTACCTTACTTATAAAGATTCGTTTGTTGTTTCTAATAGAAATAGTGCATGCTTCATTTAGCCACATTTCCTGACTTCCAGGGCTCATAAAAAGGAGAGAAATTCAAATTTATAATGATTTATATATTGGGTTGGTACTCTGTTGCACATTTTCACAAATAGGGCAGTTGGAAGGTGATAAGAAATGTTCTGTGTGGATTTTCACAAATTTTATCTTCATTTCTGATAACAGGACTTCTCTCCTTTGCATCTTTCTACAATACAAGTTTGCCAGAGGACTTTTGCTGGTATGTTTAAGGACTAAAATTGTTTTTATTTTGGATTTCTGGGGCCTTTTTTGGTAGGATGGTTAGAAGCTAGGTAAAATGAGAAAAGACAATCACAACAATTAAGGCAATTGGCCTGTGATGCACAAATCCTCTTAGAGAACAGAATCCACCACAACAAGAATTGTCAAAGTACTAATGCAGGATCAATAAATATTTTTGTAAAATAAGCAAAAGATTTCTGAAAAGCTAGGACAGTAGCAAAACTCATAGCTCAAAGGACATTGTCCTCAGTATGCTCAACCTAGTCCTGAATTGCAAGAAATAGCACGTAACAGCCAACTGCTATTACTAATAGGATTATATACATCAGCAACCATGAAAAAGGTATTTTGCAAATGAAGGATGGCTGAGAAAAAGCATTATGCAATTAAGTTGGAAAACCTTTACATGTCCCACTTTTACAAGTTAAAGAAAAGTGAAAATTTCACTGCTTTTCTTTTTACCCTTTCTTTTTAATTGCCTTCATTGCATCATGCAGTATAAGGATTATGTCACAGGCCCAAAGGGAATTATGTAAACAGGTGGGAAGTAGTTTGGAAAAGTCACTAGATTACCTGCACCTGCAAAGTATGCTCTGAAAAGAAACAGATGGCAATTCAGCTTTGCACTGCTGCCTCCTCCACGCCCACCCCCAAGTGCTCTGGTAATGTATCCACTGAATGTTCATTCTGCATCTCTAAGTAGAGAGCTGAAAATAATGGGAAATTTTCTCTAAGACTGGAAAATATGTTGAAGTGTTCAACATGAATATCAAGTTTATATGGTCTTGAAATACGTACAGTAAAAAACGGGATTTAAATAATTAAGAAGAATCATTAGTCTTGACACAAATATGCATGGAAATTGGGCCCAAACAGACATAAATTCTGGTTTAGTGATGCACTAGTTAAGAATGTCTGCATTCAGGAGCTTTCAATAAAAGGAAGAGGACTTCAGGAAGCCTTATTTAGTGACAGTTCTGCTCAGTCAATGGCAGATAGACCAGACCATGAAAAAAAACATGGTCTTGAAAAAACAATTGTGATGTTTTAACCTTTTCTTTCAAATGCATCTTCAATCTCCTCTCTTCTGTTTTCTTTCTTCTGTGAAAGAAGTATATAAAAATTATATTAATGCCATAAGGACTCACTTTCTGCACAGGTACCTATCTCAGATAAATAGACTGGACTGAAATAACACTGAAAATATGGATGGAGGAAAAAAAACCTTTCTATTTCTTCACTGTGCACCAAAGAAAACAAGTAAAAGAAAAATATCATCAATACTGTAAATTCTTAGGAAGAAAAGATTTTAGAATAATTAGCTTCATTTATGGTGTCTCTTCTACTTTAATGCTCCTCATCAAAGTAAAATGGATGGAGCCTTCCACTCTCCAATGAGACTCCTTTGCATTATCTATATGCACCAAGGGGAACTCGGAAAGCTATTGGGCTTTTCAAGTCAATTTCTGGTTTTGCTCCTGAGTGATAATCAATAAACTGAAGCTAATGCAAAACAGAATCAAGGTTTGGTGGTCAGCTGTTACCTCTGGCTGTCGAGGTCTGGGCACGCTGTGAAAAGGCATCATGCCCACCCAAGCAGATTGAAGAGGAGAGCAAATATTTTCACTTGTTCTCTCCAGCAACCCTTGTGGTTGACTTTGAAGCAATCAGACAACATCCACAGAGAAATACATAAGAATATAGGACCCCCTCAATCCTTTATTGCAGCAGGGAAACCCCAACTGCTCTGCACAAAGAGAAATAATTCGTCTGGATGATGACTTTTTCTCATCCATTTCTTTAATTGTTAATGTGGCTAGAAAGGTTTTCTTTTCAGGTGGTTTTCTAATGTAATTCATTCATGCCATCTGTCAGCACCTTCTATTACTTTTAAATGGCAGGACAAGCTCTCAGCACATCAAGGTGCACAATGTGGTGCCACCTTTGTTTTGGTTACCCCTGGAGGAGATGGGAGCATGCCAGCCACACAATTCAGCAGGTTAGCAGTGACAGCGGGTAAATAGCTTGCAATTATGTAATGCACACCTGACAGCCCTACTTGGTGGTGCTTTGCTAGTTTTCAGTCACTCTGCAGCAATATATTTCACTGGTATTTTTACTGGCAGCATGATAATTTAAGTCTGGTAAAAAGCTCCTCTGTCAAAAAAAAAAAGGGGACACAAAGCTGAATTAACTGAACCATTAACTACATAAATGTTAAGGAAAAAATCTTCATTGGGCACTAAATACAAAAAAAAAAAAGGCACAATAAAATCATGTAT
This sequence comes from Molothrus ater, assembly GCF_012460135.2. Lineage (NCBI taxonomy): Eukaryota > Metazoa > Chordata > Aves > Passeriformes > Icteridae > Molothrus > Molothrus ater. The sequence goes on along the minus strand of NC_050478.2, from coordinate 101,033,284 downwards.
GTGGGGTCTTGGGGGAAAATTTAAGAACACATTTAACCTGTTTAAACCAAAAGTCTATCCTTGATACTGGGAGGATTCTTTAATAAAGTTCATCTAGTAGGAAAAAGCTTCTAATCAGTCAGTAAAGGTAGCATAGGAAAAGAATTGCAAATACAAAGGGTAAAGAAAAAACTGTCATCCTTCTGTGGTTTTTGTTAAAAAAAACGTTACAAGAAGCTTCTAAGGCAAGAAAAACAGACATGGAAAGGTATAAAAACTTAGGTTTACCAAAGCCAGACCCATACAATAAGGTTCTTAACCAGTCTAGACAATTGTAGTAAGTCTTTGTTTCTATTTCAGCTTTAATAAAGTAACTGATATTTTACATGGGAAACAAATTAAAACAAGGCTTAAAATTATAAAATGAAAGTGGCTACAGAAGTGATCTGAGTAATGCTGGAAATACTTTCCAGCTGCAGAAAGATCACCAGCAGAGTTCTGCAAGGCCAGGTCTTGGCATGGGCACTACTGTTTTTGTCAGTTGACTTGGCAATTAAAATACAAGTGATAATGAAGCTTGCTAATAAAACAGATCAGGGAGTTGCATTTAATATGAGGGAAAATCAGTCTCCCAGAACTGCGTGATTCTGAGGACTGAAATAACAGGAATTCTATTACAATTAGTAACACCAAAATACACTTAGTAACACCAAAAATTATTCAGTCCAACAAAACAAGCTGCTGTAAACATGGCTGAGTGACTATAAACAACAGTGTTTGCTCTATTAGCAGATGGAATAGAACCAGTATGACATTGCTATACTGGAAGAGAGTGTGTAATAAAAGACAACTGGCAGGAATTATATCAATCACTGGGAAAACCACATCTAGCCAGGAGTGTACTTGGCAATTCAATTACCCTCCTTTAATCCAAAGCAAGGCAGATAACTAGTAGAAGACCTAGACTTCAAATTGTTTATTCTAACAAAAGACAGAGAAAATACCAGGTGTTTGTAAACATGTAAGAGGCAGGAGAGTAAAGCCAAGAATGAATAGAGAACAAAAGCTATATATGCTAAAGAAATAGAGTTTTTTGCACTGCAATAAAAAGGGACATGTTAGTTCTGAAGGAATTTTCATTGGGATTTAACAGGGTTTGACCCTTGAGTGATGCAAGGCCTGGAAAAACATTCTCAAGGAAGGCAAGAGGAGGGCAAACAAAGGTTTGATTTCTAATTGGAGTTTGGTGTGTTTGTGTGGAGACCATATACTGCCTCAGCATGCAAGCAGAACACATTCATGAGTCAGAAGGTCTCAAAAGAAACCAGCTGATCTAATTTATTCAGACATACCTGAGAGTGGACAAAGGTGGGCTGTCACTAACTACATGTTAAGTGCAGTGCTGATGTGTAAGCTCACATATAACAGATGAAAGACTTTAGGGAACACGTGGATAGATCAATGGGAGGAGTTTTTTCTTTCCTTTTTTTTCTTTTTATTTTTTGGCAATAAGATGGGCTGATGTTTTACCACAGAAAAAGTCTGTCTCTAAGTGTAGCAGGTTATGATGGCTCTGTTTATAGTACCTTTGTTTGCAGTAGTTCCTGGCACTTCATGCATTTTTCATAGCTGTTTCTTGTTAATACACGCTGTATTCCTTGGAGTGCCAACAAAAAGGGCACTCAGTTGTTACCAGCCTTCTGTCACTATTTTACTGACAAAACAAGTAGCAAGAACAGCAGCTTCTGACAGTCCTACAGGATTGCAACTTATTCATGGTGAAAGAAACATGACAACTGTATCACAAAAGAACAGATGCAAATGCAATTTTCAGCCTGGTCACTGAGCCACTGATAACCACAAAGCTTTGCAAAACCAGATTTCCTTACTTGTGCACACAAAAACACAAGCAGTTTGTGCATATCCTTTAATACATATTAACCCTGTTTCCAAGAGGTTAGGTTACAAAACCAGATATAATACACAAGCAAATGCTGATACCACCTCCATACACGTTTATTATTTTGCAAGTAAAAACCTGGTATTTTCAGAAGCAAGAAGCCAAAAAATGGATACAGCAGTACAGGAGGCACCCTGACCCTGTAGACAGTTTATTATGAGGCAGTCTTAGCAAGCAGATCTGAGGGTGCATTACGCCCTTTACATAAATCCTTCCCTATCAAAGCTTTGTTCCTTCTTCCTGTCAAATCAATAAATGGTCTCTGCTCCACTTAGCGACTGCTCTCGTGCACTCACTTTCATGTTCTCTCTCTCAACTTCACTATAAATGTCCCTTTTTCCTCCACATACATCTGGCCCCAGACTATACACTTTCCATGTCATCACAGCAGGGCAAAATTCTTCCCTCCTTTCACAGGCTGCAGCCTTCTACACCAGAAAAAGGGTAACAGCCAGCAAGTCTACTGTCAGCTACCCAGGACCAACTCAGATTACATCAGATACATGATTCAGTACTTTCTAAAATTAAGGGGATTCTTTTTTCACTGCTGAGCTATGTTTGGTTTATCTGTAAATTCAGTTTAAGGTTCTGCATATACCAAATCAAAGCAACATGTTTACAAAAAGTCGTTCTAATCAGTCCACGCTAGCATTCAAAATTCTTAGATGAGTACAGCTACAAAGAAAAAAAAAACTTTAAAAAAACCACAACAATTTCTAGCAAAGAGTCAGCTTCCCAGTGGGGACAAGGCTAAAGAGTCCCAAGAGTATTGCAGCCATAGCTGCAATAGTTTATCTCATTTCAGTATTTCACAGTTGTCCAGATAAACATGTTCCATTTTTCAAAAGCAGACTGAGAGCAAATAAGTGTTTAAAAATTCTGCAGGTTTTCTCCTTTCCTAAGATCACTGAAACAAAGCCACCTTTAAGTTTTGCCATAAAAATGTTCATATTGAAATTCAAAAAAACCAAACTAGAAATAAGAAGGCAAAGTTAAGTTGCTATTTTGAAATATTAATAAAGAATGTTTATAGCACAACATAGAAACTAAGTGAAACAGAAGGCCCCAGAAACAAGCAAGTCTTCTCCCTCTGAAAAAACGAAAAGTAAATGTCAATATATTAGTTTCCAAATTTAAAAAAAAATTTAAGAAATTAACTTTCAGGCATGTACAGCTTTTTATTAAGTATAAATTAATACAGTAATATAATACAATGCACAGAAGAGACACACTTGTGTGAATCCTTTAGATTGGTGTATGACAACACCGCGTAATTTTTTTTATATGTCCTGAAAGAAGAAACTTAAAGACTTAATTTACTGCACTCGTACAAGGTCACAGCCCAGTGAGATGTGAAATTACTAAAATAATATTCCCCAGAAAAATCAAATTTCCTGAAAAATACAAGAACGCGGTTAATTTACAAGAAGTATCTCTATGCAGTCATGACATTGTTTGTCCTTTTAAAGGTGTTAGAAAGCATAAGAAAGAGCATATTTCTCCTAAAGTTAAAAAATAAAATAATTCAGAAACATAAACACAACTGAGCAGACTCCTCTTGGGTAAATGAACCACCGAACACCATTACTGGCTGACTGGGGCTGCCTGACCATGGTTTTAATGAATCAGAGCCGCTGACTCATAAAAGGAGAATGTATTTTACTCTGGCTGAGTGCCTAATTCGGAGCACACTGCATCCTTGGGCTCACTGTGTAACACAGTTAAGATTGAAGGTCGGGACACGACCACTGCCCTAAGAGGCAACCCATGATAACTCAACAGCGGCCATCCACAAGCGGTGTCAGAGGATACAGGAGCTGGTGGAGCCATGATCCCTTTGCTGAGAGTGTGGCAGGGGTTGTCATGCCCCTGACATCCAGCACAACCCCAGGACTGGCAGGAAGGCAGCTTCTCTCTGCTGCACACCAGCATCCCCAAGGACCCCAAGGCTGCAGAGCCAGGGGAAGCTCTCTGCTCCAGGATGGCAAACTCCCATCTCTGCTGAGCTGATACCCATGCGCGTTATCTCCAGAAGTGCTCAGCCTCAGGCACAGAGTCCCTGTGTCAGCTGAGGAACCACCATTCTTGCTGGTGACAGCCCCAGAGCCACCCCACTCCATACAATGATGGGTCCAGGGACCACACACAGCCCAATGTGGGAAGCACAAGCTGGTCTGAGTCAGGCAGGTGCTCTACTTTGCTTTTTAAAGTCTGCCCTCCCAGAGCAACTCACACCACTCGTTTGGTCAAATTTCAAGAAGCCAATCCTAGACTGTCACAGCCATTTCTTCACTGTCTACCATTCAACATGGAGAAAATCCCATGCCAAGGGAAGGGTGAGGAAGAAGGATGGCACCAGGAGTGCAGACAACTGAGCATCTCAGACATCTGTGAACCACAAAGCCCAAAGAAGGACACAATGGAGAGCAAAGCAAGGACAAGGAATAACTTCTAGGGGGAAACAAAAAATGCATTAGCACAATAATTTGTTTGGGTGGGGACTTTGTTCTTTTTTTTTTAATGCAAGCCAGAATCAGTTGAGTCCTAAAGTAGGCGAGTCCGTACCTTGGCCGAGTTGCAGCAGGTAGTATTTACCACAGATCCTTCCAAAATTTCACTCATCTCTGGGAAAAGCACATCAAATCACACTAAAGGCAGATATTCACAAAATTAGATCACTATCTCCACAGTAATACCCTTCAACCCTTGAAATCCCAAGCCCAAAATACCAAATTCCATTCTGGAATGCATATTTTTCACCACTCCTTCTTTTCAGCATTACCTCATATTTGTCACTTTTGATGTCTCTTCTTGTGTGCCTAGTCACCTTCCCAAAGGTGCTCTGAAAGACTGACAAAATCTTTGTCTCTCCTCTGAATTTCCACTTCTATTTTCAATATTTAATACTCTATTTCTATATCCCTTAATTCAGTTATTTATAGAAGTCCTGTCACCTCCTTCCCTGAAATTTCTAGAAGTCACACATTCTTGCTGGCCACCACAGCTAACGTATTTTCTACTGACAGAGTTATTTGATGTTTTTATTATGACTCTGCCAGCTGGCCCCGTTGGCTATCTTCTTCAGCTTCCTATCCTCTTCCAAACATCATTAATCTTTTTGAACTCATCTACTCATTTTCCTATGTCTCAAATGAGACAGTGATTTCTTTGCCCTTTTCTATGGAAACCTCCTCCCCCATCTCCCACCCTACTAACATCTCCCTTATTCTCTGTACTCCCAGCCCTCATACTCCATTTGCCTGCTCTCCTGGTCTTTGCTTAACTGCCCTTATTTACCTGCCTCCAAATACTTCATAAACTAGGGCTTAAAATGACCTGAAACACTAAATTCCCCTACAATTACATTATTATATCATCTTCCTCATTAATTGTTCTCTCCTGTGACATTCAGCAGGCCAATAAATTACACTCAATTTGCATTTCTTCAACTGTAATTCAGTTTGTTTCCAGTAAAGGCGACTATTCTTCTGGAGTCACATCAATGCAACCCCTATAAACCATGACTCGCTTTTCCAGAAAAATGACAAGTTCAGAAGCAGACCAGCTCCCATGTGAGGACATGTGGTTTCTAAAAAGGAAAGTGTATTGAGTTTGCATAGCCTGGTTTTGGTAGCAGGGGGGCTACAGGTTGCTCCTGTGAGAAGTTGCTAGAAGCTTCCACCATGTCCAGCAGAGCCAATCCCTGGTGGCTCCAAAGACAGACATGCTGCTGGCCAAGGACGGCCCAATTATAAATAGTGGTAACACTTCTATGATAACAGATTTAAGAAGAAAGAAAAAAAAAAATTGTCCTGCTATTGTAATTGTGGCCAGAGAAGAGCAGAGTGAGAACATGTGACAACAACTCTGCAGGTACCAAGGTCAGTGAAGAAGGATGGAGAGGGGCTGCTCCAGACCCTAGAGCTGAGATTCCCCTGCAGCATGTGGTGATGATCACAGTGAAGCAGCTCTGCCCCTGCAGCCCACTGATATCCACAAGGATGCAGAGATGCACCTGCAGCCCATGGAGACCCACAGGGATGGAGAGATCCATCCACAGCCCGTGGAGGAGCCTGCGCCCATGGATGGATGCTGGGGAAGAGGCTGTGACCCTGTGGCAGAGCTGTGGAAGGGGAGTCCTGCTGCCAGGCTGGAGCAGCCTGTCCTTGGAGGATTGCAGCAGTTTGAGGCGGACTGGTGCCCATGGGAGGGTCTCACATTGCAGCAGCTCAGAGAGCTGTTTCTCATGAGATAGAGTCAGGCCAGAGAAGTTCATGGAGAACTGTCTGCCCTGGGAAGGACCTCATGGTGCAGCAAGGGAATGAGTCCTCTCCCTGAGCAGTAGAAGAAGACACAGGTGATAAAGTGACCATAACCCCTATTCCCCATCTCCCTGCACTGTTGGTGGCAGGATCTAGAATAAAGCAGGGGTGGGCAGAAGGTGTTTTTAAGGGTTGATTTTATTTCTTTTTGCCCTGTTCTGATTTTGTTAATAATAAATTAATTTCATATCCCTAAGCTGAGTCTGTTTTGCCCTTGATGGTATTTGATGAGTGATCTCTGCCAGTCCTTATCTTGACCCATGAACCCTCTGTTAAATTTTCTCTCCTCTGTCCAGCTGTGGAGGGGAGTGAGAGATCAGCTTTCCGTGGCTGCCTGGCATCCAGCCAGTGTCAACCCACTACAGTCTTCTTCGCTGGAAAATATGGGCAGTATTTTACTGTGGGCTAGGGAAATCTGTTTATCTCTTGCTAGAAGAGTCTAAATTCACCTACCAGCTACTTTATATATACCTTCAAATGCCTCCTTTGTTTGTCCACATACCCTCCTAGTTATATAAAAAGATATCTGTTCCCACCACCATGCCTGAATTTTTAATACTCTGCTGTCTCAGTCTTGTTCCAGGGATAGGATTGTCATACTTTTTCACCTGGAAGGATAATTCAGGATAAAACTACTCCATCTACCAATTCTGATGGAATCATCAATTTACACTTCTGCTGCAGATTTGTAGTATTTACCACAAAAACAAATCAGATCACTTCATGTAGTAAAACTAAATACACCTACACTCTCATATTTTTGTCAGCTGATTTACTTCACTACACATTAAAGAATTCAGTAATGCCATGATGACAACATAACCAGCAAGATAATCCATTACTACTGCACAGAAGATAAAACCAGATTTCCTGCTGCAAAATGTTGTGCTTTGTAAGAGAACCATCATCCTAGCCAATAAATAGTCAGTTTAACTGGTGATGTCTGCACAGGCACTATTTAAACCAACAAACAAAGAAACCAAAAACCTTTTGCAATCTTTTAACAGACAAAATCCTTTACATATTGCTAAAAGAGAGCTCTTCAGAAAGAAACACATGTTAAGCCACACATGTTTTTCAGCAAACACTGGAAGTCTGGGCAGATACTATGCCTGATGACACTGAACACTAGCAAAAGATTTGCTGCTACGCTGTCTTTGACCCACAACCCAGCAGATGCTTTCAGCACTGCTGGTCGTGTCCTGAACCATGCAAACCATTTGCACAGCTTTCTGGATTTGACAATGGTAAATTTAACTCACTAAATGAACGTTTTTATTCTCTTTATGATTTTTACTAGCTTGTTTCATCTCATAGCTCTTTCACAGGATCTTTGGATTTTCTAGCACATCCTTTCACAGAGACCTTCTGAATGCTAAATGCTTCCATTTCTACTGACTAGGAAGCCAGCAAAAACTGTGATCATGGTGTTCAGTCCTACCCAGGTGTCTTACACAGGTACCTAATGAAATCAAACTATTACCATTGTACCATGATTCATATTCACACCTAATTCATATAGTTAAGTTTTTTTCAGATTATTTTTCTTTTGGTCATAAACCCAATTTCAGATTTTTCAGTGCACTGAAAAAAGTTAAACCCCCATCATATATCTAAGAAACGTGTGTGGGGCTCAGTCTGATTTTTTCCTCTGCCTGTTAAATACTGGGAAAAAATTCTGATTTCTCTTACAGGATCATAATCTAAATTATTAGGATAGAATTGTTTAATACTACCACTTTCAGCAATTCTGACTCAAAGAAACCAACATATCGCATATTTGCTATAATTATTTTTAAATATAAGATATTTCAGGTAGCACTACCCATTCTATATTTGACTAACATTATTTCCAAAATAAGACGACAGATGATTACTGTGGGATGCTGACCACTCAAAATTCACAAGAAATCAATGCAAGGTACAAAGATTCAAATACTACAAGGTCATTTGTGTCAGAAATAGTGAGACCAGCAATTGTCCCCCTGTACTGGGCACAGGTGAGGTCACACTTTGAATCCTATATTCAGTTTTAGGCCCCTCACTACAAGAAGGACATTGAGGCACTGGACCATATCTAGAGAAGGACAAAGGAGCTGATGAAGGGTCTGGAGCACAAGTCTTACAAGTTGCAGCTGAGGGAGTTGGGGCTGTTAAGCCTGGAGAAAAGGACACTGAGGAGACCTTGCTGCTCTCTACATCTACCTCAAAGGACATTGTGGCAAAATGGGCCTCAGTCTCCTTTCCCAGGTAACAATTGACAGGACAATAGGAAATGGTCACAAGCCACACAAGGGGAAGTTTAGCTTGGATATTGGGAAAAATTTCTTCAGTGAAAAGAAATTTTCACTGAAGTGAAAATGGTAAAATTACCATCCCTGGGGGTATTTTAAAGGCATGTAGATGTGGTGCTCAGGGACATGGTTTAGTGGTGTCAGTGCCAGGTCAACAGCTGGGTTTATAATGGTCTATTCCAACCTAAATCATTCTATTCTATTCTACTCTATATTGCCTCTAGTTATGACCTCTTAGAAGCAATCTAAATATATAATGAGCTTAATTATACCATAAGATAAAACTGACAGGAAGCCAGGCTGAACTTCCATGAAGCATGCAATCTTTGCATTGCTTCCTTTTGCAAGAAAAGTGCAAAGGACAATATTAAATGAGGAGGCAATTTGTTTGTGGTTTTTTCCTCAGAACACTCAACATCCATAAGGGACGTGAATCTGGTTTTCAGACAGCAGCAATTAAAAAAAAAAAAAAAAGAAAGAAAAAAAAGGAAGCAAAAACCACTAGCAGCAAAGGCTACTTTGACAGTCTAAGGAATCTTTTTTCCGTGTTCATGAGAAGAGACAATTATGTTGCTGCTTGTGGAAGGAGCCTTTGAAAGGCAACGTTTTCTGCCAGGATTTTGATAACCAGCATGAAACAAGTAACTTTAATGTGCTATCAACAGTTCTGTGAACAACAGCAATAGTATCTTCACCTTCAGTTTTGATTAACCACTTCAGGAAAGACATTTTCCTTCCTTTCCTTTGTGCCCAAACTTTCTTAATGTCTCCTTCTCCACTGCTTGTGCGCACCCACATCATTAATTTATTGACACCATTTGTGCTCTTACACTAACCAGATGGCTTCTGCTGACTTTGAGATTGAATCTCAGATTATTTCTTATTTTAAGTGTAAGGAACTATCTAATCAGATACAAACATACCTCAGTATTGAAGAGAATGACAAGCTGATTATTAGTTATCTGAAGTTCCAACAGCAGTTTCTTTCTAATTTGGTGTTACATTTTCCTCTGATTTACTCAGCTTTGTGAAGACGATGTATTATATGTTACCTAATTAATGGAATTCAGACACTGGCATTTTCAAATAACCTTCTGGCACTGGCAACATTGTTCTTGGACAACTTCCTTGGGAATCATTATGGTGTTTTAAAAGAAAAAAAATTTTAAAATATATATCTGCATCATGCCTGAAAGAATCAGCTGACCTGAAATGTGAGGTTTTAAATCAATTAAGCAATAAATCCTAGCTATCAACATGCCAAAAAATACAACTGTGTCAATTCTTGTAAAAAATGTTACAAATACATTTATTACCAAGCCTACTCAATATTCTCTACCTGAAGGAAAAAATAAAATAGCATATGCTTACCTTGACTTACTTTGCTACATTTTATAGTAATATGAATTTTAAAAATGCTGTTCTGTAGCATGCTCATCCTCCCCACCTCTGTTATGTTTGATTCACTCCTTATGCACACACATGGGATGCAAACAAGAAACTTCCTGAATCTGATTTGCAAAAAAGATGGATACCTCCAAGCAAGCATGATTCAGTAAATTACATGGAGTCTGACAATTCTGAGTTGGGCCCATCTTGTCTCGTTTTTTTTCATTTCTCAAATACTAGGAGAAATACACCTACTCCTTGCTAGAATATCAGAGGAACATGAACATTTTGGTTACACAATTTTTATGAAACTCTAAAGCTAAAATTACCAGTATCTTTAAAATTTTTTAAAAATACATACTATTTTGATATTTCCCTGCAGATACAAATTTACTTTTTCGATGTCTTATATTTAGAAAAGAAGATAATCTCACAATGAAAGACCGGTTTGAGCAACAGATGACATGCAAAATGCAAATTTGATAGAAGACTGAAAAGCTACAGGAAGACTTGAGTATATTTCCCACAACTACAACAGCATAAAGAGCCCTCAGAAAAGTCATCTGGGCAGCTACAACTATACCAATTATTGTTTTCCATGTTTTAATCACCTGGAACCCAAGGGCACACCTGTGCAGAACAAGAGACAAAAACAGTAGCAGCATGTGACTTTTGGGATCAATAACTTGCCTTTTATCAAATGCTATATGCCACAAACAGTTCAACTTTTTATATAGTTGAACTGTAACTCCTCCCATGCTTCCTGCAGAATGAAAGAGCCTAGGAAAGGGAGTTTCCAATATACAGTGGGCTGACCCTCTAAAAGCAGCACAGTTAACTGAACACTAGTCAAAGAAATAAATAATAAATCTTTCAGTTTTCTGGGGAAAAAAATTGAGACAATTCTGCTGGATTTATAGAACCCAGCACAACAGATTCTTTGAATGATCAACACAGTGTTTCATATGGCCAGAACACAAGCCAGTTTTTCAAATACTTGTTTCAAAATTGAAACCGAACAGTAAAATAACTACTGCTAAAAGTAATTTGTCAGTTCTACATGAGATGGAGGTCATGTAGGAGAAAAGAATGCAATAAAGAAACATGCAGAGCTGATTTTTTCCTGTGGTTTTAAAACAAATTAGCTGTCAAAGTTATGCAGAATAACAAGAAATACTGACTAATTAAAAATATTCAAGTATGTGAACATGATTGCTGGGAAAATAATGCCAATAATTTACTGGCTAGTTAGTTCCTTAGAACCGCCAGCTTTGGACAGCTCTTGAAATTGGGAATAAACTTTGTAGGTCTTGTACTAATTCATCATTCCATTCATTGCAAGTCAGTGACTGATGCTGGTGCCAATGTTAAGGAATAACATTCATTAATAATCAGCACATTCAGGTGAGAAACACAAGTTCAACTTTTCTGAGCTTTTGAGTGCATTTTGTATGCACTCAAACACAGCAAATCAAACATGCCCTACAGATAGAGGCTGTAATTAATCTATTTTAATACCAAGAATGGAAATCTGCACTTTCATGAGATTTGAGGTACCAGTGAGTTTACACAGACTGAAGAAACAACTCCTCCCAGGAGGACTTCCAAGATCTGCTGCTACACATTTTAGGATCAAAACTCAAAGGCCACAACTAGAACATGTTGAAGAACATACTTTCATGTGAGGAGAGAGTGTTTAGGATTTACTGCAAATAATTAATGCTTAGGTTCTTAAATGAAAAATGAGGAAGAAAAATTCTAACAAGTTCTGCCTGGGTAGCAATGCTGACTGTTCAGATATAATATCCAAACACCAATTTAGTTTTACTTGTGAACCTTTGATCACAGTTTGAAAGTTCAGGGTTGTGTTTTGGGGTGGCTTTTTGTTTGGTTTTTCTCTTTTAAGGAACAATAAAAATGGTAAATGTCTACTTTCTGTTACACTCAAACCAGGTCAAAAAGTTCCCAACCCAGTGTCCCTTGGGACATTCAACATAAGCCCCTGGGCTGTATCAAGTGCAGCATAGCCAAGGGAAGGGATATCATTAAAGGGATTTCTTCAGCTATCATTAAAACACATGCAATTTTGGCCCCTCTCAGGAAACTTGAAAAAATCCAGGGGAGGATTTTCCCAAATCCCAAAGACAGTGGAGGCTGAGGGACCCAGGCTCATTCAGCTCCAAGACAAGGCAATTTTGTGGCCACTTCACAGCAGCCTCCTGACCTAAGGGGAGGTTATAGAAAAGACAGTGCCAGGCTGTTTATAAAGTTGTCTCCTGAGATACAATGGCTAAAATGGAAGTTGGAGGGATATAAGAGATGAAGGAAAACAAATGAAATTAAATCCTAATGATTGTGAGATTAACTAAGTAGAGCAATAGACTGTAGACCGCTCCTCTCAGATTTTCACCAAACAGGAAAAAGCCCTGAGCAATCACAGTTAAATTCAGCATTGCATTGAGCTGGAGATTAGAGAGGAGATCTCCTGAGGTGCCTCCCAGCCTGGGATGCTGTGAGGAGGGAAACAGAAAGACTGACAAATGCCCCTCCCATAATCACCCCAGAAACCTGGGGCAGGGGTTGGTAGGGGTGTGGCCAACCTCAACTGCTTCAAAGGAAGGCATAAGAAACCCAAACCAAACATTTGGGGAATTTCTCACCCTGCAGAAGAACATTATTCTTTCTCCACAAAACAGAGGCTTAATCTGGTGACTTGGCTTGCTCATTCTTTATGCTGTTGTCTTTTTTTTAAACAACTACTATATTCTCATTTCTGAGTATTTTGAGGACAACTAACACGCATTAATTATGCAGGCAGGATACTCTGGTAATGGGACATCCTTGTTCCTTCCAGTTTGCAATATTGTGTAGCACTGGAACAATCTTACTGCTATTCCATTCCAAGAGCAACAGGAAAGTGCAAACTCCACAGGGGGAAGAAGCAAACGGAACTCCCCCAAATACAGTAACAGTAAATACAGGCAGGAAATAACCTGATACTCTTGTTCTGCAATTCTAGCAACTCCAACCAACAGCTTCATCCTCTGGGGCACACTAATGACCACTTGGACCTTCTGCCATTTCCTTACTGCTGCCAGTATGGCTCACCCAGCAGCCAAGCTGTAGGAAACAAGATTTTTGGTACTGCCTCTTTTCTCTGTTTTAATGTGAACTTCTGCAAAGGGAGGGGTAATAATTAATAACTTAAATTATTAGGTCAGCCCTGATTTCTACCCTCCAAACAGCACAGTGGGATTGTCTTGTACCCCTCAGTCTATCTGCATGCTATGATAAAAATGTAGGCATCAGGAGAGGCTTATTGAGGCTCCCAAATTTGATAGTGGCTTATTGCACATGAAGTTATTGTATCTCTAAACAATTTATTCCTAAAATCACTGTAGTATGATAAACTGCAAGGATCTTTTTTTAAACACACATAAAATGAGTATGCTTACTTATGCTTTCAGCAAATTAGCAAGAAAAATATTTGTCAAGATCTTCAAGCAACTGTGAAGCTTTACATGCAGATGGCAATGAAAAGCCACAAGAAACGGGCCATGTTTATGTACATCAACAGCATCATAGTGGAGTTCAGTCACTCAGTTCAATAAAAACAAATGGCTAACAAGTAAAACTCTACACATGACAACAAAGTCTATATACAGGCTAATAAGAATAAGCATAGTGAAAACCATGAACTATAGAGATTCCAGTTGAAACATATTTCACAAATAGACAGTGTTGCACTGGTGTGTTGGGGGGTGTTGCCCAATTATACTCTGAAATGACAGAAGAAAGTCATAAACGTGATTATCTTTACCAGATGCTTTAAGAACATAGCAAAGAAACTTTGTTTAAAGCAAATTTTTTAAAAGCTGGTTATTGATTTCCTTTCAATTTTGAGAAAATAAGCTATGGAAGTGGTGGGTTTTGCTTACTTAGCACTATACTGCAAATACATATGCCCCATATTTAGCTAACAAACAAGATGATTTGGGTCATACTTCACAGATCTTTATTCTCCAAATTACAGTTATTTGACATGTTAAATAATATGTCAAAGACATAACATGACAAGAAAGAAGGAGGAAGAGGACGAAGGAGAAGAATCAAGATGACTACGCAGCTTTTCTAGCTGATGATACAGTTATCACAACAGAATTTCTTTGGCCAACAACACTACAAACTGAAAAAAACAATTTCATTATTTAGCATTCAAAAAAAGCACAAGTATTTCTCTATGACTTTCTATAGAGAAATAGACAATTACTGCCCTCAAAGAAAATGTTGATGGTGTCAGTGACTCATGCAAACCAAAGAAAATAATTACAATTCTGTGCTTGCAACTGGAAAAGCCCTTCAAAACACATGCACCAGAAAGTCTGGTCTCTGACAAAGTTTTGAAGGGTTAAAACACGAGTTTTTAACTTGTTGTTTTGTAGAAGTGTATTTAAGTATGTAACTGTGTCAAAAGAACACAGTGTTAAGGAATGTAATAGGGCAGGGTTTTTTAATTCTAAGCATGGAGTGAAGGAGCAACAAATTGAAACATGCTTTTGAATACTGTTTTGACAGTATTTGACAATATTGTCACAGATGACAACACGATCTAATGTTGTAAAAGTTTTCTACATACATCAGGATTTGTGGAGACAAGTTTCCCTCACTTTCCTTTGGCTCATTAAAATCTATTCTCAGTGACCAGGAAACTGCGATTCTGAAAGGTGTAGTAAAAAGCCACAAATATAACTAGGAAAAAAAAGCACAACAAAAACAGATGGAGCCTCTGTGCAATCATTTTGCATGTTCCAGACATTTCCCAATATATGAGAATGTAATAAAATGAAATTCAGAGTGTCACTGTACTTGTTTGCTAGATTTCCTTGACAAGTAAATCAACACCATCAGAGATGCCTAATGCTGTAATCATCATCACCTTTCACAGCTGGAGATTTATTAATTTGGATAAAGGCCTTCTATCAAACTGCAAAAGGGGGGGGGTTACACTGGCTACCCAGTATGTTTCACTGATAATTCCTTTCCGAGTCTTTGCAACCCACATTGCATTTAAAAAAGCTAAACTAAAAATAATGTATACATGCAACCTGAAATACATGACGGCTAGCAAAAGGAGTTTAGTGTTCCTCAAATTTACTAGAAGCTAATTTCTTTAATAGCACATCTTTAAAAAGAAAAAAATCAACATACTGTTTATTGAGTGGCATTAGCACAACTAGGAAAAAGACAGCACTTGTTCTTGTTTAGCATCTCTAACCACACAGTGTTTGGCGTGCTGCAGCACAACAGGAGTCCAGAACACACCACCTGAACCGTTCAGGAAATCTTTTCCAGTCATCTATGCAACTTTGGATCAAGGGACAGAACTGATCCCCACTTGAATACCCCTTGGTACTTCAGTTTTAACATTTGGTTCTGTCAAGCTATATTAACTAATTAGTGGCTTGGAAACAGTAGACAGAGTCTGCAATGTCTGGAGTCCCAGGCTTTAGAATATTTTGCCCAAAAGGGAGTGATTAGTGTATCACTCG
Source organism: Molothrus ater (assembly GCF_012460135.2). Taxonomy (NCBI): domain Eukaryota; kingdom Metazoa; phylum Chordata; class Aves; order Passeriformes; family Icteridae; genus Molothrus; species Molothrus ater. The sequence goes on along the minus strand of NC_050478.2, from coordinate 101,017,791 downwards.
CAAACACAGCGTCACTTTAAGTTTTACTTTTATAAAACACCTTCCAAACTAAAGACTGCCTGAATGAATTCAGAGAAGAGCTACACTGTGCTGTCTATACAAGCTGTAAAGGTATCCTGTCCTGAAACTCCTTTTTTATGGAGAAGGCAGAATTACATAATCCTCATCCCTTTCTCTTCAGAACTGGACAATTGATGGGAAACTCAGAGTTGTTAATTTCTACAGTTAATCTTAATGGTTGAGTTTATGCTTGTGAATGTTATTTTAAAGTGTTAGAGTAAACAGAACACTACACTGTTGTTGATTTAAGTGATTACATACTTTCTCCCATCCAAAGGATTATTTACTAAGGCAACAAACTCAAAATTAATTTTAAAGTACTTCTTTTTATTCCTGGTGGAATACACCCATGGAATTCGTTGCCCCAGGATATTATCAAAGCTAACACTGCAGCTCAGAATTAATGATATAAAAGAAATTAAAATACATAATAGCAACCTTAATGTGACATTCAGGTTTTACAACTGCCTACTCAACATAGGAAATAGACAGGTAAGACCCTCAGGAAAAGAGAAATGCATTAATACAACCACATCCTGAACATAATGCATCAAAGGATATACTTCTAACAAACACATCAAAAGAGCTGATTTATCTGACAAAATAACTCCCAATATACCAGTTTCTCTCATTCTCTAAAAGAATGAGAAGGCTCCCTCACTTATTCTGAAAACTTCTTATCTACACACTACCAGCTTCTGACCTGCTTAAGAGACCTGTCAAAATGACAGAATGAAGATCTGTGGTCACCACTAAAGTAACGCTACAGAAAATTTTTACCCTAAAAAACAAATCTAGACTGATTTAGTTACAAATACTGATCAATCCACTGCAGGACAGGGAAAAAAAATTGTACAGCCTCTTACTAGCAAATCATACTTAGAGTATCTTTAGAACTACCTGAAGATATTGGAAAGGCTAAAACAATCTGCTGACTACACAGACTTTTTCACTAATTAGAACTTGCTAATTTCATTCTTCACAATGGAAGCTAAACAGTCTGTTTTTCAGAGTGCTACAGTCTAACACATGAAAGTAGTTACTGTTGTTCCTCAAACCAAACATTATCCTCAAAAAAAGACACCACAGCTTCACAATGATTATCATTTCAAGGTGAAAAAACTGTAGAGAAGAAAATGTGAAGTGTAAACACTCAGCTTTACACACTTGCAGGAAAGATTTTACTGTTCTGAAGGAGGACATAATTTGGTGTCCCTTTCAGATACAATCCTTTGCATGATACTTCCTTGCAAGAGTTCTTTTAGCAACACCAGCCACTCTGAAGTTGTTCGGCTTGTGCTAGCATTTACAACTCTGCTACTTGAACAAAAATATTGTTGAAGATGTAACATGAAATTATTTTTGTGCTTAAGAGGTTAAAACTGTTGAACTCCGTCCCCCTGCCTATTGTATATCAGTTGCTGTTTCCTGCAGTTTTGGACTTTAGCAAATACCTGAAATGAAAAAGCACCATAGCTACATACATACAGGTGCAATAATTGTATCATTCTCTTCCCTGATCTGCATCAGAAACATCCACCAAAAAATGAGTTATCACCAAATGCACACAGGTTCGTCATTTCCTGTTTTGATTTGACTGCTCTGATTAAAAAGAAAAAAAAAAAAAAGGAACCAAAAACCAAAATACAGCTCAGTGTTGTATCTGCAATTTAGAAGACTGGGAATTTCATGCATGACATGATTTCCATGAACTCCAGCACAACAAATAAAGGATTCAGGTGCTTTCCAGTTCTGACAGTCACCAGGCAAACTGTCCACTTTCTTCAAGTAACTCTCACCAGGCAGCAGTCTCCCACTGATTTCCATTTCCATGTTCAACACTATCTCTGGAACAAGCTACCCACCAGGTCAGCCCTAACCCTTGCACACTTATAGGTTCTGATTTTTGTTCATCTTCGTAATTAAGTGGATTCAAATCACTTAACAGAATGGCTAGGATAAGTAAGTGGACAAGGTAAGAACCTATGGAGACAACTTTTATTCCTATTTTATGGTGGAATTCATCTTTAAGTGGTTTTTCAGCCTGAGTGCTAGGGAAGAAGCAAAGACAGCCAATCCGAGATGGCTGTTACATCAGAGAGAGGGAGCACTGCACTTGCAGCAGACTGCTGCTTCCCCACTCTCCCAAAAATTCTTTCCTCTGGATTTTAATTGACCCTAGGTGGAAGCCACAGAGATTGCAACGTCATTTTGTGCACAAGAACATCTAACCCTGTGCCTACAAGCCTGGAAAATGTTGCTCTTGCAAGGCTGTGGATATTTTGCTCCCGCTTGACACCTTTCACCTGCTCCCATTGAACGAGGCAAAACTTCCTGTAATCAAAGAAGCCAGGTAAAATAAATTAAATCATTTGCATGACAAAGGAAAGCTGCCATTTTAGCTGGTTTAGAATCTCTTGTGCAAACTGACATCCAAGTTAACTTTTTTTTCAGCATGCTACCCACTAATGGTTTCTAGACTTTCTGTTGCTGTGACTAATACTTTTATGAGTGTTCTGGGACAACGCAGAGTTTTAGAATGTAATGGGAAATCTATGTGAATTTTTATCATGCTGGTCCCTAGCATTCTCTTGGTTCATCATAATAAATATTCCCCGATGTCACCATTATGACAAAAAAACCCCACCAGTCTGATTTTTGCCTTCTTTTCAGTAATTGACCAGTTTTAAAGCATAATAAGCATGACTTTCCCCATCTACAGAAAGTTTATTTCAATTTTAAAAATATATCAAAGTTTTTTGATATGTATGTTTACACTGTCACATGCAATGCCTCTACACAAACTGCCCTCTAGTCTGAACAGTCTTGCATCACAACTTGCTATGTCATCACCATGGCATCACCTGCAGCGGGAGGCAGATAAAAATCACTCAGTCACCTGAAAACTGCAACAAAATATTGTACTCTATGATCGTTTCTTGAACAGCCACCTCCAGTGAAATCAACGAAAAGCACAAAATAAATAATAATCCAAGCACAGCATGGTTCACTGCCTCCACAGGCTTGCCCCAGTATTACAGGTGCCCAATTTATTCTCTCTATAGCAGACGCGAGTAGCAGTAATTCAGAGCAGCAAAACATACAGGGAGGCATCGGATTCTGAAATACACTTTAAACATGCAATTTAAGAAGCATTTTAATACCTGGTAATGTAGTAATTCAGGTATTTCCCCCTCAAAATTCTCATCAATATTTGTTAAGTTGGGGATAAATATCACCCAAGCATCATGGAATCTACCTTTTCCTTCCAAGGCAGAACACAGACCTCACTCCCACTGAGGCACTTCCAGCAGGTGAATATATGTACTTTTGAAAATACTGTAATGATTTAAGAAATGTTCTCTGCAACATATTGTTCATATCTTGAAGAGATGCTAATCCTGATTCATTCAGTATCATTTTCATGAGTACTGGTTGCTGAAAGGAGAAATAAAAGAAATAAAATGAAGAAAAATAATTCCTGTTATTTACCAGGAGTTTAAGCATTTGGCTCAAAGACAGTTGTGAATATTTCCAAATAATATCTGAACTCTGTCATCAAAAAAACTCTGAAGTATTTTATTTTTATCTGCCATTGCTTTCAAAACACTGATACCTGCACTCAACCCCTCAGAAAACTCTAAACTTTCTCGAAGCTTCTACAACTCTGAGTTCATCTGGGTCAAAATTCAAGAGTTCAGAAAGCAAGTCTAACTTTTCTGGGAAGCACTTGGCCCAGGAAACTACCTCACTGAAGCCCATTTGCTAATAACACACAATCCAACAGCATCAGTCAAAACCCAGAGAAAGCCATCCTCTGGAAAAATGTCCTAAGCATTTTTTCCCCAGCACCCCATTTGAAAATAACCATATTTGGCTTAAGAGAAAACTAATGAATTGTGTGTGAACAAAAACAATTAGAAGCAGTATAATTAAAAACTGTTATTAAGCCAGCTTTGTGGTTCAAGTCTCTGTAAACCAAAGAAAGCAATTACCAAAAGATTGCTCTGATGCCTTACTTCAACACAAAAAATCACTTCTTGCATTTTTCAAGTACATATGAGGAACAAAAGAAGACAGATTGACACCAAGGCTCAAGCTTTAAAAGACAAAATACATAAAGCCCACTTTTCAGCACCAGTGCCAAAAGCTCCCTCTCCTTTAATTTGTTACTTGTTTTTTCAGCATTGTACTACTACAGTAGAGAAAAAAATATCACATTGTAGTAATCACACTGAAAAAAAAAATCCAATAAAGTACCCAACTCTCTCAGTCTTATTACCAAACACACTACTTTATTTGCAATAAGTTTCACATTACTCTAAGTTACTATCCAAACTCTAGGATCACATTGGACTGAACATAAGATTTTTATCATGAAAATAACATGACAGGATCAACCTTGAAGTCATAAGCCCACAATAAGCTTTTCAATCTCCAAAGCCTTCTATTTTGTGTGTGTTAAGTTTCCTGTCTTTATCAGACACTCAAGACCCATCATTCTTGAGCTTTAAATGGAGGCTTACCTGCACAAGATTAGACTTCAGGGCTACAGATCTGATCTTAAAAATTCTTACAAGCAATTGTGTTTTTTTCTCAGATATGTGGTACTGATCAGTGCCTGGAAAGTATTTCATCCCAGCAAACTGATATTTTTTCATAAATGCAAACTAGCATTAGTATTTATTTTAAAAGTATGTGAACTTAAGGTATTTAAGGTATTAAGACTTAAAGCATTAACCATTTTAACAGTATTTAAAGAATCCATTTTCAGCTCAGCAGATGTGTTACTTTTAATGATTTGCCACAGCTGCCACTGCCTTCCACATACCTGGTCAGGGCTCTCCAACCTCATTACTTTCTAGTCTTAGAAAAAAAAAAAAAATTATACCATGATAAGAAACTGTAGTAACTGAGCTTATTAAAATCATACACAATGGATTCTGAACCAAAAGAACCACTCTGCATTTCCATCCTTTTGGCAGTGCCAGACACATTCACTGCCCAGACAGGGGCAGGAGACACAAGAGCATCAATCTCTCAGTGAGTCCTTGCAGCAGCTTTTCAGCTGCGGATGTAACCTCACCGTAAGTCACACAAAAACCATCACTCTAAAAAGCCTTTTCCAGAAGCCCATGAAACACTTCCTTGATGCTTTGAAAAGGAAGAGGGCACTGGCTCAGGGATAACTCAGGTGCAGACACAAGGTAAGTGCAAGAGTGAAGACAGCTGAACTGTGATTTTCCTCCTAGTGAGGGCTCTGCTAAGAGTTTGTAAAGGGGGAAAAAATAACACCTACAGACACAGTAAACTAAGGTAAGAGAAAAGCTGTTTGTCCACTTACTAATTCCTCTCTCAAATCCAGCTGTACAAGATCACTAGGTCCAAACCCAAAAGTTCCACAGTGGGAGTTCTTTTTCATACTGAGAATGGAAAGTCCCTCTTTCAGGTTTTATCTTTCGATTAGTAAGATTTATGAGCATAAGCAATTCATGACAACATCAGTTCTCATCTGTGGAAGTATTACTGCAATGCGAAAGTACTTCTGCATTACTAAATATCGGGAATATGGACAGCAAAACCACTTTATCTGAACTTGTTTTGATACAGAAGGAGTCTGAGCATTTGACAGAATAATGCCCCTCTTATTTTAATAGCACAGCAACCTATTATATAATGAGAATAATACTAAAAAAAAAATTCACCTAATTCATTTCTTTGACCCACAGGTCTTTCCAGTAAATTCATCCTCATACTTCAAAGATCCTTCATAAATTTAAAGAAAGCACGGGGCCTGGCTGATTCCAAACAGGGAGTTAGCTCTATGACTAACACTGGCCTTGAAAGACCTGTCTGACATCCCCAGCCCTCGGCTTTGAGAGCACCTCACCGCCTGCCCCATGCATTACCAGCCATCTCCTCTGCACACAGCGTTCCTACACACCGGCCACCACGGCACAGACACCTGGTGCACAGGGACAGCCTTAAATCCCCTCATCTGCTGCCATGGATCAGTGGAACTGTGCCCTTCCCAGCACCAGTGCTGGCCACCCAAGCCTAGGGCTGCACCTGCGGGGAGGCCACAGGCTCTAGAAGGAGCAGTAAGCGGGTGCTGGTCTGAAAAGCTGCCTCCCTCTCATCCCTCATACAACCGAGCTAACAACACCCACCACACACACGGCCTCAGGCAAAGCGACGGGGAAAAGTGCATTTTCACTGCCAGGCCGGAGGGCTGCACACCGCGAGGCACCAGGGAGCGCCCTGGGTCCCGCATGCCTCCAGCGGGGCTGAGGATGGGACCCGCATCCTCCTTCCCGGAGAAGTCGGAGGCAGGAGAGGGCACCTGGAACAGAGTGTCGGGCAGCTCCCGGGCAGAGTGGAGGGAGAAATGCGGAAATAGAGAGGCGCTGGCCGGGCCACCACGGGGTTAGTCAAGGGCAAAGCCCCGGGAAGGATGCGTGTTTCGGGGGCCGCTGGGCAGCGCGGTCCTACAAGGACGGCGAGGCCGCACGGAGGGTGGGAGTCGCTCCCGGCAGCCCCGGCTCGGCGCCCGCTCCGTGCGGCCGGGAAGGGGCCAGCGGCGGCCCGGGACCAGCCCGGGAGCCCCGCGGCTGCCGCGCAAGGTACGGCCGGCACCGCTCCGCCGCCCGCGGAGGATGCGCCACGTCGGGCTGACCATGGACGGGTTTCTTTCCGCGCCGTGCCATTCCTGGCCCCCTTCCCCATTTCCCGCCCCACAGCCCCCCACCGCCCCGGCGGACACCAGGCCCGGCCGAGCTGCCCTCCGCAACCGCGGCTTTCGAGGCCAGCCCGTGGTCCTGCGATCTAACGGGCATCGGAACTTCTGCAGACTTTTTCCGAATTGTGCGGAGACCACGGATTAATATTAACATATTCACCCATTGCTGGACACCACAGTTCTCCATCCAAAAATAATTAGTTTCTTGGATGGCCGCCCGCTAAGTAACGGGCTTTAATAGACTGAAATTTCTCTCTCTCAAAGTAAGGAAAATCTACCTCCTGGAAACCTCTGTAAATTTGGGAACTGCTCCTTCTGAAAGACGCTCACTCTTCCCTTTACAAAGTACCCCCGAAACCCTAACACTGCCTGCAGGGCAAACCCCGAATCCTCCTCTCTCCCACGCCTTGCCCGAGGATGCGGGACGAGGCCGGACTCGGAAAGCAGCGGCAGCTGTTCCGAGCGAAAAGCCGCGGAGTCCCGCACGCCGGTGCGGCGGCCGCGAGTACCCCACCACACGTGGGAGCCCCGCAACCCCGAGCGGACCGCAACGGCGACAAAAATTAATAACAACGGCAAACATATAAGAAATTAGGGGCGAGTTACGAAGTTTAAAGTTTCTTGGAGAAACAGCGGAACGGGGAAGATGCCACGAGGAAGGAGAGCGGAGCATCCCCCAAGCCGGCAGCGACGGCGATCCCACGGCCCCGGGACGCGCACCCTCCCGGGGACCCATGGAAGGAGGGAGGGACGGAGGGACGTACCGGCAGTCAAGCACACGGGCAGGAGCAGCCGGAAGGTGAGCCCGCACACCACCTCGCTGGCCATCGCGGCGGACGGGGGTCGCAGCCGGCCGGCCGGCCGGAGAGCCGTCCCTCTCTGCGCGCCACCGCCGCTCCTAGGGCCGCCCGTGAGCGGAGCCGCCGCGGCGGCGGAGCATCGCCCGTCCCCTCCTCGCCTCAGCCGCGCCGCCTCACGCCTCCCGCCGCATCCCGGCGGCAGCCCATGCAAGCAGCGCCGCGCCGCACCCCCGGCCCAGAGCACGCACACGCCCGCCCCTCCGGGGCTCCCCCCACCGCCCTCCCTCCCCCGCTCGCCCGACGGCGCGGGCCCAGCCGGCGGCACCCGGGAGCGCCCCGCACCGCGCCAGGGAATTGCCCGCGGTGCGCCCCGCCCCGCCCCGCTCCGCCCCGCTCCGCGCCTCCCCCGCCCCTGCCTGCGCGCCCCTCCGCCGGGACCGTCCTGCCACCGCGCCGGCTCCCCTTCTGCGCTGAAAACTTCGCCGGTTTTCCCTAACGCTTCTTTTCGTGTTGGTTTTGGAGAGGGGTGCTAACAATTTTTTCTTTCTTCACTTTTTTTCTCGTTTAAATTTTTGTTGTTAACAGGGTTTTTTCTTGATTGGGGAGCGGTTTTCTCTAATCTGTTCACTTTCCGGCCCTCCTTCTTCTCCCCCCCTTCCCCCTCCCCTTTCAGCTGCACATTTAGGTCCGCAAGAAAATTGTCGCCTGGAAAAAAAATAGATCTCCGGTGGCTGGAATGTATTTGACTTTTCTGGAAAGCTTTTTACCCTTTAAAATACGGTGCTGGTTAGAAAATGCTGTGGGTTTAAAGGGACCGCTTCAAGGCCCAGCTGGTGTGTCCATGTGCGTGTGCTGAATGAACCTCACAGGCAGGGTTGGAATAGCGATGCTGTAAAATATAAAGTTATTAATGTTGTTATCAATACAGGTAAAAATGTGTTTCACTTTTGGCAATGTATTGCAATGCCTCACACTTAAATGATGGAAGTTTAGACTGCACATGCTCTTCCTGGGGGCAGTGCTTTAGGTAACTTCACTCTGGGGTCAGAGAAAGCAGGAGCAGTAACCCTGTGGTCCTTGACATAACTTCTCAGCCCTTCCTCCTGGTGAAGAACCTCATCTAGTCTCACCTCAAATGTAAAGAGTCCTAGATTTTGCTCTTGGAAGTTTTGTTTGAATGTTTGTTTTGGGATTTTTTTTTTCCTCTTATAATTACTTAAGCATATTTTGCTTTCCTATGCTTTCTAAAAGAAAGTATTTTCATATCCTTCTTGCAGAGAAAAATAATTGCAAACGTGAACATGACTCACAGGAAAGTATAAGGGGTCTTTTAATGAAAAAAATTAAAACTATGCATTTGGGGGGTTCAAATGACAAGTGTTGAGCCGTGTAGACATCCGACTTTTGTTTTATGAATAATGGCAATTATTCAGATACTCAAATATTATGTAATGTGCTAACAGAATCTGATACAAGTATATTTGAGAAGTAAAGAACTCTAGACTTAGATATATGAAAATGCTCAGGAAAGCTAAGAAAAACCAGCCACAGAGAGTAATTCCATGTGCCTAATGAGTCTGATAAAAGGAACCCTATCACCAGAGCCTAAGCTTCCTCTGAGGAGGTACAGTCAGCTCACAGGCAGTGTGTGGAGTAAAATGTAACCTCTATCTCTCTTTACAGAGATTGTAAGGAAGCCCCATCCTAGCAGGATGAATGTGACACCCCTCCAGGGCACAGCCTGTGGAGGTTGCTCCCTCCCTCCCCAAATTCAGGCCCAGCATGGCTCATCCACACATCTTGACCACGAACCAAGCCTGGATATGTGATTCTCAATCTTCTGGCACAGGTTTCTGTGCACATCAATCTTTGTGAATACACCTAGTGATGGTGTCTGTAGGTGGCAGAACACTAGGATCAGCAAGTACTTAGTCTGCTAAAGCAGCTGATCAGCCTGTGGTAAAGTTAATCATTACATTGTTTTAAGACCACAGGATCCATCTTAAAAATTTTAAGTTTCCAAGGAAGCTCTCCTTGCCTTAGAGGCTACAATAGTAGTCTCTGTGTGTAGGATACATGCACAGCTGAAACATTCTGTGCACTTTGGCAACACATTTTCAGATATTGACTGGGTTTGGGGGTTTTTGTTTTGTTTTGTTGGTTTTGTTTTGGTTTTGAGTTTTTCAAATTAGCTAAAGCCAGGATTAAGTATTTATTGTCTTTAGAGTAGAGTTACCAAATTCATTACTTCAGAAAGCATTGGTTTTATGCTAGTGTTTGGGAATTAATTAGCCACTTTTCAATACTTTCTATTCACACTGTATGAAAAGAGGAGTTTCAATAAATGCATTGCGTGGCTCCTTACATTTTACCAGACTGTTCATCTACTGCAAAATCTATGCAGCCGCAGTGCCACCTTTTGGCTAAAACGTCTTTCGTGTAAGCAACAACATCACTTTCCTGCAACTGCTGGGAGTTAACTGTTTGCATACACAGAATTTTGAGAGAACAATGAAACATCCATTGTCCAACCACACACCTCTGGAGTGGTAAAAAGTATAAAGAAATACATGAAGCCTTACCAAGAATTGTGTACACCTTCTGTAGCTCAGCTATTGACAGAAACAATAAATGCATTAACTTGAAAATTGGAGAGGCACTTTAGCCAGCGTGGAAGCAATAAAGCACAGGACTGACTTAAATTTAGAAAGGGAAACTGAATTAATGGGAAAAGTGTCTGTTGGATTAAGTGTACCTAATAGAGAGCAATGGTTAGAAATAGGCCAGGAGGTTATTTAGCTAATTCCAGCTTTTTAAAGTGACGCAAAAGCAATTTGAATATAAAGCAAGAGGTTTGCTTCTTCCCTAAAGACATACAACTTACTGAAATCACACTGTGGGCTACACAGTTTTCCTCTTTCCCTCTGTAAACCACAGGAAATTGCCAGTCTGTGTGACTCCTTCAGCATCCAGTAAATGTGCTAGCAGTGGATGTAGCTATCTCATCACCTATTGGCATTTCTTTCCCTTGCTTTCAGCTACCAGGATCTCAGCTCCCCAGATGTGTAACAGTCACCTTAGTTGAAAACATTTTAGCACTGGGGAGATTGATGAAGCTTTAATAAAGAGTGGGAAGAAGATCTTACTTTTATAAAATAACAAACCTCAGCCATGAAAATATTTGCTCTACCTCATCTTGTCACCTTTTCTGTACTGATAACTTGGGGGGTTTTTTGAAAAATGTTGTTCCCACTCCATCCAGTAGGCAAAATCAGTGGCAGTGAATTGAGTAAGAAGCCAAGAGAGCTACTGGGAGGGAAAAAGTTCACAATGTATTGTATCACCAATTCCACAAGGTAGAATATAATAATTTAGAATTGGTGGTTGAAGTTGACTGTATTGAGCTGACTGTCCAAAACAATGCTGTTCAGAAAAACATCTTCTAATTGCCTGAGCTGTTGTGTTTGTTTGGCTGTTTGAATCATGAACTCATGCTTTTGTTCTAACAGTCAGAGACTGAATAATATAACAAGGGCTTGGCTATGGATACATGTGTGTATATATATATATGTATATATATAATATATATATATATATTACATGATCACAATCCATACAGTTGGCTCACTCCATAAATGAGTGCTAAACTAGCTGAAGAAATAAAACTCCTCTATATAAAAAGGCAGCAAGGCATTAAGTTCCACTGAGAGGCAGGAGAAGTTACTGAAGCCTTTTCAGGGCAGTCACTGCTGTACAGTGCTGGTTTATATTTGTTATTCTTACAATATGAGAGTCCTGCTTTGGGGACCTGTGGGGAAGGAAATGGCTTTAACATTTGCAGTGATGATTAACTAGTGTGTTATGTCTCTTGATCCATGCTCCCTAAGAATACGTGAAAACATCCTGCTCCTTGTACCTATTCTCCTCCTGCTCAGTCCTGTCAGCAGCTGGGGGAACAGCCTGCAGTGGCTCACCAGGAGTCAAGCAATTCAGTTTTTAAGCTTAGTTCACATTCACCTCTGACTGAAACTGTTATTGTTCTCTTCCAGCATGGAGTTCAGTTAAACTTCAAAATAATATTCAAGTTCAGTTCTGGTTCAAGAAAAGTTAAAAAAAAAAAAAGAGTTCAAGCTGATTTTTGGTTCAGAGTGAGTTTAACTCCCCAGTACCAGCAGTAGTCAGTAACTATTTTATCTTCCGAAATTATGAGCTTGTCTTGCTTTACAATAAGGAAATTCATTCCACTCAAATGTATGCTGAGTAGGCATCCTTAGAAATATTCAGCTGCCCCAGCAGAGCAGGAAAGTTTCTTAGGAGCATCCAAATTTCCTCCATGCTTGATATATCTTCCATTTATTAATCCACAATTTCACCACTCATTTCAGATGAAATAGAACTGGGCACAGGGTGTGCAGAAGCTCTCTAAAATCAGATGCATTACCAAAGGTCTGGGGTTTTTTGCCTCCTAGACTGTGTTAGTGTTCACAATTCATGTTACAGAGTCTGTCTAGAACTTTCATCTTGCTCAGTAAATACCTATTTATAGAAACTCTTGTTGATTGCTGGTCTTGTTTTGATGGGTTTTACAATCTGATCAATTAGGAAGTATCAAAATGTTATCATCTTTACTTGAGAATAATGTAAAACTCAACAAGAGAGAACTGTCATGTACTCAAGCAGTTCCTGTTTCATCATGTTTTGTAAGACATCAAACCTGGCAAAATCCAAATGATGTCTCAAAGCATCATTTACTGTCTATGCAATTATAAAGGAAATCTGTTCTTGACTACTGAACACTTCCACATAGATCAGAAGTTAATCATTAGGAGCAACATTCATTATGACTGTTAGGGGAAATGGCATTGGCTAGTGGTCAGTGCAGAGGACTAACAATACAGAGCTGCTCACTGAGTGGATGGAAACCAAAACCATCCCCAAGCTCCTCCTGCATTATTTTGTGGCTGCATCAATAACACAGGAAAGCTCTTCCATATCCATTTACAGGAGAGGCTAGACAAGGTGGAAGCTTGTGGGATCTTCACATAGAGCTGTGACATGACATACCTGTGAATTAACTCATATCAGGAGTAAATTTTAGCAATTATACATGAATTGTGTTTGCTCCTTCCAAATCAAGTAATCATCAGCAGGTGAGACACTGCTTTGTTTGCTCACAAGTTTCTTTTCTTGGTAGAATAAGAAGTATAGGATAGCTTCAACAGTTCAGGATTATTAGTACTTTTAATATTTTCCTGATTAGACTATCAGATTTCTGTGATTGCTGAGACATATTATGTCATGGATTTTTAAGCACCACACCTCAGTAGTGATCAAATAAAATAAAAAAAAAAGAAAAATAATTCTAATAATAATTCTAATTCAGCATACATAGTATACCTGCCTGCATGTAATCATATATACATTGGAAGACATTTTCAAAAGATTGTGCAAAGTCTGAAAGGATTGTTCAATAAACAATGAACCATGAATTTTCCCCTGCGTGTTCAGAGCCCAAACATGAGCAGACTGTCAAATAACAAACAGGCATGTCACATAATTAAAACTGTCTAGTAAAAGAGCAGAGCTTGTCAAGAGTATTTTTCAGTCTGAAAAAAACCACAAGTAATAAATTTCCTACTCGTCACTGAAAAAGAATTAACCTTTAAGATTATCTGTTTAATACTTTTACATTTCAGGCATATTTTAAAGAAAATTTTCAAACAAGATGGAACAATGCCGTGAAATACAACTATTCCTGGTCATGCTCTGTATCAAGATCATTGGTTTGACTATGGATAATTACAACATGACCATAAAGCACATGATGAAATTAAGTGGTTCCAAGACACTCCTGCTCAGATTGCTGTAAACACAAAGCTGTGCAACAAATCTGAGCTAGCTGGAATTAAACCATGAAACATTCATCTGGACTCCTTTGGAAATGGCTGTCAGCAATGCCTTGCTGTGGTGGGGATATCATTAGTAGCTGGCAGAGAGCTGGGCCTTTGCATCACAGAAGCACCGTCGCAATTTACACTTCTGCTGGCGGCATCAGTGCAGAGCAAAGAGAAATGAGGCTGAGCAGATCCCAAAGCATGCTGGACTAAAACCAGAATTCTCTGTGGAGCAGTATAACAGTAAAATAATATATTTATTACCCAAGTGTAAGAGCAGACATCACTTCACACACCTGTGTTTCAGCCAGAACTCCTTCCTCCAGCTGAGCCTACGCAATCAAGGAAACCACTGACTCCTGCAAGTCCTGAGCTCAGATCCAGTTTAGGATGACTGTGACTGAAATGCATCATTCCTGAAAGCTGAGCAGTGGGCAGGCATGCCCTAAAAACACTCTTCTTCGTTCACGTGGGATTCGTGGGCAGGGAGCACTCCCTTCTAGTGAGACAATGAAATGCTTTCAGTCCAGTGTCTCTTTTCAGTTTCCCCACATCTTCCACCTCATCCCTCCCTGCCTTTCTGCAGAGCCTACTATTGCAACACCTGCTCTTCTGCAAGGGCTGGAGAAGCTCAACCTGTCCTTTTGCTTCCCTTTAAACAGACACTGAAAAAATCCTTATAAAATCTGTGTGCATTGTTACCACACCTTAGGCAGCCTCAGGCAGATCTGCAATGTAAGGAAGCAAATAGGAATTTCAGGTTGGAAAGGAAAGTAGCTCCAGCAGGACTGTGCTAAGAAAGCTGCTGGCATGCCTTAGCTCAGTCACCTGATGGGTGAGCAGACACACAGTCCTTCACCTCTCCCCTTTTCTCATTTTTCCTGTCCCTCCAGGATAAACTCCTTGAGAGAAGCTCTTAGCAACTAAAGGATAAACTTGGCTTGGAGGAGATGGACAAAATGAGGAAGAGAAGGGAAGGAAATGATTTTATGTTCACACACACATGTGTGCTTCATCCCTGTCTTGGGTAGGAAACAGGGAGTCGAGAAGTAGGAGAGGAAGTCAGCTGATGAATGGCTCCAGGCAAAAGAGAATTACCTGGCAGGGTTGCTCCATACAGCAGTATACATTTAAAAATAATTTTGAAAACTAACTGGTTTGGACAGAGACATCTATCCCCAGAGAAACCAACAATGGAAAACCAAGCAACAATAATTTTCCATTCCAATGACCAGTGCTATAATTAGATAATAATGCTAGAAATTTAGTCCACTTTGAGGTGAAACAGGAAAGTCATGCATGCTGCCTGACAGCTAAAAAAAAAAAAAAATCCCTGTTAATTCATTTACAGGGACTGTTTCTGCGGTCAGACAGATATTTCTTTAGTAGTGAAAATTCAGCAGCTCCAAAAAATTACTGCTGAACTAGAGAGAGAGCTTCATATTGAGCTCTCAAACATGTGACACCAAGGATCAGACACCCTACACACATCGTTGGTGACCTGGACAACAGGCATGGACAGTAAACTCTCCTCTAAGCCAAGGAGTCAAAGCTGGCAAAGGACAGGCACATTGACCAGTGTGAGAAAACCTGGAATACCACTGCTTGTAACACTTCTGTTTCATGGCACAAGAGGAGACAAGTTTGACTTAGAAAAACACTGCCTTCATTCTTAAGAGGAAGAACACCACTGGAAAAAGCATACAAAAGTTACAGAGCACATGACTGGAGTTACAGGATGGAATCCTAATTAATACTTTTGTTAAAAAAACCCTCAATTTTAATTCTTCATTCAGATACCAGTTTGATTCAGCATTGCATTATGGACCAAAAAATATTAATTAAAAACCCTCCAAATAATCTAAATATAATTTTCTCTCTAAGATGAGAGGGAACCAATTCAAGTTATGCCAGGGGAGGTTTGGATTGCATATTAGGACAAATTTCTTCACTGAAAGGGTTTTCAAGCACTGGAACAAGCCATCCAGGGAAGTGATTGAGTCACCATCCCTCGAGGTATTTCAGTAATGTGTAGACGTGGCACTTAAGGACTTGGCAGTGCTGGGTGAGTCATTGGACTCAATGATTCAAAGATCTTTTCCAACTTAAATGATTCTGTGATTCTGTGATAGTGCATTTTCCTATGGTCTGGGGTACAAACTGAGATTTGAACGTGAAATCAATGCAGGCATGTGAAGATGGAAAATATTTCAGATCTCACATGAGCATTGCCAAACCTGTTTCATTAAATAAATAAAATTAAAAAAAAACCCCAACCAAACAACAAACAAAAAAAAACAAAAAACAAAAAAAAAAAAAACCAAAAAAAACTAAAACCAAAAACACCAGACAGAATTATAGATGCAGACCTACATTTTGGTAGATAGTGAGGTTCCTTTCACTGCTTCTGAGTCTTTTAGATTGTTATCCAGAGATGTAACATTTTCCATTTACATTATAGAGAGAGTATAAAAAAAACTTTTTTAATTCATTCTGGGAATAGATCCTTTCAGCTACTTATTGAGGGGTTATACCTACCCTGGTAGAAAAAAAAAAAGGAAATGCATGTTTTAATATGGCAAGTGGATTCAATTTCTGAGTAGGTTTATTATTCACAACAGGGTCAAGTCAATCTCCAAAGAAGGACAAGGAGCTCCACAGGATCAGATTCAACTGCTGATGTGCAGCCATCTGACATTGTGGGATTCATAAACCAATTTCTTGGTTTTGGTTTTTTGGGTTTTTTTTATTCTACAGAGAGGTGTACTGGGATTCAGGTAATTTGTGTGTGACAGATCCATGAGGCATCCACCTGCAAGTGGCACAAAACAGGCAAAGCAAGCACAAGTTGTTGCATCTGTTCTAATCCTGCAAGGCTTGAGTAGAGGGCTCCTAGCCCTCAAGCACACACATAGTACCAGTAGGAAGGTCAAAGGATCTGCACCACTACACTTTCTAAAGTGATTCTGCTGCTGCACAGACTTCTGCTCTCAGGCTGACTTGTTTGATAGCTGAAGTGGGCACATGTAAAGATTAGGTCTGTGATATGTTTTACATACATGGATATTTTCACCACCCAGCTTGGGAGCCCAGTCTTCCAATAAAGTTGAGAGCTGCAGGCACATTTAGAGGGCAATCCAGAGCTCCTGTTTGGAGAGTGCTGGATTTTTCTCTGAAGGTACTCATCTCTCCCTCCACTAACTCCTTAGCAAGACTAGAGGGTTGGTAGTGAGTCCATTCCTGGTTTACCTGCCTGTTACAGGCCCTTATGAGCAGTAGGGACAGAGAGGCAGCAGGATGCCAGAGCTGCCTAGCTGCTGTGCACAGTGGCATTCTTTACCATGAGGTCATGAGTCTACAACCCAAGATACCTGAGAAAACAAGCCTTTTGCATCTTTACCTCTCCTTGGTCAACTCAGCTCACCTGGAAAGAGAAATAGCAGGGTAAGGGATTGGCTGGATGGACACGAGAAAAGCGTGGTCAATGGCTCTATGCCCAGTGGAGGTAGGTGCCAAGTGGTGTCCCTCAAGGCTCTGTCCTGGGACAGGTGCTCTTCAATATCTTCCTTGATGACACAGAGAGTGGGATTAAGTGGACCCTCAGCAGGTTTGCAGATGGCACCAAGCAAAGTGGTGCAGTTGGCACAACAGGAGGACAGGACGACATCCAGGGGGACCAAGCTTGTGAAATGGGCCCACAAGAATCTCTTAAAGTTGAACAAGTCCAAGTGCAAGGTCCTGCATCAGGAAAATCCCAGACATGATCACAGACTGGGAGAGGAACTCATTGAGAGTAGCCCTGACAAGAAGGACTTGGAGATTGTTGTGGATGGAAAGCTGGACATCACCCAGTGATGTGCACTCACAGCCCAGAGTGTACTCCTGGCCTACTTCAAAAGCAGCATGGGCAGAGGGAAATGATTCTGCCTGTACTCCCCTCTGGTGACACCCCACCTCAACTGCTGTGTCCAGCTCTAGGGTCCCCAGCACATGAATGGCATGGATTTGTTACAGATTCAGGGGAGGGACATGAGGAGGACCAGAGGGATGGAGCACCCCTCCTATGCAGACCAGCTGGAAGAACTGGAGTTGTTCAGGCTGGAGGAGAAAAGGCTCTGGAAGGACTTCATTATGACCTTCCAGTACCTAAAGGGGGCTTGTCAAAAAGCAGGGAGAGGGATTTTTTATACAGGATTTTTTATACAAGTGATAGGACAAGGGACAACAGCTTTAAATTAAAGGAGGGTAGGTTTAGATTAGATTAATGCTTTACTCAGAGGGTGATTGGCAGTGGAACAGGTTGCTCAGAGAAGTTGTGGATGTCTCATCCCTGGAAGTGTTTAAGGCCAGGTTGGATACAGCCCTGAGAAACCTCATCTACTGAGTGCTATCCCTGCCTGTTGTAGGGGAGATTGGGACTAGACCATCTTTAAGGACCCTTCCAATCTAGGCCATTCTGATTGTATGACAAAAATTAAACAGTAGAGGGCAACAGGTTTTGATCAGGCCACAGCTACAAACACAGTTTAGTTTGGACATTTAAGGGAATTCTTGAATCTTGAGCAAGCTGTCTTATAATGAAAAATCAAGTGGCATAACATTATCCAAGTGTGTATTTCACCTGGGCAACCATGAAGTTGACTATATTTCTTTGCAAAATTTTGCATGGACTTTCTTAAAATTACTTCCTACTAGTGAACCTCATCATGTGACTTGAATTCTTCTCACTTCTTCTGCATGTTCAGGAAAATCCTGAACAATTATGAAAAGCACAGTGACATTTTAAATATCAGTTGCAGCATTGTGTCTTTTCTGTACAAGTTTCCTCCAGAAGAGTGGCAAAAGCAACCTAAAGATAGAAGTCCCATTTACCGTAAAACAAGGACTAGAAAGACAAAAGAGAGAAGTCAGGGGGAGAAAAGATATTTTTAATATGTATTTAAAAAATTAAATTTTTCTACTGTCATTATGTGATGTATTTTATTTTGATACAGGGAAACATAGTTGAGCATAATGCTGAACTTTATATTTTATCACCTTATCCAAGGTGATAAGAACAGGTTGGCTTTGTAGTTTAGAGACACAAAAGAGTAACCTAGACTACCACTGTCACAATCGCACCCCTTGGATATCAAAGCACAGGTAACCAGGTATGGTAACAAAGACAAGACTGGATGTACAGTGAAATACCTGACTCAAACACTCTGAGCACAGATCAAGAATGAGGTGCTTCAAATGTCATGGAAGTTGGAGGCAGAGCTGAGCTTTTTCATTCTAGACACATGACAGGGTGATCTCCTTTATGCCCTTCCCTTGATTCCTCTGGTCCCTTGTGTTTACAACTACACCAGGGAAGAAAAAAATCTTTCCCCTTCTTCCACGTCTCCTATCTATTTGTAAAATTCTCATAGTGTAATAAATAATAATAACAATTTTGCAGTGGTTGTCTTCCAGCCTGTTTTTATCTCACTATTTCCCAAACCCATATTAAAGTGACCTCTGCTTATTTGCAAACAGAGCACAGAACTAAAACCACTGGAGGAGGATAGGAACTCTTTGGCTGGAATCAAATATTTTATTAAACATGATGCATGTCTCTTTGCAGATGAAAAAAGACTAGATAAGAGGAATGACCTTCAGTTTCTCATTAGGGAAATGTTTTCCCTTATTCTCTCCTGTCTTTGCTTTGTTTTGAATAGTCTTTCTTGAAAGAAAAGCTTGTACAAAGACAGTAATAACATGGTTTTTACAGTTATTAAACCACTATTGTGGTGGAAACAACAGTTCTCTTACTCAAAAATGTATGTGTGAAGTAGTCTAAAAATAGGAAGTGAAGTCCCATGAATCATGATTGTTTTATACTTTTCCAGCTTACAGGCTGGAGTATTTGGTAAAATATAAGTTTTTAAGTTAATTCAGAGCTTTTAGGTGCCAGCTTTGACTGTTACCTGAGCACAAGAAAGGCACAAGCAGCATCCTCAAGGCTCAGAACCAATTTTTAGAAGCAAATCGTTCTCTAATGAACAAAGGCGCAGAAATAGTCCTTTTGAGTGTCTGTGTGAAATATGTGTCACCTTGGAGAAATCTCATAGCTAGGAGGGATACACATCATCCATGACCTCTGCAGTCACACAGCCTATCCAAAATGACAGGACAGAGTTTACAGCAGTTTTCCTTCTTCTCCCCTTCTTACTCATCTCCTGCACCCAGTCACAGATCTCCAACCCAAAATGCAGGTGCCAGCCATTAAGACATGCAGGTAGCACGTTTGACGGGGCAGTGTCTTTATAACAAAGTTCAAATCCTAAGCAAAGAGTTCAGTGCAGCTACGTCTCTCCTGGATGAGTTGCAGGAATAAGGCTAAAAAGCTGCTAATTTGGTGTGCTGACTTTGTCTGGGTTAATTTTCTTCATAATAGCTGGTATGAGGCCATGTTTTGGATTTGTGAGGAAAACAGTGTTGGTCATTCAGGGATGTTTTAGTTATTGCTGAGCAGTGCTTACATAGAGTCAAAGTCTTTAATACCTCACACACCATCCCACCAGTGAGAAGGCTGAGGGTGTGAGAGAATCTGGGAGAGGACACAGCCAGGACAAGTGACCCACACAGGCCACAGGGACATTCCACACCCTATGGCATCATGCTCAGTATATAGAGCTGATGGAAGAAGAAGGAAGAGGTGTTTGTCCTCCCAAGTTACCATCAAGAGTGATGGAACCCTGCTGTCCTGGAGATGGCTGAACACCTGCCTGCCCATAGTGATGAATAAATTCCTTGTTTTCCTTTGCTTGCGTGCACAGCTTTTGCTTTACCTTTAAACTGTCTTTATCCCAACTCATGGGTTTTCTTACTTTTACCCTTCCAATTCTCTCATGCATCCCACCAAGGGAGAATAAGTGAGCATCAGGATGGTACTTCATTGCCAGCTGGGGTTAAACCATGGCACATAATTAAGAGTCACACTGTAAAGGCCATGCTCAGACCAGAGCTGCTGGATCCAGTGTTACAGGAAGAGTTACATTTATATTCTTGATGCACTTGTATTCAGAGACCATCTAGTCAAGATCACAAGACAGAAATGGTTTAGCCTTGACATCATTGGCAATTCTAAAATTGAAAAGGGTTTGTTGTTTTTCTCTCTCCCTTAGAGAATTATGCTCAATATTTTCAAGGAACTGTCATTTCCTGTAAAATAATGTTTATGGTGGCAGGCTCTCAGTCTTTCTGGTAATTTATTTTCAGAACATTATTATTTATTGTAGCTGTTCTTTGTTCTCTGGGCTTTTTTCTGGCTTTCAGCAGGACTGCCCCATGCCTTTGCAAACTGTGGAGATTTTACAGTGTAGTGGCTCACAGTCATTTCAATCTATTTGAATGAATGCTGAAAATGCCATCAAACTTCAGTGCCCACTTGAAGAAGATTGTAAAATGAACATCAAAGGAAGGGGATGCCCATGTCTGCATTTTCTCCTTCAAAAGCACTGGGCTACTCTGTGCAACAGCCATGTTTGTTTAAATCAACATGATGTGGGAAACCATGCTAGCTGTCTTTTAGTTTGCTGCTTTTCTTTAGATCTGCCAATAGCCACCCCACATCCTGATCACCATTAGGTTCATACAGATGGATGGTGTTCAACCACAGGCATTTACCATGAAAAGTAATATAAGGAGGATGCTGAAGACCTTGGCATGACATAGTAGATTCCTATTACAAGGTCGTTCCTAGTTATTACTGGTCATTACTAGAGTTCCACCTCTAGCTCAAATCTTCTGGATAAATCTCTGTCCAGTTGTAAAGAGAAGGCAGTCACACAGTATCAGAATTTAGATCTAGACCTAGCTTTTCTTGAAGGAACTTATCTCAGTATGCTGCACAGTTAATCCTCAAAAGAAATCAATCACAAATGTGCTTCTGACACTAGGAAATGCTGCCTCAGCATTTTCAAATCTTCTAGGCTGCAAAAGCAAAATTATTTGTCCCACTCACAGTCCTTGTGAGCAACGTACTTTCCATTGGCTGCAGAAAACAGTAAGAATTGCTTAGTGGCAAAACGTGCAATTGGCAATGCAGTTTGTGGTCACTAAAAGGAAATCCCATGACAACAATGACTTCAGGGAACAGGTTATGGCTCAAAGACATGAAAAGAAAGGAATGAAAGGCTCAAGTTCAGTGCCTTTCCCAGGAGACAAAATGTCTACCAAAAGCATACTGTGACTGGTGACCTACTGGGGCTGAGACCCAAAGTGCATTGGGTCATGAGAGGTGCTGACAGCATCTCCCCAGAATGTGGAGTTAGAAGGAATATAGGCATAATATTCTCCTAGGTTTTTACTAGGAAATGTGGAGACAGCAGGCAGTGTTCTCCCACTTCCCCTCTGCTCTCTCTCACAGACACTTCCTTTGTCTGTACCAGCTGGGTTATTAACAGAATATTGTTTTTCATTCCACTTCTCCTCCCTTTGAGCTTTCTATACTTCTGGTCACAGAGAAGAAGGTAAATAAACCTTTTTAATTACATGGTCTGTCAGAATTTTTCCACACTCACCCAATCTATTAATTTTTTTGTACTTCAGATTTGTTTTTAACCCCCTTCCCTTACACTTAGCCTTTTTCAGTTTGTATCTGAATGTACCAATAGAAAAAAAGCACAACCCTTTCCCCGCAGAAACCCAAAAACAGTTGTTGCAAAACTCATTTTATGACAACATCAATTTTTCCCTTTGTGTAGCAAAACTAATGCCTCTATAGACCTGAGAAATGGTCCAAAAGGGAAGATACTTACCACTACCTTCCAGCTGTGCAAAATAACGCAGTTTTCACATCAGAGAACCAAATGGACTTTGGTTTCTTGTCAGATGACTTTCACAGATATATAAGGATATATTTCTTACTTTCCAATTGGATTTTAAATGTAACTACATTTAAAGAGTTGGTACTCCATAGACCAAACTCTGACAACAGAGGAAAAATACAGTTGGGTATATTAGCTTCCAGATTAGCCTTACTTTGGCTTTTTGAATTGGTGCTGAAACTTGTGCTCCTGTAGGAAAACTATTCTAGCCTTGAGGCATCTTAAACACAGGGCATGGAGTCAACTGACATAAAGAGTACAAAGATAATTTTTGTGCTAAATAAGAAAAGGATTCCTTATTTGTAAGCATGGTGGTTCTGATACAAGGAAGATCAAATAGTAGCTCCTTTCTAAATCCACATGCAAGCATATTTTCATTCATACCACCACTTCCTCTGCTTACCACTCCCTGAAATTAATTGCCCCTATTCTGCCAGACACTCATCCCTAGCTCTTCCACCCTTACCCATGGAGACCCAGGACTCTGGATTCCCTCTTCAGGCATATACAAAGAAAATCCTGGGCTACTGCACTTGAAAATACACTTTTCTGAACCCTTTCCCATGAAAACAGAGCAAGTAGCAAAGATAATTGCCAAATGGAGATAGCCAGCAGTTTACTGTCATCAACTCACACAGACAACCTGGACACTGAGAGAATAACATTTTGTGTGCTAGCAAAGTCTTGGACAATGAGAAATGTAGCATATTTTTCAGCAAGAAAAGAAATAATAGCTTTTTTCCTTTCAAAAAGAATTTGCAACCTTCTTTTAAAACTCTAAGAATATTTGTATTCTATTGAAATATCTATTTCTCCTGTATGTATACACACATATAGTAATAGTCTGAGAAAGTGATAACCTCTCCAGAGATTTTTGAATTCACCTTATGAAATGAGAGCTTACTGCTGCCAGCAGTGAGCAGGCCAACTATATTATGACTGCACTCAGATTCTGACTATTTCATGGTCCGTTCCTCCCTCCTTCCCTCCCTCCCTTTCTCCAGAAGAGATAGTTCAGGTACAGAGCCAAGGACACTTCCCTTCTCCAGGAGCTTACTTTCAAAGTCCCACTCTTAGATTGACCCTGCTCCTACCTTCCTTCCTGCATCCAAACAAATGATGCTGTTGGCTAAAAGCAGGAAGAAATGGAGGTTGAAAGTGCCACCCTCTACAGTCTCCCCTTCCTCTATGTGCCTGCCCCTGCTCCCCAAAACCTCGGAGAGGGAAGATAGAAACAGGTCTAGGGACTGCAATGTTTTTTACTAACAACTGGTGAGACTGTTTTGAGACGGCCCTGCCCAGAGATGCCTGGAGGAGTTGTCTCACCATGAGTTTGAATCCTGTTTCTGCCAGTTGTTATGAGCAAGTGGTTTCTACATGACCCTCTTGCTGTCCCACTCCAGCCTGGAGCTAAGCCTGGTCCCACCCTCGTGGGGGTGTGGGTCTCTCTTCTCAGCCTGAGCCTCAGCCCTGCTGCACCTTTCAGAGCCTTTGCAGAAAGGAGCTAAGAGACAGACAATCACAGTTTGTTTCCCCTGGTGTTCAAAAGCCTGCATTGGATAAGGAAAAAGATTGGTAAGATCAGGACACTTTATTCATAATTAGACACAGATTTAACAAAATGTACAGCAGAAATGTTTTCCCTGACATGATGTAGAGGCCTTTATTGTACTGCTGCTTGTGTTACCATCCTTAATCACAATGTCTGTGCTCCCATAAGACTTGGTGGGGTGGTGGGAGGGGACCAGACAGGAGTGATGGGGAGCCTGAGCACTCAATGCATCCTTTACCAGAAGAGCTGTTATACAGCAGCTATGGGCTCACCTGCAAGGGGGCTTTCTGGAATAGACAGTAACAGAGCAGAAACCAAAATAGATGTGGCAGCAAGAAGCAGGGCCATGGTTGCTAACAAAACATAACTAATTCCTAGATATTGCCTCAAATGTCACACGGGTAACTGCAGTCATCCTGGTTCAGAGACAAGCCTGAAACATCTCACAGAGTGGCACATAAGAAATCTTTTCAAGATGAAAACTGCACCCTTCTTCTTTAAGCCTCCGTGACTTCTCCAGGCATTCGGTATTTGCCATAACCATCATGGGCACTGTTGTCATTGAGAACATTGTCAACTAGGTTATTCTTGTGCCTATTGGAGCAGACTGTAGAGTACTCACTGAATTTTTGGCTTGAGACCTAGTCTTTTGGTGGAGGAGGAGAACAGCATTGAATAAAAATATCTTGGAAATGAACTGGCTAGAAAAGGAGAACGTTGTGGGAGGCAGGGAGCAGCTCATGCTCAGCACTTGGTTCTCCCCCGCCACTGAATGCTCTGACTGCACAGTCTGCCTGCTCAGGAATGAAATGCCTTCCCTGTCAGGCAGTCTGAGGGACATCCAACTCAGAGTCTGGCATTTCCAGGGTAAGAAGGCTGCAAGAGACCTTCTGCTACTTGAGTCCAATTTTAGAACAGAGGCACTGCTCCCCATCAGCATCACCAGGACGCCTTTGGATTGTCAATAGGCAGGGTGATAAAACAGACTAACGCCTTGCTGCACTGACACACATGAATTTCCATGGTCAGAAAAAGATCCTAATTTGAGGAATATTAAGTATCAACTCAATTAAGTATCAATTCCTTTGTGCTGGACCATCACCTGAAAGCTGATTTTAAAAGTAAATCAGGTATGTTGGGGACTTAGCTGTCACAAGCTGCATTACCATGTAAAAAACTTCTACCCACAAAGCAACTTGGAGACTGTTGCTGTTCCTTTTTGCAATTTATTTATATCCTCAAGTGAACAATAAAACACAAATAACAGTAAATTTTTAGGGAAAAAAAAGGAAAGGAAGCTGGCCTCATGTCTTATTTTAACTGGATCTTTCCAGAGGAAATGCTATAAATTGCACATGTTACTATATAAGCATCCTATCAGTGACCACTGAAAAATTAATTCTAAAGAGATAAATTGGTTTATTGCATGAACTACTTTTCTGTGAGTATATGTATATGATGCTCTTAATTTATTTTCTTCATTATTATCAAATACAATAGTGTTAAACCCTCAGGCATTAAGGTGAAAGCCAGAAATGAGAATGGTGAGAGGAGGAAGAAATCCTAAAATACCAAACTGAATGAGTGTAAGCTGCCAGGCAATACCCCTGACTGGCAGCTCCCCCCAAAAAATGCTAGTTCTTTGCAGTGGTGAGATTTAACATGAAAGATGTTCTTGCACCTTAGAGATGCTGGATTACAGAAGAAGCTGGGGAGTCTGACTGGCCTGTCAAGACTGGTGTCTAAAAAGGAGATAAAGCAGAAAGAAATAGAAAGAGACAAAAAAGGATACTCATCTCTCCTTGGGGCTGTTCTGTGCAGTTTTTAGCCAGCACTGAATAAATCTCAAAAACAGATCTTCTGGGAACTCCAGTGCCTGGTTCTCAGCAGTACTTCTAGGCAAAGATTCAGCAGATGCTTACCTTGGGGAATCTGTCTTCTTAATATGCATGGAAACACCCAGGGTACATCCATCCAGGGATCCTACAGCACTATGCAAATAGTTGCTAATTAGGGAAATCTGCCTTCACAAAGCTGCACAGGGGTATAACAAAAAACCTCTTAAGGTCTGCATGATGCAGTTGCTGTAACAATTTGTGATCATATTTGGCTGATCTCACGTCTTATCTTAAAAATTAGAAACTTTCCTGGATCTACTCTCAGGGTGCAGACAGCCTAAGGAGCTGCATGCTGGGGAAAATATGAATACATTTGTATTCATCTCTTTGAATAGATTGTAACAGCCTCCAGTTATCCCAGTTATCAGAGTGAATCAATATGGATTAAGGCCTGCCATCCCACTCAGCCAGTGCAGAAGCACACACTAACCACATCCTTGAAAGATAGCTTTGGTGCCATGTTGTTGAAGCTTATATCATACTTAGAGCACTTTGCATCCTGAAGTTCCCCAACTCCAGCTTCTCTTTTGAACTCACAAGTTGCAACTGAAACCAACAAAAAGCTCTATTAAACATTATCCTTACTTAATTGAATATATTAGTTGCATAGAGCAATTACCTTCTCCTTTTTACAGTATAGTAAAGCACTTATGGTATAATAAAATCTACCACACAGCGCTCAACAGTCCAGTGTGTTGAGCAATTCAGTTTTTAGTGCTTCATGTAGGTTAGGAATTGATTTTAATTGCCTGGCATAAATCACACAGTCCTACTGTAGAGACCCTTATTATTTCACAGACAGAGCTGGTTTTAATCCTGTATATTCATGGGGAATAAGAGGGTAGCAGAACGAAAAGAAAATCACATTTCAGAAGTTTACTTCTGAGGAAGAGAGATTTGTTCTGAATTCAATGAAAATTTAAGAAATGGTCTGTACATATCATGAGCACAGTAGTAAAGAAAACTTTGTACATCACCACTAAACCTCAGGGACTGCAATTGTTTCATGAGCTAAACCTTGACAAACTATGTGAGACTTACAAAGAGAACTTACAAGAGTACAGATGGAAATTTATTTTGCTTACACAATCGCTTTAACCTCTTCCTAACATATCCAGAAATAATATCTCCGTGTATTTTTGCATGTATGTTTGGCTTTATAATGCATGTGAGAGGGAAGCACTCTCTCATGAAGTTTGGATCCTGTTTGTAGGTTTTCTGTTCCAACACAGTTGAGTCATTTGTCTTAGTAATAACTTAAGTAAAATGAAAACTACACCAAAACATCCTGCATTAAAAAAATAAAATAAAAAAAAGAGAGATTAAAAAATAGCTGAAAATGTCTATTTAAGAGTGAAATTGAGGTGGAAATGGTCTATACATGATTGTGAGCCATCATCTAATTAGTACATTCATGATGATACCATTTTTTGTCTATATGCACAATAGTTCCTGAGGACATATGAACATTACAGGAAAGAGATTTTCATCTTGTATCTTTAAACATCTAGACCACAAATTCAGGTCTAATCAATACTGATTTACCTTTTTGTGCAAATACCAGCCCTGAACATTCAGTGTCTGCAGTCCTAAAGTCTCCTTGGCATTGCAGAATTCTGATGTATCTATATTGTCTGTATGAGGAAAAAGCAGAAGATGAGCACTGAGATTCCACAGAGAGGAGTTAAATGTTAGAGTCAAAAGCATTATTTATGGTGATAGAAAGAGATATCTTATGTTTAGTTACAAGTATCTTATGATTTAGTTACAAGATTTTAAATCTTCAAAGCTATACTACAAGGCTCAAAGAGGTTTTTTTATATAGAGAGAAAAAACATCAATAATTTTAAAAATCTGAAATAATTTGCAAAGCAAACTGAAAAATCATTTACCTCTAATTAATCCCATTAATTACCCCTTCTGAAAATGTTCAATTATTGCTTTCAGCATTTTTGAAGACCTTTTAAATTCATTATTGGACTATCAGCTGCAGATTTATCAAATCTAGACAGGCTAGGCCATCATTCATGGAACCAATTTATACAAGCGCCAGTTAACCACCACATGCAAAAACTGGCTTTTAAAGTTCACAGTGCTGTTACAAAGGTCATGGTGATACTTAGTGAAAATTGAATCACGCAGAAGTCGATACAAAAAGACATATTGTCTTCCTTCAATAAGGATTTTAATGCTATACCAGTTTACTTACCATCAAACTCTGCATAGTCAGCAAGCTAATAAAGAATTTAGGATTTATGGGCCCTTTAATTCAGCTTAGAAAAAAATAGTTAGAAAGTGACAGACTAATAGGCCAATTATCTGAAGAATATTTTGTTTATTTGGCAGAAATTACAAGGAGATGCATAATAAAAATACCTTCAGTAACCAATTTACTCCTACATTAAAATAAACTCATTCACGACTACTGTGCTACAGAAAGTACCATTAAAATGTTCAAAGTTCTTTCCTGATGCCAAACAAAAACTCTTAACCAAGGCAATATACAATATTAATATGGTTTTATGGTCAATTTATGTCTAGACACAAGCAATAAGAGGTGGAAGAATACTACAGAAATTACAGCTTTTATGCAGGAAACAGGAACAAAGCCCCAAAGGATTGTATCCACATTTGTCTTACTCCAGATTTAGAAATTATTATTTTTTCCGTATTAGGTATGGGTCTAAAATATTAGCTGTTTTCTTTGCATGAATGAACTCTGGAGAGGGAATAGTCTGACAGTTTTTTATTAAAAAATACTTGAATAAAATTTTGCCTTTTTTATTTAGCTGACATAACCCAACTGTACTGTGCTTCATACTGGCTAACAAATGGACTTCTTGAAAATAACCACAAGTGTCCACAGATTTTGACTAATGACACAATGTCAAAGACCACAAACATCACATACTTTAGAAGTTTAAGTTCTGCTTAAAATTAAAGAAATGCGAGCCACTATGTTTCTAAAGCAATCAAAATAATGGTATCCCCATATTTTGTGATTTCACAAGCTTTGGCAGGAGACATGAAAGAAAGTTTAAGCCCTGTTTTTTCATTTGGGGTACTTTATAAAGAGCATGTCTGCATTAATAATCATAGGAAGGCATTACAGTTCCAGTATGAAATAAAATAATAAAATGCCAACATATAGTTCCCATATAATTAATCCTATACATTATCTCCTCTGAGCATTGACTTTACTAAAAATAAAATAGATAAGGAGGTAGTAAGTGCACAATTTCCTTACTAGGTCATGGGAAAAATGTTATTAGAGAACAATATTCTCAGGATTTTCTGAAATGACTAGTGTCTCTAAATGTCTTAATTTGGGTCATCACTATTTAGACATAAGGATTTTCATTGTTAGAAAATGGGTGATTCCATTTCTAAAATCAAGTTTCTTCAAGATACAAGAAACTGAACTTTGGGAAATTAAGACACACATATCACTTTCAAAGCTCTTGGCTGGAATTTTAGTTGGGAGAAGAAATAAAAACTATGAACTAATTTCTGTGGCCACTGTGTAACCTTTGGACTTCTTTAGACCTAGCTTCTTCCTTTGTTCCCTTGTGAGATTCCAGGAAACCAAGATACTTTGTTCCTACCAGATAACAGTAAATTGTTATTAAAGACTTACTTGTTTTCCTCCATGAACTCAAATTTTGGATCAGTTGCTGAGACATGGTGGCCAGTGCCATCCTGTCCAACTGCTGCTCCTAGAACTGTCAGCCCCAAGATTAGTGTTTGCTTAAAGGAAATATAAACCAAAATAATATGCAAGGATAAAGAAAATGGTAATACTAAATTTGTCTGATTTTTACAGTGGAATTTTCCACTTACCAAAGAAAATTCCAGCAGACAGAGAACTACACAATGTCAGAGTTTTGTTTTTTCATTTGTATTTAATGGAGAAGATTAAAGGAATCATTCATGTGGTAGATTAATCAAACTATCCTTTTATTGAAATATAATTGTAGGTATAATCTACAGCAAATCAGACTGCTAAAGTGATCCCACACTAAAACAGTGGTTTGATAGCTTTCTCTCCTGCTTGTATGACTTTGCAATGAAGTAATTTTTTTATGAGGCAACAAAGACACACTTGAATTATTCTACAAGATGCTTTGTAGGTGGGACAAATAATTTCTGGATTTTTATTTCTCACAATGACAGCTTTCTTACTGTCCATAGATCAGAGAATGAAAAGGAACTTGTGGAGATCATCTAGTCCAATTCACAGGATCAGGAATGGATCTGATATGGATCATCACCTGTTAAAGTCTTTTTATCTCAACCCATGAGTTTTCTCCCTTTGACCCTTATGATTCCCTCCCCCATCCCACCAGGGGAGAGTGAGTGAGCATCTATGTATGGCTTAGTTGCCAGATGGAGTTGAACCAAGATAGAAATTTATGGGCCAGAATGCAGGCATAAAAACGAAAGCTATTTTCTAGAGAACTCATAGAAAATCAGTGAAATGAGTTGGAAAAATTCGTAAGTTTGTGCAGAACCCTCCTGCTCTAATACTATCAATTGTGTATTGTGTCTTCAGTACAGCCGTTATCTTCCTTTTCAATTAGCAAAATCTGTAATTTTGGCATTTGACAAAAAAGTTAGGAATGTGGTGATTCACAAATACAGGCAGAATCACCAATCAAAATTCTGACAAAATTTTCATAAGAATTAAATCTTTTAGGAGTATCACTCAGGGGTACTGAGTGATTTTCTAGAATAAGTTTACATAATCATTAGTGAGGGGGAATGGGAAACAAGGCCGACATAATCAGCTTCAGTGCACCAAAACTTTCAATAAACACATTCTTTGGTAAGGTACAGTGCTGTAAAGGGCTCTTTACATACCACAGAAGGAATGTAGGTACTTTTTTGTAGAATGACTGAAAAATATGCAATTGTGAAGTAAAGGATCTAGAAAGGGGAAACAAAGAGATAAAGCAATGTCTCTCACCGGTGCATTTTTACCTGCAAACACTTAATGAAAAGCCCATGGGTGGATGCCTCACAGAAATAAATTTAAATTGCAGAACTGTTCAATGAAATTAGTTCAAGTGTGTCACATGAGAGCTTTTTCAAGGACCATGGTTGCTTTCACAAAATAAGTGTGCAACAATTAAAAACCAGCAGATATGAGGACAGGGAAAGAGAAAATGCCTTACAGTATCAGTTGTAAAGGTTTTTTCCTTTCACTTTCAGGCAGGTAGTTCTGTTTTTGCCTGGAGATAGGTGTAAGCAGAGCTCAGCTCTGCAAGTGTCTGCTGAGGGAGCACAGCCCTTGTCACCATGGGTGCTTTGGAGGCAGGGGAGCTGCATGACTGCTGCTGAACAAGAGCAGCCCTCAGCAACGCAACTACTGTCATGGCCAGAAACCAGGCTGGCTCTTGGCAAGTTTCCCCATGCTGTTTCCCCATGCTACTCTCTCTTAAGTGCCTCATATGAAAGGGGTATTTTTTTACCAGGGAAAGACCGGCTCTGCCCATGTGCCTGATGAACTCCCAATTCCTTCACGGAGGCTGTTGACACAGCTGCCAATTAACGCCATTTGTGATGTACACAAATGACTACAGAGACTTTCACAGGCCAAACAGCACGTGGACTTTTCATTCATTAC
Source organism: Molothrus ater (assembly GCF_012460135.2). NCBI lineage: Eukaryota > Metazoa > Chordata > Aves > Passeriformes > Icteridae > Molothrus > Molothrus ater. The sequence continues at coordinate 100,986,370 of NC_050478.2, read as the reverse complement.
TGTCATGGGTTAAATTTAAGCTGGTGACAGAGAACAGATGTGAGGGGCCCTTTAATCTTGAGCTTTTCCATCCAGGCCTGGAGGTATTTCCAGGGATTTTTCTGAGGGCTATAGACCCAGTTTATGCTGCATAAAAAATTATCATGGTCACGAAAGGTCTGTGTTTTGACAGTGTCCAAGCAAAAGCCACTCTTTCCTGAGCACCTTTGACATAGCCTTCATCAAAATCCAAATCTTGAGGCATTATTCTGCCACACAGAATGCTTCCTGACAGAAGCAGGACTGTCAGCCATATCTCTGCACTGATCAGCCCATCCCCAGATGAGAGGAAAAAATTACACAGAGACCTCAGGAGCCTTTGTTATTTTTGGTTGAGTCATCAAGAGACAAAGGAAAAGGAAATGGATCTTCCATCCTACTGAAATGCCCACGGCAGTGGCAGGCAGGACTAGTTTCTTTCATATTCTCACCTCAGAAGGTCCAAATCCTTCTAGGATACTACTGTCACATCTCCAGCTGACCCGTGAGCACAGAACATTTACTGCCATGCTCTGGGGATGCACTTCCACAGCTGCAGCTATGCTCCAAGATCAAATTCTCTCCCTCTGTGGCTCAGTGTTAACATTAGGATGTGTCTGAATAGAGAGGTGAATTTCCTCTTGTATCTTCCCTACCATTGTGAATCCTCACATATCCATAAAGACTTACATAGTGTAAGTTCCAAAATACTATATTTACTACATAGTACTAGAAACCATGGAATTGTATTTTACACTGAGAAAAACAATCTCACACCGACTAATTGCCCAGTTTCTTCATGTGTGGTATTCAGTAATTGCATGCACAGGGAGGTGATGATCTGTTGTTCTTTCAAAAATCTAGTAAGGATTAATGCAAACAGATCCCCTCTGTTCCAAACAGTTGGACAACAGATATCAATGCAAAACAAGAGAGACCTTGACCCACTGACTTCAGGAAGAACCAGGTGTCTAGTGCACTGTTCCAAATCTGTTCGCACTTCTGAACTCTGCAGCTGTTAATATCTCTCCACACTCATCTCGCTAAACTGCTTCCATGCACATCTGTATCTGACATGCTCAAATCTCCTGAGCACTTGAAATAACATACAACATGCAGAGATACCATTAATAGGAATTCAGATGGTGAGGCTGATGTTTTCTTTCTTCATCAACATCAAGCATTTTCCTGGGAAAACAACATTTTCCTGCTGTTAGGATTCTACTAACAGAAGCAGAAAAGGGAAGTAGGTGAAAACTAGTAAAAGCATACAGGAAAGTAGACTGTATCATTCTGTGGGTCACTTTCCATGATCATCTCATTTATTTTCTGTTTACAAGAAAAATTCTGGAGTAAAATATCTGAAAAACAGTTACAGAAAAATCAGGTCTAATAGAGAGAAACAGTCCACAATTTAAATCCTTTTCACTCTATTCAAGTACATTAAGGCTATTTCTGATGTTTCTGGCTGTTTTGAAGGTGAAGCCACTCACATCAATGAATCTCTCCCTGATGCATTGACTTCATTTTACTTTGTCTCTTTTATTGGCAAACAGGTTAAAACACATATTTACACATTAATTTCTACGATCTTTGGCTCAGGCAAAATAATCTACATCTACAGAAAAATAAACAGCCAACAAATGTATTATAGAGCAGTTGCCAAAGGTTCAGACTCATTGCTGAATAATTTTTTCCTTTTAGTTTGGATACCAGCCCACAGTACTGAAAATTTACATTGCAAGTATGACGAATGACCTTCATTTTGTCTATTCTGTTGCAAGCACAGCAATGAAAACAAGAAAATAATGTTAGGGAAAATCAGCTTTTCATCTTACTTAAAATCCATACATTGATTTTCATTGAATCACAGAAAAATTTAAGTGGGGAGGGACCTCTGATCCAGTCCCCAGCCCAAATCAAGGCCATCCTCAAAGTTAGACCAGCTTTTCCAGTTCTTAGAGTTTCCAAGAATGGAAATTACACAATCTCAGTGCAGTTTGCTTCAGTGTTTGAAGACTCTTATTATTAAAAAAAAAATAATCCTAATATCCATTTGGAATTTCTGTTTTGTCCATTGCTTCTTGTCCTTTTGCCTTGCACTTCCAAACAGAATATGGTCTCAACTCCCTTATAACCAGACATTAGGTAACTGAAGGCAGCAATAATCTTCTCTTGGCCTTCCCTTTCTCAGACAGAAAAAATAGTTCTCTCAGCAGCATTTCCTACATCAAATGCTCCAGCCCCAGCCATCCTGGTGGCCCTCTGCTGAACTTAATGACTTTTTGCCACCATCCATGCCTACTCTATCTTCCATCTCTACTCTATCTACATTCCATAAATACCATCTTCATCTAATGAGATGAAGTTTAATTTTACATGTGTGGGTGAATCTAATACTAACAGCAAATGAATGATCACCAACTGGTAGCAGACAGATGTTTTGCAAACAAAATCTCTGTTCCCTTCTTTCCTACATGGGCCAGTACACCATAGCACATCCAGTCCAGCATGTGCCTTGAGAAGTCCAGACACATGCTCAATTCTGTGGCAATGTGTTATGTAAAGTGTGCTGGTGTGTAAGAAGCTCTGTTGCCTAAAGCCTAGGTAAAATTATCACTTTATTATTAAATTATGGATTTCAACAAGCAGATGCCCCTCATTACATCATGTATCCCCAAAAATATGATGCTGTAATGAGAAAAAGTCATTCAGCAAAACTAAACCCCAGCAAGTAAGAAGCTAGAGATGGTGCTGCAGGGAGAAATACACAGGCATTTTGATTCCACAAATGATGACCTGTTATTGCCAGGTATGTAACATTTGCCAACAAATTAAAGACCAAATTAAAGACTCATTTGAAATTGGACGTGAAACAGCTCTTCACTGATTGTGGAATGGCCTATTAATACACCCATCTAAATGCTGTGATTCGTATTCCTCAGATAACACAACATATGCAGTGCTGCTAATAAAAAACACACATAGTTTCCTAACGTAGGCTGGCAATAGTTAAGCATTATAATTTGAACAATGGGTCAGTGTTGAGGTGACTGCAGTTCAGTTCTCTTTTGCCAGCTATGGCCTAGCAGTGACTAAAGAGAAAGCAATTCCTGTGTATTAGCAGCTTTGAGACCAGCTAGCAGAGCCAAATGCTAGCAGTTAACCAATGTGGGAAGCATAGTAGAGGTAAGAAGACTTTAGAAAGCTGTGAAAGTAGGTTTTAGAAATAGAAAGAGTAGAGAACTTAGAGTTGTAAAGTTTGAAAGTAGAAAAGTTATAATAGTACAGTAAATAAGGACATTAAATAATAGTTTGAGTTTTTGGTTTGGCTAAGGTAGACCTTAAGGCTGTAGAAAAATATACTTAGTAGGATATTAGAAAGTTTTAAGTTTAATAATAGAGTATTGTGTAATGTTAATAGAAACTATATAAGTAAACGTTGTTTGAAGTAAATGTATGTGTGTTTTAGTGATTGGTTAGAATAATTATTTCTAAGTTTCAGTAATATATTTATTAGCTAGAAAGTTTTTTAAATGTTCTGTAACAAAGAAATCTTTGGCTGTTGTTGGTAAGATGTGAGTTGTTATTTTTCAATTGTCTCAACTATGTAATGATACTGATGTTATAATAAAGTTTAAAGAACATTCCATCACTTAATGGAATAACATGCTCCTTAAATAAACAAAAAAATACATTAAATAGTGAGAAACTTTAAATTTTACTAGTGTACCTTTGTGTAAAAAACTTATAACAGTGTTTTACTAGATTAAAAAAAGCACATTATAGTAGAACTATGTAACACAAATTAGTTAATAAATAACTAAGAAACTTTCTCTGTATTTGTACTGAGAGGGGGAATTGTGAGAGACATTCTCACAATTAAAGGTGAGAAGACTTTCAGAAAGCTGTGAAAGCAGGCCTCAGAAACAGAAAAAGCAAAGAACTTAGAGCTGCAAATTCTGAAAGTAGAAAAGCTACAATAGTACAGCAAACAAGGACACGAAACAATAATTTGAGTTTTAGGCTTGGCCAAGACAGACCTCAAGACTGCAGAAAAATATACCTAGCAAGATAGTAGAATGTTTTAAGCTTAATAATAGAATATTGCATATTGTTAATAGAAAACATACAAGCAAGCATTGTTTGAAGCAGGTGTACATATGCTTTTAGTGACTGGCTAGAACAATTATCTGTAAGCTTTAGCAATATGTTATTAGCTAGAAAGTTCTTTAAATGCTCTGTAACAAAGAAATCTTTGGCTGCCACTGGCAAGACATGAGCTGTTTCCATCTTTCCATTGTCTCAACCATGTAATGAGACTGATGCCACAATAAAGCTCAAAGAACTTATCCAACAGTCCTGTCCTGTTTGTACAAACCTCCAACACAAACCAAGGGATAACATGCAAAAACAAAAGCATTTTTCATTTTCTCATAACTGTGGATCAAAGTTTGCCCCAAGGACTACACTAATTTTTTTCATTCACTTTTTAAGTCTGCTTTGCAATATTTTCTATTAGTGAAAGACTGAATCTATCCATGCTGTTTTCATTTCTATCTGACTAGGAAACTCATGATGTCTTCATTAGAAATCCCAGACTCCTAAAAAAGGCTGAATTTTCATCAAAGTACAGCAAAATATTGAAGATCTGTTTTCTTCTCTCATTTGTGGACAAATTTCTCCTATATTACTGCTATGTTTAAGCTCATGCTCTAAAGCCTTTGCAGATGTGCTGTTACCTGGTACAGTGTATACAGACTCAGTGTCTTTACCACTGCTCCTGTACAGGCTGTGAGCTTGGGGTTGGAATGTCAGCCACCACTTCCAAGCAGTTATTTTAATGGATAAAATGATCACAGAACTTTTCTTACATCTCTGACATGGCTCCATTACTTTTACAATTTAAACAAGGGTAAAAAACCCAGCCCAAATCCTTCAAGCTTTTTTTTGATAAATGTCAGACTGGAAACTACGCTTTGAGAATGTTGTATTCACTTCATAAATTGTAAATAGATTTCATTATAAATTGATTAGAAGGGCAAAAATTAGAGTATCATTTAAATTGCATTTTCACAAGTATTCATTAAGAAATACATGTAGTCTTGCATACTTCATAAAAAATAATGATCTGACTTTTTTTTCTTTTTTTTCATTGGTTGAGGGTTCTCTGACAAACAGAACTATCTCCTGGAAAAGGGGAGCACCATTTCTCATGATTTGCATTATTTTTAAAAAGAATAAATATATTTAGAAGTGAAAAGAATAAAATTTAATTCCATGGAATATGAAGAGATGGTATGACCAAGAGCACACTTCAGATATCTACCTTCTCTTAATGGTGAAACTCCTGAAGGAGTGATGATAGTTTCTTCAGGTGTGTTCATGAATATTTACCCAGAATGACACTTTTGAAGAATTTGATGCAAATTTCACAGGTCTCTGACTCAGAAAATAAATTTCATGTCTTGATTGAATGCTGGCATCTGAAACAGAACAGCAAGGCAGAAAGGTAATCTTCACTCATTTGAATCTGCCATTTATATGAGAAAAATAGTATAGAAAAATCAAAAAGAAAAATTACAGAGACAACTTTCTTATATTTTACAGATTTTTTTCAAAATTGTTTTTCTTTATAGCTCAATAAAAGAACAAATATTTACCAGTCTAGACTTCTAGAGCAAATTCTTTACATTCAAAAGAAATATGTTTCTTTTTGTTGTTATAATATAAGAAGCAAAACAATGCTGTACTCATAAACAACTATTTGATAGTCACATTTCACGACAATCCATATCTATCCCTGCTTCAAACTTAAATCTTAAAAGACATCTCCATTTCAACCTCCAGCTTCCTTAGTTTATCTCTGGTCCAGCTGCAATACATAGACCATTTGCCTCATTTTACACTGAAAATTATTTTGGAAATATAGTATTTTCTGCCAACTTAAAACCTTTTTAAAAAATTTACAGAACCTTAAGAATTGTGGTAAATGTCCTGAATGCCAAAACCTCAAATAATAAAACAAGACAGATAAATAAGCTTTAATTACTGGAACAAGAGAGCTTTATGCTATGCATAGAGTGCATAAAATTCTTACTGAAACTAGCAGAGTTTTTCACAATCACATCACAAATCCTTCACTTAAGATGAAAATATATACACTAATAGTTAGTCCTATGCCAAGGAAATATTCATGAATCCACATGAAGTACTAGCTGTTTCACTAACTGCTTCTATATGGTAACAACCATAAATACTGATAATTATGTCAAAATAACATCAAAACAGAAAGAAATTGAAAGTTGTCAACTTCCAAAATGAAGATTCAGTGCTACTTTTCTTTTACATCTTTAGTTAGGCATTACTATCAAGTATCTGTGATACTGCTAAGTTTCATTGAATGCCAGGTTATTAAATTTCAAATGAAAAAGCCAACAAGTATTTTACAGTGGCATTAATTCAAGAGTTTAAAAAAATGGTTAAGTTTTGATGTGTATTAATGTTGGATCAATATTAGAATTTAAATACAGGCTAGATACAGGGTCCAATTCAATTAAATCACAGACAGCTCTATCTTATTCATCAAAGTTCAGGGTTTCTTCACAGCTGTTTCACTTCAGTTTATGAGGGAAAGAAGGGCCTATTCCTATCTATGCAGTAGTTCTGAATCCAAAATTTCCACATGTTTGGATCCAACATTTGGGTCCTGGCCCACTTTTGCAACATGTCAGAGCAAAGCCTTAAGACATCAAGTAAAAGGGGATTTTGGGATTAAAGGCAAAAAAGGCATTTAAAAATCTAATTAGCAATATTATGAATTATCCTCTCTGCACTATATATATTATTGCAGCATGTGTCCCAGGCATGACCCCCTTCTGGATAAAAACATTTTTAAAAAAGGACTGGGCTACTGAAGTATCTGTGGGCATTTTGGTGATTCTGTTCTCTGTAACAGCAATATTGAGCAAATGCTTTACTTATAAAATGTTTCTAATATCTCATCTAGCTCAAAAATAATGTTCTGGGGAAACTGCCAGGAATATATATCTTGGTTTTTAAATTACAGTGGTTTCAGTAATGAATCTGCTTCCTTCACACCTGGAAGTGTTCAAGGCCAGGCTGGATGGGGTGCTGAGCAACATGATCTAGCTAGTGATGTCCCTGCCCAGGACAGGAGGGTTGGAACTCAAGGATCTTTAAGGTCCCTTCCAGCCCAAACCACTCTATGATTCTGTGACTCAAATCTCAGTAAGTGCTTTTGACTAACTTATAAGAAAGACAAGTTGACAAAATGTAGAAAAATTACTTATTCATGATTTATAACATGAAACTTCCCTGCTGGTATTTACTAATGGCTTTATTTAGTTTAAATACAATTTTATGATTAAAGTATGACCTCATACTACTGAAGTGAACATGAGAATATATAGCTGCAATATGACATAGCACTGTGACTCACTCCAAGCCCAGCCTGTAGGACGATGCAACGGCATTGTGACAGCAGAACAGCTCTGGTGAAAGTTTATTAAGACCTTCATTATGAAATTTTTTTAAAAGACATTTTATGTTGGTCTGTTTTGAAAGTCATGTAACTTTAAGCATTTCTCATTAATGTTTGAGCTAGCAGTACTAACTACTGACATTCCATGTTCTAAATCTTCTCTTTCTCACTGTCAAATGTAAATGGTCTGCCAGTGTGACTGTAAAACTGTGATCAAAAGCATAGTAAAGAGTTGTCCTTGGGCCTAAGGAGCACTGCAATCCTGCCTTCTGGAATCTAAGTGCCATTGCATTTCACTATCTGTATGGCACCTTTTCAGATCTAGTGTCTTGAGATACGCTGGATGATGAATGTTCTTTACTGAATATTTCAGTATTTTCCAACTTTTCAAACATATATGCAAGCTTTTTCAGAAGAACGTATTACCTACTTCCTTACTCTTTCCAAAATAATGACCTCATGCTTTTGTGCACCCATAAATTGAAGCCTTCTTGCTAAACATTTTATTCCATGTAAAATACACAGTTATCTCCCAGACAGTCTTTGAAATTTTGTAAACTCAGTACAGTTTAACCAGTGATTCAGATTTCCTAAATTTTGCATATTTTACTGCAAATACAAAGATATTAAATGTAACTGCACTCTGGAGTATAGTTTTTTTATATTTTTTTGTCTCCATCCATACAGAGGAGCTAATATAAAAATTGGAAATGTGACATAATGGAATTAAAGTGTAGTCAAACTAAGTGATATTTGATGTTTCCGTAAAGTGAAAAGCAAATTTAATTGAAATTAGCTCTTAACTGAAAATTACAGCTCTAAATAGTGACTAAAAATGAAAGTGAATTATGGCACCTCAGTGTCTGCTAGTAAATGCAACATATTATAGTTAAGGTCATAGACTCCAGGCCTGGCAAAGGAAACCAAAATCCTGGAAGTTCCTCAGTGCATCCCAAGGGTATGCATGAGTATTTTTAAGGAAAAATTAATATCCATTCCAATGGGTGCATGTAAGTGTAAGAGATCATGTCAGCATTTACAGAGTATCATAAACAACTATGTCATCAAATAGAAAACGTCTTTATGCAAGTCCCTGCTCCATATTGGTTTGTCTCTACATAAATAACAATAAACTAAAAGGAACCCAGACATATTTTGATTACTAAAACTTCTTTTGAAATTTTGAAGCTCTCCAAAACAAGTTTTAGTAAAACCATAATAAAATTCTCTAGGTTAAGTGATGTCATCCTGATGTTTTCTGACTTTCTCAAACACCAGAATGTTCTTTGAACTGTACTGCAAGAGCTTGGAATACTTTTCAGACAGAAGTACCACCAAAGAATTCACATGGAAAGCAATTTCTGTTTTACTTCACTGTTCTCTGCATGATTATTAGCTGCAAATAAATTTTAAACTATTTCTAATTTCTCTCGAAGGAAATGATGGAGTTTTAGGAGTACTGCTAATTTCTTTAATCATTGCCCAAGACTAACACTAATTTAAAAGTTAACTTCTTCCAAAAAGCTTATTCTTTCTCCAAAAACTATTCTTCATCAGGAAAGCTTCCAAGTATCAATGAAAAAAATATGTGTTTATTTGCAATGATCAAAACCTAGCATCGTTTATGTTGGAGTAATTTTAGCAGAAACAGCAAAAATCTTTTCCAGTCTTTTGTTTTCTTTTTTTCCATGTTAAGGAAAATATATCCTCTGTTTCATTTTAGCATCTCAAAGGCCATGGTAATATAAATGCACATCCTAGAGTGAAAATGAATGGGTGGGAAAAGGAAGTCATTCACTCTCTGAGTAATTAATTTAAATCAGGTAGAAGAGGGCTTGTTTCCTCCTGGTAGTTAGGAAATAAAGCTCATGTCGTGGCAAACAACTAATATGCCACAGGAGCTGCAGATTTTTTAAGTGTGCAAATAAATTTTGTCTAGATGAAGGTTTTTTGCAGAAAATGTTTGCCTCTGTTGTGGTTGATTGAGTCATGTGTCTTAATCATACACAAATACATTTAGGTGATCCAATGAAGGTGACATCATTTTATTGCTTCAAAAGTATAAGCACAACTGCACAAAGCTTTGTGTATCTCACTTAGTTGTAGTGTTGTATTCATTAATATCAACCCACCTTGGCAACAAGATGTAGCAATGGCTGACTGAAAGAAACAATGAACATGTTATTCATAATTTTATAACATTGAGTGTGCTATCCTAAAGATATTTATTTGCGTAAAACTAGGGCAAAAAAGAAAAAGCTGATGAGCATTACAAAAAAAAAGCAGACTTGTTTTAACATTATTTGATTTTCAGAATGTGGTTTATCTATTTACATTATTAATAAATTCACATATGTGTATTAGAATTCAGCTTATTCACTTTTTATTGTCTAGTAGATCTAAAGGACCAATTCTATAGGGAAAAAAAGAGGCTTTCATGCAACTTTCTGCCAGTACAATATCATTCTTAGAAAATAGCATTTCCTGCATCAAACTGTACAGTAATTTCTAATTTAATATAAGACTCTCTTGTAGTAGAACAATCACATCTCTGATGCTATTACACTTTCAGAACAATCATGCTAAATACAATCACTGTAATTTTATATTGTACTGATCTTCTCTGTAGGGAGGGATTACAGATGCTGTTAATATCTGAGGAGCTTAATAGGGGAAGGCTACAAGTTAGAAACAGTGAACTTCATAATGGTGAAATTTAAAATTCCCTGGGCTCAAGGGTGACTGTCTCAGCCAGCCACCAGGTGTAGGACATCTCTGTTTCCAGGCTTCCAGACCCTAAGACTACACCTTCCTTTAGTTAGGGCAGGCTAGACACCAAAGACCACACGCAGGTACATTCAGGAGGGCATTTAAAACTCAAGGCCTCAATCACAATCTGAATCCTATCTTGCAGAGCTTTTTGTAGCTTCTGATTTTGCAAGAAACATAGCAGACACCAACTAGACTTACTAAAGACAATAAATAAATAAAAACCCACTGTTGACTTCATAGCAGCGGTGATAGATTTATCTCAGGATTTTAATCAGACCTCAGGAAGGCAATTTTTAGCTGTGGCTTTGAGTGCTGACTATCTGAAGAGAGTAGCTGAATTCCTCCGTCAAGTGGCCTCTTTGCAAGAAGTTGCCACAGCTCTTCAGGGTTTGGCATCCCAAGGAAGTGGCAGTAGCTAATGAGCAGCCCTGAGTCTGATGTCTGACCTCCAGGGAGACACTTAAGTGACCAGCAGCCCTCTCTTTACTTATTATGCCTGAAGGTCAAGGGAACTAATTGTGCCCTCCACTCTGGTGAGACCCCACTTGGAGTGCTGTGTCCTGCTCTGGGACCCCAAAACAGGAAAGACTTGGATCTGTTGTAATGACTCCAAAGGAGGGCCACAGAAGCAATCAGAGGGAGGGAGCATCTCCTCTGTGAAGAGGGTTGAAAGTTTCAGGATTGTTCAGCCCAGAGAAGAAAAAGGTCCAGGGAGAATTTAATTGCAGCCTTCCAGTATTTGAAGGGGGCTTATAAGAAAGTTGAGGACAAATTTTGAACTGGGTCTGTTGCAACGGGACAGGGGGCAATGGCTGTTTAAAACCATTAAGGAAGGTCAGTTCTGAGGAGATATAAGGAACAATGTTTTTATGATTATGGTAGTGAAGCACTGGAACAGAGAAGCTGTGGGTGCCCTATCCCTGGAAGCGTTCACGGTCAGGTTGGATGGGGCTCCGAGAAACCTGGTCTAGTAGGAGGTGTCCTTGGCCATGGCAGAGGGGCTGGACTAGATGACCTTTGAAGGTCCCTTCCACCTGAAAACATTCTATGATTTTATGATTCCCTGCCTACCACTGGCAGCCTGTGTTCCATTCTGTAAGCCAGATACTCACCCATACTTAGTCTGAAACCTACTGAGCAAGGGCCACATTTGCTTCATGTTGTTTATTTCTCCCCTTCAAGAAACTGTCTTCATGCAATGCATTTTCTTTTACATTAATTTCTATGAGTTTGTGACAGAGAAAATGAGACTGCAAAAGCTTGCCTGGAATTCAGCTTGGAAGATGATGAAAGAAAGGGAAAATTCCCTCTGCTTCAGTACCAAGATTACAGGCAATTTTTCCAAGATATATTTATTTTGTTTTGTCTCTGGATAGATGATATTGAAATACTTCAAAACAAAAATTTAGTCATATCAAAGAACTAAAATGTTTCAGCTTAGGCCAGTTCCATTTAAAATTATACTGATGAGAGGAAACATCCAAATTATCATACTAAACCTTTATAGCTTGTGAAAATTGAATTTTTCAGTGAAATGTTCACTAGTCATGTATTTCATGAGACCATTTACATCAAGACATATTTTACAGGATCCTAGGAGAATGCATCTGGAAAAAACTCCTCAAGAAAACATCTTGTGTTGGGAAAGGATAAACAATTGACAGAATCACAATAAAACCTCTTTGTAATAAAAATTAAACAGTCTTTCCATCAACTTGTCATAATCAATTTTTTGTCAGCTCCCACTAAGACAGGTTGTACCTTATGCAAGGTATCTATTCTAGGGGTGGGAAAGGCAATCAGGTGGGAAGAAGGAGGGGAAAGGGATGAGTTCAACTGCTCCCTGTTTAGAAAGGATTAAGGCAATGTTTTTACAGACATTCAGATCAATTAGGTATCAAATCCTCTAGATTGTAGTGAATATATTTTCACAAAAGATAGGACAAACTCCCTTTCCTACTACGTATTTGGAAAACAAACAAACAAAACCAACACCGAAAAAAGGGGGCAAAGAAATACAGTCATAAAGTGGAACTTTACATTTGTTAAAGCTTTTTTTCTCCATATGCTACTTTCATATAGTCTTCCCCAGAGATGTGATTTTTTTTTCTGTAAAATAGATTGTCTTGACTTTTCATTCTCACTAGTTTTCTGTAATACAGGAAAAGAAAAGAAAACATGTTCTTACTGCAGTATTGTTAGTTTTATCCATCTGGAAAGCATAGGTTTTCCTCTGTGGCATCCCAATGACCATAAGAACGGAAACAAAATGACAAAGTTAGGTGGTTTAATAAGCTCCTAAAGTGATTTAATTAAGGAAAACCTACTGAGCTTTTAAGCATGTGTTAGCACATGAGATAGCATACAATGAAAAGATCCCTGTGCTTGCATCCTGATTTAAGACCTTGAGAACTTGGCACTATGTTCAGTGGACACAGGTTCCATGACCAGAGGAAAAGCATTCTCTGCCCTTTATAATACGAAACATGCAAGGTCGTATCACATAGTTTAGTTCACTACTGAGTAAGTGAACTAGCTAAAAGCACTGAATGATTTTAGAGTTTGGCCATGGAGACTAAAAATCCGTACCATGTTGGGTAAACATGAGTAATCTAGGCCATTGAAAACAAAAATGTTTATAAACAAAAGATTTCAAAATACAGAAGCATTAAGAGTTCATAGAGGGCTGGAAAAATAGATCATAACAACTGAAAAATAAGAAAACAAAATTTCCCTGATAAAAAGAACATAAAATCTACAGAGTAGCCCAAGATCCCTTAGCCATTCATTTATATCAGAATTGCTGGAACAGGTAGAGCAATATGAAATTGATTTTTTAAATCAGCCATCAATGGATATTGCATACCTACACACTAACTACATATGCAACCTGTGAAATCAATCTGTGTGCACTATTAAGATAAAGTTACTAATTTGAAGGGCAAATCTAATACTAGGTGTACAGTATTTTGATATTCCATTAATTCTGAGTGTACATTATGTTTCTAAAATTAATATCTGCCTCCCAGTAATCAATGAAGAGTGTGAAAACATTTCTAAGAATCATTGTCTTATAATAACAGAGACAGTGTTGAAACAAATGTATTTAAGCTGGAAAATGGAAGAAAGGATTCCTTTAAAAGACCAGAGAAGTTGAACTTTAATGACAGGTATAGGATCCAACTTTTAAAACATCTACCAGTTAGACAAATTGGACATTTGCCTGTCTGGAGTCAAGGCTGGGGACTGTTCAAGGGATACAGTAACATGAATTGCAGAATGACAACAGCAGATATGTGGGCAGCAGAGCTTGGGCTGAACACAAATATAGCAGGACAAACACACCTCTTGCACTGACTTCCAAAAAGCACTTGGCCTCCATGGCTGTAGAGCATTATGGGAAAAGTTTACCTGCTTGTCAGCTCTGCGACAAAACACTATTTATTGCACTTCCTGGATTGACTGCATCCCAGGGTCTTCATCTCCTCTTGTCTGCTGATTGTCCACAGGACTAACCACAGTCACCAGGGCTGCGGGATTGCACCTTCTTGGTGAGATCCTCTGCATCTGGTTTGTCCTTTGCTATGAGCTCATCCTTCCCTGTGGAACAATCTGACCTTACTGCTCCCCAGCAATTAGAATTACACCAAAAGCACTCTTAAATGAAATGTCTCTCTGAAGGGTCAAACCCTAGAGAAGAAAAACCTTCTTGTGTTGCCAATTCAAGAGGAAATGAAGTTGTGCATTTAATATGCAGGCAAGAGAATGGCTGTGGCACCTCCAGATACTCCAGACTTAGTAAAAAAATCAATTCAGACTGAGAGTGGGCAAATTAATACTGTGGAATACAGTGGCTGTACTGTATAATCTGTATAAACACTCAATGTCTTTCTCTACATTTCAGCAAAGATTTAATACAGGAGTCTGTGGTGAGCTGACATTATACTGAGATTTCATTTTATTTTTAAAATACACCACAGATCATTTATTAATACATGAAGGATTATAAATATTTAAAACAGGTCTGTAATTGTCAAAATCAATGCGCAAAATATATTAGCTGATTTTTGCACTTACACTGTTCATTTGCTTACTCAAGAATTTGGAAAAGTCTAATTCACAATGGATTCCATCAGTAATGTTTTTCTAACATAAACATATTTTGTAAACTAAATTATCTGTTAGTAACATAAATCTAGGCAGTCAGTTATACCATGACTTCTCTCTTGCCTTCAAAAACAAACCCTAATCTCACCACTGTCTAATCCTAGACTTTTTTGGCTCAGGAAAAATTTCTCATAAAAGTCAATAGCAACTGCAAATTAAATCCAGCAGAAATTTTACATGAATAAGGACACTGTGAAACTTACAGATGAAATTTTTCTTGTCATCACACAGAGGAAAGGATAAGAAATTCCCTTTTCTCCTTCTTCATGACTCTTTCAAAAGCTGATGCCAGAGCAAACTATGAACAATAATCTACACAATCTGGAAAAAAACTGTACACCTGTACACTTGAAAGGATGTTTGGTTTCTTTTTTCCACACATCATGACTTGTTTTACAAAACTTAGGAATCATCCTAAGTTTCCTAGTGTGTTACATACAATAACATAACTACATTCAGAGGTATGTGCATGTGTATTTTATACAGAGACCTTCTGACATTCATTAACTGTGTTCCTAGGGGATGCACACCCAGGAAAGTGTGTCAAGGGAAAGGAGAGAAAGAAGAAAACCTGCCCAAGCCTTCCTAAGCTACAGCCACCCAGCTAATAAATTACAGCCTGTGGAAGGGCACCCACTGCTGTGTTTTTGTATACCAGCTGGTTCCCAGGGGGCATTCCCTCAGGACTCAGGCAGAATCTGGCATAACTGGACAGGAGGATGCATGTCTGTAAGCCCCACTGAGCCTAAAAGAAGGGTTTGGCCCTATATTAAATTTTAGCAACTCAAACACAGGACAAATTCTCCACAAGAATAACACGTAAATATACTGACTGCCATGGAATGGCAATGATTGAGAGCAGTTAAGATCTGAGCAATTTATTTAGTAGTGTATTTTAATTTCAAAATCCATTTCACTTGTGCACCTCTGGTTGAACTGTTATGACTTAGTAATTCTTTGGAAGTAGCAGCCACAGCCTTGTCCTTTTGTGTAAGTTATGACCCAACATAATTGTATTCAAACACTTCAGTTTAAAATACCAACATTAAGAGTTTGAAAGTTAAATTAAAAAAAAGCCCAACTCAAAAATCTTAAAAACCTTCCCCTAACTATTGATGTTGAGGTTATAAGGCCAATTCCAATGAAAATCTTAAAACCACTTTTTTTTTCTTTTTTTCCTTTTTTATGGTATTAATGCAAATCTTTTTCTATAAGGCTGCTGGCAGACAAATAAAAAAACACCTGGAATTTGTCCTTGATGATTTCTGGATTTCACCTTCTCCAATATCTCTCACATCTGGTCTGTTTTTGGCCTTTTCTGGTTTCCCTTTGAAATAACTGCAAAGACAGCCTGTTCTCCATCTTGAGTTTTACCCAATCACTGCCCATCTCATGTCCCACATGTTCTGTCTTCCAGGTGTTAGCTTTGTTTCCAAGTACTAAGCTCACTTCCCTAAATCCATTCAAAATGCTGATGTCCAAATTACCTTTTTGTTTTATGCCTGTTGCCATGATGATCCCTTTGCTTCTTTGTTTATCTCTCCAGACAGCAAAAGTTTTCTGTCTACCTATTTAGGATTCTTGACTGTGGTGTTAATTGAAGTACTCTTTGTGCTGGTAATAGCAATAAACCCTCAGAACATTTTTAGCTAATCAAACACATTATAAAACATTTATTGGAAAAAAAAAATTCCAGTCTAGGTTAAAACAGTCTAGACCTTACCCACACCAGGGCAAATCTCATGGCCTCTCCAGCTGGAGCTGTTTTCAGAAGAGAGCTTGGCTGCCTGCTCCAGGGGAAAAAACAGTGTGGCACAACAGAGAGAAACTGGCAGGAGTGGGGGAGCTGCCACTGAGAGAGACCTCGACAGGCTGAAGAAAGAGGCAAACAAGAAGTTTGACTCATGAAGTTCAGCAAAGGCAGATGTGAAGTCCTGCACCCTGGAAAAATCACTGGATGCACCAATACAGGCTGGGAGTTACTGGCAGGAAAGCAAATCTGCAGAAAGGACCTGGGTGTCCCAGTGAAAAGCAGTGGCCATGAGCCAGCAATGTTCCCTTGGGGCTAAAGAGGCCAACAGCTGCCAGGAGGTCCAGTGAGGTGAACCTTCCCCTCTCCTCAGGTCTGGTGAGACACAGCTAGAGTGCAGGGTCTAGTTCGGGGCTCCCCATGAACAATGTGGGTATTCCAGAGCAAGTCCAGCAAAAGGCCACAAAGGTGATTAAGGGTTTGGAGCCTGTAGTAGGCTGAGAGGCTGAAAGAGCAAGGACTCTTCTTGGAGAAGGAAAGACTCAGTGGGATCTTATAAATATCCAAAACACATTTATGGAGGGAATAAAGAAGGTGGAGTTTGACTCTTCTCAGTGGAGCCCAGTGATGGAAAAAAAGGCAATGGGCACAGATAAAAGTACAAGAAATTCCACTTATATATGAAGATGATTGATGCCTCCCTCTCTAGGCTGGGAGGTTGTGGAGTCTCCATCCTTGGAGATATCCAAAACCCAACTGGGACAGCCTGACCCTAATTTGAACCAGGGGATTGTATCAATGATCTCCAGAGGTATCTCAGTCTGAGACTCTTATTCTGTCAAGTCTCTGTTCTAAGAAATATAAATAACATTTTTAAAAAAGAAAAAAAGTCTGAGAGACACCTGCTTCCTAAAAGCCTTGTGGAGAACATACTGCCCTGTGATATGAGAGTCCAAAGCATCTGTTTCAGGTCAGGTATACAAAACAGTGCCCTGTCTATTCCTGGGGGAGAATCTCTTTGGAGCAAGGCATCTTGCTATCCATGAAATACTCCATGCAAATCCTACCTATTGAATGTTTCAACAAAATTTATGTATTTCTATAGAAAAATACTGACTTTTCAAAATAATCATCTACTCATATTCCAAACAGATGCATAGATAAACACCTCATTTTGTGCTTAAGCATGTTTTAATGTTGCGTCATTCATCATTATAAAGCATATAAATATTTTAAAAGCGCAGAACAAGTTGACTGTAATATAAACTTCCATACATCTATCTTAAAATGTGCGTGTGCTAACAACAAAAGTTAGGGAGGCCTTTTTATCTAGGTTTCTTAACCACATGAGGCCTTTTCTTTCCTAGGTCCACCTGCTACTGGTGAAATGGAAAAGACACTGTTATGCTACTATACAGCTTCTATAAACAGACACTGTGTGTCTCACCCATAACTGAACTTTTTTCTATGATGTTGTACTCACTAACATAAATTGCAGTCTTCCTTTTAGTTAGTTTTCTTTTTTATCATATTATTTCCTTTTTTCCTCAAGTTTATTCCAAAACAGTGTCTCCGGAATGCATTTTGAGGTATTAATCCAAATTAATCCATTCACAGAATCATAGAATCATTAAAGCTGGGAAATACCTTTAAGATCATAAAGTCCAGCCATAAATCCAACACTGCCGACTCAATCACTGAAATGTCCCCAAGCACCACATATACATGCATTTTAAGTGCCTCCAGATATGGTGACTCCATCATTTCCCTGGGAAGCCCATTCCAGTGCTGGACAACCCTAACCATGTGGAAATTTTCCAATCTAAACCTCTTCCAGGAAAACTTGAAACTATTTCCTCTTGTGCTGTCATTCATTGAACAGGGAGAAGAGGCTAATTCCTACCTGGCTACACTCTCCTTTCAGGTAGCTGTTGAGAGCAGTAAGGTCTCTCCTGAGCCTCCTTGTCTCCAGGCTCAATGCCCTCAGCTCCTGCAGCTGCTCCTCACAGCACATTTGTTCCAGACCCTTCACCAGCTCCATTGCCCTTCTCTGGACAGGCTCCAGCACCTCAATGCCCTTCTTGTGTGAGGGGCCCAAAACTGAATACAGGATTCAAGCTGTGACCTCACCAGTGCTGAGTACAGAAGGATGGTCCTAGTCCTGCTGACCACACTCTTTCTGAACCAAGCCAGGATGCCATTGGCCTTCTTGGTCACCTGTGCACACTCTGGCTCATGTTCAGCTGCTGTTGACCAGCACTCCCAGGTCCTTTTCCACTGGAATACTTTCCAGACACTTTTCTCTAAGTTTGTGTGGTGTTACTGTGACCAAAGTTCAGGACTCACCACTTTGTCTCACTGAACATCACACCACTGGTCTCAGCCCATAGTTCCAGCTTGTCCAGATTCCTGTGCAAAGCCTTCCTACCCTCAAGAAGATCAAGATTCCCGCCCAACCTGATGTCATCTGCAAAGTTATGAGAGTGCCCTTGATCTCTTCATCAAAGTCATCAATAAAGATATTAAACAGGGCTGGCCCCAACACTGAGCCCTGGGGAACACCACTAGTGACAGGATGTCAGCTGGATGTAACTCCATTCACCACCACCCTGAACCCAGCCACCCAACCAGTTTTATTTCCATCAAGAATGCTAGTGGCTCACTGTCAGGAGTGGCATTTATTCTGGGCTTTCAAGAATTTCCCCCAGCACCACTATCCTGTTATATTTCAGGTCATCAGGTAGGAAAAAGTAATTTTGCTTTGAAGACACTATCCTGGCACTATCAGGCACAAGAGCCTTGATGTCATGCCTGCTACATGGCATTGCCTTGCTGAGACCTAAAGATTAAATGCCATTTCTGAAAATAATTTAGAAATAGGAGGAAAATGCCTTTATATTATAGACCAAAAGAAATAAGTAGTTCTGTTTGAAAAAAGTAAATATTTGTTCCTGTAGGTGGATATTATTCTGACTTTTTGAGTGAAGAGTACTAACAGCATGAAGACAGCCAGATGTGCACCAATCTTTTTATGTTCCTGCCAAAGGTTATTAGCCAATGCTGTTCCAAAGGAGTTAATCCACAAGAATTCAAACACAGATAGCAGCTGAGAGCAAGCAGCTAAAATCATTGCATTGCTTGATCCATTCATGCACATGGAAGTACTCTGCACAGTTTGAGGAGAAACTCACACATGTTTTGCTGGAGAGGTGCAGTACAGCACCACCCTCTTACTGTTGGCTTTATGACAAGGCTTTTCTCAGAGCAGGCTTCCAGCCAAACTGCTGGAATGGGCAGGCTGAACTGCTGCAGCAAACCAGACAAACAACAGTAAGCAAGTTTAGCACTAACTACTGCTTCTTTCTTTTTCATAGGTCTGTATATACCTAGCACTCGTTTTATCTTGTCTTCCCCTTTTATCTTTTTGCTCAAAATACTTCAATTTTTATTTTTTTTTTAACTGACTAGGGTTTCCTAAAGTTGAACTTGGTAGAGATACTGTCAGCACATGAGATGAGAAAAGGTAGCCTTTCAGTTGATCTTCTTTCTTGCTGTGCAGGCCAAATCCTGCAAATCCTGCCTAGGGGGGCATGAAATGTTTTACTGACAATTTCCATTTTTGTGAATTTTCACATCTAAACCTGACCATTCAAATTCAAGTTCTGCCTGCATCATCTTTTTTCCCCCTGAAATATCTTGGAAATGGTAATAAATTGTATATTTTAAAATGTGACAATTCTTTCAAATATATTATAAATTGGTCAGCTGAAACTTTATGATGGATTAGAGGAAAAATTGCCAGAAAAGGTATTGCCAACTAGCACAACAATCAGAAACTCCACTTTCATTGTTAAAGTGGATCATTATAACACAAGTCTCTATTTCAGAATGATTCAGCTCTTGTCAGAAATTTAGATTAAAAGGTGAAATTAAAAAAAAGGAGCATAACTAGAATCCCAATAAGAAACCAAACAGAAATTGTAGTTAGAAGGTTTACCATTGAAATCTTTTCTGAGAAATGAATAAAACTTTTAAGGGCCTTTATTCCATTTCATACAAACACAATACTAGGCAAATCCCTGAGGTAGTGAAGTTTGCTTTTCTCTTAATTTAGTCATGATCCTTAAGAAATATTCTGCCTGCTCCTAGCAACAAATCCTTGGATGACTGACAATGCAGTAGATTGGTTATTATATCAAATCAATCAATACCCAGTGAAATGAGTAAATGAATACCCTGTGGGTATCTGCAGTCTAAGATCTTAGAAAAAATTTAAACTTCAATTAGAGGCTTAAAATATTATCCATAATTCCGAAAATTTAAAATTAGTAATTTTAGGAAAGAAGCAAAGGGGGAAAGATTCCATCTTCACAGAGGAAGAACAATCCTTTGAACACAGAGATTGAACATGTGAGGCTTGTCCTCTGTGTGATTCAGTCAGGGAGTCAACACACTGAGTCGTCTTGTACCATGGTGGAGGTTCAAGGACAACACAGTGTGTAATCACCCTGCAACACCCTGCAATCCACCTCTAACAATCCATTTCTTATGCCTTCTGTCTTCAAGCCCATGTTATTCTGTATACAAATAATCACCCATAATGTGCAGAAAACACCCTATGTTGCTGATCCAAAATATTCACACATTACTGTGACAACATCCAAACAAAGTTGGTTAAAAAGCAGCACTCATATAGGGAGAGCCATGTGTCATCAGATGACAGTTTCCAAACACTTCTCTACAATTAATTTTAAATAATTTTATCTTAGTAGATGTTAGGAGCTGTCTGAGCTCATCTAGAGACAGAGGAGGGTTTGTGCTGATCTGAGGAAAGCTCATCACACATGGAAAATGGAAGCACTGCTACAGGCTGCACTGCCCTCACCCTGTCTCATCACTTACATTTCCCTCTGTCCTGCCTGCCCCAAAATCTGGGGCAGTAACACTCCAGAAGTCATGCCAGTGATGAGACAGGGTGAGTTCCTGCCTTCCTCTTCAGAGGAATGCAGATCAGACTATTTTGCCCTGACAGTTTCTCAAAACTCACACTTTCTATATAAGGAAAGCAAAACTGCATGGAAAGACTCAAAGGACAGAAATGTCAGGTGCTCATTCCTGAGTGTATCATTCCTACATTTCATGCCCTCTTCATGTCATGTCATACACATGCCAGCAGGGGCAGGCTGTCCAGGCTGCTGTGTCACAGCTGTTCCAGTGTTTAATAAAAATAATAATCAGGTAATGATTTTTAAAGGGTACCTAGAGTATACATAACCAGCACTACACAAGCAGGGGTCATTAAGGTCAGCACATTCCTCTCACAAAAGCAGCATGACAAAATGACAGTTGCCACATGTACACATTAGTTAGCTTCAATGGAACCCCATTTCTTTCCTCTTTCACCTTATAAATCACTGCACCATACAACAAAGCTTTTCCTCTAACATGTTGGGAAGGATGAGGCCATTAGCCCCATCCCAAGCCTCAGGTGTAGACCTCACATACTTGATAATGGCCATCATGCACAACTCAGACAGCAAATATTAGGGAATTTTTGGCACACACAAGCCTCACAGTACTTCAGCTCAATGAACTGAGCTAAAAGAGCATAGTAGCAAAAATTGAGATTCAGTTTAATCAGAAGAAGGCATCCTTAATGAATTTAAAACATTATATTAACAACATTATATTAACAAGAAGAGACAAGACAGGGTTGGGGTACCCCTGGGGTAAGGACTGGTGGCCCTGGGGGCCTGAAGTAAGGTCCTGGGCCATATTGGAGGATCCCTGGAGCCCATCCAGTGAGGGAGGCCTGATGGCAACAGGTCAGTGGACTCAAGCAGCTGGTGCTGAGGAAATTAGTTTCATCTTTCACTAACTCCAGGAATGTTACTGAAAACTCTGTCGGCTCCAGCCCCACAGACTGAGCCCTTCTGAGCAGGTGGAGCACACAATTTCTGCTCCCAGAGCAGGGCACATTTGATAATTTACTTTACTCTAAACAGAGTCTGGTCCAAGTACTCCGGGAACGTTTTGCAATCCAAGCAAAGAAAATCAGGAAATTTTTCTCTGATGTAGACACCAATACTAGTGAAGGTGTACCCCATACTCTCAGCCCTACTTATTTTTTAATCCAGTTTTGTCTTGATTATTTCTATCTTTGGGATGCAAATAAACCACCCCAGACTTTCCCACTGCTAACAAAGGTGGTAGTTTTTGATTTAGTAATTTTAAAAATTAACACATTCCCCCACCCCTCTACACAAAGTGAAAATTAAAAAAGTCTGCGTGAAAATATGTGAAGAGCTACTTGTAGGAAATTCTTGGAAGGTACTGGAACCAAGGGACTTTAAAAGCCAGTCTCGATGCAAGAAATTCTGAAAGAAAAACCTGGGACTGGTTAAATCTCTTTAGAATTCAGGCATGAAATGTCTAGTATTACAGTGCTTGCTTCATACAAGTAATGACTGCTTGGAGAGACATTACAATAATTTCGTTTCCTGAAATTTTCCCCAGTCCATTTTTAAAACACATTTTAAATAAGTTATACATTGTTTGTAGATGTCTACCTTTGAAATTTAGAAACTGAGGCAAGTAAAAGTTAAGTAAATTGTTTAAGGTCCCATGGAAGTCTGTGTCAGAATTTCATTTTCAGAGGTGAATTATGCTGTGCACATTAATAACATAAAGTGTAGTGGTCCAAGTTGCCATTGAGCTTTTCCTTCTTTACAAAAGCAGGAACTTTCCCTAGGTGAGTAGGGGACACCATATAAAAATAACTGTATTCTGGAGAAATACTCAAAATATATCACATTCCTGCTGAGCCTATGATTGTTCTATTAAGCAAAATTATGGAAGATGCCACTAAGAGAATCCACTGGCAGCATTTCATCAGTACAAACATCCTGATACTAAACCTTCGGTGAAAGACAGAATTACTCATCATTAGCATGCTGGAAGAAAAAGATAGAACAACCTTAAGTGGAATAAAGCAAACAGCCTTATGTTGTGTTTGGACAGATTTTAATATGTATAATTTCTATTATCCAAGCATGGATAAAGATAGTGCATATCTAATAAGTAGTTGACAAAAATCAGATGGATTAAAGATAAAAGTTCTGAATAAGTTTTGTAGGTAAATTCATAGCCCTTATTCATGCATTTGAAAACATCTAAAGAAATAATTGGTTCTTACAAATTCCAGTCCTACATCTTATCTTTCTCTTGCCACTAGTTACCACAACGGAAGTGATGTTACACAGCCCTCATTAATATTTTTCCTAAAAATATGGGAGCTGATTTGGGAATATACCTATTCCTTAAGCAGATCTTCTCTTTTGAATAGATGCAACCTTTACTTTTTAGAGACATGGTTGCACCCTCTATTTATTTTCATCTCTGAGTAAATTCCTGGTTATTCATTACCAAAACTAGCCCTCTTCTGATTTCAGCCAGCTGAGGCAGAACAGTAGGCAGAGAAAACCTCAGGGTGCCCTGAGCAAAGCCTACAGGATAAAAATACATTAAATCTCTGCAGAGAGAGCTCTGACTTCAAAACAGACATTTTTAAAATAAAAAAATAAGATTGTTAGGGAAAAAAAATGAAAGGTGCTGAGGACAGTATAATAATTCTTTGAAAGTTTTACTTTGCAAAATGGGGCAGGTGTGGGCAAATGTTTGAGCTTTTAAGTGGTGGAGGGTTTTTTTTGCAATATTTTTTTTGCAATAAGTATTGGGTGAAATTTCTTCATGGATTTGCTTAGTACAGTGCCACATGCTCATAGTTTGGATTGATGAGGAAACCACATTGAAAGACTGCAGCAGGGGATAAAATTTCTCCAGCTGCTGTGGCAATACATTTGTCTGTGCACTGCACTCTACATAATCCTGAAGAAT
The DNA here is from genome assembly GCF_012460135.2 of Molothrus ater. Lineage (NCBI taxonomy): Eukaryota > Metazoa > Chordata > Aves > Passeriformes > Icteridae > Molothrus > Molothrus ater. The sequence continues at coordinate 100,962,263 of NC_050478.2, read as the reverse complement.
ATTACCTGGCTCCAGAAGAAAGAAGAAAGAATGCATATTTCCATGATATATTTCAAAAATAAACAAAACTAAAACCTACTAGGCCACTGCTTCTATATGAGACCAGAAGATTAGAACAGAGCATGCCATTAGGCAGGTATACAACCACAGGTGACTGAGACATAAAAGAAAGACACAGTCCCAAATTTTTTGCTCCTTAAAAGTAATAGGAAAAGTCCATAGTCTACTGCCTTTGCCTTTGTGTCTAAAGAATTTACCAGTGTGGCAATGTAAAGCACCATGCAAAATCTTTTTGTTGAATTGTATTAATATTGTCCTCAATTAATTTGAAGTAAATTAGAGATTAACACCACCAAGCAGATGCATGCTTAAATAGCCGCAAAACCATCCTAGTCAAAAGAAAAGGAGAAATCAATTAATGATACAAGCCTTCAAGACTTCTGGACATCATCAGCTGGTAGCTAATGAGATGAGGAAAGAGTTTGACCTACAAGCAAGTACTGGCAGCAATATTACACCAGCCAAAATGGGATGCAAATCTGATCAAGGAAGGCCATGCACCTATCACACCTTCACATTGAATTCAAAGGTATTAGATAGGATTAGACAGTTTTTGAATTTTTTACATGTCACACAGCAATCAGGTGGAGTCCATAGCTCAGTGGTCTTGGTTATAGTATCATGGCTAGGAATTTAAAGCAGGACAGATGGAATTTCCTTCATTTAGGGAATCCCAAAAGTCTGCAAGAAACATTTGACATGCTCAAATGGTTTTTATGAATAGAACACTGTTATCTAACATGAAATTTTGCCATTTCTAGACCAGAACTCAGCTAATACAAATTAGCACAGGCTTTCCTGCAGGAAGTAAAAAATAAATATATCATGTTAGAACTACAGGGGGAATTTCATGTAGGCAAAATCTAATTACACAAGATGGAGTACAGCCAGTGACACCAAGTAACACACTTACTCTTTTGAAATGTGTAATAGAAATTTTTTTTAATAGTTAGGCTTTCTCTGGGCCTTCCTTTTTATTCATCTGAAATGCTCATTTGTGCAAAATCAGTTGTAATGGATATAATGAAAATTTACACAGGTCTTGTATAACTGGATTTAACAGCTAGAATCTGAAGTTTAGGTTTGGCCAGCATCAGGCCACAAAGGCACCTTTGTATAGTGTCAAAATTTTTTTGCAGAAACTGGAGACAAGTGGCAATAAAAATTAAAGTGTTGAGACTGTCTTTTAAAATACTTCACACACTTCATAAATAAAGCTCTGTATTTTTAGAATATTAATAAAACTGTCCTACTTCTACCCCTCCGGTTTTAAGTATCCATCGTGTCCCTTTAAAGCAGTGACCCCTGAAAAAGGGAAGGAGGCAGAAAGCAAAGCCAGTAATAGAGCACATATCCTGATGAAACAAAACCAGAAAATTATTGAAATACTCCCCACAGAACCATTCAAAATCTATACAGCAAATTTCAAAACATCAATTTGTGATTGTGTGTGTGTGTCTAATGCCAACAAAATGGCATTGGATGTTACATATGATTTCCACATTGCCCAGAGTTCTAGGTGGCTCATTGAGCCCTGTGCCAAATTCAGTGAATTCTTCATGTGTTCAGTGGCAAGCACTGTTGATCCTGCAATGGTAGTAGTAGTGGTGCTCTGTACCAAGAGCTGGCATTTCTAGTTCTCTATGTTTTAATTCCTTCCTCATGCCTTTGGGGTACTTCTGCTGCAAAACACCTTTGCTATCCTGCCACTCCAAGGCAGAAAGAACATCATGGTGTGCAATTAGCAAGAGAAGAAACCCAGGAAGAGTGAGCATAGCTGCAACCACCCCTTGTATAGACAGCTCTTTGGCTTATTGATTAAGGCTCCCAGAAAGCAGAAGCAAAGCAGATTCTCTGCAGGAGTATTTGTACTCCACACACTAGCATCAAGAAAACAGTCAGCAAAATCAATCAGCAATAGTATTTTTTTTCCTCCAGTTTCTAGGATTTTTTTTAATACTTGGAGCACTGCAAAGTCATGCCCCAGACATTTCACATTACATTTACATATGGCTTGCTCGTCACCCGTTTTTGTCTTTCCCATTCCAAAACGAACAAAATTCTCTTCCATTTGCTCATAAAAGAAAATTTGTTCATATCCACATTACATGTGGAAGAGATTCCAGCCAAAATGATGCCCAGTTATCTCTGCAAAGCTAAAAAAATCCCCAAACGTGATTTTAATACCCTGACATGGCAATAGGCATTTCAGAAGTTAGTCTTCATCAGCTGCATCTTGTTCTGTGTTTGAGATTCTTTCTTTTTTAATTGGATTCTGTAAATACATACCTGCTAACTAACTGTACTAAATAATCAATATCAACAAAACAAGTCCATAAACTGAAACAATGTTATAAAATCAAATACATATTAAAGTATCAAAAAGACACTGACTTTTTAATCATCTTCCCACTGTAGCAATCTCACTCACATATATATTTCCATTATTAAATTCAGTAAGTTAAAAAAAATCACTTTTTTACATACAAAAGTACTATTCTGGAACATATATTGTTGGGATAAGGGGCATAGTTAAGATAATACCTTGGGAGAACTCTAGGTAAAACCAGAAAGCAAAATTTGGACCAGAACACTCCCTCTGTTCAGAGTTAGTTTGAAGCAGAGTATTTTTATTCAGGTCTCTCTGGAAATTGTTCCTGTAAGAGAAAATCTACTCTTTGACTAGCTTCTAGCACTTCAAAGTCTGGGCTCATGCCACAGGATGAAATAGCTATTGAGTGAGAAAGGGAGAAAAAGCTTTCTGAAGCCACCTTGCCAACATGACTCAAAACAACTATGAAGGGACCATCTATAAAGCTTGAAAGTTAAAGCTATCTTCACACAGCATTTTTTTACCTTTCTGCTAAAGCTACCAGAAAGCGTCATTTAGTTCTTTAGAGCTTCTGGCATCTCCAACCCGCCTGAAACCACCAGTTTGTCTTTTGAAGGGCAATGATTTTTTTCACATTTTTGCTTACAGTAACAGTAAAGATTTAATACAATGTGATCTATGAACACTTTCTATTTGTCCTGAATATTAATTATCATAACAGGAAAATGATTGTGCTGCACAGCCAGTGCGTGGCTAGACAGTAGAGAAAATATTTCCACAGTAAATAAACAATGTAGCAGACATGGGTATGCCTGAGTTTATTTCAGGTGATCAAGTGATTAGCTGTTGTTTGAATTCCTGAAAGGAAAGCTGCCATCATCAACAATGTTTTCTTTTAATTTTTCTGCCAAATAAATAGGTATGTACACAGGAGATTTCCTCTAGTACTATAACATCTGTATTCAGAGCATGAGACAAACAATTACTCTGTGTTAGCTGTCAGAGGTCATTAAAGAAAAATGGGTAACAAAAGAAAAAAGAGAGCACTGGAGAAATGGGGAAAACAGACTGTGTATGTGTTTCTGTTTAAACATTTGCCAAGCAGACCTCACTTACATCTTAAACACATACATGACACAAAAAGGAAGAAAAATCCATTTCATGAGGAACACTTTGTTTAGGATATTTCTTTAATCATGCGTTTATCAAAATTTTTGTATTTGTGCTTATCTATAGAGTTTAAAGCTACTACTCATATTTTAAAAACCTTTTGCTTGTTCAAAAAATAGTCCTTTCACAATCCCATAGCTTGAAACCTGTAATTTTGCCCACATTTTCTCTGTGCCTTATGTCAGCTTCTCATCTTTCACATGGTTGGCAATTTTCAGCATTAAAATATGTGTAAATTACTACTTTTGCAAGAGAAATTAGCAAGTCATTATGGCTAGTTAAAAAGAAAGAGTAAATATGGAAATAGAAATATTAAAAGTACTGTCTTCCCAGAGTCTCTGAATGCAAGAAGTATTCAATTTTACAAAAAAATTCAAAGTATTCCAGATATTTTATATGAAACAAACAACTATTGCTCTCAAATTGAAGAAGTTTTGAGGAAAGTATTGGTGTTAGTAGATGTTATGTTCTATCATTATTAAAATTTTTTAACCTTATTCTGAGACCGAGTGGAAAAAAATACTAAAATTTATTACAAAGGGGAATCAGCATTCTGAGTCTCTAGATATGTATCCTGAATAATTAAAAAGTGGGTGTCTTTTGTTGTGTAGAAAAGCATTGCTGTAATTTTTTAGAGCTTTTGAATGTCAGAGCAATATGAGTGAATTAAAAGACGAACTTGAAAATGAAATCCTAAGGGGGGGTTTAGGTAGTTAGAGTTATGTGGTGATGCTAGCTGTTATATTTTTATATTAATCCTACTCTTTTTTCTCTATAGATCATAACTTTCTTAAATATTATTTACATTTGAAACTAGTCTCAAAGTCACCAAGACCTGTATTATCAATGAAGTTGAACCAGTGCTACCAACCTGCCCACTCTTTTTAGTTGTGACAGAAAAATTTCAGGTGACAGAAATTCAGTGTAGCATGCAATCTACTAAAATATATTTAACAAATTGTTAAAAGCAAGACATATACCAACTGATGTCTACCCCTCTAACATTATTTTATTTTACTCTAAAAGGCTTGAACCTAACAGGAGAGGTGTCTTACATGGTTTTTTCTAATGGCCATTGAATCCATAGGAACTGAAAGGAAGCTGAAATATTACAGCTGGTGTTCTGAGAGACTGAACAAGATAAATGTACCATGAAAAGGATGGATAATAAAAACACTTCTGCAGGTGAAACTGAATTCTTTTGAAGAATATATAAACTCACTAAGTCATAATCATTATTTAAATAGGGAGATCCATGTCATTTGTGAAGAACAAACCGCCAATAGACTCTGAAGTTTCAGTCCATTCAATACAGAGGAGTTTTATACTATAATAGAAATATCCTAAAAAATTGAATTGTTGGTGTCCTATTGTGCAAAAAAAGTATATCCTTAACTCTGACACCAAATCCAGTCACAGTGAGAAAGCATTTCAAACACAAGGTTCTTAAAATGTAGTTGAAACAAAAACAGTGGCAGCACCATAGAAAACATGGAGAGTGAATAATGGTGAATATTTTGCAGAAGAAGAGAACATTCAGTGGAACCATTGGGTATCAAATTTTAAGCAAATGGAAGCCGCAAAGTATTTCTCAAAATAATGTAAATTTATGGTGTGGAATCCATTGCCACAGGGCGCTGTAAATGCCAGAACTATAAATACATGTAGAAATATCCATCAGGGGCTATTAACATACTAGATGAAACGACCAGTTCAGGAAGTCCCCAAACTTTAAGCATTCATGGAGTGGTCCTTGTCAGTGACAGGACACTCGGCTAGAAGAGCTGTAGGTTTGCTTGGATATGACAAGTCTTAGTTCTCTTGATGCAAAAGCATGCCACAAACAGTTGATTTTAGGTCAAGCTAAAAATAAATAGTTAGGAACTTAGCTCAGTGTGGCCTGGAATACACCATTTAGAAAAAGAAAACCATGTAAGGACAGAACCTTAAATGCAACTATATACACAAGGTACTTGGCCACTCAAAGTCGCAGCAGGTTAAATTGAAAGAGTTCATCATATTGGTAATTCAGAGAAACCCATTTAAGTTAATGGAATAAGATGCTGATGGAAGTCCTACAGAAGCACACAGTTAAAATCAATCCAACTGAAAAGTGGAAGCATTTTTGGGAAGTAGGATATCAAATGACACACTGGATAGCTACACAGGTTTTGGATTAAGATCAGGAGATAAGATGAAGTAATGTTTTTTTATCATAAGCACATACCATAGAAAAGCATCAAGTAAAGTCAGCACGTAGTCCTTAAACATTCTTAAATATATCATAAAAGAATTTTGAATTTTGCAGTGTGCAACATTCATTCAAGAGATATTCCTTAAAACGTACCCAATATCTAGGACCACACTTCTCACCATGATGTTTTCTGTTATAGTGGTGCAGTGCTCTGCACAGGTGCACCTTTATATGATGTATCACCTTTGACAGAAGCCTGTATTACAGCTGGCACATGACATTAAGGTAGATGAGTATGGGCATTTGTCTACAATATAAAATTGGAATAAGAAATGTTTATTTGGAAGACAAGACATGAAAATGCAGCTCAGAGGCAGCTTTTAAGTTTATATTAGACATTACAAGTTATATTGCAGGTCTTCCAAACAACCACAAATTATTCATTCAAGCTCAGTAATTACAGTTGCTGGTATTTCAGGAATGTCACAAACTAAAAGTTACATACTAAAGACAGTACATAATTTTCTCCAAGGTATATCAGAAATCCTTTTCCTGGATCAAACTGGTACAGACAACTATTTCACTTGTGAAATATTTGTCAGGCAAATTTTGTTTAATGGTTGGTTACTAATCTAATTCAAAAGTCATTCAAGCCTGCCTGCTTCCTCACTGGTCAACCTACTTATTAAGGTCAGCTCTATTTGCATAATGAATGGTTACACTGGTGAGCTTCTGCTTGAGTTGCTTAGAAAAGGCCACTCAGTTTAACTGGAGATGGTCACAATGTCATGTCCAAATCAGAGGCAGCTCAAGTGTTTCAGTTAAAATTTAGACTCAGATGTTGCACTGCATGTAAGGCTTTGCCTGGGGTGTGGGGAGATGTTGGAAAGCTGCCAGTCAAGTCACTGCATTTCTAATGCCAGTTCTCATATCCAATACTCCCACAATTTGCTTTCTCTGCTTAAAAGGAATCTTATCTCACTGAACTCTGCTGAGTGGACTGAAATGTTAGAAATTTGTATCTGTTCACCTTACAGATCTCCCATCCTCCTGCCTGGATGCATTTTCAATGTTCAATTCCTGCGTTTCAGTTTTGACTTTTCAAGCACCTTCCAGCAGGCTTTTAGGTGTTGTACAACAAGGGTTGCCTGAGACTCTTTTTATTTGTTTTTCATAACATGAGAAGATATTTTGTGAAGTTGGCTGCACTCCAGTTACACTTCTGTTGAAACGGTTTCACATGCACAGAAACTCTTTCCTTAGCGGCATTCCCAGCCCCAGAGTAGAGCAGCTGGCAAAGCACGTACTCAAATGCTGTTGATTTGTAAAATGCAGCCTTATTCTGCTCCAGTTTGAGCATGGATATCACCAGACATCTCCCACCTCCCAGAGAGAAAAAGCGGCCAGAACTGAGCACCTTCCCCTGTAGGTCCCCTCTGGACCTTCTCTGGGTTTTATATATATTTAGGTATTAATCTGGAGGAGATAGAGGCAGCAACAGAAAGTAACTTTATTTTATGGCCCACAGAAAATAAAGAGCACACAGCTGGGAGGTGGGATAACACTGTTGAAGCTGTATGGATTAAAGCAGCTTTTCCCATACTCTGGGTGGAAGAGCTCAGTGTCTGTGCCAATAACCATAACATACTTTCTAATTTATTGTGTAATGTCAAGAATATATGGTTTGCCAGTCTGGCTGTTAATTTCTCTTTCTTCTGGTTTACAGGTCTCAAAGACAATTTTTTTACATTACATTTAAAAGTGTTGCCCATGCCTGAGTCGACATCAGACAACTTTGGACAGGCTAGTTTAGAGATGCCAGCCAGTCTACCTGCTAAGCAATGTGGAAGCAGTGCCTAGGCCTTTTGCCAGGCCTTGTTTTTCCACTGTGACTGCCCTTGAGTCCTTTTTAAAACAGGATGGAGAGGGGGTTTGGTATTGCACACTTGTTCCACATTTTAAACAAGATCAAAAATATTAGGATTATCCATGAATTTAAATCAAAATGAAGAGTGGATAATCAGAGAAACTCATCAACATTGAAGTGCCACATAACCTGATCATTGTCATCATTCTTTTAATTCTACTGTTTCACAGTGTGTACTTATTCTTTTAATTCTACTGTTTCACAGTGTGTACTACGTATTCTTTGGTAGCTTCACTCTTACCTAACAAAAAATGGCTTGACTTTGCTGCCAGCTTTTGTCTCCATTACTCCTCCAGACATGTTCCCTCTTATCCACAAGTACCAAGTTTTCTCCATCTTTACTACCTCCCTCCCCTTTTGTTCAGACAACAGTCCTCATATTCTTGTTCACAGGATTTTCACCCAGCAATTAGAGCTCACAGGAAGGAGATTCACAGAAAGCTGTTTCCCAGTGGGATTCTTTCATAAACAAATTCAGCATATGCAGGTCTTATTTAGTACATTTCACACAGTGTGTGAGCTGCTATGTATGAGGAGCCATATTTTTTTAACTTCCTGTATTTTTATACCAGAAGTCCCAGCAGAGCTGACTGGCTCTAGAATCTAGAGCAGGATGATCAGGTTCTAGTAATTAGTCACAGAACGATCTTTTAGCTATTTGTCAAACAGCCCTAGGTAGCTGCAGATCTTGAGTTCTCTCTTTCCTACAGGAAGCAATAACAAAACCTCAGTCCTCTTCAAATCAGTGAACAGATGGGTAATCACCTAACTGTAGCAACCAAGGATGACCCCATCCCTACATGATATCAGGTTCAGCTTGATGTACTTATTACCCACCATTCCAGCATCTCTTATGGCATGCAGATTCATAAAGAAGTTGGTAGCACAATCTTGTCAAATTTCTTGGGCATGCAATTAACCAAAAGGAGAAGATTCTGTCAGAAAAATAGGGATTTTTTAGTTCTCAGCTCACATCATGATTTTCTCTAAGAAACATATGAATTACCATTCTGAATTAGTCGAATCATCCATGGAGAGCAGCATCCCCTTTAGTAGGATGTGTTTCAGTGTTAGGAACTTCAGAGAATTCTGCAACAGGATGAGTGTAACAACATGCCATCAAGGAGGTTTCTTCCATCCAGCAACAAAATTGTCAGCTAAGTCATAGCTGATACCTGCTTCCCTTGTGTTTAAATGAAACAGTGCTCATCACTAATGGGCTGGTACATCTGTTCTAAGTACCTAGGTAGGGCAAGAAACATTTAAATGCCTCAGACACATTGACCAAAGATCTAGGCTTTGATTTCCAAAGTATTTCACAAATCATTTTCTAGAATCTTGATTACACAACTCAGCTATAAATTCAACTCCACTTAACCATGGCCTTGTTATGACATCCAAACAAAGCTGATGAGAAATACAACCTCTGAACTAAAATGAATTATTGGCAGCTATATAACAAACTTTCCACAGGACAACTCCAGATTTCGTCTATCTTTAAGGAACATTGGAAAATCTCCTTTTCATGTAAATGACTTTATTGCCAGTCACACAATTTTTTTTTTCAATCCCAAGTTTTATGATATTTGTTACATGGATATATCAATCTTAATCTATTTATTTCCTTAAGAAGACTCTAGCCTGCAGGTCTACAGAGAAAGGCCTATAAGCATGTACCCTAAAGGCTCAATCTATAAGAAGATCTCTTAAAGAAATCCAAGCCAACTATTTCTTAGAATCTCATTAAGTTATACAACCTTCAACATGGTTTCTTGTGTTAGAGGAGATACAGAAAAAATGAGTTTTTCTGACATGATTTTTTAACTACCACCACAGTTTCTGAATGTTTGGATTGCTACTACTTGGTAGATAATAATTTTTTCACCCTAGGGAGAATTACTTTCACTGCATCCTTGGCCCCTATAGGCACACAAAAATAAAATAAAATAAAATAAAGTCTTACCCATTAGCTCCTAGATATGTATAAAGACTGAGATAGTTACACCACTTCTCATCCCTGGATGAAGAACATTTCTTTCTGTTTATACCAAAGTAAAGTTACCTATTCAGTTTGTCATTCATTGGTTTTATATTTGTCTATCATACCATATTCCCCACTTCCTTTTCCAATTACACATCATGTCTTGTGATATTTAAATAACTGCTAAAAATAAAATTTCACTTTTCCTTGCTCAATGAAAGGAATGCACTCTACCAATTAAAGAGCTTTCTATGAAGAAATCTAATTATAAAAACACAAGGCCTAATTCAAAGCCTATTTTAGTCCATGGAAATACTTCTATTGACTTCTTTAGCCTCAAGTCCATATTCAGCAATATTTAAGTTGAATAAGAGAGCTTATTTCAAGCTAACAAAAAAATCATGGGCATATTAAATGCAAATATATACTTACATTATCTCTACATGTTCCTATGAAGCACGTAAATTGACCACTTTGGAAATACAGTGTTGTGCCGGAGCAAAAACTTCACATGAAAACTCATATATTCCTGCATATCTATACAGGATTTTTACAGATAACAAATGGAATGAGGAAAGAATTTCCTCTGTGAACATCACATAATGGGGATGTGAAAGCTTCTCTGGGAAATGTTGGCATTCTTCAAGTTAAAATTCCTCATTCAATAATTTCCCATAAGTTAATGTCTGGATTTCTAGAATGGTCAAATAGCCAAAGGCTATACTTGTTTATTAGTGGGCATGTCTGCAGCCTTGAAAACCTGTATTTATCAAGGGACCTGAGCACAGAAATTTTCTCTCTTTCTTCCCCTCAGCAGGGCAGTGGAAGCAATGGGATTTGCTCCTTTTTTGCATTGCCTGTTTTGTGAAAGACCCAGTGAGCAAGCCATTAGTAAATGGAGCTGGCAGAGGAAGGGCTTGCTTTGGTCAGTGAAAAGACGACACCTAGATCCAGCCTCTGTGCCTGAGACAGCTTGCTGTGCAAAACAAAAGTCTCTGTGTGCAAATTCCCCCACCACACAATTTCTTTCTCCACTGTGTGAATTCAGCCTGGCTGGGAAATTGCCAGAGCTACCAGCTGAGTAACTCAATAGAGGAGAGTTTGTTTTGAGGAAAGGAACAGGACCTGTGGCTCCAGCCCATCTTAGTGTAGGAGCTGGAAATTAACCACAAATACTGACAAGTTTTTCCTGTTTTCTCCCTCAGTAGAAAGAATTACATTTGCAGAATATTACCATTCACAGGAATGGGATCAGAACTACATTTCCAAACTTCTTTAAATAGAGAAAATCCACTGAGTAATCACTACAGCAACTAAAGATTGTGGAGGGGATGCCAGCTATAAAACATGAATGTATATTTTGAAAGCCAGCCAGAATATTTTTAATGAACTTTCTCAACCCATGTGGCCTCTAGATAAAAGAGAGACTTTGCTTTGAGTGTGTGTCCTGAATGCAGGCAGACCCTGTGTCATTTGAAAAGGGAGATGAGTTTAAAACAGTAAATTTCTGCTAAATTCAATGTTATTTCAGAGCAGAACTTTGCATCTTGGGCTTATTCTGTCTCAACACGCACATTCATGTTTATTTCCCAACTCATGTTTTTAACACAGCTGGCTAGTTCTGCCTTCCCATAACTTTATTTAAGGAAAGCTATCCAAGTGTTTTCTGGACAATGTTAACTTCCCATTATATTGCTAGATCTCCAGAAAGCAAAATCATTTCTAAAGGCATCATAGCACATTCTCAGCAGCAAAATACTATCAGATGAATCATGACATTATTATTTGAGTATCCAGAACCTTTTGTGAAGTAAGTATGAGTGACAAAACACAAACTTCCAGTACCAATACTGGAACCTCATAAAGATAGACATTAACATTACAGGTCTTGACTGACGTTTCTTGAAGCATGTCCATATGTAAAATTATATAAATACTGCAATGTTAATTAGATGTGTGCATTTGATTCACTGTAATTCATCGGACTACTCAAAAAACCAAACCAAACAAACAAAAATGTCAAGACTGTGAAGTCCAAGTATAATAGAAATAGTCACAAATTATGTAAGACAACATTCCCTTCTTGCAAAAGATAAAATACAATTACAGGAACAAAAGTATACACGTTGTGAGCAGCACTGTGGATATAATTATCTCATGTAGAAATTCGTAAGAAGTTTGCTTCCAGTTTTGATCAAAGATTCAGTTATAGCATATTCCTCAATTCACTGTTCTTTTCAAGCCTCTAGATATGAATTTGTTATAATTATTCTTAAACACAAATCAGTACTTTAGTCCTCATTTTTCTGTCTGCCATTCTGTGAGTTTAACACTTCAGTCTTCATCATTGTTTCAGCATAAATATTGCATTATACTGTAAAACAATGAACGACAGTAATTCATGTACAGCTGCATTGTTAAACCAACATTATTTCTGTATGCTATGGATTTCTCAAAGACCAAAATTACTCAGTTGCAAAAATCCACTGTATCTAAGCAATTTAAGAACTGACTGTTTGGGAGTATCTTTCAAAAGAAAATGAGAACATATTAATGTGATAGAAAAGCTTGCCTAGTAGAAAAGACCCATTTATAGTAATGGAGATAAAGACATTAATTGGCTTATAGTGGTTACTAAAAGCCAGTCAATGGAATATCAAATCTCTCAAAAATGGAGGGAGGAAAACAGATTGTAAGCCATCAGTGTTAAATTAATCTTTTAGACTGCAATGACTGACAGACATGTTTAGCCTAAGTGTCCTTGGATAAAAATTCAAAATTAGTTTTTCATAACCTGTATACAAAAGGCAGGGAAATCTGCTTATATCTTTCATTTCTTTTGCTATCTATTTATGGGTGACTTGCTTAAACTCCTGATGAAACTTCTAAAACTCAAATGGAGTATTCGTACTAATTTTCTGGACTGCAGATCACAACTTCAGTATTCAAGAGTTCAGAGACTAAGCTCCTCTATCACTTTTGTCATTCCCCTGGATCTATCTAATTTTTGATAAAAATCCATTTTACATCTGTAAGATTCCACTAAATGACCTTGAAATGCATCGCATTCATTTGTTACTATTGAAAGAAGATGAGGACCAAGTCAAAAGCTTGCATACAGACCAGCAGAAAAAAACCCACTGGAAACACTGAGCTATAAACTGAGACTCAAGAGTCAAACTGGGCTATGTTGTAGAGTAGCTAGTTCAGCATATGAATGGAGGCAGGCAGAAAATGGGAGTGCTAAATGTTCAATACTTGGTTAAAACTAGACCTTCCAGTTTTAAGAAACATCACTTTTTGGCACAAATTCAAGCCAATCTTATTCAAAAAGAGCTTAACTAACCACTAAATTTATCTCTAAAATCTGTCTGATTAATTTATTCTCTCTTTAAACCATTTTTAATGCCCATTCTCTTTATAACATTACATTTTCTTTCAATGACTCTGTCTCTCATTCCTTATCTGAACTAAAATATGGACTTGAACTTTAGATTTCATATAGAGCACCTTCTCTAGATGTCCTAGAGAAGCCAGACACTAGGAAAATTATTCCTACTTGAGACTAGAAGACGCTTGTGGACTCCTAACAAGCCAAAATGCCATTGTTTTCAATAGGTAGAGGAAGCCAACAGGCAGCTTTTACAAAAAGAAACCCAGCTGCCATGCACAGACACATATACTGTATCATGTGTGCATCTCTCTATACACAGATGAAATGTTATTCTTGACCTTGATTCCACTTACTGCACTGGAGGTTGAAATCTGGGGGGTGATGTGGGCATGGGTGTGGTGTTTTCAGAGGAACGACCCACCACCATTATGCTGTGGAAACAGAGCAGGGAGGAGAGAAAGTTAATTCAAGCATCTTCTCTGATTTCCTTTATGTGTCATCTGTGAGAAGTTGCTGTCTGAATTCCTTGGACCTGAAGATATTCCAGAGCAATTAGACAGTGCATCCCGTGAAGTAGGATTGCAAATTTTCTGAGCCTTGTTAGATCTTTTGATTCTTTTCTGTTCAATTACCTTGGTGGATAGGGAGGGGAATGCTTAGGGCTGTATCACAGCATAAATCCTTTTTAAGACAAAACAACATGGATCTCTGTTTGTACCCACTCACCAATGTAACCAACTCTTTTTTTCTTCTTCAGTTTTTCAGTTTGTAAGAAGTTTTGAAAGTCTGTGAGAAAATAGCAGTCAAGTTCAGGACTGTAGAAAAATGGAAAGCTCAGATTTACCTGACTTCTTCTTTAGTGACTTCAAAACCTGTGATGAGATCAACAAAATACAGACAAGAATCTGTATTCCAAATGCAATTCAAGAGTCATGTGTTAGCTGAGGATCACAGAATCACAGAATAATGAGGTTGGAAGAGACCTCTAAGATCACCAAGTCCAACCTACGCCCTAACACCTTAACTAGACTATAGCACCAAGTGCCATGTCCAGTCTTTTTTTAAACACATCCAGAGACAGTGATTCTACCATCTCCCTGGGAAGAGCATTCAGTACTTTATTATTCTTTCGGTGTACATTCAAACAGCAGTTCATCCAAATTATTTCATATTATTGCCTGTTTGACAATATGTGTGTAAGTCTTCTCAGATGGAACCAAAACCAGGCAGTGCCAAATCTAGAAGCCTTATTTTAAAGAGATTTAAAGCCAGGGGAACTCAACAGCAGAAGAAAGTTGAACTGTTAGCAGCATTGAATCATGCAAGAGGTCAATTCCTTTCCTTATGTTTTAAAAGATGGCTTTTTAAATGTTGATATAACTCCAAGTGTATGGTGTTACTGGCTTCTTTACATCTTAAATATTATTTGATATACCCACCATAGCTTTTTAAAGGTCTAGAAGCCAGCTATGCAAAAAAGGAGCTCTCCAGATACTAGACTCTTAACACTGCATTTTTTCAAGTATTGGCACACTCTTTATGACAGGCTTCTATAAACTTTTTATTCTGATTCAGCAAAATAATCTGGCTTGCTGCAGAAAGGAAGAAGCTGCTAGACGGAATATTGCACAAAGAGTAGCAAGGTACGAATACAGTGTCTAAGTGCAGTCTTTGCAATTATGCTAAGAAAAATGCATTTGAACTAGGTGAACCTGTGAAAAAAAATATTTAAATAAAATAGTCATCAATGTCACATTAAGCAGCACTTGTAACAGAAGAACATTGCTATATCCACTGCTTTTTTCTTTCCAGGCTTCAGTCTAAACTTTGAGCTATGTTTTTTTTATGTATTTTACACTCCTCTGAATCATCTAGTAATTGCATGTGTGGATTTAGGTAAAGATGACAGTTTCCAAATCAACTCAATATATTGCAGCAAGTTCTTATAGATGCTGTAACTTAAAGTTCTTGTAGCACTTAACAGTTCTGAGCCTGTGAAGTCTGATGATGCAGGACGGTAAAGAGCGATATCCTTCATCACTGTCTAGTAAGTATTGGTGTAGTTTCATATCCAGAAAGCCAACTTCTTCATCCTCTTTTGCTGCAGATGAGCCATTGTAAAGTCATTTTCCAGGAAAGCATATCGTCTCACTTCACTGCATCTACTGTCACAGGGAAGAGGAGAAGATCCCCCTAGTCTCTCCTCTCCTCTCCTCTCCTCTCCTCTCCTCTCCTCTCCTCTCCTCTCCTCTCCTCTCCTCTCCTCTCCTCTCCTCTCCTCTCCTCTCCTCTCCTCTCCTCTCCTCTCCTCTCCTCTCCTCTCCTCTCCTCTCCTCTCCTCTCCTCTCCTCTCCTCTCCTCTCCTCTCCTCTCCTCTCCTCTCCTCTCCTCTCCTCTCCTCTCCTCTCCTCTCCTCTCCTCTCCCTCTCCCTCTCCCCTTCCCCCTCCCCTTCCCCTTCCCCTTCCCCTCTCCCCTTCCCCTTACCCTTCCCCTTCCCCTCTCCCCTTCCTCTTCCCCTTTTCTCTTCTCAATATGGGCTACTGGGGGAGAGCATTCATCATTGATCTCCATCCAGACACTGAGCTGTTGACCATCCATCAGGTCCATATCTCTCCACTGTCCTGACATGTCAGCTGGGCAAGAAATGGGTTTACATGCATGAAACACAAGCACTCACAGAAATAGGGTAACACAGTGTGTCCATTTCCACCATAAATTTTCTTTCTTAGCATACGAGAGCAACTGAAGGCACTAGGGACTAATGAAAAACACATATCTCTGTCTTGTGATCCTGGCTGAAAGTAACTTCAATTAAATGCCAGCCTGATTCCTTTCCCTCTAAAGGGGAAAGTCCTTCATTCATTTTTTGCAATTAAAGTAACTCCCATTCCAAGTCATTTTCTCAGTGGTGCATTCTTTATTCTTCACAAACTCTATAGATATCAAAAGATTTACTACAGTTTAGTAATCTGCACCAATCAAAACTCTTTTACAGTGTTTTCACCATCCTGGCTATTATTTCCTCCTTTATGCCACAACTTCAGCTCAGTCAACACTGCTTTCTGGGTCTCATTGGACTAGAGTCATTTTGAAGTGAAATGTACATAACAAATACATAAATACGTAACTTCTGATATTGTAGCCTTATTCTTGCTTCTGAAAGGGTGTCACGGCTTTAGGCAAACCCTTTAAAGAAGCTTCACCAGGTATATTCTATCCCCAGAGATGTGAACTAGAAAGTTAGAAAGCTGTATTAAAAATACAGGTGTTCTTTGTGACATTTCCACAATATGTGTGGTTGAGAACATCATGGGAAAATGAAGCTTCCCTGAACAACTAAGTGCATGACAGCACATTCAACAAGCTTGGACCTAGAAATGATGCAATTTTTTTTTTTCCAAAAGGAGAAAAGGCTGCACCATTGTTTGCTGACACATAAAAGTTCTCAGAGCAGCTTTGGCCCAGGCACAGTAAATGAAGTGGATTACAAAACAGAGACAGATCCTACTTTCATTAGTCTACTGCTATCCGTATTTTATAAACCTTCTATTATTTTGGAGAAAGAGAAGAAGTTCCCATGAGACCAAAGAGGAAAGGTTATTCATATTATTTATGATATTTAGGTTCCTACAGCCATTCAGATGTAAAATAATTCCACCTCTGGGTAAAAGGTTATTTATAAGGGCAGTTTATTTAAACATATCAATTTTTGAAGGTGTTCATATGAAGATATACTGTTGCTTACTCGATGGTGTGAATAATTCATTCTTTTCAAGAAAAGCATACACTCATTTCAGAGAGGAAATGCCTCCAAAACCACATTTATTGACTTGGGGACCAGCATTCACCAAGCAACATCAGATAAGTAACTCACAGTAGGAAGTAAGAGGAGCTTTAAGAAACATGCTGAAATGAGAAAAAAAAAATTAAAAAGTTTTTTGCCCTTTACTGTTCACAGCAAAACAAATGTTGTTTCTTCGACAATAAAAACCCTATTTCACATTTATTAGTGTTAAAACTTAAAAAGATATTCTGGCTGCAAAATTAAGCAAATGGTGTACCAAGAACAACTGAAAGTAAACAACTGCATCCTGCCTTTCTCAGTGACTGGAGCTCTCTGGCACAGGGGCCTATTAAAAGGCCCAGCAGTGTACCCTGCCCTTGGAGAAATGTAACCACCTGGTTTGGGGACACAGCCAGATCCACAAAACTACTTGTGGTACTTGGCTACAAGCTCTGAAAGACTGCACAATGCTCTGTTCTCAATCGTGCAAGTGGAGCCCTCTTTTGAAGGGTCAGGTCTCAGGAATTATTTAAGGGGATTGCCAGGGTATGCAGGAAAAAAGTACAGAGGCCAAAGCTCAGTTCGAACCTAATTTGGCAACTTTTGTAAAGGACAATAAAGAATGTTTTTACAAATATAATAATGGCAAAAGGAAGGGTAAGACCAACCTTTGCTCTCTACTGATGCGGGAGGGAACTCAGTAACTACAGATGGAGAGAAGACAGAAGTGCTTAACACCTTCTTTGCCTCAGTCTCTAGTGGGAAGACAGCTTGTCATCAGGACAACTGTCCTCCTGGGTTGGTAGATGATGTCAGGGAGCAGAATGGTCCCCCTGTTATCCAAGAGGAGGCAGTCAGAGAACTGTTGAGCTGCTTGGATGTCCACAAATATATGGGACCAGATGGGATCCATCCTAGGCTGATGAGGGAGCTGGCAAATGAGCTTGAGAAGCTTCTCTCCATCATTTACCAACAGTCCTGGCTCACTGGTGAGGTTCCAGATGACTGGAAGCTGGCCAATGTGACACCCATTCCCAAAAAGGCTGGGAAGGAGGACCCTGGTAATTATAGGCCAGTTAGCCTGACCTCAGTACCCAGTAAGGTAATGGAACAGTTTATGTTGAGTGTCATCAGCCAGCACCTACAGGACAGGCCAGGGTATCAGACCCAGTCAGCATGGCTTTAGGAGGGGTAGGTCGTGTTTGACCTACCTGATCTCCTTTTATGACCAGGTGACCTGCCTGGTGGATGCAGGAAAGGCTGTGGATGTTGTTTATTTGGACTTCAGCAAGGCCTTTGACACTGTCTCCCACAGCACACTCCTGGAAAAGCTGGCAGCCCACAGCTTGGACAGGAGCACACTTTCCTGGGTTAAGAACTGGCTGGATGGCTGGGCCCAGAGAGTGGTGGTGAACGGTGCTGCATCCAGCTGCAGCCAGTGGTGTGCTAGGGCCACTTCTGTTCAATATTTTTACTGACAACATGCTTGAGGGTATTGAGTCCTTCATTAGTAAATTTGCAGATGACACTAAGCTGGGAGCATGTGTTGATCTGTTGGAAGGTAGGAAGGCTCTGCAGAGGAACCTGGAATGGCTGGATGGATGGGCAGAGTCCAATAAGATGAAGTTTAGTAAGTCCTGGATTTTGGCCACAATAATGCCCTGCAACATTATAGGTTGGGGACAGTGTGGTTAGACAGTGCCCAGGCAGAAAGGGGCCTGTATCAGGAATAGTGTGGCCAGCAGGAGCCGGGAGGTCATCCTTCCCCTGTACGCGGCACTGGTGAGGCTGCACCTTGAGTGCTGTGTCCAGTTCTGGGCCCCTCAGTTTGGGAAGGACGTTGAGATGCTTGAGCACATCCAGAGGAGGCAATGAGGCTGGTGAGGGGCTTGGAACACAAGCCCTGTGAGGAATGACTGAGGGAGCTGGGGGTGTTTAGCCTGGGGAAGAGGAGGCTCAGAGGTGACCTTATGACTCTCTACAATTTCCTGAAAGGAGGCTGTAGTCAGGGGGGGATGGTCTCTTTCTCCAGGCAGTAACTGACAGAATGGGAGGACAGTCTCAAGCTTCATCAAGGAAAATACAGGCTGGATATTAGGAAAAATTTTTTTACAGAAAGACTGATAAAGTACTGGAATTGTCTGCCCAGAGTGGTGGTGGAGTCACCATCCCTGGATGTGTTTAATAAAAGACTGGATGTGACATTTGGTGCCACGGTTTAGTTGAGATGTTAGGGCATGGGTTGGACTCGATGATCTTGAAGGTCTCTTCCAACTTTGTGATTCAGTGTGTGATTCTGTGTGTGGTTCTGAACATCACTTCCTGAGGCACCCACCTGTGATGGCTCATTCTACTTAGACACAGCTATAGAAGCAGTAAGATATTCTTTCTACCAGATTTTGTATAAAACCCTCAGAATTTGCTGTAGAATGGGTTAGTCTCTGATTATAGTGAAAATGTAGTTTAAAGAAAAGTTTGTGAACTAAGTGAAGTGAAGCAAGAAATTGTGGTGTATGGGTGACAGATGACAGCAGACTGCAGAAGAATTTTTCACCAAAATCAAATGAACCAGACAATACACAACTTCAGAAAGAAAAGTTACCTTCTCATGTAAAGGGCACCCCATTGGCAATTATAAGTGTACTGGATTCACATTCAATTAAAAGGGTTTGAGATAGCATTAGACAGTGGGGATCTATTTTCTGCTGTGCTTGAGTCCTGGTCACTCGGCAGAGCTGGGACTAGCTCCTGAGGTGTACATTCACATGCTGCAGCAAGGACATCTGGCTTTTTTTTCAGTGCCACTCTTTCCCTTCCAGAATGTAGAAAATTCCCTACATAAAAGCATTCTCTCTATATAAAATCCAGTATTTATATAAAAATGGATGTGTATTGTCTTACATTTTGAAGGGAGAGGGATGGCAAGAAGTTCTCAGATGTAAATCTTCAAATGGAGATTTTCAGATCTTTTCTTTTATCTTCCCAAATCCATAAAACAATTGGACCTCCACCCATGAGCAACTTTACAACATATTACAAAATCAGAATATTTCTTTAATCCAAAACAATCATTCAGCTCACAAGTTCCATTATCATTCTTCATTGAAACAGCAGAAAGGTCAGCAAGCCAACACATTGCAACAGACATGCCATAAAAACCCCTTATGCATTTAACAACCAATACATCACACATATTCCAAGAAGGTAATTTTGACAGTGTGAAATACAAGCAAAAAATACAAACTTAGTATTTATCTATAATAAACAAAGGTGTTTCTGTGCAGGCAGTCAGGACAGCTCAATGTCTTTACAACAATTCCTGAAGAATAATCGTCTAAAGAGTAATTTTTTTTTTTCAGTCAGCATTAATTGTACACTTCCAAAAGTGTTGCAATAGAATTTGTAAGAGGATCATGACTGAAATTCAGGAGAGAAGTGGAGAAACTCTAGTCCTGTAAACTTTTAATAATGAGAATAGTTGCCTATGGTTTTTATGGCAATATTTACACAAGTAATATTGGAAGTTATTAATGTTTGCAAGGTAAAAAAATTAAATTTGTAAAGAAAAGATTATAAGCAATTCTACTCTGGCATCTTTCCCAATAATGAAATGGGAAACTGTATGAAGCCAACCAAAACCAAGTATTTACACACAATTCTTAAGAACCTTGATACCTAGGAATAAAGTTTTTAAAAGTACCTTGATTAGCAGGGCTGAAGATAGATCCTTTCCCAAAAAATTAACACAAAGCAGAAGTACTCTTTTTATTCAGAATTAGAATAGCATTGGAAAAAAGTTTTTTAAAAGGACACAAAGTATTTTTCATGTTATGGAAATCTACAAAATTCATTAGTGAACAGTACTAATACAGACTCTCAGTTCAACCCAAACCACTCTTCTTCATGGGCTCACCCTTTCTTTTGAACAAAAAATCCCATCCTCTAAGAATTCATCTTCAGTCATGTTTACACCCTCACTCCCATTTTTATTAGTCATTTTTATTTCACTGTCCCTGTGAACAAAACAAGAACAGCAACTCATTGTGGTGCATGCTGCACAAACAGGCCAACATCAGGTACTGCCCTGCTGAGCTTGCATATAAAATAAGAAAATAGCCATGCATTTCAATAGCACAAATGCCCTTATGAACCAATGTAGAGACAGTCACAAGAAGAGGAAAATGTTTTACAAAGCAATCAGGAGGGAATATGCCAAGTTAATATTTCAGAACATATGTGAGCTGATGTAGTTTCAAAATAGCTGTAATATTTTCCATTGTATTTCTCAAAAAATGTTCTTATTATTGAATCTAGAGCTGGACTACAAGTAAGTGGATCAGCTTTCACACAGTGCCAGATAAATTCAGGATCGGTTCAACTCTACCCTAAAAGCACCAAAGGCTGTTCCAATATCAATAGTATTTTCCTGTTTTAATAATCATTATATTTGCTCATACATGCTTTGATTTCACCTTTCATGAATCTGGTACAATAAGCTCAGCATTTATAAGAAAATTAATAGCCAAGGGAAAAAGTTATTTCCTTTGGCTCTGGCCTCACTCTTGCTGGGCTGGGCAGAACTATTCTTGACCCAGTTTTATAGGTTTCACAGTTGGCTGACCCATCCATTGTCAACTGATACGGATGTTAGCTCAACATTGTCCTAGCAACCAAGAAAGCACACAGAGATCTGAAGGAACCCCAGTATTTAAACACATAATCTGAGATCTCCCATTCAGCGTGGTTTAGGCAAGTGCAACAGAGAACACCAGCTAACATGTAGTAGGTAACAAGCTGCTTT
This sequence comes from Molothrus ater, assembly GCF_012460135.2. Classification (NCBI taxonomy): domain Eukaryota; kingdom Metazoa; phylum Chordata; class Aves; order Passeriformes; family Icteridae; genus Molothrus; species Molothrus ater. The sequence continues at coordinate 100,940,619 of NC_050478.2, read as the reverse complement.
GTAAAAAAGGCCAATAGCTCAGCTGGCTAAAACAGGGTGCACAGCATGCTGCAAATGACTGCCTAATTAATAAATAGTCTAAAGAACATGTGTCCAATCCAGAGATCATGTGCCAAAACTGAATGAAGCAGATGTGACTATTCTGAAGTGCGTGCATACTGACAAAAAGCTCTTCTCTTTCCAGCAATAAACAATAGGGTTTGTGCAGACTCAGAAAGGTTGAGAGTGTCCAAAAATCGCCATGGCAACCCTGATACCTCCCATGAATCAAGTTTCAATATGCTGTTAATTACTTGTCCTTCCCTTTCTTGTGTTTTAACTGTAAGTAACAATGATGCCACACTTTGTAAAGTGCATCAAATCCAGGGTCAAAGGGAAGCACTGCTGTAAATAATTTTAAATTTTAAAAGAAACATGTAGTAATGTAGTGAGTGAAGTTCACCAATTACTGTGGAATCTCCACTCATGCACACTCCTCCAAAATGGCTTGGAATTACCATGCTAATTTAAATCTGAAAATCAGGGTAAAATCAAGAAAATGGAAACTTAACTTCTTTTGAAATGTTTGCCAATTTGAAAAATATTCAGAAAAAGAGGTTCAAGAAGTAATAGCTTGCACTGGGAAAACAGTCTTTTCTTTATTACTGTGTCAATATTTTATAAGTGTTACTCTTGTAATTCTTGTAACAAGCTTCTTAATTATATTGTACTACCTGAGTTGACTTCATTAGTCACCTTTTATTCATTCTTTCATATATTCAAAAGATTTTTTGGTCCTTTTTCCTGTTTTACATGTTCTGGACTATTGTCTTGCTCTTACAAGAAAGCTGCCATATGAAAACAGGAGCAAAAATGTCAGTTTGTGGCTTGTCTATATTTCAGCAATCCACTTGGCATTCTGTGCATGAATTACAGCTTTCCCATAGCTAAGGTATGTGTGACACTATATTCAGATTAGTACACCTACAGATTTGGTGGAAAGCTCACATGTAAAAATCCTCATGAAATGGACTTTTACTGAAAAGTTGTATTTACCCTTAACTAGGTATTCCTGCTATTCCCTATATATAGAAAGAGAAAATGCAAACCTGCCAGAGGAAGTTTAACCAGAATAAGTCATAAAGAGACAGATTTTAAAGGGTATTCATGGCGCTGACTGTTTCTTATTGCAAAGTCTCTTAGTGACTCCATACAACCAGCTGATTTCCCTGTTTTTCTAACAGGATTTTCCACTGGCATCAGGCACCAGTCAAGGTGCTACACTGTCATATATTGCTCCAAAACAGAGCAAATAGGTGGTTATTATTCCCACTCTTCCTGTGGAATGAGAATAAGATGCATTTAGGTCATTTATCTACTGATACCAATGAGATTATGAATTTAAGTCCATAACAAGGAAATTCTTCCATTATATAGAGCTTCTGGGTCACAAAATCAGAGAATATGCTGAGTTAGAAGGTATCCACAAAACTCATTGAGTCCAGCTCCCTGTCCTGCATAGAACTATCCCCAAAAATCACTCTGTGTCCCTGAGAGCTTCCTGAACTGGTCAAGCTGGTGCTGTGACCACACTCAGCCACCCACAGGGTGAAGAACCTTTTTCTAATATTCAATCTAAACCTCCCCTGACTCTGTTTTGTGCCATTCTTTCTGGTCCTGACACTGGCCACCACAGAGAAGAGAGCAGTGCCTGCCTCTCCTCTTCCCCTCATGAGGAAGTTGTCAACTGCAATGGCTCCCCTCAGTGTCCTCTTCTCCAGGCTGAACAGACCAAGTGACACCAACCTCAGAGCCATGCGCTGACCTGATGGATTTGCCTATTCTTATCAATATTATTAGGAGTCAGCATTTGCCACAAAAGCAACAGTTTTCAGAAAACAGTTTCTATTTTGTGAGTTATAAACTGGATCTATTCACTCCACATCTGTTGAGCCAAATGCTCTGGAAAAGATAACTATTTATCTGATGGGATTGTTTGTTGGTGATGGCATTCTTGGCTAGCACAAAATATATGAAGTCCTTAGATTGAGAAGGCAGGAATCAAAATAGACAAATCTAGAAATACAGTATTCATTGGGAAATCCAGGGATTATTTGCTTAAATCATTTCATTCTTGCAGAAACATTTCACCATGGATGATGGATAGTACACTACAGTGGATGACGCTATTTTAGCTGAATATACTATACATTCTAATGTGGTAGAGAATAATTCCTTAACTCAAAATCACGTAATGACAATATTTAAACTAGGTTTAAATTTAAACCATTTTCTAGATTATAAAGCTTTGCATGGTGCACTTTAATAACTTTCTGGTATTTAAAGTAATTTAGTGGACACCTACTCTTTTAAGTCCCTGTATGGTAAAAGATTCTAAAGTAACTATTATGCCATTCTATATTCCTATAATGTTTAATTTTAATAAGGACTATAAAATCAATATTTAAGTAGTACTCGTCTCAAACTTGAGGTTTTTTAGATTTCCTCTGGCAGTACAGAGTGCTGTGTCAGACCTTTCACAATTCTGGAGGAAGACATTTTTCCTAATTTTTAAAGAGGGAATTGAGACTTACTATGGAACATTTTTAATTGAGCATTCATTAAACAGCATTTAAGAAAGAAGATTGGGAAAGTGCATATGCTTTAATGTCTTCAACATTCACCATAATTTGTCACCAAGTACTTCTCCTAACTGATCAACGTTATTTAATAATTTTGTGAAGTCATTCAAAACAGAATTAGTAAATATTAACCCAAGCTAAGACTAAAACTACTAAAATATCTTTTCAGTTAAAATTTTTGTAATCTCATCTCAGAATACAAAGATAACTCCTGATTGAAATGTTCTGCATTTGTGTTATATCTTGAATTCTGCTTCTCTTTCAGACTTGAGTAGGTAAACAACACTCAGGTCTGTATGCATTCTTCTACCAAGCATGTAAGAAGTACATAAAAGAAGTAGAAAAAGATGACAAATAATTTGAGTATCCAGTGCTTCCACTGTCATGAGGATGTCTTAAGGTAATTTACTCCACAAGACATTTCTCCCTTTTTGTAAAGAGAATTTGTGTTCTATTATCAAAAATAAATTCATTTGTGTTTCCACACCTGCTGAAAATAATAGAGAAGGAAAAAACCACCAAGAGTGATGTCACCAACTGTGACATTAATAAATAGCCAGAAGTACTACACTAACAAATAATGCAGAACCAGTTAGACAGTTAGACCTTTAATGTCAACAGTAATATTGCCCCATGATGAATGTGGTTAGAGGGACAACTTGGAACAAAAGTCAGCAAATTTTTACTTCCTTATTGTTAGATTTATATGCAAAACCATTTTTTAGAAAAAATTTAATCCCTGTATTCAATAATTCTTAATTAAAAACAACACAGTTCTCTCCAGGTTTTGGAGGAAGAGTGCGTGTGAGATGCCAAATACAGGTAAGTAGACAAGTCTGAAGAAACTTCATATGAGCAGTTTGGCAATAACCATAAAAACCAACAAAGTCACAGCTTGCACAAAAAGAAAAGAGAACCATATAAGAGTGGCCCAGCCTTTCTATTTACCAGCCAAAGAGTATCAGCACCACCACAGCTCACAGGACAGCAATACCTTCATGTTAGAAATGTGAGGGAAAATTAAGCTATTGTTTCCTTAATTCTTACAGATATCACAGGTAGCTTGGATTTCCTTGTCTAGTTTTCTCTAACGCTACAGGTGGATCTCCCCCCTGACCTCCAGGGAGTATATTTTCTTTTTCAGGCCTTTTTGCCTCTGTTTTATCATCTACCAGCCTTTTGGTAACAGCATTCTAAAATGTTCATTTACTCATTATTCTGACAACAATGGGCATAAAGATGAAAGAACAAAAAATACACTCATTATACAAGTCATATTTCCAAAATGTAGCAGTGTACAAAAATTACTAGAGAATGGCTACTTTGCCCACACTTTGAAAACACAGGCATTATATTAAAAATGTGCATTCTCTCATCTTCAACTGTAGTGATTGTTATGCAGAAGTCACAGATATAGATAGAAGCAAATCTGATGGTGGCTGTTTATTGAGCTATCTAAGATTAATTGGTCACTTTTCCATCAATGATAATTATAAGCACTACGTTCTGTAGTTTGTAGATATTTTGTTAAAGAAACATTTCTTCTTGTATCAACAGTGTTTTTCTATTACTGCATCTTTCATAAGCTGAGATCCTTGCTTATTTTGTGTACACATGAAATTCAAATTGAAAAGGATTGTGGCAGAAGAATCGGAAATGCTGAAAATACCACAGAGATTTTATGCGAGATTACTTAGTGAATGCACATTTTTTAAACACCTAAAAAACCCTGTTCAGAAGAATGCAAGAATGGAATTTCATTTGGAATGGTCATGGGAAAAGGAATTGTCATGATAAAATAAGGGGTTTACTAGGAATGCTTAGATTTTAAACTACTAGCTGGCTTCCAATTACTTCAATCAGTGACAGCATTCAAATAACAGCACACGAAATAAAGGCTCAATGAGAGAGGAAGACTGATTTTCTATATTCTATAAAATTCAATTTCAAGTAAAGTACTTGAAGAAAAATTTAAAGTAATCTAATCCAGTTAAAGAATAAGGTTTTAATTAGTCAAAGGCATTACTTTTATTTTAGTTATATCCCTCTGTTCCATAATAACAATTCAGAGTTCAGGGCAGGTTATGATTTTCCATTACTAAATCAACTGCATCATAGAATTGTACAAAGGAATATTTTTTTCCCCAGCGAGTGGCAAGATTTTTCACTTTCCAAATATGCTGCAAGGATCCTATGAAGTTAAGAGTCTTTCACTAATAATTTGTTTGCTTGTCGATCAAAAAAAAAATCCCAAATTTATGCAAATCTAGGTAAATACAGAATCCCATAGTTAAAATGTTTGTCCTTTCATACCTATAGGAAGATATTTTACATAATATTTTGGACTGAAGCATAGGAATTTTTGTTACTTGTAACTAACCAGGGCTGTAGGAACAAAAGAACTGTTGCTACCATTTCCAAGCTGAAAAAGACATTGAAGTTTTTTGCTCCTAGTAGGCTTTACATGCTGAAGACTGCTCTCATCTACCTAAATTCCCACATATATCAGTAAAAGACAATAGTATTATACAAGGTATAAAATCACCTTTCATTTCCTCAATATCCAAGAAATAAGGACATAATTTATAATGTGATCTGACTTATGAAAGTCATGACCCTGAAATTTGGTTGCTTGTGGTCAGGACAAAGAGACACATGAACAGTGGACAGAGGCACATGTGGCGCATTAGCCGCAATCTGAAACCTTCTGGAAAAAGGTTTTTTTTTCCCATTAAGACTTCTGGAGAAAAGGACCAAGAAGAAAGCATACTATACAAATTAAAGGTGAGACCAAACAATAAATGCGGATTAGTAAATTCTGCAAATTAAAGGATTCATTTTTAAAAAGTAAATTATTTGCTTTTTCAAGGATAGTTTTTATACTTCTCTAGAATTAAGTTCCTGATTAAAGGTCAAGAACACAATGTAATTTACAGCTGGTGTCAACACTTCTCATAGGCATAAAAATTTTGTATCCTCTCAATGCAAGTACATATAAAAATCACTAAGAAGAATGTTAGGAACAGGGCAGTCTAATGTAATATTTTTTTCAAATTTCAAGTACTGGTGCATTTTAATGTTGGAGATGCAAGGACCATACCTAACTAAGCCATTAACTGATTCCTTAGCAGTAAAAAGACAAGCAGGTATCTGAAATACAAGAATTAACTACTATTTCTGCTTCTGCTTCTGTTCCTGTTATTGTACATGGCAACTTCAATCACAGGACTACCTCAGGTAAACATAGGTCAGTAAGCCTTCTGTCACATTCTTTCCAGCTAAGAACTCTTCTATGTTTCTACAGTGATTAAAATTCTTGTGGCTGAAAGTAGTTGTTATTGTGCATTCAAACCATTTCACTTTATTTTCCTAATTTCCTCATTCAGATTTTCATTTTTTCACTAGGTGGCTTAAAATTTCATTTTATTGGAGCACATATTTCTGTGAATATTTAACGCAAAACACATGTTCACTGTTCAGGCCTCTGAGAACTCTGAAATCAACAAGGAATTTTAACTGCAGTCCAGTCACTTCACCATGAAATCTTTGTGTCAAAAGATTCATACCAAAACAAAATATTTTTATGAACAGATATTTTCCTTAACTTCTGGTGTTAGGACAGCTTATATTGTCACATCTTACATGGCACTACAGTTTTTGTTTTCCCTTTCACATTTTCAGTACGTAAATTTCTTAGAAATTCATTCATCAAAAACCCTGACATCAGAAAGTGAAAGAATTTATTGAATTTCTTTCAAACACGGTTGATGGCACAAAACAAAAACGATGTTGTTCTCTTGAACTAAAATACCATGTTATTCCCAGCTGAACAAGAAAAAATGCCACTTCAAAAGAAAATCATCAGAACATTTAAAGGAATAAATTTTCAATGATTTCAGGAACACTTGATCCATATAAATGTCCTAGAAGTAAATGCTTTCAGAGGCACTGCTCAAGCAGTAGGCAAAAGGGTTTCCATTTATAAAATGGTTCCTATTTAAGGGAAGGAAGGGAGTGCCCACTCTTGCTAACCCGCCGGGGGCTGTCGTTATGCTGCCATTAAAGCTGTCTCTCAACTCATAAACAGAGCCATTTCAGTTTAAATGAAAAGGGGAAAAGTCATTAAAAAAAATAAAGAACACGTAAAAGGAAGAGACCTTTTGCAAAACGCTTAATTGCACTAAGCTTTTTGGAATCACAAACAATAGGGTTGTTCAGTAGAAGCAAAACTCCCAGCTACAGTGACTATAGCTCAGGCAATTTATTAAGTAGCCTTTTGATATCCAAGAAGACTTTTCTGTTTCTTTTTAATTAATAAAAAAGCACAATACTGAAAGGATCGTGGGCGATCCTACACATCCATCCTCTTTCTAAGCTGACCTACAAAAGCCAGCAGACATTAAATATTACACAAACCTTCAAAAATTTGCTCCAGCATGTTTTTTGCAAGATTTTAGGCTAGGTCTAGCAAATTCTTGCATCTGGAATTCCTTTTTTGGTTAATGGGAACCAAGGACTTTCAGGAGTGAGCACAGGTATATTTGGAAATGGCACTTCCTGCTTCAACAAGAAGAAACAACCTTCTGATCAGCAAACATGAACTGATTAAAGAAAGTTATGTGGCAATGACAGAGGCACCAATGACTGATTGCACTGCCAGGTACTTCTCTATTTAACCCCTGCAAAGATACTGTCAAGGAGGGGATAACAATATATGCTATAGCTTTTTCCAACATCATGTGATGTACCAGTGAACAATTTTTTCCTTTCCAGCTTTGTTTCTGGATTGCTGTAGCAATCTCTCATTGAATACATCACTTTTCAAAGCTTCTAGTTTATTTCCCTTACCTAATTCCCCTTCTTTATGAAATTTTATATGAACTTTAGCTTCTCCCTGAAAATTTTCAACAGTTTCAGTGTTTTTACAAAGCATGTAGGAATTAAACATTAGTATTCTGGGGGATCTATATCAGATGGAACAATTCAAACAAATTAAAACTTATTAAACACAATTCTCAAGAAGTAACTTTTGCAAGAGCATTTTAAACCATTCCTCATACTTGAACAGCACTCAGTAAGGTCTTTGTACAGAGTAGAATGTGCCTCCAGGGTTTTCCTTGGCAAATTAGGAACTGAGTTCCAATCAAAGACTTTAGTAGTTACCAAGGTAAGTACCTTGAAGGAATCAAAATTTGATAGATTAAGAGAATTCTCATTTAATTATATATATTTTTTATTTTATTCAGGGGAAAGAGCATTATTTGAAGAAGCAACAACTGTAAGGTTGCTTTTCCACAAGTTAAAAATCAGTTTCAGGTCTTGCAGTGAAACAGGGGGAAAAGTCACTGACACTTGGCACAATAAAAGTAGAAATAACTGCACCAATGGGCTTGAAATGTCCTTCCTTACAGAGAAGCCAAATTCAGATATGCTCTAAGCAGTAGTAAATCCATTAACAGTAACAGCATATTCAATTAAAGTTGCATTTGTCATAGATCTGAATGCAGCATTATAAACCCACATTAACAGCAGAATTCCAACTCTACAGTAGGTCAGGGTTGAGTACAAGAAGGTAACCCCAGCCTCTGTAAAAGGGAACTTTGTTGAATGCTAAAAGCTTAAGTCAGAGCCAAATTATAAACCAATTTGCTTTCTGCATGTCAGGCAAGATGAATACCATTCATTGGCATGAATGCCTGCTTTGAAGTGTAAGAAAGCCCCTTCTCTTTTCCAGGAGATGTGCAATTTTAAGATCACAAGATAAAAACTGTGAGGACTCATAAAATAGTCAACCAACCACAATGTGACACACGATGCCATTGGGTGTTATGTCCCTATGATAATGAAGGGCATCATTTTCCTGGCCCCTGCTGTACAGATTCCAACTCTGCAATGGGAAAAACAGTGAGTTTTAGGCATACATTACTTCCATGCCACATTATCAAGTCAGAAGATTCATGATTCCACACCAGATTACAGACTCCTGCAGCATTCCATTGTTAATTAGCACATATGTTGGGAGCCCACATTCGTCCATTTATATGCAAGTCTGAAAATGGCCATTGTCCCATCCTCTAGAGACACTAGACACCCACTCCCATACAGGACTCCTCTGGGTTACCAGTTTATCTTCAACCATTTTTGACACAGAACTTAGTTCCACAGGTCACTTTTTCATTATAACATCAATAAGCTGCTTTTACAAGTAAGGTCACTGTTTTAAGAAATGCTCTTTGGGCAAATGTGCCCTGGGCAAATGTTCTCCTTAAGTATACTGGCACAACCAGATCAAGTTCAGCAAGGTTGAACAAATATAAACAAGAGCAAATGCTGGACACATGATTTCAAATCAACAACTAGCTGGTCCTAGATGAAAGGCTCTGGATAGATTTTAATGAACTTAGTTCCCTTGCTAATCCATTGAGAAGTAAAACATAACACGATCTCTGGAAAACATATCAAGGAGGTATTCAACAAGCATAATTACAGAAAGAATGAAATAACATGGGTTCGTAAAAGTCCAGAGGAAAAACTAAAGTAACAATTGATGAGGCTGAATCAAACAAATGGATTGATTCTATCTTAGAAAACATAAGATAAAATCATAAAATCATCAATTGAAAGCTTGAAATAAACACTTTTAAGTCAGTAACAATCCTTTGTAGTATAATTTAAATCATGGAAGAAAATAGAATTCTTAAATTCCATTATTTAACAGTTAATTATGCATACTCATACAAGATAAGAATATACTATTAAGAAATACTCTCTCATTTAGGAAGTGGAAGAAGAGGCTCTAGTTGCTGAATAAAGAAGCTTACTGTGAAGAAATATTTGTCTGGTTTGATCAAAATATTCAGTCCTGCTTTTATGTCTATGAATCTAGGTTTTCATGTTTTGAATTTAATAATATTTATCCCTTCTGAATGCTCCTTCCCCATGAGAAAGCTTCTTTTATTTTAGCTGCATTGGCTTTCACGGTCATTCATTTCTGTAGACTTGACCAGAATAAATTTCAATTTTGGCCTCACAGTCTCCTAAATATTTGCTTATTTGGACCAGATACTTTAGAGCCTTTGTACAATTAAAAAACAAAATACAGATTCATATTACACCCTTGCAAAATAAGTCTGCAAGGGAAGAGGGTGCCTGCATAAATCTCTGTAGGGTTTGCCAGTGGCTGTTTCTACAATCCACTTTCTCTCCTCACAGTGTCATTCTTTATCATTTTTATCACTTTCCCAGTCTAGCTTCGTGAGAAATCTCTTAACTATGAAGTCCGCTAAAAAAACCCACTTTTAGAGAGTCATCTACCTTTTCCCTTGGACTCAAAATGGTTTGCCCATGCCACGTTGGAACTTCACAGTACCAGTTGGAAACCAGGATCTTGATTTTGGGGGGATTTTTTGGAGCAGTATGTTATAAACAAAATGAAAATATAGTATCTGGTAGATGACATCCGTCTCTCCTCTACTTAAATTCTATGTGTCAAAACCAAATCCGGAGGTTTTGAAGCAAGGATTTAAAAATTATTCACCTAAAGAGTTCTATCAATGGACAACATTGATTTTTAAGAAGTTTTTTCTTTTAAACTAGGGAAGGGCTAAAGAACTGGAAGCTGGAAAGCGTGAAGTTTGCATATACCAATTTTAACTGCATTATTATTCCTTCTTTTCATGCAACAATTAGATATGCACTGATAAAGGACAAGAAAAATCTAAAGGATTCAACCCTTTAGATTTCAACAAGACCAACAATAAATTCAAGACTAACAATAATTTTTTTGCTTTACTCTGTATGAGGTGTGATTTGTCTTTTCCCATAAGCAAGATTTTGAGCACAATAAACTGAAAGATGTGAAATTTTTGCTGACAAAAATTTTAAATTTTTTTTATTTTACAAAAGCTGGGGAAACATCAGGTAGGGAACCTCCTAGGTCATCAGCATGGAATATGCCAGAAAATAATGGCATTAAAAAATCCAGCTCACATCCAGCCATACTTCCAGAACTATCTTAGCAAGCTGAAAATCTGCAATAGCTATAGACTGAGAAACTACACAACAGTTGAAAGTAAGTCTTCTATAAAATCTTCTAACAACTAGAAACTATTGATTACATTTTTCAGTATTTATGTGGTTTTCTTTTCTCTTTTGCAACTTGTATAAAAATAATGCTTTCAGGCTTCCCTAGTGAGAAAGCACAAGAAAGAAGTAAAATGCTAAATAGCTTTACTGGTTTAGGGCCATCTTCAGCAGGATATGTAAATCACTTGCCTGTTGGATTCCATTGAACCAGAGTTCTCTAAAACTTTAAACTATCATATTAAAACATTGATATAGAAGAGGGGATCTATTGGTGTGTAGTCTGCTATGTATAACAGTATGTGTAATCATAGAAACAGAGAACTGTACAGGAAAGGACATCTGGAGATCATCCAGTCCAATCCTTCACTCAAAACAGACTATTTCAGAATCAGATCCACCTTTGAAGATATGTCAAGTTGCTCAGGCCCTTGTTGAGTTGAATTTTCAAAATCTTGAAGGATGGAGATTTCACAGCCTCTTCAGGCAATATTATTCTGTGTCTGACTACCCTCAGAATGAAAAAATTCTTTCCTAACACCTACTACAAAATTCCTGAGTTTTAACTGTCACCTGTTGCCCCTTGTCCTGTCACTGTGGCCTACTAGAAGCACATAGTTGCATTTTCTCAGCATCCACTTAATTGATGCTGAGGAGAGCCATAACATCTTCTCTTAGTCTTTTCCACACACAACTATCCAACCCTCTCCATCTCTCCTTACATGCCATGTGCTTCAGCCCATTACTGCCTTGATGGTTCCCTGCTGACCTTGCTCCATTGCTGAGTTCTGTGTAATCAATCATCTAATGTATAATAAACTACCCAAAGGCATGGGTTTTCAAAGTATCAAATCCCCTAGAAAAACAGTGGAATAAATATGTCATTACTCAGAAAATTCATCCACAACTCAAGACATTACATATAAGAATGGAGCATTTTGAACTTGTCACACAAAATGATCCCTCTGTACAACATCTTCTAGTGTAGCACAAAGAGTCTGAAGGATACAAAAAGCATTTTTTAAAAAGCAGCGGAATGCATGTAACAGTGGAAAAGAGACTAAGATTTTAAGAATGCCAGTAATCGAGTCTGACTGCAGTATCAGACAAAATTAGAGAGTGGAATTTAATGACCAGCAAGAATATTAATTTAGGTGTTCATCTTTCAAGCCTGTAAGAATCTGTAGAGACAATGATAAATACCCAAAGAATGGTCATGGGCATTGAAAAACATATTTATTAGATCCCTAGGAGCTTTTTTCTATTTATCTAGGAAATCACCTAGATAAATTTGAAGACCAGGTATGAGGGGCTTAGTGTTTAGCTTTTCAGAAAAGTAGAAAAGATCATTTAAAGCTGAGAACAGATAAAATGAGAGAACTGAGGGAACTAACTGCCTCAGGAAGAAGAGCAGTTAGAGGAGCCACCAGAAACCAGACAAGTCCCAAAAACAAGGTAGCTTGAAGAGACCAGGATGGAAGCTTTGATTAGAGTTGCAGAGCCCTCTATTTTATTTCATCATGGGCTGGTCTAGCTGTCACCTTGGAAAATTACACAAGACCTTGTTCTGGTCTCTTATCTAGTGTCATCTTCTTTCTCTCTACCTGGAAAAATCAAATCAGTGGGATTATGGCATAGCAGATGAAGAAGAAAAGAGGGAATTCTGTCCATTTTTGTACCTGAACACAACACTCTAAATAGAGTGTAAAGGGTATGGCATGCCATGTTGTCAGTCAGTAGTGTTCATTCTGCCCAGAGGGACAAAGTACAGATGGGAAATCAAAGGAAATAGGAGTGTGACTGCAACCAGTGCTCCCCTTGTTGTGTCACATGGAAGAATACTTCCCATCACACTGCCTCTCTATGCACTGCTGGAGCTGCATGTGGCACCTGCAGACCACACAGCTACCACTACATTCAGTTTACAGCTAATATTGGCACTTAATAATCCATCCAAAAACAAGAAAGTGTTCTGTGTCACAGGGTCTTGCTATCTTTCCAAAGATTTTTCTTGTCTTACAATATCATGTTTTTCTTTAAATTCCCAATTCAACTTAAAAAATAGTAGGAGCTCAAACACTAGGGAGAAGGTGGGTAGAAAAATAGTCCCAGGCAGAACAGGAAGGCCCCTTTGGGTGGTAACCTGCATTTAGACTGGCTCACAGTGCTTGTGACCCCACAGTCTCACTCTTCCTAACCATTTTTCTTTCCCAGAAGAAGGAGTTCTTTATTTTACTGTGTACTTTGCAAGAAGTTTCAGTAACTGCTTAACCTCTACCATATAAGCAGATCTATTGGACAGTAATATGTAACCAAAATATTTTCTAAGCATAGCAGCAAACTACTTCACAAAAATCCTTTTGAAATCTGCATTTCATAAATTATATTTGGTTCTGTAATACTAGTTGTTAGTGTCAAAATGTTCATGAAAAGTATTTGGTTACCAAGAAAATATAATTTATGTCTATTAGTGTTTCAACAAGAAATTTTCTGGACTAAAGAAACAAAACAGAATCAGAGAAGGAATCTGTTCTCCTCTCTTTTGAAATCTGATTCCCAAATATGTTAGGAATAGGTATCAAAGTAAATAATTCTGTTCGCCTGGAGAAGCTGGCAACCACACTTTACAATCCCATTCAGAATTATCAAACTACAATCTGAAAACAAGATAATGCAAAGAAGCCCCCAGCAAATCTAACTGACTGCATGGGAAGGCTGTTTCAGAACCTCAACGTTTCTGTGACTGGAAGCCCTTTCCAAGTTTTTTGCATTCTTTTGCTTACGACCAGTCCAGATGTTTTTCTTGTGCCAAATTATTCTTCAGGTTGAAGAGTTGAAACAACGTATCTTTATTTACTTTCAAAGTAGCTTGCTGGCCTCCCTAGCTATAAAGGGACAGGAGAGAGGCAGATCCAGAGCTTCATTCGAGATTGTCAGCTGCCTCCTCTCTGTTACAACAACATGAAAAATAGCATTCCAGTCCTCCCAGGTCTACCTTGAACTGCCCTCTGCAAGAGACAAGCAGAATAAAAGTAAGCAAGCAACAAATTTCTTCATTAGCAAAAACCACATGTATTTTCACTGCAGAAAGACAGGACAAAAGTCTAATGCTACATCTGAACAACATAAATTTGAATGAAAAACAGATTTCCAGGATGATTGATTTGGAGAGCAAGAAATCTATGATCTTGTTCATGGGCTCAAATTTGGAGTTCTTGACCTACCTCCTAAGAAAGGGCACATCACCATTGCTTTTATAGGCACTATTCTCAAAAAAACATGCCTGGAAGAACAATAGGATTTCTAGGAACATTGTTTTTTTTAATTTTCAGATCAGAATAAAGGCAATATTTTCAGGACATTGGAAGCATAAAGCCTTCAAAAGCTCAGGAGAAAAAAGTAGACTAAAAAACCATATTTTTCAGTTGCACAGGATAAATTTACAGTACAGTGACTGATCATTAGAGCATAGAGAAAATCATGCTGATATTTTCAAGGCTAAACTTAGGGCTTGGGGAGTATAACTGTCTCCAGGGTGGAGTTTTTTCCTTTTTTTTAAATCTCAGTCCTGCTTTTGTTTCCTCCAAGGCAGCGAAGTTCCACGACTTTGAGCAGAGTTAGATGCTCCGAGTTCAGCTTTGAATCTGTCATCTACAGTCTGAAAGATTCCTCCTTATTTTTATCATCTTAGTTGGAATGAAAGAAGCATTTTCAGCTATCTTATAAGCTAGCATTGCAAGACTCTGTTCTCACTCCCGTCTTAGGATGTATTATTAATGATAGAAAAGAACAGCAGGCAACAGAATTTTACACAATTGATGGTGCTGAGTACCATGCCAAGATATTATTAATGTAGCTTTTTATGAAAACAAAAACAGTTTTAAAATACAGCCTGTAGGTCTACGGTTTAATATTTCAGGACAGGAGTCTTCTGTGGACATTTTGTTTCAAAACGAAAAGCAAGATGGCTCTAGGTCAGCACTAGCCATGTCTCTGTGTGTGTCTCTACTCCTTGTTTTACCTCCCCAAATCACTGGGCATTCTCAATACATCCTCGGTGCTTTTATCCCCAATCTAAAATCCTGCAGGAAACTTGAGAACAGAATCAATTATTTTTGTTGTGAAGTTCAGTAAGAGTCTTCATATCACAGTTTCACAAAAACAGTTATTAAATCAGAATTGGAACGGAATCTAAGTTGGTTCGCTTTCAAGGTCTGGTTTAACTGCCAATCGTTGTCCAAAAAAACCTAGTGAAAAACTTCATTGTTTTAGCTTATTTTCATTATCAGAGATGTTTTGCTTGCTGTTCACATTATTATTGTGGAGAATAAGAAAAGAGTTGTTCCAATACTAGTCTTCCACACTGAGGCTATGGATACGAGGATCCCAAAGTTCTCACAAACTCGCCCAAAGCAAAGGCGGTTTGAAGAGAACCTGAAACTTCGGTCAGGGGTAAGATAATGCAAGTATCAGTTTGGATCTAACAGCAGTCAGGTATCAGCATTGCTCTTCTGCATGCAAAACACCAAGCACTGGAGCTGTGGCTTGCCTAAAGGAGTTTTCTCCCAGCAGTTTCCTGAAAGCCAGAGAAAGATGAACTTCATTTCCACCAGTGAACTGTAACAGGAGAGCTCTGATGATACATTTCGCATAAGAAATGAGTCATGCTGCGGTTTCCTGCTTCAGTTGATTGAGTGCAGAGTTGTTTGGCCTTTTTCTCCAGCCATGACCCTTCTCCTGCTCACAAGTCCTTGAAGATAGCTCTTTCCTTTCCCAGTCTCCATAGTTACAGTAAGGCTCAAGGATACAAGTTTGTTATGCAGACTCTTACTTTTGGCCCAGAGGCAAAATCTTACACCCACATCTTGTAAAATCTTGTAAAATCACAGTGGCCAACAACAGCCTGAAAGACAGACAAGATCAACAACTATACAGCTGGCTTATAGCTGCACCAGTGTTTTAAAAATAATCATTATTAAGGAGCTTTATTGTAAATTCCAAATAATTCTGCAGGCTGCCTTTCTGATGTCAAACTCCCCCAGAAACAGCAGCATGATGGTTCTGAACAAACCAAGAGCCGCCTGCTGATCGAACATGACAGGGCCAGAAGTTCAGAACACTCTAGGTGCAATCAACTGGTTGAAGGGAAATTTGTGCAGTACCTGATAATTCTTTTATCTAATAAGATAAAGCATTCTCATATATACACATCCATCATAGGAAGTTAATGGCTTATAATTATGGTTCAAATATTTTGCTAATAGCTTAAATATCAGTTAGGTATGGGAAAGGAAAGCCAATAATGAAGTGGAAGAGAAAGTAAAGAGAAAGTAAAGAGAAAGTAAAACAATCAGTGCTCTAAACAGTGTAAACAAGATATGAAGCAGAAGAAAAAAATGCAGATGGTCACTTTTGACCCCATGATGTGTGCAACTGCTTATCAGGGGTACACAAACATGGATCTCCTTGGAAGACAGTCAGGCTACTCAAGTTTATGTCTAACTAAGCTCTTGTCCTTGAAATCAAGAATGCTCTTGGCTACAATACTTTTTGGTATGTGAATGTGAAGTGTCACATTTGACTAAATTTTATCATTTTTCTATATGCATACACATGCAAATCCCCACCTGCAGATTCCATACAGTAGCTGTGAATTTTTCACATGAAATACTAAAAATGTTATTCTTTTGACCAAATCATTTCCCACATTTGCCTCATTGATCCCTTTGTCCTCATACCATCTTAACATATATTTTCTCATTTTCTGATATTTTAAAGGATCTTCCACACCCCTTCTTACTAGCTTCTTTCAGAATAATTCAAGTTCTCTTGGAGCAGCAGTGACTGGCAATTCCTTCTTCTTAACAATTATGTAGTTATCTCTTCGCCAGTGACAGTCTTATCTTCAAACTCCTTAATATTGCTGGAAAGTTCCTTGAAACATTCTTCATAAAAGGGAGTTGCATTTTGGCAGCTCTTATGCAGTTTTCTTTTTGTTGGAGGCAGAACTAATTCATCTGAAGGGCATTTTTGTCGTCATAAGGATTATTGTGGTGACAAGCAGTAGGCATTTTGAATTCTTCTCTGGTGCACCTACTACTCACAGACTTAGCTCTTTTAAAGCCAAATCCTTCATATCTACATCAGGGAGGGAAAGTTTGTAAGCAAAGCTCTGCAGATGTGTGCAAGCATTTACCCACCATTACATGTGGGACTCAGATTCAGAAGATCTTGTGGCTTTCTCTCAGCTTTCATTCCCTGGATTTCCTAATAATAAGGGTATAAATTACAGCCAATTAGGATGATAGTTATTGCTTGGGGAAAGGCAACTGAAAGGAAGAAAATTCTTATTTCAAAAACATTGGGAAGAGGGCATTCATTGATGGGAATAGTTAATTTTTATGGAGTCTATTCAGTCTGGTTTCTAAGTGCAATCTTAAGTGGTGCTGAAAGCACTGCAGTAAGAGATAAAGTATATGATGCATTAGAGTCTCATAGCACCCAGTGCATGATTCCAGTCTTCACATTATAACAACTTTTAAGACTAGATCAACCCTGGATAACATCAGGAGAAATATCTTTTTTGTCAGCTATGCATCAGTGCAGACCCCAGTCTTCCCTACTGCCTTTTTAACACAGAAAAATCACATTTAAATCCCAAAGCTATATCCACCATGCTGATAAGTCTTAGTCACCCAAATATAGATAGAAACCCTTAAAATACTTTCTCCAGTCACTGGTAATCTAATTCAAATTATTTATAAAAAAACCTTTTATACATCTTCTGAATTACTGCTGGAGTCCTCTATTAGCTTGAATAGTCATTTTATTTTTTGTGTTGCTATTTAGTTCTAATGCAGCTTGTCACTTCTCCCATCAATTTTTGAGAAAAAGAAAATGTGAGCAAGTTACAAAACAATGTTTCTGTGAATGAGCCGGTAGGGCAGGAGTTCAATACTTTAATAACAATTATTCTGGACATATTTCACTTTAATTTGCAAAGAGATGAGTTTTAAAAAACCAGCTTTTTCTGCAGCACAAAAGATATGTGATACCACATATCTTTTAATGGTATAGGCAGTAAGTCTGTGCCTATATCCTCTGTTACAATGTCCCTAAACCCTCCTCTGGTTCTGCCTGTGAACAAACTGTTAACCAGGTTCTGGGATCCCTACAAGTAGGTTAGCACAGTCCAGCAGGGCACCTCCAAAGGCACTATTTTCCTGAGTTGTTTCTAAACTTGTCTGTGGGTGTCTGGACACACAGCCAGAATTATTTGTTTCAATAGTCCTTAAGATAATTTCCCAGGGAATTCCTTCATCTGTGAAAGATTGTATGAACTGTTGAGCTGTGGGAGCCTGAAGAAAGCCCTCAGTATTCATAAGATATTTTCTCCTTATGAGATGGATGAGCTCCAGCCAGAACTAAAATCATTCCTGGTTTGCAATACACTAATCCAGGTGGGTAAATTGCAGCAAACTTTCACTTCCATCAGACCCTGCTCAGAAATGGTTTTGCTTTGTCTATGCACAGTACAACCCCAGACTCACCCTGAGTGTGGGTGTTATCCCCCCTTATCAACACTGTGCAAGGGCTAAAATTCAGGTAACAGCCCTTACTACTTGTGCCTTACAAACACACCCAGACAATTACTGCAACAAGGGGCAAGAAGGACAAAGAAAACACTGGACAAGTGTTAAATTAATTCCTGTGTCAGAATATATTACGAAGTCTTCTCTGCCCTTTAAGGAATAACTTAACATCTTTATTTCATGTCTGAATGATATAGAAATTGATAAAGCTTATAATAAGGAGAGAAGTGAAACTACTTTTTTAAATAAAGTGAAGTTGGTTTTATCCTCCTGAAGTTTCATTAAAATAACAAGGGTAAGAGTTGACAGTTTTCTGAAGCAAGCAGTAGATAATTTCTTTCACGACTGCTGCTTTCTTATTTGTAGAATTCAAACTCTTAATACTGAAAAAGTGACCTGTAAATTTCAAATGAATCTCATCAAATATTTGTAAACACCTTGCATTCCATTAGCCAAATTTTTTTGACTCTCAAGAGATTTACATTCATTATTAATTCTAATTTTGAGTCAAAATTGAACATATCTTTCTTTTATCCCATTTACTAAACACCTCTGAAAGAGCCAATGTCTAGTTAATCCAAAATAGACCTGTATAAATTTGTAGGAATTATTTTGATAAGTACTGTTGTAACTGCTTTCAGATTTCATCTACACTGGTCCATAGAGTAAAAGCATGTCATAACTGAATTGACAAAATTGAGATTCTTTTCATTCAGTGAGCCTCATACTGGAAGGGATATAACCTGTTGGATTATTTTTCGTCTTTATTTCTTCTATGCTTAATGTTGTAAAAGACATTGCAGCACAATGCATGCAAGCCCCCCAGCCTAAACTCCTAAAATCAAAGAGTACTTCCACGGTTTTATGGAAAATCCAATGATTCATTTTCATGACTGCAACAGAAATAGGGAAAAGGTTGAATTTGATTAATGGATTTCTCTTAGATTGATATCACTCTCAATGAGACTTCAATATGGCCTTGGGGTTGCCTTTGTAAAGATTGTAGTACTTACTTGGACGAAGAGCCATTTTAAAATTGTGGGGCAAGCCTCTTAAGGTAAGGTATTTCTTCCCTAAATACCGAATGCCTAGACTCTTGTGAGTATAAATGGTACTTAATTTATTATGATAACAAGAATTCATTTCTTGTCCTCGTGCTTAGACAAAAGAACTTGAAGGTGTGATTTCTTTAACCCCCTTTGCTCATTATTTGTAACATCTGTCTGCTTGAAAGTCAGTCCATTTATTTATATTTTAGAGTAGAACTGTATCTGGAGTACATCAGTAAAAATATTGTATGGGCTTTTAAGCAAGTTTTCAAATAT
The DNA here is from genome assembly GCF_012460135.2 of Molothrus ater. Taxonomy (NCBI): domain Eukaryota; kingdom Metazoa; phylum Chordata; class Aves; order Passeriformes; family Icteridae; genus Molothrus; species Molothrus ater. The sequence continues at coordinate 100,920,999 of NC_050478.2, read as the reverse complement.
TTAACAGGAAAAAATGAATTTCCATGTGTTTTGCTGACACACACGTGTTTCAGGAGGAACCACTTTAGAGTTTCTGACCCCACTACAGGAAGAAATATGTTGGAAGTATCCACGTGAGTAAATTTGAACATGATTTTTGAGACCTCCAACACTGGTTTTGACTGTTTTCATTCAAAAAATGTCTGCTTGTGAGGTTCAGAGAAATGTGGATTCTGTGGATAGTGTTTCTATAGTGTGAATTAACAACAGAAGCAGCTCACATCTGCTGGTGGTCATATTTTTCATCATAAACTACATCAATACCTGGCTAAGAATCAAGTTAAAATCATGACTAACCTAGAGTTTCTGCAGCACATTTCTATCCTGAACTATTCTCTACTCTAAGAATCAGACACACATTTTTCTACAGACAGTGGTCAACCTGCCACCTTCTTCCAGTATCTATGAATCTATTATGGGGTACAGAAGAAATGTATTAGAGAATGTAGAAAGTATGATTAGAAGTATGTTCTAGTAGTACTTGTTCCATCAAGTGTATTTCTCTGTGCCCTGCAACACCATGAGCTGGTGGGCATTCACCTGACAGTAAACTACAGGGACGGTCTTCCCAAAAGTGCTATCAGCCTGTTGCACTCTTCAAAAAATTACTGGTGTAATTCTCTGTCTCAGAGAGACAGAAATAAGAGATGAAGATATGTAAAAACAACTTTTGTATTGCTTGCAATTATCTCTAGTAATCACTTGCAGACTGAGTGTGTTTTTGTATACGGGGTGTTCAGGATATGCCTACGACAATTGTTTTAGGAATGTCTGGGACAAAATGATTATATACTTCTGTAGTTTTCTGCAAATTAATAAATCATTACAAGAATCACGTGTGCACATCTGAGAAATAATAGATGAGATAAATGTTAACACGGGAAAAACAAAGATTAAAAGCTGCAAACAAATTGCTCATGGAATTAATTTGAAAAAGATTATTTAAGGACCATTTTCAAAAAATTTTATACAGTACTTATCAGAACTGGCAAATTTAATGTGCTGGATTTCAGCTTTAGAATGTTTTGTCAGATTCTGAAATTCCAGCATGTTTCATTTAGGGATAGGGTGGGATGAGATAGGTGGGGATGGATTGAGATGGAAAAGATGGTGCAAAAAAAGAGGCACTGCCTGTAGAATAATGGTGCATTTTTCAGTAAATAGATCACAAGCATTAAATCATTCCAATTATATGCAAGATTGTTTCTTTGATGTGAAGAGGATATCCTATGCGTCTTTAAAAGGAAAGATTTACTCTAAAAAGCCAATGAAACTGTGTTGGTATTCAAGATAAAAATCTTGAAGATTTATATTTTCTGAATTCAGCATCTGAAGAATGTAAATCATAGAGAACAATGAAGTTATAAAAAGCATCAAGTGTTCTTCCATGATCATTTGTGAGGGTTTTTTCCCCTCACACTTTCTACTGTTGTGACTCAAACAAACAGTAAAACTACTTGGTTTAACTTTGTTATTTCAGTTAAATTCTTATTTCCTGTCATCTCTATTGTGGATTCTACAGACAGGATAAAATACAAAGGGTTCATCTGTAATTAAAATTGATTCTATCTCTGCAGCAAGACAGAGCTTGATAGAAGATAGACAGTGTATTTGGTGAGTAATTTTAATTAGGATAGTTGGGAGAGAAAAAAGTCTCAAAGCTTTAATTTTCTGATATGTTATCTAGAGAGTGAAGTAGATTAGGGACTTTTAATTTAAACTTGTAAGGTAGATGATAAAATCTGTATTACAAGTATATATTAATATAGGCTGAATCGAAAGGTAAAATGTAATTTCAAAACTGGGTTTACACAAGTGAGTAAATCCTAAGGAAGCTTCCAAAATTAGTGAGTAACAGAAAAAAAAATTTTCTTCTCTAACTCTGAGTATCTCACACTTATGATTTGTAGTCTCACCTCCTCATGCGTTCCCATGCTTTACCTCCCTAACCTGGGGTTTAGAAATTCTTTCTTACTAATAAAGGGCAAAATCCTTGTGCATGCATAGGACTACAGTTGCTGAAATGGAGAAAGGGAATCAGCAGCAAGCCCTGCAATAAAATCAGGAAAGCTGGCAGACCTGACTCAGCCACTACTTCCACCTCATTTCCGCACAGCTGGCAGTGATACAGAATAAATCCACTGCCCACTGCCTCCTAAACTCCTGAAGAGTTTAGGTCTCTGACCTCACCACTGATTCCAGATGGAGATTGCTGCAGCAAGTAGCTTTCCAGCATTTTTGAAATGCAGTTCTAATGCCTCAAGTCTTCAAAACCTTGTCTCCAGGTTCAGTGAATGATGGTGCAGTTCAGTGATGGTGCAGTCTGCCACAGCCATTAAGTTTCTATTCTATCCTTTCAACACTTCTGGAAATTTAATATTTGTTAGCAGCCTTATTTATACAAGCGAATAGAAATTATGCAGAAGGAATTCAAAATACATAGAAAACATGAGTCAAGATCCATTTTTATGGATCTTGTAGGAGTATAAGAGTCAGAGGAAGCTGACACCTGATCCCTTTTTAGCCATCTGTAAGTAAATAAAAGTAACAAAACCAAAAGTCAAACATACACAAAAGCATGCACACTCTGAGATTACTCATCCCCTGGTGAAACTTCAGCTCCCCTCTGCATTAATTCACCTTTCATCCTTCACACATAGTAACATTTGAATTAATACTATACAAACCACACAGATTCAAACCCAAAATTCAGGGTCATCACTTTTCTAAAACCCTAAGGAACTGCAGGGTTATGATTTCTGATTTGCAACCATATGCTCTGAGAAATGTTTTGGACAGAGAAGGCCAAGTATGACCAGAGAAAAAGACTTCCACTTTTTACAGCAGAATGTCCAAAACTTCACAGGTAGGGAGATGTTCTTATGGGCAATACCTGACTTGAAGATGCACATCCAGAACCTGTCTTTCTTCAACTAGTGGAGATGTGCAGCCAGTCACCTCCACACCTTCTCCACCCTCTTGACTGTATGAAATAGAAATGTCTATTCCCCTGGCATTGAAAGATACTGAAATTAAATAAGTCCCCAAATATAAATAAGGCATCCCCAAGAAAAATTATTAAAGTGACACTAGAGCTGAAAAGAAATCTAATTTTGTAGTTGTCTCCAGTAGAACAAGTCACGGAGAGACAGTGTGATCCTCTTTTTCTTTTCTTTTTTGATAATTTCCTTTTAACTGAAGGATCAGTTTGAAAGAGAGAGGAGAAAAATGTCCACAGAGGTACCAGAAGGCAGCAATTCACAGCCATTTAAAGCAGTGTAATAATACCATGGGGCAGGGCAGGTTTGAAATCATTAAGGAGACCAAATCCTGAGAAAGGAAATTGTTGCAAGATTGCATTATTTATAAAGTTAAACTATTCACTGGACTGAATCCAAAGTAGTCGTTATTAAGCAGTGAAACTTTGACTGCTATGAACAAGCCATTCTGTCCTGTCTCATATCAATATTACACACAGCTGGTTTTAGTAAAACTCCTGGTAATGAGTTTTGGACCTATGTAATTCTGCTTCTGCTTCTGATCAACTTTTTAATTTTATCATTACAAGTCTCTTTGAATGAAGTTTACAAATGTGCATGTACAAACAATCCCTCCAGCTATAATCGCAGCATTTTCAAAGGAAAGAAAGAACTTGAAGTCTGACCTGCAAACAGCCTACTTGCATTCCAATGTCTCTCTCATAGCTTGAAAATGTTCCTGAAAACTTCTCCACAAGTTTCATTTTCTGGTTTGGTGGCCAGTCCTAAAAAAAAAAATATATATATAATAGGTAGATGGATATCAAAATCTTATGGGCTATCCCCTGGGAGCATGACCCTACCAATCATTCCCATAAAGATTTTCCTGTTCAATAACCATGGAGAAATCGGCAAATGTGCTCACTCTAGGCACTGAGAGATTTAAAGCATGGTGCTGTAACATTTCATTGAGGTTGGGTAAAATAATTTGCCAGAGACAATATCATTATGCACCCCACCAGAATCTTCAGAGTACAAGTCTTCAGACTATGGGAAGAAAAAAGGGATGGAGAATGACAGTAGAGTAAGTAGAGAAGAGTAAGTAGCAAAATGCAGGAGATATTTCTTAGTTCTCTTCAAATGGCTTTGTCTGTAAGAGAAAATGCAATATTCTTGTTCATGGTTTGATCTTTCTTTCTGTAAACACATTAGGACATAAAATAAGGATTGAGGGCCATAGAGGTACAATGTTTAGTTTCATCAATGCTGAAAAATAGGATCCTCCAATGCAGAAGTGGGATTAGGAAACTCATCTAAACAGGCTTGCAAAGCAAAAAACAAAAGACATTATTATATCACATTTGAAAGCAGCATTCACAACAGGTTCAGACCCTGATGGACCTCTATTCACCTCCCACAAAACCTGTGGAGGTCTCACACCATGCCTGCAAGGGAAATTTTACAGATCCCCAGCAGAATCTGTCAGAAACCAAAGGGGAGATTTCCCAGTAGGAAGAATCAAGCTATAACCACACTACCATGCTATTAATGCTACAGCTGGCAACAGCTCTCATTATTTCCTCCAAAGAAGAAGAGTTTTTAGAAATCATTATCCTATGGAACACTGATTTCTTAGTAACTCAATGAATAGTGGAAAGAAAATGAAAGAAATTTTTTTACTCAGAACTGCAGTAGGGATATTGAATTTTATGAATGAAAGTAAAGGTGCCATTCCCATTCAGCATCAACACCCTAGTCCTCCTCTTTATGAAGACTTCTGAAAATAAGGCAACTCATTGCAAATAAACAAATAATTGGGAAAGAGAAGAGTATGAATATGTTCATATATAGTCAATGCACAGAGGGTATGTATTCAGCTGCAAACATCTTGAAGCCAGAATACTCAAAGTTGTCTTTTCTTAACGTGTATATGTTTATAATTTTGAACATGATACAATTTTCATATTATAGGTAAACAAGAAGAAAATTAAGTGATATTATCAAATTTCCAGTCCACTTGATAACTTATTATACTTAAAAACAACTGATGGATTAGATTAAAGTGACAGATTTACAAGTACCTGTATCTCAGCAGAATGTAGCAAAAATATTTTCCACAGATGGCACACCAACAGATAATAACTTTATTTATAAAATGTCTATGTGGAGAGCAAAGAAAACACATTCTTCCAATTTGCCATGCTTCATTCTTGATGTTTACAGGCATTTTGAAGGAAAAAAATCTAATGGCAATTTTCTACAGAAAATCAGTTTCTGTGCAAGCCCTTTAAATAAATGTTTCCTGAGGACACATGCAAAGGGAAACTGAGTGACCTGTATGTCAGGTGATTATTCCCCTCCAGTGGATATAATTCATATAATTATTCAATAATCATCAAGATTATTGAATAATTATATTAATCATCAAGACACAAGTGAGGACCATAATAAGTGAACTCCTTCAGATCATGATGCAAATCTTATGATTGCTGTAAGTTTAGGCAGCCTTCTGCACAGCACCACAAATCAGTTTTTTTCTCAGAGAGATCTTTGAGGACTTCTTTTCACAAGAAGAGGTGAGGAAAGGAAGAAAGTAATAGCAAATTGTATAGATTTGAATCACTTGCCAATTCAGATTCACTTACTAGAATTCTTTTCTGACTGTTATCTATTTTTCAGGAGAAACAGGACACCATAGAATGAATTTACTTCATGTTTGACAAATACGAGTGTAATGTTCAGTCCGTATCAGGAAATGTCTAGTTCACATAGCACATATCACCCAGAAGGCATTATTACCTATAACTGAATAAAAATAAAAAAATAATGAAAATAATAAGGATCTGGTTTCACATACATAGTCTTCTGGTTTAAAGAGGAAGGTGGAATATGTTTTCCAGAGAGTATAGAAATATTTCCCACGGAGGATACTCCACAGCAGAAAGTACCAGAAAAACCACATCAAAAAAACCACTCTGTGAAACTCAAGTGTTTTCAGATGAATGTATCCACTTCGTTCACGTACTTCTTGCTTAACAGGGATGACTAATAAAATTCTTTGCAATCACCAGTCAGATAATTGTTTGAAAAGATGCTCGACCTAAAACGACCTAACCAAGGCTACTGCAAAGAGACCAAAATACAAGACCAAGAACAATCTAACATAGTTTCTGCTGTACTAATATATTTTAACCATTTTTTGTTTATTTACTTGAAACTGAATCACAACAAGATTCTCTGTGTAAAGAACTTATCATCATTATTTCAGGGTCATCAAAAGTTCAGCAACATCCATCAGCATTTTGTATGAAATTCCAGCCAAACCCTGAAGTTCACCAGATGTCCTCATATTGGATTTAGGTATCATCACAGGGCAGGGTCAAGAATATTGCAGCTACCATTGGTTTTTATACATGTCGAAAACAAACAACTCACAACAGCACAAGATGAAAAAGGTTATAAAATAAAAAAATCTCATGTAAGCAAAACTGCTTGAAGTTGATTCCTGGCATAAAAAACAGTATCCTCAGAAAGTATAATGCCTCTGTTCCTGCCAAACATCTGTGATGGGTTTACAAGTCAGCCAGAGCAGGGGGGTAGCTTTGCCTTGATCTCTCTCAGCAACTTTCCCCCAAAAAATAATAGACTTTAAAATGTAAAAAACAACTAAATCATAAAAAGAGGGGAGGGCATGGATGAGACACACCAAAACCTAAAAAATACTGAAACACTACTTTTCCTCTTTAATTTTATCTTTTTAGTCTCATCTTCTCTCCAGCTTGGAACCAGTGATTATCCTGGTTGCAACAACCTCCACTCAGTTTCCTTTCATCATTAAGAAATTTTATGACATTCAAGATGTGACTGTCTAATACTCTCTGCCCCTCCCAGGGGTAGTCTCTAGACTTCTCTCCCATTGTGGAGTCTTGAGAATTTTCTCTTTCCTGAAAAAAATTCTTGCCATGGTAGATCCAATCCAATTTGTTTAAAAGGAATACAATAGGATTCAAATAGAATACAGTCCATCCAACACCTTCAGTGTTTCCTCTCTCAGCATATGGTCCAAGCTTGAAGTACTTATTCCTGGGCCAAATCCTCTACCTTTCTGTTACAAAGAGTGGGAAAGAAGAATAGAGAAAGGTTTGCTGGATGACAGCTTTACTGCCACATCTGCTCTGACTGCAGAGGCACGGTTTGCAAACAACTGCCTGGACCAAAAGCCAGGACAAACATACCAAGTTCTGTCTGCAGTTTATGTGCCTTAAGACAAAGAGACTGTTTCAACATTTACAGCACTGGCTATATTTTGGCTCCATTGTGCTTCCCAGGAACTGCTGCTATATATGTGCAGTATTGTATTTAACTTCAAACTTAGGCGTTTTATTTCTTCATGTTTAATTTTGGGGTTTTTTTCCCAAAATGTGTAGGAGTTAATGAATTAATTTGCAATTAATTTAGACTAGAGTCCTCAACAGCTATTTATGTGTTGAAATATCTCATTAATGAAAGCACAGCAGAATATAATCTAGCAGCAAAAGGTAAGTCTATAAGTATCTTACTTCTAAGCCCATCTTTCTCTACTACAGCTGTGCTGACTGTGTTTTGGCATAAGCTAATCTCCATGTTCCCACACAACTCAGTGCTCTTTTAGAACAGCTGCATAGCCTTTGGGGCTGGGGGGGGGGGAATTGCATGATGTGAAGTATTACAGTTAACAGCATTCACTCTGTAATTATTTTGAAGCCACACAATGTCTAATTGGATTCTAGGACTTTAAAAAGGGATAAAGGAAACAATACTCTCATTCAAATCTTCCGGTATCCCATTAACCATCTGCTTCAAAAATGCACTCCAGGTTTTAGATAGCAGTAAAGCAACATGTGGAAGATGCTATTGGATGTTAAAATTCATTCTCATCATCAGTTTTATAGGTCTTAGGAGCCATGAGTCCAGCTGATGGCAGATGACTTGAGGGACATCAAAAGAGAGATAGCAGAAGACTAAGCAAAATCCACAAAACTTTTTTTCAGAGCAACTTTGTTCAGTTGAACACAACTTCTGGTTTCAGCTTGGACACAACTGTGATGCAGACCTGGTATGACCTGCATGGAATGGAGTGATGACAGAGTCATTTTTCTAAAAACCACTGCAAACTTGCTCTCAACGACAGAGAGACAAACATCAAGGTTTATTTAGTAGAATGAAAAGAAGTGGCCATTACAATTTGGAAGTTCACCACCACAGCTTCTCCTAATTGATAGCTAGCCAGTTTTGTACACTAGAACAATCTTCAAGCTCTTCTGGAAGCAGGTAACATTTAGATACTAAACTGCATTAGAAGTGCTATTCAGACTGTCTGCTCCAGGTGTACAGTAAAGGAGTTCAGAATTCCTTTTCTTCTTTTCCAGACTTAACTCCCTCTGTGAACTGCATAGGTAATTCGTCTCTGAAATTTTAATTATATTTAAATGAGAAAATGGATGGATCCATCCCCTAATCTTTCTCTTGCAGCAAGCACAAATCCTACAGGGCATTTCTGGTTAAGGCCCATTTAATAGCTGTGGAAATTTCCTGAACAGCAAGCATAATCAATAGTTCCTGAATATAAGTGTAAAGAATAGTGACAGGAATGCTTGATGGCAATGGAAGAATATTTTGCTCCCAGATCCACAGTGTTCATTAAGGATGGTGGAGGTACTGTTGTCATTGCATGAGATTTAGTATGCTCTGCATTTTTCTAGATAACAGATAAGAGAGAAAAGTTTATCCAAAACCTAACTAAACTAGCTGAAAACTACCTGTGGGTTGGAAAGGGATTGTGGGTGTCCTACTAGAAATAAAAAGTACCTGCTTCCTGCTTCTTGAAGCATAGCTCCCACTTTGCACAAATTCCTTTTGAGGAAGTGAAAAAGTTCTCTAGCAAAGGAGATGTTGAGAATTTTGTCTTCTCTGAAAAAAACAATTCTTGCCATGGTACTTCTGATCCAATTAGCTGGATGTAAGAAAGAAAGAAGCTTTATAGACATGCCAGTCCCATGAAAATCATGCATCTGAAAATCCCCAAAACCGATGAGGTGGTGTTCTCACACCTTAAATGCTGGCTATAAGAAAATAGAAAGCATTCTGCCAAGAAGTAAATTAACAGTATTTGTATAAACATTTATTAGTCATTGTTGGTTTGGACTGAGATCCAACACAACAGGATGGATTTAAAACACAGGAAACTGAAGAGGTCAAACAAGGTGAGTACACATATGTACTTAGTACATGACAGTGACATATCCAAGTCACTGTGTTCACAAAGGATGCACTGAGAAAACCTTGGGAGGCTCTTCTTCTTCCAAAGCAGGCATTTTACAGCACTATCAGCCAACCATCCAAGAGAGGGAAAAAAGAGGACAGCTGGCACATAAACTGTCTGAAGGTTCACAAGTTGCTACATTCCATGTCAGTTAAAATCACCATCCCTAAATGTAAATATTCTCCTGATAGCTCCCTGCCTTTCCCAGAAGCACTTATTGTATCTCTTATTCTGCTTTCTGAGCATGCTGACAAAACGCTCTAATAAAAGTTTGTTCTTTTGATTAATCACAAATTAAGCAGCCAATGAGAGCTGATAAATTAAAGAGAGAGCAAGTTTTAATCTCACAAGAAATTTTTATTTGACCTCTTTTCCCTTTTGTCCTCTTTCTCCCAACTCCCTCTCCTGCCCTTTGTGAGGAGATATGAGATATTTCAAAGCATAATGAAAATCTGGAAATATTCCCTTCATCACAGACGAGTCCACTGCTCAAAGGCGTACCTGGTGTAAGAGATACCACATGGGGCCACTCTCCTCTGGATACGACTATGAGGATCAGGGAAGATCTCTCAGCATTCTTTTAGCCTAAAAAAAGCACAATTCTTTCAATGGAAAAAAGTTTACAAATGCATAAAAATCTACTGTTTTGCATGCCCAAGGATTGTGATGCTTGAGTACTTACACAGTAAGAAATGTCACTTAGCTGTTTCCTGGAAGGAACAGCTGCTCTTTACCTTCACTGTCTGACCACACCCAATAGGAAAGTGAGAAGGCAAAAAAAGGGAAGCAGACAAGAGGTAGTGAACATCTTGCCTTACTGTTTTTTTCCATAGGATTCTTCTTTAGTAAACAAAATTATTGGTTAATATTACCTTTTGATATGCAGAGAGTTTTATTCATCGTCTCAAGGCAAACTGCCAGAATTAAGCACAGAGCATAAGAGCTAAAAATGCTGATCAAACCATGTGCCAAAGTACTTTTCCTCCCTTGGTTTCTTGTCTGCTGTAAAAGCAGTTATAGAAACCAAGCAGTGATGCCATTCATTGCATTTAATACTGATGGCTTCCTTTACCTTGAGGTAAGCAGCCAGCCAAACAAAAAGAAAGAACAGGAATGAGCTGGGTACTTGGTACAGCTGCACAGTGGATTTTCTAGTTTTAACAAGCAAACATTAAGCATCTGGCTCTCTTAAGAACCTAAGCACCTAAAGAGGCACAGAGACCAAAATAACAGAAACAGAAGTGCTTGGCCATTGTTTGAAACTATCTTACTAAATGCACCTACTGGATTTTATTGCAGTTTCTCTTTTATTTTCCAGCAGGACTGCTCCACAGCAATATCTACCTGGATTTTGTATCTTTCCTTTGATGAGTAATGTGCCAGACAAGAGTCTGATGTCTGGCAGACCTGTGCCTTGTCTGAAAGCATATACTGGCCCAGAAAGGCAAGGATTCAAGGTCCTGCCCCCATCAGCTCAAATCTCTGTGACAGAACCAGGTAGCAGCAACGCCTCTTGCACAGGTTCAGTCACTCTCTCTCAGTACCTACAGCAGAAGTCTGGTTCCCTTCCTGTACTAGCACATGATACAAAGAGAGATACAAAATGGTTTATGAGTAGCTGAGAACTTTTGAACAAGTTTACAGGCGCACAAAGAAAGTTGGCAGATTGATACAAAGGAGGAGTTGTGCTGTATTGAGGGGCAGGGAAAACGTAAACTCTCTAGTCCAGTGAGCTGCTGCCTTTTTTGAACCCACAGGAATATCATTCTAACTGCTTGTTCTGGAATATTTTCAAGTAAAACAAGACCTAGGAAGGGGCTATCCTTTCTGTAGTAAGATTAGTATCTTGAGTCAACATTGGGAAAAAAATAAGACAAGAAAATAAGAGATTGCTGTTACTAAGTAGAGAAAGTATGTAGCATATATGGTCCATGTGTAAAAGAATAAAGCACATGTAAAAGAATAGCACCTTAGTAAGAAATTATCCTTGCAAATTCTACTATTATTCTAGCTCCTTAATAAGTAGCATATTTTAAATACTTTCCATGATTCCTTCTTGAAATGCATTTCAAACTTTTTAGGCATCTTAGAACACTGATTGGGAAGTTTAGACATTAAGTAGCAAAATGTGAATGTTTCCAGAGCACCTGAGTATAAAGTTCTTTCCCTTAGTATCTTTCAGAAAGTATCTTTCAGGAATGGCCTCCAAGGTAAGTAAACTGATGATACTTTTCTTTCCAGGCACATTTGGGGAGTTTTGAGTTTCAGGTCTCAGTGAAGTCAAGGAATTTATTTTACTTATTGTTTTTTATCTTTGAATAAAAAAAAAAATAAAAAATAGAGTGATAAAGACACAGTCACCTTTAAAGTGGTTTCTTCAAAAATCAAGACACTTCTGATGCTTTAGAGGGAGAAATCTGTGTGAATGACACCAAAGACATTCAAAGGAGAAAGTCTGAATTTGTTCCAAAAATCCTTTGGCTTCATACAGAGAAACTCCAGCACCAGAGTTTAGGGATAAAAGAATAGCTCTCTCTACTATAAAGATAATTCCTTTTTATTTCTAGAAAAGGAGTTTTACAAAACCAGTAAAAATAGTTTTCCTCTGAATCTTCCAACAGAAGATTCAGACAATGCTCAGAAATTCCCAGAAAGAGACAATCAAAGTAGATGAGCTTCTATCATTAAATCGTTCTCAGAGAAAATATTTGGACTATTATCAAATTCTTACCTAGACCACAGAAACAGGACAGAAAATGTTCATGTCTGTGTTTTATCCTCCTTTTCTTTGCTTAAAAGGGTTTTGATTAGTAGGCAAAAGGAATAAGTGCTAGCTCTCATTTCCTGGGGAAAAGTATGCCCTTCATCCCATGTGGGCAGAGACTAACAGCTGCAATCTACCTATTCATTTCTGCAGGTGACATCACTCTAAAAGGGTTGGTTCTTTCAATGCAGAAAGCCACAAGGGACTGATCATCTGGGGCAGTGTTCTCCTTATCTCATAGCCAGACACAGTTTTAATCAAAGCTCTTTTTTTGTATGATAAAGAAAATACAGGGTTCGCAAAATGAGTAAATTTCACCCGAATTTCACTTCTGATTTCATTTAGAAATGCATTGGCATTTTCAAAGCTTCTTTATTGCCATTTCATGATTACTATTTGCCCGCATCACCATCTTGTATTTACTACCATGTGAAAACAGTTTACTTCATAAACCACAAAGCCCTTAGATATTCCTTTCAGTGTAGCATTAATAATGTAATCTGATGCCCTGGGCATTCTGCTGCATAGCTTATCAACAGCACATTAACCACTCAGTACTTTCTGCACAGTGTTGCTATCTTATATACCACCAGTTCCTGCCTAGATCACATCTATTCTGACTGAGAAAAAAAGGTACCATCAGCCCACTAGCTGATGGTGATTAACTGTGGTCTCATCCCAGAGACATCAATATGGTTCTTGAGACACCATAGACAGTCATTCCACATAGCATCTGAAAATGAAATTTCAGATTTACAGGAAAGGGTGCAATTCTTCAGCAGACCCATATGCAGCAGAGTTCTTATTGCAAGATCTTTTTTTTTGACCTTGCAAAATCTATTGTTCACAAAATCCCAAAATGGTTTGCATTGGGAGGTACCTTTGGGGTTGCCTTGTCCATCCCCCTCTGATCAAGTAGGGCCAATTGACTCACTTGTATTCAGCAAGAAGTATATGAATACCAAACATGAAAATCCAGCCCCTTGCTACAACTCACCAGCTTTTTAACCAGTCTGACCACAAAGGGAGATATGTAGTAGCAACACTCATCCTGGCTTGCCTCACTGCAGGCTGCAAGGGGCAGTCTGCCTACCCAACACACTCCATCCCAGATCATCAAACCTCACACCACCTGGATCATGACTTCAGCACCTTCATATCCCTTGTACTCAAACAGGTACTTTTTTTTTTCTTCCAGCTTACCCCTCATAGTTTTCATCCCTGTAACATACATACTTTACTGTTATCCTCAAATTCATCCATTCTTTGGTGCAACAAGCCCAGAAGATTAGGCAAAACCAGATCACCCATTATAGCTTTGGCTTGAACTTCACTTTTGTACACCCCATGCTTCACTGCTTTATTTCAGCAGTTCTTGAATGTACATTACTTGCACATGAGATCTCAGGAGATTTATTTCATTTGATAATAAGCTGACTATCAGCAGAGCTTGCCCAGCCTGACCACGATGCACACAAGCTGCACTTGACAGAAATTTTTTGTGAATATTTGCTTATGATAAAATGTAATTCAAACATTTGAAATTACAGCTTCTTTAAAATAGAAATTAAAGCAGTTTCACAGCCTCATAGCAAAAAACCTTGTGGGAGAGAAATCTCACCTACAGTAATTTTGAGTTTTCACAGTCTCAACCATTTTTAAGATATTCATATCACTGTTTGGGCTCAGAAAATAACTTGATGAATTTTCTGAAGAGTCTCAGGCTGGACGATATCAGAAATTCCAACAAATCTTTCTTTGCTCATTTTTTTAATGGAAATTTGAATAAAATCACAGGAGTATCCAAAAGTTAACTCTAAGGAATATGAGATAACTGAAATCAATAAAATTATGCTAGTATTGTTTATGTTAAAACCAAGACACACAGATGTACCCCATAGCTGTTCTTCATACAAAAGTACAAGGCAAAAAAGGTATTTTGGCCAAAGTATGTGAAAATTGAGCAGCGTGTTCAGATTTTAATGGTAGTCAAGTGGAGGTCAAGAAGCAGCATCTCGGCAATTCTCACAGAGACATGGTGGGATCCCAGGGTTGCCCTGTGCACAGCTGGGAGTTGTGAGTCTCTTCCAACTCTGGATATCCTATGACTCTGATTCTAGAGAAGTAATTTTGTAAAACACAGACATCTAAAGCATGAGGTCTGAGGTTGGGACATGGTTGTCCAAATATTTCTTGAATTCTGTCAAGCTTGGTGCTGTGAGCCTCTGGAGCCTCTTTCAGTGCCCAACCACCCTCTGGGTAAAGAACTTTTTCCTCATGTATGACCTAAACCTCCCCTGATACTTGAGGCCACTCCCTCAGGTCCTATCACTGGTCACCACAGAGCAGAGATCAGTGTTTGCCCTTCCTCTTCCCCTCATGAGAAAGCAGTTGACTGCAAGGTCCCCTCAAGCCTCCTCCAGGCAGAACAGGCCAAGTGACCTCAGCCACTCCTCATGGGCTTCTCCTCAAGGCCCTTCATCCTTGTGGCCCTCCTATGGACACTCCCTGACAGTTTGCTATCTTTCTTAGACTGCAGTGCCCAAAACTGCACACAGCACTTGAGGTGAGGCTGCCCCAGTGCAGACCAGAGCGGGACAATCCCTTCCCTTGCCCAGCTGGCCATGCTGTGCCTGATGCCCCCCAGGACAGGTCTGGCCCTACTGGCTGCCAGGGCACTGCTGACTCATGTTCAACCTGCCATGCTTTGTAATGAATAAAACATTTCCAGGTTAAGTCCACAACTTAGGAAATGAGACAAGTTAAAACAAAAAGCTGCTGAAATGCTACTAATTTTAAATATTTTGGCTTCCTATCAAATCAGAGATCTTCAGGTTAGGTTCTAAGGTATTTTAATTACAAGAAGTGTTATCTGAAGTTCTAGATGCTTAACACTCCCAAATGCAATGTAAGTTTGCAATTACATATCATGGGCTTAAAAGCTTGTATGAGAAGAAAAAGAGAACTCCCCTATACTCTTGTTTAGTTCTATAACTGCCTAGGCAGGGCAAGGTGGCATTTTTAGGAGGAAAAATCAGCCATTTAAAGTTACAAACATAATGTGTTGTTGACTGGGCTGCAACTGTGTTTCCTAAATGGATTCCCATGGTGCAGTTGGTTGAAAGAACCAGGTATCAAAAGGGTTCAAATATCAGATATCACGGATGGGCACATGAACTTTTATTTATGCACAAAAAGATCCCAGCTGCTAAGCATTAATACCACAGATGGGGTTTTCATTACATCACTCTTTTCACAGAGGATGAACATATTCTGTGTTTATACAACTGCACAGAGAGAAATAGATGGTTGGTTTTGCTTGTTGCCAGAGAATCTGAAACTTCTTATAAACTTAGAAACTTATAATCAAATAAATGGCTGTCCCATCCAACATATTCTTATTTTCATAATGCCACTGAAGACAATACTGATCAGTACCAGCAAGAATTCAATCTTAGAGGCAGAATCAAACTCTACCACTTCAAGTTTTGACACAAATTAATAACATACCTTGAAAACTGAGTATAAAAGTTGTGTCTCTTCCAAATCTAAGTGGTTAGGCTTGAAATGGCTGATTTAAGTTCAAGGCATGCAGGTAAATAGGCAGTTTATAACCACAGCAGCTAGGTTTGTGTTCATACTTCCACCCATTTATCAAAGTCATTCTCAATTATCTTTGAAAGGTCATGGCAACTTGGGGAATGTTCCTGAGGACTGGCAGAAAGCAATCATCACTGCTCTCTTCAAGAAAGGCAAGCAGCAAGATGGGAGAGCTATAGACTGGCAGCCACACCTCAGTGCCCAGAAAGGTGATGGAGCAAGTAATCCTATAAAACATTTTCAAATATGCTATGAACAAGAAGAAAATTGAGACAAGTCATCATGGATTTAGAGACTACACAGCCCTTGGTGAGCCTGCATCTGGAGGGCTGGGTCCAGTTCTGGGCTCCCTGGACAGAGATGGGAGTCAGTCCAGAAAAGTGTCGTGAAGGTGGTTAAAGGACATGGGGGATCTGACACACAAGAAGAGACCCGAGATTGTTTAGCCAGGAGAGCAGGGATAAGGGGTAAGACTCAAGGGTAATCTCATCAATGCATATAAATATCTGATGTGAGACAATAAAGAAGACAGAGCCAGACTCTGCTCTGTGGGGCGCAGTAACAGGACACGAGACAATGGGCACAAATGCAAATCCACATAATTAAGCTTAAATATAGCAGAACCTGTATTACTGCAAAGGTGGTTGATGACTGAAACAGGTTACCTAGAGAGGCTGTGGAGTCTCCATTCTTCAATATAATCAAAACCAAACAGGAGAAGACTCCCAGCAACCTACTCTAATTGAAGCATTAATGTTGAACTACATGTTTTTCTTCTATCCCAAATAATTCCTCTTTACCAGGACAAAGCTAGAAGAAAACTAAAATTCCATTATTTTAGGTAGCCTTTCTGGTCATAGTAATGAAGCACTAAAGTTGCATGCATAGCTGTCAAATCTGTGTTCTTTATACACCTTACACCATGAGGTCTGCTTTCCACATTTGTTTAGAAACAGAGAGCTGTGCAGTTTATTACTTGGCTCAGAAAGATAAAGTCATGAGCTGAAAACAGGGGAACTCATGCAAAAGGAAAAATATGAAGCCCAGTGACAAAATTTCTCTCCCTAATATCATCAGTGTATGGCCATGTCTCCCATTGAGCTCGGATGAAAGGTCACAGAGGGAAAAATCTCTAAATTTTACTAGAAAGTATAGGCCTTGACCAGAACACCTGATTCCACAAAAAAGGATCTAGCTGTGCCCCTTTTTCTGTAATACAAGGTATTCCAGGTCTGCAAGGGCACAAAAGGGAAGCTCTGGAATAGAGCTTCTCATCCTGGAACTTTCTCTAACCATTTTATTCTTCTACACATGGCAGCTGCTTTTCAGAAACTATTAAAACCTCATGTCATTTCACCTTGTCTCTAATACATACCACTCAAAGGAAACAAATTCCTCATTATTTCTCTCACAACATTACAGAAGCACAGAACAGAACTAAATAAAATGGGGACCCACTACCCATATGCAATAGTTATTTCCTTCACAAATTTCTCCATACCCCATCTGTTTAGGGGGAAGGAAGGGGTACAACATCCCTCCTCCTCAGAAGTCATGGCACAATGTAAAACAAATGGATTGGAATGGAATGGAATAACTGGGTTTTGGTACCATTCATTGAGTGCAGACAAATGAATTCACCACACATCATCTTATTCAGCCACAAAGGAAAATAGTTTACTGCCAGGACAGTGTCTCTCAAAATCTCTGACACTTCTCTCAACTCTATTCATCACATCCTGTATTTATTAACTTGCAAAAGATTGTTTAAAACTGAGCTCTTCTGGTATTTTAAAAATGGGAGGCTGAGTAGGATAAGAACAATAGGACTCTCATTTATGTGATTTAATTAAGTTCGATGGAAGCTTCTGATTAGAATATGTGTGGGCAGTGGTTTCTTCCCTATTTAAAATGTTATTAGAGGGAATCCAGTAAGTGTTTCATTATTGTTAAGTGCAATCAGGGAAGTTGTTTTCTACCAATTAAATGCTGCTAAATAAATAGTTAAAAGCAGTTAACAGTATAATGCTTTGCAGCTGTTGGATTTCTTCTCAGAGACTTCACAGTAGACATGTTCCTCTATGCACACATATAAAATGAGAAATTTGAGGAAAGCACCTTAAAAGCCAGAATTGTACAGCTCTTCATTGTCAAGCTCATACTAATGAGGAAAAAATAACAGTTTTTTATGTAGTGGAAAACAGGATAAATGGCCTTCCATCTTTCTCATACACAGTTAGAGCCTGACTTGCTGCATGATAACTTGCATGCCGCCTGTGAAACTCTACTGAAGGGGGCTTCTGTACCCACATACAAATGTGTCAGGACTCTGTATTGCAAGAACACCTTAGTTCAACATCTTTTTTTAATGGAAGCCTGAAACAGAGACCTGTACAACAAATTATTACCACTTGTCTTGTGGATAAAATCCAGAAGAGTTGGGGTTAGGTAACCTTCCCCCATGCATCACTAAGCCTTGTACAGCTCCACAGCTTTGGGAACAGCTGGGAAAAGACTCACTGAGAGCTGTTCTACATTCCCATAGCACAGGGCTGTACCTGCTTAGAGGGACCTTCATTGCAGAGGTGAAATTAAGATGACAAAACCACACTTATATAAAAAGGGAAAGTTACAGTTTCTAAGTACACAGCAGAGAGAAGAGATGGAAAGTGATCTTCCTAAAGTCCCCAACAGCTAGGTAAGTGTTTGTGGTGGGTTTTCTGTGCTGTAGCAAAACAAGCACATTTAGGGCACTTCCATTCCTAATTAGGCATCATTGTGCTTATACAAAATTTTTGAAATAGCTTAAATTGGAGGTGAGTCTTGTGGCTTTCTTAAAGCCCACAGAAAGCCTTTAAAACAAACAGCAGTCAGAGCATAAATAGAACATGGATTTTACTCTTGACACATGCCCATCCCATTTCACCAGCAGAACATCTGTGAAGCATTTCAGATGTGAATGTTACATTATTCTACTCCTAAAATGAGAGGTGAGGGAAACAAGAGAATAGATTCTGAGTTGCAACTCTGCCTTTTTTCCTTTTCCAAAATCCCTTTTTTTTTATTACCCCTGCATGCTTTGCCTGGCAACCCCAAAGCACACTTGTTTCCCTCTAATACTTGTGATTTTTTTTTTCTCCTTGTTTCCCTCACAGTTTGGTGTGGTTTCTTGCATAAGCATGGTATTCCAAGCACGGAGTTATATTTAACAATCCTCTCATTTCATTGTTTGTATGTCAAGTCTAACAATGGAAAACCACATTAAACACAGACATATTTGCTCTTTAAAGGCATTTTCAACCAAGGCTCACAAGATGGAGTCACAACTGTCTCCTCAATAATATAAGAATGTGCAATCTTTGCCAGGCAGCATGGTACTTTGATACTCCTCTACTTATCTGAGTTACTGAAAATAAGTGATCTCACCTTATCCAAAATGGTCTCAGATCCCCTTTCTTCATCTACAAATAAATTGGGGCCCTTTCTGCCATGCTATACTTTCATAAATTAAGGAATAAGCAGTATCTGAATTTCTCTCAGAGGATATAACTTCATGTTCTGCATTCATTTACAAGTAGTGTTACTCTACCATGGTTACTCCTACAGGTACACAGTGAGAATTCGCACTTTGAGCCATCTTTCTCCCCGCCATTTTAGATTGTTGTCTACAGAAATTTTCACACTGAGATAAGAGTTAGAATCTCCTCAGAGTCTCATGAAGCATCAGGAAATTAAATACAGGGGAAACCAAAAGGGGAGCAGCAGACACAAATACCCCTGCAGTTATCAGAAGACAGAAGTACAAGATAATCATAAATCCTGCAGATAACACTGCAGCCCAGAGACAGGAAAGTCAGTTGTGGATGTAGGCCTGTGAAGGACTGGGTATCAGTCCTCTCCTCTGCCAGTTTCAAGTCATAAGCTGGCACTGAAAAGCTGTGAGCTGTCACAGAGAATTCGTGGGCTTCCTACTGAGAAACTGGACAATCAAAAAAACCCCCTGGAATCCATGATGCAACATCTCCTTTTTTTGATTCTCACTCTAGGGTTTTATTTTGGTGCTGACTGAGAAACTGCCCACTTTTCTGTGGAGTTCTGTGGAGTCAGCAACCCACAGAGCGGTCAACCTGATGTGTGTGGGTCTATACGGTGCTGCTCAGATTCCTTGGCTGTAGGACAAACTCACTCAGCTGACAGAAACAGAGGAGCCTGCAGGTAGCTCCCACTTGGTACCAACAATTATCCTGCCTGGGAGGTCTTGCCTTATCTGAAAGTGTGGCAAAAAGTTCTCATGATAGCCTCCCTCAGGAATACAGCTGTTTTCTTTTTAAAAAATTACATTTTACCTTGGAGGACCAAAAGAGAGAGGATCTCTTCACAGACAGGGTTGGGTCTGCTCTGTGCAATGCACCAGGGGAAAAGGCATCTGGACTCCACCCGATGTTGCCCAGATGTGGAGAACCCAGTATCTGCAAGGATGCAAGATTTGTTATTTATATTCGTGTTCTTCTATCTCATTAAAGAAGTTATTAAGACTTTTTGTTGTTGTTGAGACTTTCTTAATGAGATCCAGAAAGAAACCTGCACTGTCTCTCTTTTACCTCAATGCTCCTAAGCTTCCCAAGCCCATGCAGAACAGATTTGAAGGCCTGTAGGTCAAACCAACAAGTGTATACATGAATTTACAGCTTCTAAGGGAGACAGGCACTCTATATACTCTGAACACCTTTTCAGATATGGGATATAGTTTTTTAATCCCCACTTTGCAATTTGTGCAAGACCTTAATGACAATTCCTGGATTTTGATGTAACAGCTAAGCCTGAAAAAAACTTGGAGACAGAATAGAGGTTAGTGATGTTAGATGAGAAACAATGTGAAGGCAGGAGCAGGTAAACGGGTCATTAGTAGAAGAGAGGTGGCCGCATACACATCAAGAGAAGGTTGCATCACTTGAGAAGAAAAATCTGCTTTGAGAAGCAAAAGAGATATTACAATAGATTCAGTCTTGATTGTGCTGAAGGATTGAAGAATTCCTATCACTACAAAGAACTTCCTTTCTGGAGAGTTAGTTTTCAAGAGCTCAGAGCACAAGTACATGCTATAAAGTTAATCAATACAGTTTAAGAATTTAAGAATCTGACAGAACTCCCTAATGTACAACAAGCTCTGTGTTGAGACCCTCTGCATTTTAGTTGGGCTTTGTTTGAATAGTGCTCAAAAAGTCAGTGTTTCAAGTACAATGAATACTGTTATGAAATTGGGAATAATATAAAAACTACATTACAGGAGGTTGCTCCTAGTGCATCAGCTAATTCTCAGTAGGACTATAGAACTACTAAACTGGATCATATCCATAGCCTGCTCCAGTACTGCCCTGCAGCTTTGACCAGGACCAGACATTTGAGAGGAAGAAGTAATCAACTCCACAGGACTCAATATTGTAAGACCTTCCTCCAAACCAAATTTCTTCCTGACTCTATGCTGTTAGCTGCAGCCTGGCTTACACCCTTAACCTATCACTATAGTTAGAGACACTGTTAGTCCACAGGAGCTGGAGATGCCACACAAAGCATGTCCAGAACAGCTGTTCCAGTGGAGCAGCTCCTTGGTTAAGAGCAGGCCAACAGAAGGTTGCCATGAACAAGTACTGCTGCCAACTTCAACCCAGTGCCCTGAGCACAACTCATTTAGCACTTTCCATTTTACAGCAAGAATTGTTCATCAGACACTGAGCCCAAACCACACAGTCTAAAACACTACCATGCTAAGCATTGTTTCACAGTGTGACATCTGAACCTCTCTTCCAAGATATTTCTCCCTCAATGTTCCATGACCAAGGATTTCTCCACAGGAGCCTTCTTCACAGAGTCAGAAAAATATTCAACTCAAGATTTTTGTGGACATGACTTTCTTCTCCTTTCACAGATCTGATTTTTTTTTTAATAGAGAGACTAAAAAGAAATCCTGGATTTAAGATTTAATCCTATTGCAGCTAGGTTGCTGACCTACACATGTTTTTTCTGATCATGCTTCTAGTTCAACTGAGCTCTTCCAGCAGGTGAGTATGTTGAATTAGTTGCTGTATCCCAAATTCAACTATACTAGCTAATTGAGTTTACCAGCTTCCATTAATTGTTCCTTTTCTTGGTCAATTCACAGATTCTTGTTATGCTTTTGTTCTCAATGTCTTTTTGTGGCATTAGCCAATGTATAAAAGCTACAAATTTCCTTTTATATGCACAAAATATCTGCATATTGCAAACATTAATAAGTGAAACAAGTTCAGTGGGATAGAAAAAGAGAAAGGAAATGGGATAGAAAATGATTGATATTTTTCTTTCTTTAAATAGAGGCTAGGCCAAGGCAGAGTAATTGTTACCTGCTGGTCTCACAAACTATGCTATAAAAATGTATACACTGATAAAATATCGTTTATTTTAGTCCTATTCAAAATCACACCACACTATGAACAATTACAATATGAATAAAATGGGACCCAAATAGTTTACATTAAAATACCAAATGGAACAGGAATAATTTTGCAAAAGAAAAATTAATCCACTGTATGAACACAAACATTAACCTATTTCCAAGCAAAAGATGTACTGTGAGTGGAGTAAGGAAGGGCAAAGGGCAGTATTGAGACTGGGAAGCAATATAATTGCATTCTATTGCTAGATCTGCTGCTGATTTCTAGAATACCTTTGCATAAGTCAGTTAAAGTGCAGAGCTTTTTCAGCTGACATAGCAACCCCTCTCCTTCTTCTTCATTCCCTTTCTCCCACTTATCTGGAGCCATGTTCATGACTGGAACACTCTGAATTTCCCACTGCCTGGCATCCCTAGAACTCAAAGAGATCTGAAAAAAATTATAACCTATTTTGATGAAAAAGTAAGAATCAGATGTAAGTTTCTGATGTTTAATAAGTAACACAAAAATAAACATTTACCATGACAGTTTAGAAATTAAAGACAACCATTCTAACAAATTCTATTTTTTAATACAAGCAAAAAATCAAGGTATGTTGCAAATAATTCAAATCAAAACATTTTAAACTTCACCTAATTCATCAGTAAAATGAAATCCTATTATTTGCCCTGTTTGTCAATATAAGTTCAGTAACAGAAGTCAAATGCAAATTTTTTAATTTCTACTTTTAAGGCTTCTAGAGGACATGCTGCCCTTAAATACTGTGGAGAACTAAAAAGGTACTCAGAGTGCATGAGGATCAGCCACTCACTGTTTATATGCAAAGAGCATTGCCTTGACCTTCCTATAAAGCTTCTCACACCAAAAAAAGTCTGTCAAAGTAAATACAAAAATTCAACAGATTACTTTTTCCTCGTCTTCCATCATGTTTTATTACAAATGTGAAGTGTGATCAAATGACAGAGTTAGCTTTATGATATACAATAATCTTGTACTAAGCTGCTCCTGGCATTTAGGAAATAACATTTTAGAGATACATTAGTATGTGATGCTACCTACGGCCAAAGCAATTTAAATTTATCAGGATACCATTTTTAACCAGTCTATTAAAAAAAGAGGGCCTAGTTAAAATGCTTTGACAGCTCCTCGGTACTCTAAAATCTGGGGTGCTCATTTGCCATATGGAGTTATACCACTGTAAGAGCTTATGGGGACACTGCACACACTTGTGTGAAGCT
This sequence comes from Molothrus ater, assembly GCF_012460135.2. Classification (NCBI taxonomy): domain Eukaryota; kingdom Metazoa; phylum Chordata; class Aves; order Passeriformes; family Icteridae; genus Molothrus; species Molothrus ater. Next base: position 100,897,648 of record NC_050478.2, on the reverse strand, counting down.
GTCTGAGGGACTGGGGTGCTTTCCCCTCTCCCCTGAGTAGCTGCTAAGTGTGTGCTTCCATACACATAGCCAACCTATCCAGCCTTCAGCCAGTGTCAATGCATTGTACACCCTGGGGACTCACAGCACTGCACATTGCTCTGCTTCCTCAGGTGAAAACACTGAAAAAGTTTGGTCTGGAAACTGGAAAAAGAGTGGTCTTCAACCTTTCCAGCCTGCAGAAGAGCCAAGCACATTAGATATCCTCTTGCTCTTACTGAGCACAAAAAAAATGAGAACATCACCTCAACTATTATACTAAATCTGTCTGTCTGTAATGCTGAAACTCATTTTCTCTACCACTTTGAGAATCACAGAGTGATAAACACTGATGAACCCTGCATATTCAAACAATACAAGGAAAGGATACAAGATGTCTTCATTTGAAGTGGCTTTCCAACAAGTACTGGTTGCATTCAAAGAGGAGCAGTCAATGATTCACCATTCCAATGGACAAGTGGCATCCTTCAAGAGTCCATACTGGGACCAGTAACAATGATGTCCATATTTAACATAATTGACAGGAACATGGAGAGAGGAATTGAGCGCATCCTTGGCCAGTTTGTGAGACAGCACTAAGAGGAGTGGTGCAGGGAAGTGGTGCAGTGGCAAGGGATGTCATCCAGGTGATCCTAAGAGAAACCTGAGGCCCATGGGAACCTCAAGAAGGTCAACAGGGTGGAGTGCAAGGTTTTGCACCTAGGTCAGGGCAATTCCAAACATGGATTCAGGCTGACACATAAAGGAGTTGGGAACAGCCCTGAGGAAAAAGGCTGTTGGGGGTACTGGTGGATGAAAAACTGAATACAATTTGGCAGTGAGTGCTCACAGCTCAGAAAGCCAAACGTGTCCTGGGCTGCATCCAAACCAGTGTGGCCAGCAGGGAAAGGGATGGGACTCTGCCCCTCTACTCTGCTATGGGGTTACCCCACCTGCAGTGCTACATCCAGCTCTGGGGTCCCCAGAAGAACAAAGCCATGGAGCTATTAGAGCAGGTGCAGAGGAGGCCACCAAGCTGATTAGAGGGCTGGAGCACCTCTCCTATGCAAACACACTGAGAGACCTGGGTGTTCATCCTGGAGAAAAAAGGTTCCAGGGAGATTGCTATAAAGCAGCCTTCCATTCCCCAAAGGGAGACTACAAGAAAGGCAGAGAAAGAACTTTTGCACGGGCAGGTAATGATGGAAACAAGGGTAGTGGTTTTAAACTGAAAATGGGTCGATTTAGATTAGATGCAAGGAAGAAATTCTTCCCTATGAGAGTGGTGAAGCACTAGAATAGGCTGCCCAGGGAAGTTGTCAATGTCCCACCCCTGCAAGTTTTTTAAGGTTGTGTGGGGCCCTGAGCAACTTGGTCTAGAAGAAGGTGTCCCAGCCCATGGCATGGGAGAGTTCAGAACTCAATGGTCTTTAAGGTTTCTTTCAACCCAAACCATTCTGTGCTATTTTACAAGCTGACAAGAGTGATCTTTCTGAAACATGTCCTGTATTTCCAGCTAATATTGCCCTAAATCCTCCAAGAATATTTTTCCCTGAGCATCACACAATGGGCCAGATATTCAGGAATTGAATGTATATGTCTCAGATTTAAATCAGTCATAGATCTTACCCAATGAGCAGGGAAAAGCTATTCTATTCTTTTGCACATTATGGGACACAGAAGAACCCAACCAAAGCAAAAAATATGTTAGCCAATTGCTAATGGGAGGAGAGAGACTATTTTTTTTCTTTCTGATGCATGTAAAAGGTAAATGCAGGTCTAAATGCAAGCATTTTGCCTCTATTGACATAATTTATAAGTGCAACATAAATGAGAACAGTACAAGACAGTTTATAGCTTTCTTTCTTGCTATTAACAACACCAGAGTGTATTTTGAGGACAGAACTGAAATTAACAGAAACATAAAGGGCAAAATAAGGTAATCTGAGATGGCAGCTTTCCAGACAACTACCTTTTTGCCAGTTCTTCTTTAAGTTGGAAGCCCAAGACAAATGCAAGTAGCCAAAAAAAAGTAAACTTTGTTTCTAAGCCAACACATACAGAACAATTTTTAATACTTTATATGACCCTGATATGGAAAGAAGAAAACACTGATTTTTAAAAAAAGAATATTTTACTCTAATAATTAATTCCAGATCTAGTCAACAATGCTTTCTAAAGATTTTAATATAAACATATTTTCACTTGGTTTATATTAGACATTCTGTTCAAAATCTATACTTAGATATTCTCAAATACCATAATAATATGTACCAAAAATACAGGGGAAAGTAGATTGGCAGATGTGATTTTAAATCCTGAGTAGCTTCAGAACTCCACTAGCACAGATTATAGTTCACAGGCAGTAGAATAAATCACGATCTTCTCAAGAAAGTCTCTACCTTAACATGATAATAATGAGTAAATGAATGTTAGAAAAATCTCCCACAATTTTGTTAGAGACATTTGTAAGTTAATCTGTAATTGGGGTTAGCCTAAAAAAATGGGATCATTATCTGAACAGCTTGCAAACTATTTCTCTAAAAGAAAAGTCTGAAAAGGTAAAGTGCTTCCCTCTGACAAATATAACAAGGAAATGTTCATATTCCAGTCTCATAAAGAAGTTTGGGGGACCAAAAAAAAAAAAAACAAAATTAGGCTGGATAAATTACAGACAGTCCCTAAGGGATGGAGGAATTTCCTTCTCCAAGGACAGTGGAATACCAGTTTAGTCATCCAATAATTGCAACCAATATGGATTTGGAATATTTTTTTTTTCCCTATTAGTCATGGTCCACTAAACACATCACTCACTGGTATGTATGCTCTGTATGCTCTGCTGCAGAATCTCCTCCCTCTTAACTCAGACCTAATGGCACATATGGCACCTGAGTGCTTCCAATACGTCCCAGAGAGCTAATACAAGCTTTATGGAAGGACATCCTGTCCAAGAGAAAACATTATGTTCTTTCAAGCCAAAAGCTCCACCTTACTCCTTTCTCTGACTGGTCTCTCTCCTTACTTCAAATTTTCAGTTCTTCAGAGCTTTTTGTCTCTTCTCACATTCATGCCATATAGATATACTTATTTCTTTTAATGTGAGAAATTAGGAGTGTCAAGCTACCAATCCAATACACATATTTTTAATAAAGTGAAGACTTGATAGCAAAGTGGTATTGCCCCAGTTCTCTCCCTTTGAGCAAACCATTATGTCAGTACCTCGAAATATCAATTCTGTCCCAACCACCAATCATCATTCTGCTGTCCCAATGCTGTGAGAAAACAGCATCAGTGGAGCAGAAAGCCGCCTTCCTGCATAAGGGCTGTTACATTGTATAGTAATTGCCCAAGAAAGGAAAGGAAGAGGTTTTGGGGAAAAAGCATACTTCCTTCATATCTACTACACAACACATTGGCCTTCTAATATATGTGTCTGTTTCCAGGCAGGACACAGCACTGGGTTATGCTTAGAAAGTTTTAATCTATTTAAAGGATAATGTTTATTTATTTTTCTTTCACATCATGGTTCTACAGCCACATTTAAGAAATGTGATTCAGGCTGTCACCTAGAAAATAAATGTGTAGATTGGGTTTTCTGGTGTCTTTTCTCTGTATTCCCTCTTAATGTGTGAAATCCTGAAGAGGTTTAACGAGTACTAGTTCTTTTTGTTAAGTAGTTCTTGAGAGAACTATTGTCACCAGCTGCTTCCTATGCAGCGGCAGCACACCTCCATCTGCACTCTGTCCCTGTGGGGATACTCATCCTGTCTCCATGTTTCTGTCTGGGAGGAAAGAGGGGCACTCATCCTTGGCCTTCCTGGCTGACCTCAGAACAAAGAGCTCTGAGCAGAAGGAAGTGCAGATGAAACTCACCCACATGATCTAATACTCACTCCTAATACACAACTAACCCCTCCCCTGCACTGTTCTTCCAAAGCAACAGTAAACAGATAAAGACTTATAGCTGGAAATACTGTTGTGAGATGAGTAAGAGGAGCACAGAGGCAGATGTAACATCTGCAACTCTGTTCTGATCATAACAAATTCAAATTTTATATCACACGGAATTGTTAAAGTTTTGGTTTTTTAAGGTTAGATCTCAAGTAGAACTTTGCCACTGCAGTATTTTCCCTCACATGAATGGCAGTGGTGAAATCTATGAGTAAGTGAAGATAATTTCTGGGATTCTATAAGGACAATGGTATTCTCTGTGGCCTAGAAATTTGCTTGGATAGGCATTTAACTAAATTACCTGGATTTTGATTTAATAAATTCTGAACTTGAAATCAGAGGACAAATATTAAAGTAATTGTTACATAATTTCAAAAAGAAATACAGAAAAAGAGAAAGTTCACAACAGTGATACACAGCCAATGAAAATACTCTAGTGTATTTGAGTGTGCAATACAAGATTTATTCTCCTATGTATATAAATCTGTTTCACACATCCAAATAAATGCAGCTGTGTTTATTCCAGAGAGCAGAGTTCCAGATGTATACATACAGAACTCCAGATATACATATGAGCACCTTATTACATTACAATTTTCCATTACATTTTTCTAACACGTAGGATTTTATGCCACAGAGCCCTCTGGAATATGCCCCAGTACTTTCAGCACTTGCCCAAACAATACAACCTGAAATCCTAAGGGCCACCCAAGTTTGAATGGCTGTGATACCACATCCATGTTTTGCCTGGAATTGAGAGGAGGCTTTCAGACTGTAAGAATATAAGGTACAGGTTCAGCACTTGAATAATACCATTCTTCCAGCAGAGTGGTACAACTGTGAAGTCTTAGACCTTACATAACTTCAAACTATACTAAAAAAAAGAGCAACTCCAGAAGAAATTCATATTTTTGCAAACAGGCAATGTCTGCTTGCAGCCACAGTATTGAAGATATGCCAAAAAAGCTGACAGTCATACACACACAGGAAGGCACTGGACTGAAAATGTCTGCTGATTTTTAAACAAAAAAAAAAATTCTTCTCTAAGTCAAATTACATTAGGATGGATTTCAGAGCCTCACAGCATTAAGTAGCAGTTCTCATTAATAAAAATGCAAAAGGTATTAAGAGCACAAAGCAATAAGCTTGAAAACATAAACCACACTATTCACTGCATAGCCTGCTTTTTAGATACCATCAGCATTACGGTACTATTTAAGACACAGACTATAGAATTAGTACTGCCAATGCAAACTGCTGTGTTCTATAAAGTGCAAACAAGAACCCTAGACAATTTAGATTACAGTTCTATAGATTATTTCACATAATTGTTTGTTTAGCAGATTATATTCTCAATATGAAATGTACAAAGGCAATATACATAGTAAATAGTGTCATGGAGCACAACCCGAAAATCAAAGCCACAAAAGAGTGTAAAATAAACATAAATACAGGGAAAATTCTCTACGAATGTGCAAAATGGGTTACTTATATTAGGAAAAGTTTAATTTTTTAACTAATAGCAAAGGACTGCAGCAGGACAATATAGTGAAAATACTGTTATCAAAGGCAAAAATTGAAGATCACTTTAGACATTTTGAGTTTTTACTCCATCAACTTATTGTGAAGATTTCAAACAACTAGATACTAGAGGCATTTATTTTTTTGAAACCATTGGTGAAACCTTTGTGCAAATCACACTGAAACCTGTAAATAAGTATTTTTCAAAGAATAAAAATGTAAGTGCTTTTCACAGTTGTTTTCTGATTCGGTTCATAAATTAGAAAGCCTGTTCTCTGTAAATGATCACATGCTGTATTGCAATTGGTTTTTAAAATAAATCAATTTTTCAAATAAAACCCATCTATCTTTATTGACTAATAGCACAGAGACAAGTTGGAAATACTTAAAACATAATTGTTAAGGGATCTGATCCCTGAAAGAAGAATTTTGCTTTCCGTAAAATTACTCCATAATATTTTAACTCCTTCATTGTGCAGGCAGTCTAGAAGAATAGTACCAAAAAGCTTCCATGACACTTCCCTTCTGGCCTGAGAAGTTCTATATAAGGAATGTACACAAAGGGTACATTTTAGGAGGTTACTGGCACCTGAAAGTGGCCCCTGAGGTACAGATGTAGCATTGCTACCATGAGAGCTTATAGTTAACAGTTTAAAAATGAGGTGTGGAGGGAGAGAGCCCAGCATTGAACCTTTTCCGGTGCATACACTGAGGCACTGTACTGCATATGTATCCAGCAGAACCCTCATTCAGCTTGTAAAGTCTAATCCCATACCAGGCATACTTCATGGAAACAGTTTAAAAATAAGTTTTCCCAGTGAATAGCAGGTGGGACTGCCCTACAAAATCTTTTTTGGCTTGGGGCACAAATCTGCTGAAATACTTCACCCTAAAGAACGATAAAAGAAGAATTGCTTGAAACTTTGGTCTAGTCTGGCTGGTGTCTGGACAGAGTCTGATAACTCTTACATTTTATGAAGGAATCTGCCACACTGTGTGTGTTTACACTGCAGGTGATGAGCAGCTGAAACAGCCGGTTTCTGTTCTAGGTGGTCTCACAAGTTCGAGCATTTTTTCATCCAGAGACAGACTGAAGGGAATCCACTGTACATATAGAGCTGTAATGGGATTTACAAGCACCTAAAAAATGAAAATACCTTATGCTTTCTGCAACTGAAACTCCAGATCCTTTACTAGCAGATGACTGGATTGCTGACAAGATTTCAAAGAGCTGGTGATAATGAAGTCAGGCATAAGCAACCTGCACACCCTGGAGGAGTCAGTAAAGCAGAGGGAATTTGCCAATTAGATTGTGTTAGAAAGCACTATAGTACAAGGCAAACAAACTAAAAGATTACTGACAAGTCAGCAGTGAGATTATCTGAAATAGTCTAAATTTATACTAATCTACCTATGCCTATTTCTCCCTCATATAGACTCAAAATACCTTGGCAGGACTATTGGCTGTCCAAGTGAGGTATAATTGAACCCTGATTTAGCATTTCTACAAGATGAATTAAAAGGACATGAATATTCAAAACTGAAATTGTGTTAATTAAACATTCTCTATATTATGTGCTGGTTTTGACTGGTGTAGAGTTAATTTTCTCTACAACATCTAGCACACAGAATAAGACAAGGGACTTAGAAAATGTGATAAATACTAAAATAGTTTTCCTAATGCCTGAAATATGACACAATATTATATTTTGATCCAAAGTCCAGGTCTTTACTGACTGAGTGGGACAAATAAAATAAACTAATGACGCATCCTACCGAAAATATAAACACAATATAAAGAACATTGATGTCGGGTGTTACGCTACAACAGCCAATGTAGTGGCACAGGGTTCTACTTTTTCTGGATTTCACCTGTAAGCCACTGGGAAAGAGAAACTCTCCCAAAGGCTAACTTAAAGCATCCAGATTGGGCTTCTCTCAGGCTGATTCCATAGTGGATTCACTCTTGTTAGAATAGGAAGCTTTCTCTTCTTCCTATTTATAAACAGCATTTCCTAGTCCCCATTGAACCTATTTTTATTGAATTCTAGCAGCTCACTGATTGTTTCCCAAACTGTCTCATCTGTGCCCCCAAATCCACACCAAGTACATTTTAATGCCCTATTCATACAGAACTGAAAAGGGTCATTTTCATGAATAGAACTATGAATGCTAATACTTGACCAACTACAAAGAAAGTCTGCTGCTACTCATCCATACCATCCCCTTCCACAAAGGATAACTGATCTTTTGCACTCAGCCATCTGTGCACAAAACAATTCATGGAAGCACAGAAGAAGCCAGACAACCTCAATGACTTCATAAGGCTGTGCTTACTCTTTCAATATTTCTCTACAATATCCTGTCCAGTGCCTGCAATGTCTGTTTCCATGTAGAAAAAAAAAATACACCAGCAAAAAATACAAATTCAGACATGAAATATCCTTAACCTGTGACACCCTGATAATAATCTGCAACAAGCACCACAGAAGTGGAGGGTCCTGGGCTGCAAGGTACTACAATGTTAGTAAAAGTAAGTTTATGTTACTATGACAAGAAGGATCCAAATCCCAGTGTTACATCTAATCTGCAACATAACAAACTGAATCTCCATGCCCTTCTGTGCCAAATTTTAGTCTCTAGAGCATTTCTTATTTTCAACCATCATGTAGTTACTGTCCACTGAGATACACAAAAAGTTGAAAAGTCTTCCAAACAAGAAAATATTCTCAGAAATAGATATGTGAAACCAATGTGGGTATTATCTCTTTTAGAGAAGTAAATTAGCATTTGCTCTATGTGATTAAATGATCCTTTATTGATCAGACAAAATTATGCTTTTCAGAAAAAAGAATGTATCAGTATACCTCACCAACTCTGTATGAACCATACACATGCAGCAGACTGTGCTGCTGCTGCACACCATTTATTCCTTTAACACAGGACCACGGAATGCTGGGGTTGGATGGCACCTCTGGAGGTCATCTTGTCCAACCCTCTTGCTCAAGCAGGGCCACCCATAGCTAGTGGCCTAGGGCCACGTCCACATGGCTTTTTAATATCTCCAAGATTAGAGTCTGAAAGACTCCACAACCTCCCTGGCAACCTACGCCAGTGCTCAGTCACCCTTACATTAAAAAAAGTATTTGTGGAGATTCAGAGGGAACCTCCTGTGCTTCACCATGTGTCCACTGCCTCTGGTCCTTCAGATGGAGGCCTTGCTCTGCTACAAAAGCTTTGTTTCTACTGCCAAAGTTTATCACTCATTTTATTTCCTATTTAATTTGTATGACAAAAATAGATATTCTGATATACATGTAAAATCTCCTCAGTTAGTCATCAAGGTTTTGTTTGATCCACAAGGCTGTACTACCCTACATCACAATGGCATTTAATTTTTATTAACTAATGAATACTATTTTAAAATAAAGTACTCTACTCAAGCAGCTGGTAAGATTATGCCTCTTTCTTCCCTAATTTTAAGGCAAAATGCCTACTGTAAGTTTTGTGCTCTTCCATATAAATTTGCATGCAAATAGCTGCTGTGAATTAGGTAATGAAGTAGGCCCTGGCATTATTTTTGTCATTTCCAGCAAATCCCAATGGCAGGCAGCACATTTAAGGCAAGTTTTTATCTGAAGTACAAGTTTGGCTGGCATCAAGACTGCAGAATGCCATGAAAAAGGCAAAGTAAAGAATACAACCAGCAAAGGGCAAAGTCAGAGGGTTCTAGATGAACTTCTAGCTGGAGATATCCACTCCCATGAATGCCCTGGTGCCAAGAGAACCACACTGAAGGAAGTGTCTTGAGGTACTTGAGTTTAGATGGGAGGCTACATGCAATGTGAGAGAGGAGGGGCCCAGCTGTGCAAGCACCCTGGCACTGTAGCACTGAAGCAAACACTGCTGATCTGCCAACTGTGAAGTTTTTCCAGTTGCTAAACTGATTTAAACAAGTTTGGTACGTGTTAGTGCTTGTTCACAGCACTACATGAGGAGAATTTGAATGTTTATAATGTCATGCTTGGCTAAAGGCATCTTCTCATTGCCTGATTGCCAATAACCTCAGCACTTCTACAGCACTTTGGGGCAAGAAACCTCACTGCAATTGAGGGCAGATGGGCTAAGTCCCATGCAAATGTGAGGAAAAAGGGAGACATCTCTCTCTTTAAATATCCAAGGAAGAGTGGCAGTAGAAGGAAAAACAGCTTTGTCTAAGAAAACACAAAACTTAAAGCCTGGCAGACAATTACATCATGAACTATGCACAGTGACTTTGATGGGCAAAAATAAATAACATACTGAAAATACTTCCCTTTTCATCACTTATTTAAGAAAAAAAGCAATGTAATATCAAGAAAACAGTTGGGCAATTATTAAGCAGACCCAAAAGAACAATGAAAATGCTTTTTTTTTAAAAAAAAGAGTGGTTGAATGGGGACAAATAAGGTGAAAAGTCAGTTTATTCACTTCCGATGAGAAAAATTAGGTCAGACAAAACTCCAGAAAATGTGCTTGAGGAGGCTTATGAGCTGCCAGAAGAACTGGCATTAGCTTAATGATTAATTGGAAGTCAAATTATTCAAAGTCTTACTTAAAAATACTTGAAATTAAACAAACTTAAAGATTTTGGGACTCATTTTCCTTACACTTTGAGTACAATTGGAGAGGGGCTGATATCATGCACACAATCATCAAAACAATTCCTGTTCTACCTATTTAGCTGATGAAAGAGAACAGTTAAAGGAACTTAGAATGATAATGAAAGTGCTCACAAAAATGAATGGAACATATGTTAAAATGTGGAGTACTACAAACTAAATGGTAAAGACAATAATATCAAAATTAAGCGGTAATTCTGACACGTTTTTATGTATCATAACCAAAATATGTTTGCAACATTTAAAACAAGAACAAGATCGTGTTTAAAGCACAAAAGCAGGGATTGAGAGATGTCCTTATTTGTTTAGAGTAATTTTTGTTTGGTTTTTTGGGGGTTTTTGTGAAGTGAATTTTACTACCAGAATTTCAGAAAGAAATATCATATCTGAATGAATACTGCATTCACATAGGACTACAAAGAACAGGACCCCATCAATCCAAAGCAGTCTTAGAATGTATTTCAATATTGCATTTTGGGATATCACATACTGTTTTTTAACAAAAGAAATTGAATATTGAACTGATTTTTCAACCAAAATTTAGAGGGTGGGCCATTTTGGAAATGAATAATCAAAGTATTCAGCAAAATGATTTTTCAACATTCTCTCATACCAACTGTAATGAATTAATCAATTTTTATGAATATTAATAGAAAACACTGGGGACTCTTTTTTTTTAATCTGTTATCTACCTTTCCTGTGGCACCTAAACCACTAGTACACAGATGTCTTGATTAATGACATATCCACTATGGAACCCATTATTAAGCCTTGGTTGCACTCCACTGGATGCCTGAGACATCTCAGAACCCTCATTAATGAAGCAATGTATGTTAGATAGTATGATATGTTGAATAATTTCATTTCTGTAGCAGTGGACAACTTTTCTGGGAAAAAAAAGGTATCAGGAAATCAACAAGAAATTTATAATCTTCACAGAATTTTACCCCAGGGCAGAAAAGTGAAAATACCAGTCTTTAGAATCAGGAAAGGTTAGAAATACCACTAAAAGTCCTGAGGCCTGAAATAGCCCTATATGCTATTTCTCAAGTAAATAGGAAAGGAAACATTTATAGTTTGCAGAAATGTGCAAAACAACTGTCCTGAACCTTGCTGGGATGGAGTTAATGCTCTTCATAGTCACTAATATGGTGCTGTGTTTTGAATTTGTGATCAAAACCAGTTTTGACTTTTTCTGAACAGTGTCAAGGCTTTCTCTGTTTCTCACACCTCCTAACCTGCAAGTAGGCTGGGGCTGCCCAAGAGGCTGGGAGGGGACACAGCCAGGACAGCTGACCCCAACTGATGACATCATCCTCAGCAATAAAATAGAGAGGAGTGGAATTTTGGTAGGTGAGCCATACTTCATTGGGGAACTGACAGGGTAACGTTCTAAACACAGGAGTTGATACATGATTACATTTGTATCACCTGTTTTCTTTTCTTTCTCTTTTCTTCCTCTTCTCCTTTTCTTACATAACAATTTTTATCCTGACCCATGAGATTTCCTGCTTTTTTCCTTCCTTTCTCCTTCCCTCATCCCCCTGCAGGGGTGGGGGGAGTGAGAAAGTGGCTGTGTGGTGCTTAGCTGCCTGTCTGGATTAACCCACAACAACAGTATAGTTTAGTAATGGAGAAGTGTCCTTTTAAAAAGTCATTTTGTAGCATGAGTCAACCTGGTTTGCTGCCAGAATGATTTGACATTTAAAAGAGTTATACCAAAATGTGCCCATGTGCCACGTCTCAGATGACAAGACCTGGCTGCCTGCCCATTCACATCTGTTCCCAATATGTACCCCCAGAAAGCAATGAAAATCCTATGACCACAGCCTCAATATTTATTTATTTTTCACAGCAAACAACAAGCTTTTTCATTAACTGAGCAGTGACATTAGATCAAATGTGTTCAGATCTAATGAGTTCCTGTCAAACAGGAACAAGCATAACCCTTGACAGATGAATTCAAATAAGAATTTGTAAACCTTAATAAAAAAGGAGGTAGAAAGAACAGATAAAAGGAGAAGAAAATATAAACAAGTATTAAGACAGTTTGCATTTTGGCTTTCACCTCCAGCTGCATATTTAGTTTCAGAAGGATTAGAAAGCATAAACAAAGTGTCCAGACATAATGAGTTCTTAGTTATGAAAGTAGATTCATTTTAAAAAAGCAGAAAGTAATCATAGCCATCTCCACCTCCAGGACAGCATATTTCTGAAGACAGGATAAAAAACAAGGATGAAATTTAGACCCAAGTTAGACCTGTTCTAAATTACATCTTTTCTACATGCTGAGTATCATCATCTTCCATCTATGTTCTTTCCGAAAGGACTGACTCTTGCAAGTGATGAGTACTTCCCACTTCAGTTTAAATCTGTTACTTATTCATGCATTTAGATGTCTAATTTTAGACATGTGCGGTTAGCAAATATCAGCCTTGGACCATATTAAAAATAGCATCAGCATTTCTTTGTTCTGCTTTGAATTCTCAATGGAAACAAAAGAATGCTTTTCAGTTTTTAAGCCTCAGACTTTTAAAAACACAATCTTTTTTGTCCTGGAAGTCAAGGGTGCTTGTTTGCAGTGCATTGCTCATCTTCTCCATTTTCCCTCTCCCACTCATCACTCCACTTGAAGGCACGCTCTCTGTTCCTGCTTTGTTCTCTGGAGAACTGAGGTGTGATAATTCACCCTCCTGCATTGCTACAGAGTAGCAACAGATTCCATTTAATTACAGAACTGACAGCCAGCCCAAACCTTTTGTCCACACACAAGGTGTGTTTTTTACAAACATGTATCTTCGCTAACAAAGCAAAACATATATTTTAGAACAAATAAAAGCAAATTTCTAAGTAAATGAACCAGCCTATAGACAAGGACACACCACAAGTGACAAGCGTGAGTCACCTCTCTTAAATGCACTGGGAACGTGTCTTGCTCTTAGTTAATGAGAGTGGTATTAGATCCTACAGGTTCTCACCTTCACCTCTCTCTTAGGAAGCTGCAAGTGGTGACTCTGGGATGTAGATATTACACAGAATTCTTCTCATACTCAACCCAGCTGAGTAACAGCAATATCACACACAAAAGCAGGGTTACGAAGACACATAACATCACCAGGAGGTCTAGAGACTTTCTGCTGAGCAAAAGCCTAAACACTTTCCAAGTCCTAAAGAAAGGGATCCATTTGGTTTAAGATGACATCTGTCCTAAAGCAGGAGTTCACTGATATAACCCTCTACTAGCACAGTGCAAAACTACTTCTACCAAACAGAAAAGAAAAAGAAGGAAACCAAAAGCATCAACAAACCCCTACCTGGTGTCCCAAAAGCACCAAAACATGAGAAGTTCATCACACGTTCTTTAAAATTATATAAAATTTTATTGAGTAGTTGGTGTTCTCCATATTTTCATGTAATATTTATACAGAGATAGAGATACCAAGACATAGATGTTTGATAATAAAGTACTCAGTTATGAGTAGCATTTAATCTTATTTAATCATTCTAAATCCAGGATTAAGCAAGATACTTCAGGCATGTTCTGCTTTTTAACCTATAATGTCCAAGTCCCCTAAATAGTCAAGAAAATGCTTCAATTTTCCATCACGTGTCTTTAGTAAAAAGAGTTTTGTTTTGAAGAATATTACTTGTCTTGGTGCATCAAGTGTTTTTCTCTAACATGGATATATTTGCAATCTGAGTAAAAACTTTCATTCTCTCTAGTTTTCAACTATGGATTTTTCTATAATAATCAATATCATGCTTACTTTAAAGTATACACATTTTGCCATTTGCAATTTCAGGAATATTTTCTAAGCCTCATCTCTAAGTTCCAGCAGTTGCATACTAGAAAAAATCAGGCAGGGCCATGGAACAAGGTGTGCATTGTAGATTATACTGAAGCATTACCTATGACCATGGCTCATCTGGCTGCTGGGTTAACAGGTCACTGGCATGGAGCCACCAAATTTCAGAGAACAGCCTCTCATGGTATTTTGATATTTCCCTTTCTGGATTTGTCCCAACAGGGAAGTGCTGGAGCATATGAAAACTGGGAGTGGAGCTGGGAAGCTAACCAAACTATTTCAAACCTCAAATGTTTACGTTAGATGTTTATGTGGTCTTAACAGACTCACCCATCCCTAAATATTAAAGCATCAGGAATGATAATTTAAAAATACAGGAATGATACAACAGTGCCAGCCACTGTTAAGAGCATTTCACATTTCTTGCAATCAGTTCTGCACCAATGAGCACACTATGTGAGTACTTTGGGCATAGTTATAGGAATAGGATTTTTTCTTTTCCTAACTCGTTCTAAGCATGGCATTGTAGATTGCCTGGATATGCTATCCATTTGCTGTCTTTAACCTGGAGCTGCTGGAAGAGCAAGCTAAATTGAATCTGCTAAGTAGTCAGGTATCAATGCTGGGGAAGAAAACCAACAACCAAAACCAAACAAAACTATACAAACAAAACCACCTAGCTCTATATTCCTGCAGAGAACATGGTATTATCCCATGTGTGGTTCAGCCCTCACTTGAGATAAAAGGAAAAAATAGTTCTGTGCAAGATCCTGGATTTGGGTGTACAGGACTCATGGCTATAAAAAGACAGTAATCATTTCTCTACAGAGGGGAAGGGGAGATCTTGTAGTGCTTGAAAGGGTCCTTATCACTGCAAAGCACATTTACTGTGGAGCTTGTAGGGCCATAACTACATCCTTTGATTTCAGGGGGGTTTTAATCTCAATGCTGAACAATACAACAGCACCGAAAGACTCAAGGGTCTGTTAGCTGAAACAGAACAAATTGTGTTTTTCTTTCATTTTACTTACAGTTCACAGTGATGGCCTCATCGTTCACCAGTTTATTGTCCTTTTTTTGTGCTGGGCACCTGTGCCCAGGCGCCGGGGCAGACTCTGAGGGGAGCCAGGGCTGCCCTATAGCCCCCAAAGCTGGCTCCAATGGACACTCTGCAGGACACGGCTGAGCCCCACAGCCCAGATGGAGACCGCTGGAAAACACAGCTAAACACGGGGCAGAACACTGCCTGGGAGAGATAAATGAGGGCGAGGAGGGTGCTAGAAACAGCCCCGAAGGCGGCGGAGGGGGAGGAGCTGCTCCCGGCGCCGGAGCAGAGACTCCTGTGCAGCCAGGAGGGACCGAGCTCCCTTTATCATTTATCTCACTCCTCCGTTTGTTGCTCTCTCCTCACCGCTCTCTGAACAGGCCCGTGGGTGCTTGACACAGCACACCCTGCAAGTGCACACCTGATGGCGCAATCAGAAAATGAGAAAGGAGGAAAAGAGCTGAAAAACCTCCAGTGTCAGCTGTGGGTGACGGCTCTGGGCTAGGAGAGGGACTCCCTGAAGGACGCCAAGTGCAGAGCGCAGCTACCATGGCTGCCACTGCCAGTGGGTCTGCACAGCCCAGCCCTACACCCAAAAGGGGCCCAGAAGGATTTAAATGTATCATTCCTTTCGCTCTGTTTTACCACGGGCATTTTAAACTGCATTAAGAGGCTTATACTAATGTTTTGAATCATTACACTATCAGACTTTCAGTTTGACTGGCCACTGAGGGCAGACCTGAAAGCATTCAATAATGTTTCAATATTTAAGTGCATGATGATGATGTAGAACAAACAAACATATGTTTTATCAATAGAGCATAAAGTATAGCCATGAACTGTGCAAAACAAATCTGGAATGACAAAGCTCTAGCTAATCTCATCAGCCCAGCAACCTGCTATGTAAGATTCCTTAATGTCTTTGGTCTCATCTCTGACACTCTGCAAAAGTGATGTAAAATCCTTCACTGTGCAATATTGAAAAATTTGGGATGGGGAGTGATAGCAATGTGTGTGAGCTCCTTGGAGGGCTGAAATTCAGCATCCAGCTTGGAGAGGGAGTTTGAGCTTGGTTTGCCTTCTTCAGTCCCAGCACCTTGAAGATTTACTGCTCATATCGTAACTGATCCTAAAGGGTAATTTTGGGGGACAATTATTTTAGAAAAGATAACTCAAGAAACATTTGAATGAATTTAGAAAAAAATGACCCACCTAAGAATAATAAACACACAAAACATTATATGTTTTCAGCCTAGGACAGTGTATCTTTTCAAATTTAGGCCAACCTAGGGAAAAAGAGAACAACAGACTATTCAGGTAAGATGGCAGGTGTTTTCAGACACATTGACAGATGTCAAATAAAGGTTTAGTGGGAATGACAGTGACATTCACCAAAGACAAACATGGATGCCAGACAGTGGAAGAGCTAGTGACTTGTAAGTGTTTAAGGTTTTTTTTAAATCCTCCTTCTACAAACCACTTTCATTAAAATTAACCATTTTCATTAAAATTAGAGACCACTTTGATCAGACAGCCTTTCACACCACCAGTTACTTACAGAAATTGAAGGAAGCTCCTGGTAGAGGACAACAGTTATTGATATAAAGGAGGTGTAAGGGTAAATGAGGAGCAAAGGTTTTTTTGTTTCTTGATTTTCCAAGCACTTAAAAAGGCAAATTTGCTGAGTGGCTTTGTTTACAAGTGTAGATTGAATGCAGGAACTACTTAACCAAGAAAATTGATGATTAAGTATATGCAGAAACATTTAGAAGTTAACATGTTCTGTTTTGAAACCTTTTTTATAAACTATTGTGTTTCTGTTGTTCAATCCAGGAAGTGCCAGAATTTCTTTTGAACATATTCTATATTCCCAAGCAAAATTTTAATGAGTTAATACCTTAAAACTGAAGACAATATTTTATTTATTTAATTTTCCCCATAAGACTTGAAATAAAGTCCTATTCAGGTATCCAAACCAGAAACTATTAACAAAAAATAATATCACCTTGTAAATAAAACACCCACAAGAATTGGAAGAGGGGAAATTGATGGAAACTAGAGAGGAGGGAAGATACCTAATCTAACAGCCATGGTGCAAAAGCAGTACTGGTTTCAAAGCAATGATTTTGATGCAGCTGATGCAGCTCTATGGGTGATTGGCCTTTGTGGAAATTTTTTGAGGATATAGGAATATGAATGCTACACTGCAGAATTTAAACCTCAGTAAATAACAGGAAGAACCTTCAGCTATTTATCAAAGCTCTTTGATCTGTAAACCACACAAACAAATTTTACTATAAATTTTATATTCTACTTCTTGAGCCCTCTCCACAAGAATAATGATACTAGAAATTCATATGCCAGTAGGAGTTCAAGTATATTGAAAAAGAAACATAGAATAATTAGCTATGAAAATATACTTTAAATGTATCTCTCCACAGTAACCCACATGACTAGAAATAAACAAATAATCTCTAATTATCTACATGGAATTTGTTGTGTCATCCACAATCAGGAATGATTAAATGTGCTCCTTTCTTTCTGCATTGTTTATTCTGCATTAGATATTTTATTGATGCAGCATGTCTTACCTGAAAGACTTTCCTGCTGTGGAGCCTTGACTTTACATTGTAGAAAATTAGCTGTCTCTAGAAAGATATATTTTTTTTGTTTCCTTGAGCACAGACAAAATTTCTTGATTTCTGGTTTAACACACATTTTCTTACTAATTTATGTACAGGTGAAACTGAGTGCATGTTGAGTAAAGAGAAGATATATCCTCCCAGCTACAATTCTAAAAAAAGATTTTGCTTACAGCAGATATCCATAGTGGAATGACTTCTGTGTGTGCCATTTGATCCAATAGGAAATAAGCAATAGTACATAATTTTTAGGTGGCAATCAAGAATAATGCCTACACATATTGTGCAAGGAATAATGAGGGAGCTCAGTTAATCACATGAAATTGTAGCAGAAGGAACCATTATCTTTGTTGCCCAAAACCAGCAGGTTTTAAGAAAAATTTTTCATGGACGAGGCTTGATCTTATTCCAAAAACAAAAGGGTTTGGAAACAAAAAGATTGAGACAAAGGACTTGAACAAAGACAAAAAACTATTTGCATGTGTGCATCACTAAATTTTCCCAGCAGAAGGATAAGTAATGTAAAGTCTCTTTGGTCCTCCTGATATACTAGTCCATCACAGGAGAAACTAGGAATGCAAAGCAATGAGAAGAAATAAGAGATGCACTTTGAAAAATTATCTAGTGTCCTAAGAGGAAGATATTAAGAACTAAATATATTATTGACAAACTGAACCCTTTAAACTGTCCTAATCTTTGTATATGGTTGTTGATCTTTGCTGGAGGGATTGTACCCATTTTACTGCCTCATGTAACATTGTTTTGGTACAGAATCTTTGTGGATCTGGAATATCCTTTACTAAGACTGAAATTTATTCATGATAGATGTCATCTTTCTCTTAGGAAACAATGGGATGAAGGAGACTAACAGTAGACATTTCAGAGGCATGGTTCTTCCAGAAAGTAGATGTATGAGCAGTGGAACAGAGTTAATTCTTTATGTCTTTAAAAGCTCGGCTATGAAAAACCAAACAGCTTCACAGATGCTCGACAGTGCCTCTGCTAAACCACAAGCAGTTGCCAGTAGAAAGTATATGCCTGAGAAAAAAAACATTTAAAGCTTTATGGAAGGTAAGCTACTGTGAGAGGTTCACAATTCTTTTGGGACTCAGCTTTGAAAACAAAGCTCATAATGTCAATATAGAAAAGCCCTATTGCTTTTAAACTTTATTTGAAAACACTGTAAGGGAAAGAGCTCTTTGTTTTGTTTTCATATGTAACAGTGGGATTTTTCAAGTATCTGTTTATGACTTTTACAGTCTGAGCATGGCTGAAAACAGAAGTAAGCACAAAGTAATCAATGCACAATATTATTTGTTTTATTCCATTCTTTTATGTCTACCTTTCTCTTTAAGAAAACTGGTCACATTTCACACTCTAGAGGATAGGTTATATAAAAATGTGTCCTATATAGAAGGCAAGCATTCTCTGAGAATATAATTTCTTCCTGGCTAGCCCAGCAATATTTTTATGCTTTCATATAGTTAAAAAATTTGTTTGACATTTCTGATTTAATACTAGAAAAGCACAAGCCAATTTAGAATATACAAAATCAATTATTATGGCTGAGTTCTCTTACCATGGCCATGTTCTCAATCAGTAGTACTACATGAGAGTTGTAACAAACTTCAACTCTACTAGACAAAGGATATTCTATTTCAGAGCCCCTGTCCACTAGTCCAGTGGAGTAAAGCTTATTGTTGTTACAGCATGATTAATGGAAGTAAAATAAAACATGACCAACAGCAAAACAAAACAAAACAAACAAAGAAAAAGATAACTGAATTAGGTTTTTGAATAGTACTTTGCAATTATCATTTTGTTATGTTTGCATATCAGGTTACAGAACATAAGTGTATTTTCTACATAATCCTTTTTGGTATGATGCCATTGGTGTTCTTTCCTAGTTAATTTATGCAACAAAAGTTATGTGCTTTGTGTAGCAGGACATCATAAATGAAGAATTATCATCTTGTGATTTCAATTCCAACCCATTTAGAGATTTTTACCTCAGACTGATTTTCCACAGTCCCAGTAGCACCCCCAAGTATAACCTCTTAAAATATGGAAGAGAGAGGTACACAAGTGCAAGAGCTGTCTGTATGGTCACACAAATGGAAATGATGGCTGTGTAGTGAGAAAATATTGATAAAGTAATGCTTTTTCTTCCATAACTCTTTGTTTCCCTTTAGAAGATGAAGGATAACACACCATACACCCTGCCCTGTTTGCAGGTGCTCATGCTTTGTGATATTTATCAGAATATACAGTTTGGCTTCCCAGCAGCAGGCGAGGAAATCAGTTTTCTGAAAACTATGCCAAAGGCTTAACATGTGTTGAGCGTTTCCAGCTCTTGAGATCTCTTCTAGAATGTGATCTAAGTCTGGTTAGATCTGGAGGCAGCTTTGCAACAGCCTATTTCAAAATCCACCCCCTTTCTTCTCTCACAAACTGCCTCTCACGCTCATTCACATCTGAGATGGATGATGACCAAATTTGGAGCCAGGGCCACTGGAAGAAGTTGTCAGAGCTCCTCCACCTTCACATCTGAGCCCACACTTCTTCAGGAAATGAGGCACACAAGCAGTTGGGAGAAGCTTTTCTCCCTCCTTTGTCACTCCTTTTATTTTCGGAATTAGGTAAGCCTTGAGTTCTTCCTTTAATGTGCAGCCTGCCTCTAAATTAGGAGTTTCTGAATAGGTTCATCCCAGCCTAGAGGTTTCATACAGGGTTGCTTCTTTGCTCTAAAGCCTTATAGAATATCTTCCAAAATACAAGTTGGACAGAGGGTTGGTCAGAGAGCTCACATAAGAGGTTCAGGCTGGCTAACCAGAAAGCTGACAAATAAATTATAAATTTAGCAGAACACTATTTATTGAGGCAACTAGGATATTAATAAGGCACAAAGAAACACACCAACAAGGCAAATTTTACCAGTGAATATAAAAAAAGACAAAAACAATGAGGAGGGGGACATTCATTGAAAGACTCCCTCTTGTCATTCTCTGCTGTATATTCTTGACTTTATCAACCCAGAATGTGGACACACCTTGGAGAACTGAGTCCCTTACAGAAGTCACCAATGCCCTGCAAGATGTCTCAGGCTGACAGAAAGAACATCTGGAAAATGAAGCTTTCAGTTTTCAGGATGTTGGAACAAATGTGGCAATCCCAGTAGTCAACAGGGCAATCCCAGGAGTACAGCTCTGCTCTCAGAAACATAATATTTGAGAGACAGAAGTCACTAAAAAACCCAACAAGGACAGTATAATCTTTCTTTTTAAAAATCTGGGTCAACTATCAGATCCTATCTGATTTATGGCTTTGAGCCTTTGGATTGCTGAAGCATACACTGTTGAGTGATTCACTCTTGTACTCTCTCTGCACATCAAGGGAAGCTGCTGCATAAATACATGCATAACTTATTCTACAGGACAACTGAAGTCATAAAATATCTACCATACAAGGCAGATACACAACCATAAAATGTTCCAAAAAGCTATGAAATAAGTATAGCTTTAGAACTCTATAAATATATATGAAATATATATTTATATATATGAAATATATATTTCCAAATATATATTGGAAATATATTAAATATTTTCAATGAAGTAAATGTCTTTTACTTTTCCATTTAAGATTTTTTTAAAGAAAGACATTTTTCTTTAAATGTTTCTTATTTTTCTTTTAAAAATTTCTTTTTTCTAGAGAATAAAAAATAAATTTCTTCCTAGGAGTATTTAACTTGACATGAGAATATGAGGCTTAACAAACACAATGATTAATTTTGCATTCTATTAGCCTTCTTATTTGCAACATTGTTAATGCCAAGGGACTAAGTGGGACTTAATAGGTGTCTAAAAATAGGTGTGAAAGGTAAAATTAAGTCACCTAGTAAACACTGAGAGGGGTCTTAAACATTAAATACAGGAAGTACTGGTTTTATTTCTGCTCCTCATATGAGAGAGTAGTTGTTTTTATTCTATCCTTAGTCTCCACAGCCCTCTTTTGACACAGTGTCCTAGTACATCAGGGAAGGTACTCCAATAAGTGTGCTAGGTTTTCTGTTTGAGATTGCTTTTCTCTCCACCTTGTTCTTTTCTTGTTACTTTATTGTTGGTTGCACAGAATCTTCCTAGAGGAAGGGCTTTTAATGTTCTCTTCCTTTTGTTTTCCACAGACAATCTGCACTTTCGTTTGTACTCTTGAAGGGAGGCAAGCTAGCAAACATATTGGTGTCAGCCCTAAAATAGTCTGAATGCAGATTTAAAGCTGCCAAACTGACAGGAGACACAGTAGCACTTTGTGATTTCTCTGGTGGCAAAACTAGCTCCAGATATATTCAGTTTGCTGCACTCTCAGTTTTTGCCAATTCAGCTCTCTGCAAAGTAGACTCTAAACAGATCAATGAGCCCAGTAAAAAGTGAGACTAGGAAAAGTCTGTACCTGTGTATTTTAAAGGCCATGAAGCATTCAGGAAAAAAAAAATCTTGGATGTAGACAGGACCTCAGCTTGAAAATCCAATTCTTAACACATTATATAATGATCTCTAGTCCTCAAATTCATTGATCAGTCAAGGACAATGTGTCAGATATGTCATTTCTCAAAAGAAACTCAAGCAGACAGCAGAAACAGAAACTTACTAGAACAATGTCACATGGAAGGAAATAGTACAAAATAGACAAGACCATCTGACAAATTAATAAGCAAGATAAACAAACAATGTTGTACATTACCTTAATTGGGGGTAAGCTACACTATGTGAAACAGAAAAGGCATCTATTCAATATTCACAGAGGGAAAATTGATTGAAAAAGCAAATCTAGAGAGGCAGAAGATAAGTGGAACAATTTTACTAGGGGTTCTACATATGAGACCTTCACAATAAATTAACTGAATTTATCTTCATGACACCTTTATAAAGGAATATTCTCATTTCACAGATGAAGGACCAAACCACAGAGGAAACACATGGCTGAGCCAACTACCAAACTCATATCACACATTCCTTCAAAGCTAAACTGGAAAATACATTTTGAATGTACTTCAGAAAGTAAATAATAAGAAAGGGAATGAAAAGGGAGGAAAGAGATACAATGCAGAGTGTTACTGAGCAGAGGTGTAATTTTCACTAACCTTCCATTATATTTCAAACTTATTGACATTTTGAATAGCTACAGTATGCTTGTCTACTTGAAAGAGGAGGTTTTAGTGCGCATCTGTGGTAAGTATCTAGAAGTAGTCTCTTTTGTTGAGAAAGCAGATTGATTATTTTGTGTTAAAGTCAGACCTAACTTCTCTCTGTTCTCTACAAAATTAGTCCAAAACCCAGAAAGGGACTAGTGCAATAGACCAATTTCATAACAGGTCCTGTATACCTTTGAGCAGCAGGAGTATGTACAAACAAGTAGCACAGTGTAAGAGAAGCAGGTCTGTGAGGTGAAATAGCTGCTGCAGAGCCAGGATCTGCTCCATATGTATTTCAGGCATTTTACATCAGACTAGCTCTAAACAACTTAACAATCACTGATCACTGGAAGATGTTATATTCACACCTGAATCACACCTTCTAGTCCAGCTTCATTCAAGAGCAGCCCAGCTGGTTGCTTTGCAATCACTCCACAAGGCAAACCCTAACATGGTAAAGGGGCCACTGCTGCTGTTTGCTCACATATCCAACAAGAGCACTAATTTAAACATTCTTCTATATTGCAAACTCAGCACTGTGTCAGATAAAAATCCTTGAATTCCTTGTCTTTGTGTACAATTTTATGCCATAACATGGCTGAGAGCTGGAATTAGGGAGATCTGGTCTTTGAGGTGTCACTAATCCTCACTTTCTGTGGAGCAGATTCAGTACAGGAAGATATATTTACCTACAGCATACATGATTATGCAAATTGGCTTGAATGCACAACCAGACTTGGTTAGCTTAGCATGCAGATTATCCCTTAGGGATAGAAGAGACTTGCCTACCAAAGAATAAAACACTTGCCTGGAATCAGAATGCTGCAGAAAGAAAAAAATCCCACTAAGAACTAAAATCTCTGTGGCCTTCCTCCGATATATGACACATATTCAGTCTATTCCAGCCACAAACACACATTATTATATCTGGTTGGGGGACTGCATCAAGGATTGCTTTTGTCCAAAATTTGAAGGCACAATTGGTTAAGTATTCATTAATGCTTCCAGGAATGCAGTGAGTTACCTTAGCAATTTCCTTCTCACTATGATGCAGACAGTATTCCCATGCAATGCCTCTAAGGAGAAATCATGGCTGTCATTTCAAAGTTAACATCTTAGACTATTAAATCCCTAATTTGGTTTATTATTTTAAAGACTTACCTTGTAGTCATTTAGACAGGCCTTGGAGAGTACTGGGACCCATTCCAATTAGAAATGAAATTAGAATCTAAGTCTGTAAGAGAAATCTCAGTGCATTTCCCGATCAGCAGACATACCCTGCTCCAGTTCTTTTCCCATAGTCCAAAAGATCCAGGAAGGGAAAGGATCTGAGTATATCCTGTGATGCTTACTGTATCTCTATATTCCAAAAACGGCTGACTTCCAATAAGTTGTAGATTTAACAATAAATGCTCTTGACCAAAAATAGTTTGGTGTTCAATTACCAAATGCATTTTCCTATGTTGAGGGTTCAGTTTTGCTGAATGTCCTGAACAATAAGATGAATAGAAAAGTGGTGGTTTCCTGTTGATTGCTGCAAACTTATTCAGGATAGTTAAAAACTGGCTGCAAGGAGTTGCAGAGTTGTACTGAGTGGTTGGGAAATAAAAAGGCAAGTGGAATTCAGTGTTGATAAATGCAATGTGCTGCACACGAAAGAAGTGCTTCTAAATAAAGATGATGGGTTTAAAATTCGTATTATGACTAGTTTAGCCATGTCTTGAATATCAGTCACAGTTGCTATATGGAAGCACATAATGAATAGTAGAAATAGAAAGTTTGGTGAAGAATGTATGATTTGGACAAGTTTTTTGCTTAAAACTTGTCCAAATCATACATTCTTCACCAAATTAGGTCTCTTCAGCCTTGAAAATAGATAGCTAAGGATTATATTAAATACTTATGTAAAATTTTTGCTGTCCCAGAAAATGCTTCTATCCTGTGATCAGAGAATAATGCTGAATCCTTCAGATTCTCCAAAGCTGTTAAGCGTGAAATGGATGGTATGCTCATGAGGCACAATTATTTCATTAAACTGAGACTAAGAGATGTCCCAACATAATATTAGCTGATATAAAATATGACAGGGTGAACAGACTTCCAAGTTCTCCTCACCAGTGTGTACTTACACAATCATATATACTGTCCCAGTCAGATAGGGAATGAATGTCCTTCCAAACTCTGTGTCCCATTGTTAACTCAATTGTCTTCACTGGCATTTCTTGTTATGCCATTGGTTTCAAGGAGAGCTAATTTTTCCATTCTAACTCCCACCATTGTCCTCATTGCCAAGTTCTTGAAACTTTACCTGTTTGAGTTCCATATTTTAGCACAGTAACAAGCACATTTGCAAAGGTTAGTTTGGTTCTAAATGTTAAATAATGAATGGTTGTAAAGGGTGTTAATGAAAGTTCTTTCAAAGGACAAGTGAACATTAATTTTGCTAAAAATTAGAGGACTCAAATGCTAATGTTAAAATAATAGTAGCAATTTTTTGTATGAATTCAGGAGAGGTTTACATTGTTGGCATATGTTTTATACAAGCAGACATTCACTATAATTATCTTCCCATTTTCCTTGCCATTTGATATTTGACTATCATTACCTCTATTTTTAGTAAAAGTATTTATATTTAAGTTTTCAAACTACTCAGAATGCATAAACAGGCCTTTGCCACAAAGTACAGAGTGACAGGCACAAGAAGAAACTGAATGTTGCCAGAATATCATGTCTTGTTTCTCTACATGAGTAGAAAAATCAATTTCAGTCATACAGCTGAAAGGATGGAGACAACATGTTGAGCAACTCAGCTTTTCTCACAGCAGAAGGCAGCCATTTCAGAGGCAGACCTCATAAAGACTATGTTAATAAAACACAACTTTTATTTTGTGTTAAATTGTGGAACATTAAATTTGAAGAGCAATAGTTTCAGGCTTAATGGTGGAACATGAGCTAGTTGGAACAGTTCTTAGCCAAACACTGATTGACCATTCCTAAATATCACACAAAAGAAAGCAAAGCATTTCATTGCCTGATAACCTTCACACATACATGGAAAGAAAATCTCACTGAAGGATATTTAAAATTATAAGATTTGTTTCAGGACAGGATTGAAAATCTGGAAAGTGTACAAAGAGAAAGCACTACAGGAATTTTTTTTCTAGCTGGTAACAGCAGGGAGTGTTGGATGTACGGATCAGGGCTGGTCATGACTGGAAGCAGCAGGGTGTGATAGCAAGAGGCATAGCTGCACATCAGCCACCTGTTTCTCACAGAGAATGAGGTTCTGTCAGTCAGCACATAGCTTTCTATCCAAAGTCACACTGAAAACTGGCAAATTAGAATTTGAAGCTCAAACCCAAGTTCACTTCTGGTTTGGAGGTTGTAATTTTCCTGCTGTTACATATCGTATCCAGGGATGAATGAAGAACTTGGACATCCTGCACACTCTGCTGGCAAGTTGAATTATATTTGCACTTTTCAAACATAAAATAATAGTTATGCTTCCAGAATTCCTCTAACATTGGACAACAAATTATTAATTTTTTTAAGGCATTTGATCTTCTTTCCATACAAAATCCATTCATTCAGTTCCATAGCAGAGCAATTTTTTGAAGGATTATGTTCTTAATGCCAGAAACAAGGCTGTTACAGAGTATCTGGAAAACTCTTTTATTGGTAAAATAATCTACAAAAAGCCTATGACTAACAGATAAAGGCTAAGTTGTCTAATGAGAGGCATGGAGCAGAATAGAAGTTAATGTAGTTTCCAGAATCAGGAGCTGGTGACAAAATGCAATTTACATAGGGGGTTTGTCTGATTCTAAGATACAGTGAAAGTATCAGAGCTCACCATGGCTGGGTTGAAATGTGATAGTGAAAAGATTATTAGAAAACATATTATTTCTAGTATTCACAAGACATAGTAATGTGAACATAAAAACTTTGGTGCCTGGGTGTTTTCTTTTGAAGAGCCAGAGAGTTACATATGGAACATGCAGACACCATGTAATACTTCTGTTTCTTTACAACATATAAACGATTTGATGGCTTTTTCCATAAAAGTAGCTTTTTTAATGACTCTGTTAAAAATATGTTTTATTGAAAAACAGTGGTGTAATGAGGTTTGCCTCTGCAGTTTGCAGTAGAACAGGACCAGAAGCCCCAGGCTCTATGGTCCAAAAAAAAAATTACAGAACTGTGATTTAATGTGATGTTAAAATCATAAAGAAATCAAATGTAATGCTAAGAATTTAGCCATAAAATACTAACCAAATTGTCATGTCATGTCCAGTAAATCATCAAAAAATTTAGATTTAATTTGCTTTGCTTAGAAAATAAGCCAGCAGAACAGAATTCCAGCACATTGCACGTGATTTTTATAGTCATTTGTATAACATTGCCTCCCCCAGCTGATTGGAGATGGGCTTTTAATGCAGCTGATTGTCTTCTGCAAACAGGATGTGATGCAAGTACAGAACTGGGCATTGCCTGGTATATGCTGGCATTTTACAAGCATCAGAACAAAGCACTGTGCTGCACCTGCTTCTTGTCTGTGGGGAAGTGAGACCACTAGAAACATGATGGGCCTGCAGTAATCCATCCTGAGAATCTGTGCTGATATTCCAGTTGCAAAGATGTTTCCAGAGCCTGTGTAAATGGAATGTAATTGGGGACAGTTGAACTAGCTTAAATTTACAAGAGAGATCTATCAAGGTAGTAGGGAAACTATATATTAAAACTCATTTCTGAAAGAAAGACATATAGCCTACCCAGCCAGCCACCTGGAAGGTCTTAATCACCTCAACAACTGACAGTTCAGGGTATGTGATGGTCCTGACAAATTTCATCCTTTACATAATGACAAAAAAACGAGAGCTACTGCTGGCTCCAGGAAGACTCCTTCTGCTTTTTAGGCAATAGTTTGGCCATCCAGCTGGCCAAAAGCAATAGGAGATGCAAAGAAACTAATGGGATAAGATAAAGACATTTCAACATGTGAAGGAAAGGTGAAAGGAGGGGAAAACAAATGCAAAGGCTCTCATCACCTCCCACAAGCAGACAGATGCTCAGCTAGCCCCAAAGCAATGGTTACTTCCCCCAAAGCCCTGAATTTTTATTGCTGAGTGTGGTGTTAGCATGAAATAACCTCTCAGTCAGCTTGGATCAGCTGTCCCAACTGTGTCTCCTTCCAACTTTTCTCCCACCCATAACCTCCTCTCTTGAGAGACAGAGTGGGGAGCAAGGAAATCCATTATCTTCTACCTGAGAAACTTAACTATGGCTTTGATAGGTCATTGCCTTGGTACCACATTTCTTGCCATGAGCACTGAGATATATCACAAATGTGAACACTCCAGGTTTTGATACTTATGAGAGCACTTGCTCTGCCCCATTTTTTCTGGCAATTTTAAAGTAAAAAATGTTCTCATATTCATTGTAAGAAATTGGTGAACGTTTTCAAGCTTTGTTTCAAAGTATACTTAATGTATAATGGAAAATCACTAATATCTTATTCTTCACTTGTCCTGACTCTCTGTTCCAGGGGGCATAATGGGTTTTCAAAATGAAGATGTAATGTACTGTAGATATCATTACAAAATCAGAATATATTAAAGTTGTGCCAGCAACATGCTATTGGAAGTTACTATTGCTCCTTCACAGCAGTGATATATAAGCCAGCATTTCTGGGAAAAGTTCTCTGTGAACATCTCTGAAATGCTTTTTGGAAAACTCTTGAGTTGCTGCTAAGTTCTTAATTTGGGTCAGCCGTCTCCCTTTTGGTTTCAAACACAACTTGTGGAGTCCCACATTTATATAGTGCAAGAGCAATTCTGCTGCAGCTGAGCTTTTCCAATAAAGTTACCACACTTTTTGGAGCATGAATAGTGTAATATTTCATAGGGCTCTTCTAAAGGGGGAGCTCAGAAATACCTCTTATTTTTGAAGTCCTATCCATCTTTAGCCTATTTTGCAATGATATAATGAGCCCTTGGTCCTTATGCAGGGCAATGTGCTCAATAATAACACTGCTGTTCTCATGGAAGCTGTTTTAAGCAGATCATACTTTGGTAGCCACTTAGAGGTAAACTAGCAGTGCTAAAGTCTTACAGAAAGTTCTGTCTGTAAATGTCCTAATCAATACAGTTTCCTTTTACTAAATCCCCAGAAAGTAGTTGGGTCTCTGCTGTAGGTAAAGGTCACTGCTCTAGTCAAATTTTCTTCCTTGCACTCAAAGAAGCAAAATCAGTGTCTATTTCATCCACTGAGCTATTCTCAAAAATCCAGACCAAGGGATTATAATGGTGAAGGAGAAGATAGGTTTTCCCTTCAATTAATTGTGTGGTCTCACTTTTTTTTATGACTGGCTTTTACTCACTGCTGTCTGTATTTTTTTCTTCTATTCTTTGTATGATTCTGCATACTCCTCATCAGTGTGCCTGATATCTAACTT
This sequence comes from Molothrus ater, assembly GCF_012460135.2. NCBI lineage: Eukaryota > Metazoa > Chordata > Aves > Passeriformes > Icteridae > Molothrus > Molothrus ater. The sequence continues at coordinate 100,868,359 of NC_050478.2, read as the reverse complement.
TAATTGTATAGTTGTACATTTGGATATCTACCTCATGTGGAAATATATGAAAGGGAGTGCTAAGCAGGTTAGAAAACATGAGGAAATTATAATAATATGGTGATAATGTTGGCATGTGATGTGGGAATTCAGAACTATGCTGTCAACACTGCAATGTTCCTTGATTAATGTTTCTACATAATTAACTTCACTTGATTACATAGACAAGCCTGAACCAAAACAATCAAAACCAGGTAAGTTTTATATCATGGAAACAGACTGAATAAGACTATTTAGTAAACCTGAATAACAACCTACCCATCCCTGAGAAAAGTAGATTTGATCTTTTTCCTCCCCAATAGCACATCATTTTGGATGAATATGAATTGTTGCTAGAATATAATTTCAGAAACATTAAGGCTTGTATAAATGTATATATCTGAATCTAAAAACAAGTCAAATGGAATAATTTTAATTTCCTATTGGAACTTCAATAATCAGATGTGTAACATAAGCAAAATGACCAACCTGTTTAATACAGAAACCATTAAGGTCTTGATCTTGCAAATATTTACATCCACAAATTCAAGCAGAGATTTAACTGTATTTGACTCCCAGACCTCTTCTTCAGCTCTCTTGCCATGAAATGAAAAACCTCATTTGATGGCAATTCAGACAACAGCTTTGATGACCACTTAGCTTTAACAATTTAATCTCTCCCTTTGTTTCTCTCCACTGACACACTCCTTTTCTGCAGCATCAAAATCTGTCAGTGATTTCACCTTAGGTATATTTACAAAAAAAAACACTTCAATGTCTTCTATATCAGAGCAAACTAATTATGCTCATGTATAGTTTTATTTTTCCTGTGTTATTTTGTATGTGAGAGGAAAAATATTTTTTAAAAGTTCAAGAAAACTGCTTCAAAACTTGCCATTCCTTTTGTAATGTATCTTACACGTAAGATAACCAGTTTCTCATATAGTGCTTAAACTAGAAACGTTCTGGTGAAAAGTGTGGCCTTCCTAATTTTACTAGCATTAGGTTTGCTCTTGTGTAGCATTCTCTTTTTCTCTTGGTTTGGCTTTTTTAAAAATTTCTGGTAATTGCTTTAAAAGAACAAAGCTCTTTGTTTAAGGGTAGCTCAGGGACATCATAATTGCTGTAAGGTACAAGACTGTTTCCAAGTATTTCTGAATTGCTTCTCTTCTGTATTAAATATTTAATGTCTAATGTTTAGCCAAACTGTAGAAATTCCCCCTAGAACATGGGTGATGACTTCAGGAAGAGAATCAAGACCTGTCAATTCAATTTTCAATATGACTCTCTTTAGAAAACCACAGCTATTAAAGAGTGGGTTTTTTAAAAAAATAATAATTCCAGGAGTACATGAAAATGTCCTTGGTGAAAAATATCAAGCAATTAATTCCATACTATAGATTCACAGACCATGAATTTAAGAAAGTGATAATCACGCTTTCCCTGCTGAAGGTTTTTGGTTTGGGTTGGATTTCTTTAGGACTGCTGTTATTATAGCCTGGTTGGTCAGGTCTTCCCCTCCCCCTCATGCACCAGTTCCTCATGGGCTTTGTCAGACAGACCTTACTCTTATCTCCAGCTAGAGCCAAGAGTGATGTTATCTGGTGGCATCCGGCAGCAAGGCCATAACCCAGTAGCCCAGGAGGGAAGTGTGTCAAGGTCTCTTTTGACCAGCAAAATCCTGCTGCATCAGCTAAACAGCACCTGCTCCTTGCTCAGATGTTCCCCTTCCAGATGGCCTGTTTTCACCTAAGAGATCAGTGTGTCCCAGGAGAGCTGACTACTACTTTTTCATTGTATGAGAACCTGACAGCACCTGGGAATAAACCATTTCAAACCCTAATGAAAACAAGCATGTGCTTCCTTCCTAGCCAGTGACACAACTCTGATGTGAATGCTGGTGATCACAGAATATGGGCCAAACATTACAATAGCATTGTACAAAATTGCACATTGAACAAAGTATAAAAACAATTACATCATTTTGATACTCTGTAAATTGTTTCTCTTTCCCAGGCTATTTCAGCTTCTGTCAGGACAGATGGACACCATTGTCCTACCCACCCGTGATCACTGACATATCTTCACCATGCAGCTAAGTATGGGAGGGATGATATAACTGATTCAAAGAGCCATAACACCACCTTATTCCAACTGCTCAGCAAAGTCTCATGAAGGGCATATAACCCAATATATTGAACTGGCTTCCAACAGTTTAGGAGAGAAAAAGATCAAAAGGAAAGTCAGTAGCAGAAGAACAGAAATTATGTCAGTCAGAATTGTAATAAAATTTCAATACTTATGAGTAGTATTAATTAAGATATATTGCATGTTAAAGTTTAATTTCATACAAATCACTATTTGTAGCATTAAGTATATATGAAGAAATAGGTTTAGTGTTGCTGTTTTACTGTGCTCAAAACCGTCTATTAAATATCTCATCATTTTGTGATCATTGTGGGCGTCCTCTAATAACTTATTAAAATAGCCTTTGTATTTAAACTTAGAGTGTCTCTTTTACACATCACTGTTCCTAATACAGCAGCAGCTGCTCGCAATAGAGAAGGTGGGTTGGTTCCTGCAGGAAGGTTTGGCTGTTTCTGAATTATCCAGGAGGCAGCTTTCCACCTTTCTTCTCCCTCACCTTTCTTTTGCATATTCAGTCCAAGTTACCCAAAAGAAAATTCAAAAGCACATTCCATGTGCTGTCAAGAAAACTGACCACAGGCGAGGATTAACACACTCTGAAAATGCATTTCTTGCTTCAGGGGAGAAGGGTGGCTTCCCTAAGAGAAGCCACTCTCCAGGGCTTTTCCAGGGTCCCCAGGCCTCAGGTCTGTATGAGCTCTCTGCAATGCAAGAGAGGAGCAAGATGGGGATCCTAAATTAGAACCCAAGTTCAGCTCTCAAACTGAATTTTGTGGATCCAGTAAATTTTAGTCTTTCTGAGATTCGATTTCCTCACACTGAAGCATGCCACATGCAACTGCCAAGCCACAGGCTAGACCCAAAACAAATATTTTAAAAATGGTGAATGAAATAAGTAGCTCCTAAATTTAGATTTAAAAGTCCCCAGTGTTGGCACATTCCTTACTTCTGCTGGCAATGAACTTTAAAAGTGAGTGTCTGTTCCATAATCTAAGTAACAGTTAATAGTTTAGTGTCTACTGATCTCTAGTAGATATGCACAGAGGTGGGAGTAAGTGCACACATGAAAGGAAAAATTAAAGCATGAGAAGCAAATGAAACAAGGAGTCTTCTATATTTGCTGAGATGATCTGTTGACATAAAACTGAATCTTCGGGAGCTTCATAAGTAGTCAAGTATTATCAGTATCTTGGAATCATTGTAGCACAGTCAAGGAACAGAATCTGGAGTATGTTACTGTTCAGCAACAAATTAAAGGAACCCCTCTGACATCCAGAGGGAGCTGATAAACTTGGGTCTAACACATTTCCTTAATACTTGGTTTCAAGAACAGCTAAGGTCCTAAATGCTTCTGAGAACAAAGTATCTCAGATAGGTCACCCAAGAATTGTGTCACATGAAACTATCGAACACTTTTGGAAACTTGGCCTGGCTGTTGGAAACCAACATTCTTAACAGTACGCAAGCTAAAATAAATACTGAGAAACTCAAATGTAAAGCTATTATAAAAAAAGCCCACCTAAAAGTTCAAGCACAAAGTAAAAACATCTTTAACCAACCTAATTAAAATATAGTAAAACCTATTTTTAAATACAATCTTAAAATCAGAAGGCTGAGCCAGCCATAGGAGAAAGTAGAAGCCAAACCACAATCTTGCTAGAAGACACTCAAGTATACAATGCCACACACTTTTTCCATACTTGAACATAAGAAATCTGGACTGCACTTCTCCAGTTTTGGTACCCAGGTATTGAACATGATTGTTTTAACACATTGCTTAAGCTCTCTGCCAACAAGCCACATAGCATGGGAATTGTTGATAGAAATTCAAAACAATTCAGTACAAAGCATATTGTATATGGCACAAATGTCATGGCAGCTTCATAAAGCAAAAAGTAATCTTCATTATATACATATGCCTTTGATTAGCAGCCAAGAAACTAAGTCTGTAAGTTAAACCCAATTTCTATGTAGTGTTATCACCTGTACAAAGGTTTTCCAGCATGATTGGAACAATAGAATCCATTTTGAACTGACCCATTATAGAACAAGTAGATCTTTTGTTTGTTTGTTTTGCCTAATCTTGAATGGTGGGGCACTTGGTTGTGCTTTTATAATCACAACACCAGGACTGCTACAAATGAGGATTACTCATCTGTCTGATCCAAATTTTATCCAGACTGGAGCCATGGGGAGGTAAAGTCTTTGTTTCTAATGAAATAATAGAATCTGGCAAAAAGATGTTCTATAAATTTGAATTTCCTCCTGGATTTTTTTCTTAAATATGAACAGAGATGGTCACTGTTAGTGCATAGGACATTACTGGAAAGCAAGTCCTTTGTCCAACTTACAAAGTTTTTAAACTGTGAACCGAAACTATTAATAAAGTTATCCTTCCTGCTCTTTAGATTTCTACCACAACTGCTATTCAGATTTATTCATGACTTCCTTTTATTAAAGACATGCCAAATCTGCTAGATTGTCCACCTGGAAAAATGCCCACTGTTCACAGCTACTGAAGTAGTCAGATATTAATCTTCATAATTTGCATTGTAGCCATCCAAACTGTTTTCACTCTTATGAAAGTTTTAGAGCAACATTTTTAAAATGTATTTTAAAATACTTTCTTATGAAATTAATTTCTCAAACTGGAAGGTTTTGTCTCATTTATACAAATGACTTATTTACAAATCTTGTTTTGCATTAAAAAACTGTGGTTCCAAAACTGTCTGGTGCCTCAGAACACAGAATTCCTTTTAGGGAAATCAGAGATACTTTTCATGTGTGAGCACTGGTTTTAATTAGATCCTGCTGGGTGGTGACATAAGTACGACAAAACACACACGCAAAAAAATCAACTGAAAAATGAGAAATGATGTTTCACAGCTCTAGCATCCCTACTGAAAATTGAGAAGGTTTGTGCAAATATGTTTAGTCATATTGTCTTTCTTTTCAGTGCTGATCTCTTCCAGACTCTTTACCGAATCAGCATTCGGGATAAAGCTTGCAGAGCTAGTGGCATAGATGAGTTAGAGCCAAGCTCTTAAGAGTCCCTTTCATAGTGGCAAAGACAACTCTTGGAGTTTATTAAAAAAAAGAAAACATACAGTAAATGTAGTGTTTTGAATAGCACTATACACATACTGCCACCACTGCTATTTCCCTTGTGTGGACTCGAATCATGGTTAACAGTAACTAGGAAAAAGAAGCTTAAATGCAGCAATGCTCTATTGAGGGGTTAGAACATCACAGAATCTGTAGAAAAAAACGCAAGTGCTGCTGTACAGCCCCAAATAATCAGCTGGAAAGGCAAACGGGACCCCGAAGAGTTCGGGTTCCTGGGGTGGGCATGCAGACAGAAAGAGCCCCAGGATCCTACAAGCAGCCAGCCAGAGTAGGCAGCCCACTCCTCCAGGGAGAATCATTCCCCACATCTTTTGAAGTCTTGTCTCTCCATAATGTGTTTCAGCTTGAGGACACTTCCATCCACTTATCCACGTGCTACCTGATGCTTGAAGCTGTCATTTTCCCAAGCTGCACCAGGTGCCTTTTCCTACTGCTCATTCACATTTTCTGGTTTCACTGCTGCATTTTTTCTCTTGTTACCTCCTAGCTCTTAAGAGCACTCTCAGTGTGCAATGCTTGACTACCAGAGAGTAACTGATTTTCTTGAGACCTGTTTCCATCCTTGGATCATATTTTCAAGACCTTTATAATTTTCCCACATATAAACACCACATCATAGTGGGAGACACACCTTGTATCTTGATTCACAAGCAAGTCCATATAAGTTGATACAAGAACACAATAGACCCAGAAGTTGGACTCTGTGCTCCTTGTGGGTCCCTTCCAGCTCAGGACATTCCCTGACTCAATGATTCTAGGCCAGGATGGAGACTTTGAATGAGTAGCATTAAGCTTGTAGTCTGTTACTAGCAGCAGCAATACTGGTTTTAGTGGACAACTTCACAGCTCTAGATACAGCATGAGTTTTTCCTCTGAAGTTTGAATGTGTTCCTGCTGCTAGATCACAATACAGCAAATCCAATGCATAAACGTTCAATGGGAATTTCTTAACAGAATATAAATGTCTGGTTTAAAGTCATTTGCACTGGATATTTTTCCCACACAGAATCTTGGGCCATTGGATAAAAGCCTATGCATGGGAAATGGTCTACTGTCATAAAAAGCAAAGCAATTTCCTTTGAGTTCCGGGGTGCACATGTGGAGCAGGGGGGAGGCACTAGAGTATTGTTGGAATCATCTCTAGGTCATGGGGAAATAAAATGAGCTTCAGTAGAAGCCAGCAGCAGTAACTAGGAATCTACAGTATGTTGTATAGAGATTTGCTCCTATTTTGACATTTATCCAGAATATAGAAATTCTCCCTGCCAGGTTCTCAAACCTGGGCCAGTAATCCCTTATATACTCACAAGAGAAATACAAAAGCTTCTCCCTATGTATAGCCAAAAGACTTTGGCACTTTGCTGCATCAGATGAATTTTTTTGATAGTAGCACCAGGATACTTCAGTCTGACAAGTTCATCTGTAAGTTCTCTCACCTGTAGAATGGAACCAAGGGAGACTTTCAAGTGCTTTGAAAATTATTAAATATTTTTTCCAGATGGAAAGCTAGACAGAGACAGGAAAGCAGTAAGGGATCAAGCCACTTTTATGTCTATGTTGTATTTTTATCAAAGGTTTGAACTAAGGAGCAGAGATTTATTTTTGCCTCTGACAGGATAAGATAGAGAAGAACATGGATATTGGTTTTTTTACATTTATATCAATTTTTTTAAACAGGTCCCAGAAAAGTAAAGCTAATTCAAAAAGAAACTATGAATTAGAACCTATTCATGAAATCTGTAAAAAAATCACAATATATTCCCATTACCCCCAAACCAGCACCAAAGAGCAAGAAATAATCACAGTACATTACTAGTTCTTAGAATAAATGGAGCATGAATGAAAAAAATTTAGTTTGTGCCCTACTGCAGATAAAAATGTCATCTATATAGTCTGAACAAAAGCATGTCAGGGTCTAGGAAATAAAAGTGGCACTTAGCAAGGTGCTGAGGTGTTGCAGAGGACAGCATAGTGACAGCAGCTGAATAAAACAGTAAAGCCAGTTTGATTTCACCCTCCCTCCTCCAGTACATTTGCACAAGTCAAACATATGTTGGTGGGACCAGAACTTACTCCTGCATCATCCTGTCAGCACTGGCTACCCTATCATTATGGAATTATTTCACAATTTGCAAAGTGTTTCAGTCCAGATAGCTAGGGAAAAAAAAAATAACAAATAAGAGAAATAGAAAGAAAAAAAAAAGCATCAATGTACTCACAACAGCATTTCATTCAAATATGATCACTGGTGGAGTCAGCACAAGAGCTGAGAGAAAAGAATTTCTGATACATCACACATGGTCCTGGGTCCTCTAGTCACAGCAAGGGAGGAGATTTTAAAGCTTTTATTTGGACTGTGCTAATTCTAGCTAGTGAAAATGAGACAAGGGTTGCAGAAGTTTGGAATACAGCTTTCCTTGCATGAACGAACATTTTCACTCCTATCAATCTCTGTGTTTCACAAACACAGCCCCTAATGGCCCATGAAGAAGTTCAAAGTGGGTCACAGACTGCTGTGGGGTGAGAACAGACTGTATTAATTGTCTGCAATGGGGAAACTAAGTTGCTACCAGAAATTCAAGGAGGCTAATAGCTCCTCAACTGATGTAAACACTTGCAGCTAGCAATTACAGCTATCGCATATTCCCCAGACCTGAAAAATTTGAACTGATGCCACCTTGTCTGAGAAGTGGTAATTGACAGCTTAATTGACTTTTTAAAATGGAGAATGGGAATTCAAGCTACATGAGAGCAGTAAAGTTACTAATTGTAAATCAGCATTATTTTTAATTGTAGAGAAGTTTTTAAAAAGAAAAATGTGCAAAGTGGATTTAAGTTCAGGGATCTCATACTCAAGAGACTGGCAGCAAGACTCAAGGAAAAGAACTTCTCTGCCATACAACCTACCACACAGAAAGCATGACCTCCCTTGTCCTGCTAGCCATGCTACTTTGGATGCAGCCCAGGGCACAGATGGGTTTCCAGGCCACAAGTGCACAGTGCATGCTCAATTTATCACTCACCAGTACCCCCTGTTGTCATTTTACTGCAAAACTCCCATAGCTTCTCAGTAATTTCTCATAGGCAGCTCCTTGCAGCACTGACTCCTTCTTCCTCACAGCACAGCCAACACAATCCCATTCTCTTCTTGAGGAGCTAGCCCACTCTTTTATAGCACTCACCCTTATTGGACACAGCTGTGGCCTGTTAAGGGCAGGCCTGTTCCTAATCTTTGGTAATTAGTACAGCTGCAACTCCTCAGGGGTGAAATTGCCTTCTGCACTATCTTTATTTTCTTACATTCTATTCCCCCACAATGCCCAAGCCTTTCTCCACAGGGCTGCAGTCAATCCCTTTATTCCCCTGTCTGTGCTGATATTGCAGATTGCCCTGACCTGTGTGTAGGACCTTGCACCTGGCCTTGCTGACCCTCATGAGATCCCCATGGGACCCCCTTTCCCTCCTGCCAAGGTCCCAGTGGATGGCCTCCCTTCCCTCCAGTGAATTCATTGCCTTGCTCCCTTGGTGTCAGTCCTGCTGAGGGTGCTCCCAGTCCCACTGTCAGGGTTGTTAGATGTTAAACAGCACCGGGATGGGAACAATGAAGGGATGAAGGGATCTTGCTTTAAGGGAAAAGCCTTTAGCTCCTTCAGGACAATAAAATATGAAATTCTAATGAATGCATCTCTGCTGTGACAAGCCTTTTCCTGCCAGAGCCCAGGGACCCTGCAGCAGGATATTAAGGAACAGAAAATTCCACTTCAGGTGACCCCTTGAGTTTTTTTCAATAATACATATAACATCTAATAAAACTAACAAGAAAAGATACCACGTATTAATTCCCACTTCACTGAATATATTTCTTTTTTTCCTATTCCTGCCTACAAAATAATAATAAAAATAGTCATAGGGATTTTTTTTTTAAATAGTAGATCAGGTTTGGTCAGGCAGCACAGCATTAATACAGCTGCAATATTAACCATGGAGTTATTTTTAGTAGTCAATTTCCTTTGCTTTAGCTTTGAATATCATGCATGTGAGATGTAAAAATCATGTTTAGCTGACCATGCCCTTGGAATATCTAAGCTCTATATTGAAAGTCTTACATCTTGTTCAAAGACCCCTGGTTTCACTTATTAATGCTGTTAATCACAGCCTAGAGTTCTGGCACTATTAGGATCTGATGAAACTGGGAGCTGAGAACTGCATATGCAAATGTAAAGTCTAGGGCTTAAATTACACAGCAAGAACATAAAATATGGATAAATATGCGTTAAAGAGGTGCAACTGGGCATTTTCCAATGTTTCAATATGCAATATACAGTCTGGGTAGAAGCAGTGGTTCTGAGATCCTGAGAGGTTACCAAATCGCACTTTATGTGCCCTAGGAAGAAGCCTGCATTTAGTTGCGATCTAACCTGAGGTCTGTGACTGTCATGGTAAATTTTCTTAGTCTAAGAAATATCCTCAGGTTAGGAAGACACAGCACAGTCAGAGACTCCAGAAATCATGCAGAAGTCAGCTGCCATCCTGAGAATGGAGGAAACCCCACAAGTTAAAAACATAATCAGAAAAGTACCTTGATAGTAACAGCTAATTTAGCAGCAGATTATTGGTGTATATGTGGGATTGGTAATCAGCCTCAGATTTTAAGATTTCCTCCTTCTGCCACACTTGAAGTTTAAGCTGTTTCTTATTTTGATAGCAATAAAGTGCCTTCTAAAACTCTATAAGCTGTTTCTTGTTTTGACAGCAATAAAGAGCCTTCTAAAATGCAAGATCATCAATCCATAGCACTATTCCCATACCTCTAAGAATAAGAGTGTAGGAGCTAAAAATGCCAACATGAGCTAATCAAGGTATGCAATATAATGGATCAAAAGAGGTGATAACAGTAACAAAATACTGAGTATTTCCCACCTCATTGACCACTGTAATGGTAGCTCCATCTAGCTCAGCATTATTAAAGATCAAGTGCTCTGATCCACTCCATTTTATTGTGTGAAGAAGGGAACATGGCTGATGACCAAAGCTGCTTACAGGAGATGCTTTTTTATTATCACTAGCAATTATTTTCATTTAAATAAATTTTGGCATAATGAGCCTTCATCCCTTAATGGCTGCTGGGCGTAATGGAATTACCAAGACAGCAATTTTATGGCTTCAAACTTAGGCCATGAGATTCTGGGACTTCTACTGGAATGTGCATTATTTCTCAGGTAATCTGATAATATGCATAAAAATAACAAGAGAAAATATTAAGTTAAAAATATAGGATGACTGTATAGGAAACTGCAACACACAATGTCTTTAGCAATGCAATACTTGGAACAGCTGCTGCAAAATGAGTTTCACAGAGCACCTGGAACCTGGGAATTCCAAAAATTGATTAAACATAAGCTGAAAGTTTCTTGTCACCAACAAAGAACAACATCACACAATGACATTTAAATTTTCCTTTAAATATTTATGACGTTTCAGAGTGAGAACAGAACATTATCTGCAGGACTTTTGTGAACAATGGTTGAAGAGAGACCTGATGTTGGAAACATAGTGGAGGCACCTACCCAGGAAATTGTCAAGGTTCATCAATAGTTTTATTTCCCATTACCCTACTCTAATTTGACATTTAATAAATTAAATTAATTAATTTCCCCTAATAAGATCTGATTTGCCTGTGAAAGTAGTTGCTGAGTCATCTTTCTCCATCCTTATGTCAATCCACGAGCCTTTCCTATATTTAGTCTCTCCTGTCCAGATGAGGAGAGAAGTGATAGAACAGCTTTGGTGGCAGGGAGGAACATCCAGCCATGGTCAACTCACCACAGCACATAGCAAAGAAATTGTTCCTCCTCACAAATTGAATGTAATGAAAAAAACATCCCCCCAAAGGTAGGAATGTAGTCATCTCGCAAAATATCTTTTTTGCTGTTGAAAATGTCAGACATTCAGTAAGAATAATCTGCTTAAAAATGGGCATCTCAAAAGATGGGAACTTCTAGACATAATATCTTGACTTAAAGTAGATATTTAATAGTGACTTAAATTAAGACAGCTTCTTCCAGTTCACCTTGGAAATCAAGTAGTCTCAGTACTAGACATGTGCAGTAAAATATTACTGAATCCCACCTTAAATGTCACTGAGTGTGCTTTGTTTTTACCCATAAATAAGTATTTAAAACCAAAAAATGCCCAACAGAGGAAGTCATAGGATAACCTACCTCTTTGGTAGATCTTCAGTACAGCCACAGAAAAAATTTCATCTCTACATCTGTGAAAATGCAACCAGATTCTTTATTATTATTATTATTATTATCACTAATCAGTAAAACAGAATTATTAGAGAAGACAGTTGCTAAATTTGCAACCTCAAGTTGGTGCTAAGCTGTTGAATGAACAATGGAAAAGCTAAAAAATCAAGATCTTCATTGGTTACTCCATTATTTTTTCCCCAAATGCTTAGTGTATGTTTTGGAATGAGATAATTTACCTGTGTGGTCACTGGTTATGAATACAGAAGTATCAAAAATTCTCCCCAAATCCTTTTTTTTTATAACAGAATGCATATTGCAAATTTTTAAAAAATTAAAGTTTTTCATAGAACCTACATCTATATCACTGCAGAACACCACCAGAGAAAAAATATGGTTTCTAAGTTTTCCGTTGCTTTTTAAATCAAAGGCAATTTAGTACAGAGGCACAAAAGCATCTCCTACAAAAGAATGAAAAAGGCACTTGTCCTTTTTGTTTCCCAAAAACACCAGAAAAAAAGCATGCCACAGGAGATCCCATGGATTAGACAGCAGGAAAGAAAAGACCAAGGAGAACAGAGTAGACAATAAACCCTGAAAGGATTTTGAGATCCAAGTGATGAAGTAAGCTGACTGAGGAATATACAATGCAGCATTTTTTTCAGAAAAATAAAATAAAGCAATAGCAACTGGCCTTTTGAAAGTGGAAATCTTAGATGCACTGGACACATGCTTGGGGTGAACCATGCACCTAAGTACAGAAGCCTCTTCTCTCCTGGGGAAGCTCTTCTCTGTGATGCTTGCTCAGCACACTAATATAATAAAGGTCTGTAATAGCTGTAAGCTCAGATCTAGATTTTTCATTCATCACAGCCTGAAAACAACATGTTTGTCTTTTGAACCCCCATTACAACAACATGTTTGTCTTTTGAACCCCCATTACAGCAATTCAATCAACAACTGTTTAACCTGCAACACCTTTCAAAACTCTTCCAAAATTACGTACATTTTTATAAAAAGAAAATTGAACAGCTTTGCAGCCAATTTTGTATATGCTCTGAGACAAGACAGTAGCTAGGGGGGTTTACTACTCAGGAGTAGTAACAACAAGCTAAAATGCTCCCTCCTACTGAGGCCTCTAAGTTAAGACCCCTCCCTGCATCTCCCCATAAGCTATAAGTTTGCCCAGACTGGCGGCATGCCCAAGTTAACATAAAGTTTAAGACCTGCCTAGGGCTGCAACACCAAAAATGAGTAAGAATGCTGCACAGTCCCACAGGAAAAACCTGAAGGGATGAAACTGTGCACATAACCATGATGGAAAGGGTTCTAGGAGTGTATTAGATCTTCCAAGCTGCCCTAGGGCTCTCTGATGGAGAGCTCTATTTAGTCCTGCTGATTTCAGACTGACAGCCAAACTGCCAGTGGGGATGGTGGAGAAATCCACTGATGGACAATGGCAAGGTGCAGCACAGAGGTGTGCCCAAAGCTTTTCCACAAACAGGTGGAAATGTAGCTGCACTTGTGGTCACAGATGGGACTAGATAATTGTCACAGACATGTTTTATGAAAAATCCTTTCCTTAGGATTTTTTCTCCTGAGAAGCTGAGAGGCCTCAGGAACAAAATGTAAACAATGATCTGCTGCTGTGGAATGCAACAGGTGGATCTGTGATTGGTCTCATGTGGTTGTTTCTAATTAATGGCCAATCACAGTCCAGCTGTCCGGACTGTCTTGGTCACTCACAAGCCTTTGTTATCATTCTTTCTTTTTCTATTCTTAGCTAGCCTTGTGATTAAATCCTTTCTTCTATTCTTTTAGTATTGTTTTAATATAATATATATCATAAAATAATAAATCAAGCCTTCTGAAACATGGAGTCAACATTCTTGTCTCTTCCCTCATCCTAAGACCCCTGCGAACAACACCACAGATAATGTGTTGGGGAGAGAGCCAGTGACAGAAAGTTGCATCATCCCCTGTGAAGCAGATGATGGGGATCCATGAGAACAGCATAGGAATAATTTTGTTCACACATACATTAGTACAAAACTTCTCCTTTATGTGTTTTCATTTATCTTTGATTCATATCTTGCAACAGCAACTTTCTGTCCAGCAAGTGGGCTCTTTTCTGAGATGTGCTGCTTCCTGACCTCACCCTGTGTTCTCTCTGTTTCATCTGCCTAAATTTACTCACTGAGAACAAAGACATCATTGTACACCACTGGCCCATCTGTTCTAGAGAGCTGCTTCAAGTTGTAGTTAGCACCAGATGTTTCCTAAGGAAGCACCCTCAATATTCTGAATATCCCCAGTGAATGTTCAGATGTATTAACTGCAAGAAATACCATCACATATTTATAAAAAAAGGCCTTTTTTGCATGCTTTGTTACTGTACTTCCTTAAAGATAGGATAAGAGTATTTCACAGTGAATTATAACACATTTTCACATTCTGCAGTTGTCTGTCAACATTTTGAAGTGTTTAAGATGATGTTTTAGTTCACCAAAAAAAAAAAAAGGCTTACTATTTCTTGCTGCATAGAGCACTATACTGATTCCTCTAATGCTGAGAACCTACAACAAAATGATGAATCCTCTAAGTCCTTATATGCCCCAATTAAGGCTTTGGGAAGAATTCCTGTATCCATAGTCCTGAAACTTTTTAGAACCCACGTTTTTCACCTTGCTCCTGTGACACTGCTACTGTTTTCAGCAGTGTTGTCAAAACTTAGTGGATTTTGTCATTTAATTGTGCAAAATTAGTAAAATGTGGGGTATCATCTATCGCCATTTGAATACTGAGTGAAGTCATGCCCCTGTACTTCAGACTGCAGGATAATTTTTTTTTTTTAATAGGAAATCAGGAAGGAAAACTTTTTCATTATACATTTCTTCAATTTCTATTTGGTTTTTTTCTGAGTTCTATTTCCACTTCTTTAATTGTCCACTGTTTCTGCCTCTTGAGACTCCCAAAAGCTATTGCCCTCAATTGTAACACATATATGAGCTGTCTGCTGAGCCATACCTCTGTGCCAAGTAACTGTTGAGGAGCTAGTATAAAGTCCTTGTTTCATTCAAAGCAAGTATTAAATCTTAGAAAATGTTCTGAATTACATGGAAAATGTCTCTGAGATTACTTCCTTTTCTAAATTAATCTATTTTTTTTTTCTGTAAAGTATTTTTACTTTTCAAAAAGCATGAGAAATTACAAAGCCAGTAAATGAAATCCAAATAAGCAGAGATGGAGCACATGTTCATTCTAAAACAGGAGGCAGGTCCTTCTTAATAATTTTATCAAGCTGTCATCTCAGAATGGCCACCTCTGAGAAGCTGTCAGTTTCACTGGTATAAATGAAGTTGGAACAAGGGAAGATTGCCAAGCACAGGCTGCTCCAAAGGACCATAAGCAACTGCAGCCACCAAGGGGCAGTACAGTGAGCTTCAAAAGAGTATTCTGGGCACGCCCCAGCACCCCTCAAAACTCTGGGGAAACCCTGTAGAAAATAGTGGTACTGGTGAACATGGTGGTGGTATACTAACAATAAAATTTCATCTTGTACAACCAATCAAAGTCTGGGCCACTTCAAGTGTTTTTAACTCTCCTGAAGGTGTATAATATTTATTTCTAGTTAGAATTAGACTGCTTCCTTTTTTCCACTGCTGGATCCTGTTGCAGTTTGGCCTGCTAGCCAGAAGAGACCATTGTTAAATTTCTATTTCTCATATATCTTCTAAAATCTTCCCTTTATAAACATATATTTTGTCTTTTTAAACATTTTTCTTTCAGTGAGAAAGAACAACTTGATAGGCAGGCTCATCTTAAACTTGCTATTAGAAAGCATGTTTTCCAATTCTTTAATAAATCCTATAGCTACTAATAGCCTTCCTTTGAATGTGGATATCAAAACCAGAGCTAGAATGCCAGTTATGCTGTGCTAAAAGCCAAATGCTGCATTATCCACCTGCCTATGCATCTAAAGATTACATTAATCCTTTCTCCATTGCAGTGCTCCAGGAACTTCTGATTAACCACAAGCTCGATTTTTTGGTCCCACTCTTACCACCCCTTCCGTATTCCTTCCATTTCTTTCTGTAAATAAGCCCAAGTTCCACATTTCCAGGTGTCTGACTTCTCTAAATTCAGGGACTCAAATCACATGGATCCCTCTTCCATTCTCAGTCTTTCTGTTATTTTTTTTCCCAAGTTTATCAATAAGAAATCATATGCCTTGAGGTCAGAGCATTTTCTCTCAGTATACAAATCCCCACCAAAATTCAAAACATAATCCACCAAGATTCCTGGTGTGTAATACAAGAATATGTCATTTCACGTGCATTTTGAAGCATTAACAGAAAAGTAACAGATTTCTAGAAATATTTGTAATATACCCTTCTTTTCACAAAGTGATGCTGTTTTTTGGTTTCCACTGCTTCAATTGGAAATTGAGGCTATAAATGATAGGAGTGGAGAGCTGGTAAAGCACTAACAAAATAAGACAAAAGCATTGAGTGACCTGAAGGAAGGAAGGAAAAACACTGGAAAATGTTTAAAGTAACTGAATTCTATCTTAAAACAATTGGAGACATTACCCCAAAGTAACGGACAAGTTGAGTTATAAGGAGGAAGAGCATGTGTTAGGAGGTTACATCCTGAGCTAAATGTGAATGGAGGATAACTAGATAGCTGCATGAACTTACCACCTTTCTACAGGTGTTAACAAACCTA
This sequence comes from Molothrus ater, assembly GCF_012460135.2. NCBI lineage: Eukaryota > Metazoa > Chordata > Aves > Passeriformes > Icteridae > Molothrus > Molothrus ater. Next base: position 100,852,088 of record NC_050478.2, on the reverse strand, counting down.
CATACAGGTGAGCGGTTTCATGTTAGTGTACACATTTAGCCAGGATTCAAAAGGATTGAATATTCATACAGGTACACATCACACGTCTACTCAGTCTACACATTTGCACTGGTACTTCACTTTTTCAAATGCAACCCCCAATATTCTTATTCCTCTGTCAATGGTGTGATGACAAGGGGAAGCAAATTCATGCATGTTTAACACCTTTGCTGCATGTGCACAGCCACACAGTCATCCAAGACTGGACCGTGGGAGAGGTCTGACTGACTTCAGCTAAGTAAAACCTCTGTGGTGAATCTAATTATTTCTTTAGAGAGCTCTGAATAAGCAGTCATTATGTCATTTTTTTGTTTGTTTTCTTATTTAATGGGCAGTAAAATTGCACTCATATACCTAAAACATCTTTGAAAAAAGAAGTGTATCACCACTATCATCGCTATAGTTTCCACATGCAAGATGGAACATTTTTGGCAGTTGCGCATGCAGTGTTAGCCCACAATCCTTCAATCACTAAATATTTTCCAGATGCATAAGATTGTGAATGATTCAGTGAAAATCATATAGTGAGGGCTGTATGTATCAATATAGAGAATCTCATCACTTTGCAAGTCCTGAGCATGACAAAGGGTCCATTAATAAAATAAAGTCACAATCAAATAAATACAAACAAAGTATCATAACAAAATTAACAGCAAGTGCTGGTAGATATGATCTAAAAGTGAGGCAAATGCAACATGAGGCAGAAAATATTACTGTAATAGTTAAATCTATGTTTACAGCTATTTTTAAAGGCTTTGAATTCTGGAAAACTCATTATTCACCCATTTACACACAGATCTTGACCTCAGATTACATTTGTTTTTGTGGGATCTTCTAAATGCCCCCAAAAAAGAAATTTACAGTATTCACATAAAAATGCCTAAAAATGCCACAGAATGTATGTAACAGCATTTTGATGATCAGGATGGAATTTTGAAACAGTATAGTTGTAATATTTCTATTTTTGTGGCTATTCAAGAGACATGATCAAGTCTATGTTGGATTCAATATTTGTTTAATGTAGAAACTTCAACAATGAAATGAACTGTTTCTTTGTTAAAAAGGAAATACTAGCCATCTCTGAATCTGCATTACACAGTTCCTTCATTCTTCTGACCTTTCCTTGTAGTGACAAGGAAAACCCCTTCCTTCCATGTATTTATTGAGTAAACTAAGCAGCAGGATTTCTCATCAGATAAAATGTCAGCTGCAACCATCTTCAAACACTTCCCAGAGCTCTCCCATTGTTTTTTTTTAAGAAATATTTTAATCGCTCCACCAAAATCAAAGCTCTTAAATAGTTATTTTCTGCCTGGATTAAAATTGGTCCTTTCCACGCATTCCATATAAAGGATTTGCACTTATATGGGGTTTAGATTCACAAAGATTAACAATATTTCATTAGAGCCACATTTCATACTGATTTATCAGTATTTCAGGGGACTACTGTACCTATATTGGTTTTAATCCTTTTGCTTCAAATGCAATTCTTACAGAAAATCATTTCTATAAATGGATTCCAATATTAGATTACTTAATTCCAGAAGCTTTCACCAAAAAAAAAAAAAAAAATTAGTCCTGAGGTGTCAAAGAGTGAATGGAGAAAAATTTTTTCTACAGACCAGAGATGAAGCAACTCCTCTGTGAAATCTGCAAAAATGTGTGAATAAATGGAATGTGTTAAAGGCTGGGAAGGAATATTGGCTCTGCTTTCAGAGAGAACAGGGTTTGAGAACGTGGCACACAAAAGCCATTGCCTAGCTTGGAGTTGATCCCTAGCTCATGGTTTTATCCCTGCCTCACCCTCAGACTTCCAGCTTAATTTATTCCTGGTTTTATCAATGTTAAACTCAGCAAGATTGAACTTGGATATTTATTTTGTAAAAGAAATTAGAGCTGAAGGGTGGTGTCAGACAGCGAAGTGCTTGGAAAGTAGAAAAACTGCTCCAGTTGGGGAGAAAATAAAAAATAAAAAGAAAAAAGAAAAGAAAAAGGTCCAAAATACTTTTAAAATAGGGACAATAGCAAACTGATGCCTGGGTCAGTTTCCTGCAGGGCCAGGGAGCAGGTCTGTGCTCCCCCTGGGCAGGTGCCGCAGCACCGCCGAGCGCGGCTCCCGGAGCGCCAGGATCCCACCAGGAGCGCCCAGGCGCCTCCCGGCTCGAACGTCGCTTCTCTTGGTTGTTCCTCGTACGTGAAACAACCAAAAAAGTGAGGAATAGCTGAGAAACTACTGGACTCTCGAGTAGGAAACGCTTTCCCCCTCAGTGTTAGCTTTGGCTGTCTCAGCAGGACAGCTCTCCTTCAGTGCTGCGGGTCACATTGTCCTTCCAGCAGGGTTACACACCTGCTGGGCACTGCTTCCAGCGGGAGAAAGTCCTAGAAATGGGATTAGTTCGAGCCGGTTTTTCCTATCCTCATCCACCCGTAAAGCTCCAGGGTGAAAAAGCCTCTCCTCCCTTACAGAGGGTCTCTGGATACAAACCCCACTAGCAGCAGCTCTTCCCTGAGGACGCGCTCCCTGCAGGCACACGGCGGTGCTGACCGCCCTCCCCTCACGGACAGCGGGCAGCGAGCTGAGGCTGGCCCCGTCGTGCGTGAGGCATTTCCCTGGCCCTCAGCTGAGGCTGCCCCCGTCGTGTGTGAGGCATTTCCCTGGCCCTCAGCTGAGGCTGCCCCCGTCGTGTGTGAGGCGTTTCCCTGGCCCTCAGCTGAGGCTGCCCCCGTCGTGTGTGAGGCGTTTCCCTGGCCCTCAGCTGAGGCTGCCCCCGTCGTGTGTGAGGCGTTTCCCTGGCCCTCAGCTGAGGCTGGCCCCGTCGTGTGTGAGGCATTTCCCTGGCCCTCAGCTGAGGCTGCCCCCGTCGTGTGTGAGGCATTTCCCTGGCCCTCAGCTGAGGCTGCCCCCGTCGTGCGTGAGGCATTTCCCTGGCCCTCAGCTGAGGCTGCCCCCGTCGTGTGTGAGGCATTTCCCTGGCCCTCAGCTGAGGCTGCCCCCGTCGTGTGTGAGGCATTTCCCTGGCCCTCAGCTGAGGCTGCCCCCGTCGTGCGTGAGGCATTTCCCTGGCCCTCAGCCCTCAGTCACTTCCTCCCTCCGTCTCCCAAAGGAGCCGTTCCCTGCAGTGTCCCCGGCAGCTCCGGGCGCTCCCCGCGCAGGGCACTCGCACCCTCTGCTGGCGCTCTGCGGGGCCCCGCCGGAGAGAGAACTCGAGAGATGTTAAATGGATCTATCTGACCCTCATCCCTGTCCCTAGCTGTCATACACCGACTGGCTGCACGGATGAACAACCGGTTTTAAGGAAATGGATGAATAAACGAGATTTAATACATGTCTTTCTAAGATACGTCTATTTAAAACCACTTTTATTTAAAGTGTGTTTTTATTTTAAGTGTCGTGAATGGCGGAGGAATTGCAGCACACAATATGCGTGGATGACAAATCCCCAAGTTTATTGAAAACTCACACATATTTATATTGGTGTTAATGAAGCTTATACATATTGCAAAAGCTGAGCTCATTATTGGTTAAAGCACACTTAGATCAACCACACCTACTTCTATCTTCTAATGATTATTTTGTTTCTATGTTTGCATTCTTCTAGCTTCTCTACCTAGGGTATCTACATTTTCTGGCAAGCGATTTTCTCCCCCGTCTTCCCGTTTCAGCGAAGGTCACTATGACCTTTGTCAGTGATTGGACACCGGTTACATAATCCCCAGCTTGTTTCCCCTATCCTTATCCATCGGTATCACATCGAAATGTCCTTTCTCAGCTAACCAATTATCCAAAAAGCTCTCTACATTTAAGGTCGAAAAGAAAGGAACTATTCAACATCTAATGTGAAAACAATAACATCCGATTTCAAAGGCATGCCAAAAGTTTCTAATTTTCTTTTTTTTGTTTCAATAAATAAACTTTTTAAGTATTTCCACTAATATACTTTACCACAAGGACTTTACATCTGCTTTATTATTTCCAGTTAACTTAGTAGAAGAAAACTACAGGAATAATATTCCACAAATTCCCTCTACTCCAAGTGACACATACTGTTATGGATCATAATCTATAGAAGTAAGGCCTATATAAAAAGATGTCCTCAAGAATTTCCTGCACACTTTCTGGGACAAGTCTTGGAACAGGTTGAAAAAAATCCAGTGAAATCAGCAGGGTCAGAAGCTTCAGCCTCATCTTTTTCTTTGGCAGAAGCACCTGAGTCCTCCTTCTCAGGGTGTGTTTGACTGCATGGCTGTAACCCAGAGACAAACTGAGCAGAAGCAGAATCTTTCTCCAAGTGGCAGCTCATAGAGACTGACAATCACTTTTAACCAGCTTCAAGAGTAAATATTTTACACCCAAGAACATCGCAAGTAGAGCACCCTGACACATAAGCAAGACTTTCATTTTCTGAATCCTCTGGTCAACAAACACAAGAATAAGAACATATTTTGATTAACCCTTCCATTTCAGAATGAATATGGATTCACATTCAGTGGTCTCTCTAGTTACAGAGAGTTTAATATTTCTCTCAGCTGAAAGACATTTATATTTTTTTTTGAATGGTTCTGTTACTAGTTGAACATTTCAGGTGTAAGTCCCTAAAGAGCCACCATATTTCACAAGTTACTATCACACCCCAAACTGGTTTTTACATTCTTTGAAAGTGAAACACGTTTAGAAGCATTTTATGTAGAACTTCAGAACTGGTTGCGGTTTGTGCTGTGATTGTGAAAGGCTCTGCACAAAATGAGGCTGTTGTCCTCTCTAGGTCATGGCTAGGAGTTAAGAGGGTGAGAGTGGAGTGGTCTCTCCTGTCCCCTTAATTCAGTCCTAGCTGGACTCCAGGAAAAAGATATTGCTTTTAAGGTAGACAGTCACACTAATGGATAAATGTCTCCCTGGACTTCCCTGTAGGGACACAAAGCCTGTTTTAAACACAGAACTTCTAGACAAACCTTCATAAAGTGGCTGCTTCCAGAAGAAGACTTGAAAAATGACGTCAAGGTCGTTTCATGTCCTCATTTTTCCTTTGCTCTGAGCAGGTGCCACTTTCAGTTTGCCTTTGATGCAGACAAGTCAGGAAAAGGTTTGGGTTTTTGTAATGTATTGCATTAGCCCTGGTCTTGCCAAGAAGATGTCAATAGTCCAGAGACTGAACCAACAGAGTTATAAAGTATTACTAATGCACCTCTCTCAATGGCATCAAAGCATTTGTCTTTATGATCTAAATCACTTAAATCATTACAGCCAAGTCAGAATATCTACTATACTATACTGTAAACCAAAAAAGTATTAACCTTTTGGGAAATTCTGTTTTACACAACTCCAAATCTCAGAACCTCTTGTTTTTTTCAATGAAAATTCAGGCTTGGTATTTTTACTTTCTATTCTACTTTTCAGTATTCCCAAGCTCAATAGGAAAACCAGATTATTAATATAGTATTTGAGCATTTTAATAAATTATAATTATCTCTGCTGCTTTAAGATATTTCTCAGCCCCAGTTTCCAAAAGTGAAAGAAATCAGACACAGACACCTGATTAATTTTTTTTTGTTATATAAATCTGTAATAATTTAAAAATTAGAAAGGGCTGCTATATTTTAAAAGTATTGAAATGGATAATCATTAAATTCTATTAGGTCATCTGCCAAAATGCAACATTGAAGATTTTCCAGATAAGAATGGGAATATTTTTAAGTCTTCATCAATAGGCATCTGTGTTTTCTGGTGGTGTGGTTTTATGATCTTTGCTCACTACCATTAATAAATGAAAAATAAGTGATAGATGTTGAAAGCAGATAATAATGATTGTTTCATTTTACATTCCAGCGATTTGAGAAGTACTTGTTCATAGCTGATGTCAAACCACATCAAGCATTAAAGAACAGAGTGTGTGTACTCAGGGATCTCATCTCTGTGATGCTGAAAATTAGTCTTTTGTCACGGTTATGCAGGTCAGCAATTTCCAAATCACAGAGGCCAAGGGTACTGTGCTAATGCTCATAATTTCTAACACTCTTCTGCTGTAGCCACATTTAATTGGCCATTTTGTTAACTGAACTTCTCAGTGTGATTCTCTGCTCTGGGTCATAAAACTGTCCAAATGCACTATGAAGGCAAATGAAGTATCCTCATGTGCCCTTCAGTTCCAGTGGGTGCCTGTTTCCTCAGTGACTTCCTGACTCAGTTTGAGAGCATCTCAAGACTGGCAGCACAGGCCATTGTGCCTGTGAGAGTTCACATGGACAAGGACTACAGTACAGGGCTGAGGCTGTCGGAGACAGCACCTTCTTGTTCTCCTGAAGCACTGTGGAAATACAAACACGAAATACAAACCAGCTTCAGTCAAAAAATAGGGTCAAGTGAATGCCTTTTGCTGTGGCTGCTGCAAGAGGCAGTCATTCCAAGTAGGTTTGGTCTGGAGCACAGAGAAATTAAATCCATCACAAGGGCAGAAGAAACAGTTCAACCTGCACAACATCATAAATAAGTTGGTAATGTGCCTACCTGCTGGTAGAATGAGGTTATGAGTATTTAAGTGATAATACAGAATACAAAAGGGAGTAGAAGACAGAAGGAAAGTTTTCCAATGTCTATGCTTTTTAATATGTAGTGGAGGAAATTGCAGTTCTTTTGATACAATTTTTTGATGGAGATGGATCATTTCTGCATTTTTGCTGTGTTTTTTCTTGTTATTTTTTCTTAATAAGACCATTTATCTGTGGTGTTAAGTAATAGGAGACCTATTACAAAACATAATGTTGCGTCAGCAGGCTCCTGGTTCTATCAAATAAAAGATTAGTGAAGACAGGGCATGATGAGAAAAGAAGTTTTCAAAAGAAGACAAACCTTTGGATCATGTTACAAAGCCCTCCTGAAGCACACAAAATGTGGGTTTTTTTTTTTCAGGATAAAACTACACAGGGAGATCCATTCAGGAGCACAGAAAATGCACCCCTGCTGCTAAGTGAAGGGCAGACTGCAGGCCACAGCCTTAGTTTAGTTAAGCTCTGTCTTTTTCATGCCTTGTTTTCTGTCATGGACCCAGTCATCAGCTCTAAGCCAGAGGAACAGCTGCATCACTGGAGACTTCTCCTGGCCTTCAGCATTACCTCTCTTAAGCAAGACACATCTGTGAGCTCAGAGACCTTCTAGCTGTCTCAAAGACCTTTGAACCTGGATATCTGAGCACTTTCCTAACCAATTTTGTTGGCTTGGCTTTTGACTGACAGGTGAGCAATAAGCACTGAGAACAAATACTCAGGAAGGCACAATGTTTACTGAAATAATTCAGGCTTCTTCCTCATGTACTTAGAGTTCAGGGAGTTGTTAGCAAGACTGGAAATGAGAGGGTGGCCCTGAGAAAGGCAAAGTCTGGATGTACTTTCTCAGAAATAAGCCAGGTACTGAGTGTATTTGGACATTTGTGGCTAAAGTGGGTTGTCATGTTCTTACCCAATTCAAATGCAATCATTATAGTGGATTTTAAATAACATAAGTGTTTATTTGAACACAGAAGTATATGAAATATAAAATTGGTATTCTTGAAATTGCCCTTTACCCTCCCATCTCAGTTCTGTGTATGAAACAGTAGTGCTCTGTTTCTAAATTGGCTTCAAATCACTAGTGTGTTTCTCATTTATAAAATACTTTTTACAGCCTAATTGGGAGCAGTTTAATTCTCAGATTCTCAGCTCTCTGCTAGACCAGTTAAGACTCCAATTGACTGTAACGATTCAGAAAGAGGCTCTTTTGGAGCTTTTACAAAATGTCATGTAAATTGGTGTTCAGGGACTTTAAAAAAATGATTTATATTATATTTAACTAGAATATTATTCACATGATTGGAGCCCCATGACATAATGGATGGTAGAAGCTTAGAAAATTGGTCACAGTTTATGGCCTCAAGGCCAATGAACATTTTACCCTGGAAAATGGTCCACAGTGTAATGCATGAGCCCAATTCCATGTCACCAGAAGAACCTAGAAATCTCAGATGCTCATTACTTGCCCAGTCATTGAATTCTGTTCCCTACACATTTATCAGTGTTCATGAGTGTCCCACCTAATTTTTCTATAATTATGAAATCTTACTTATTCATCATTTCCCTTTGATGACTGGACAAACTGACTTCCTAGACAAGACATAGGAATAGATCCTTCACAGATCCATTCTAAAACCTCTGTTAAAGTTATTTCTTTCCAAATAAAAATGGCCAAAAATTGTGAAGCTTTTCCTAACAATATAATTACTACACAGTTTTCAGCTGTGGCTGTCCAGTATCACAGCATGAGTTACGACTGGAAAAAATATATAAACGGGTTTGGAGGTTTTTTTAATAGCTATTTCTAAAATAATTTCTTCACTAACCCCTGCACTTCTGCACTCCTAAGGTGATTCTTAAGAGATGTGTTACAGATAGAGGAACTTTTGCTGCATGGGTGAACTGCCCAGTAGGGAGAGGCAAAACTTGTTCTGCAGAAATAATTAATACAGATAGCCTTTCTCTTGAAGGGATTTTAATCAGAAACAAAAATGGTGCCCATAGGATTCAGGCATTTGAACTGAATGAGTCAAGACACTGAGAGGTACCAGCAGCAGGATTTGATGGGTTCTGCTGCTTTGAAGTGGCAGGACTGGACTTTTAGCTCCATTCTCACCATTATTAATCATCTGGAAGGTTACATTGCAGAAACGCCTTCATCTCTCACTCCTCCAATTCTCCACATCCACCATCTTTTTTGTCTCATTGGATTTTTAATTCTGTGGAACAGGGTCTGTTAATCTGTATTCATGGTTCCAGATTTTTACAGAGGCTTCCAGCAGAACTTATACTACAATTCATAAATAATAAAATCTGTACATTTTCCTGGGGATTTTTCTTGACATTGCTAGTCCTATAAACAAAAGCATTCTTTATCAAAACAAAAAATGAATGTTTAGAGTACCTGTGAGAAATAAAAAGGAGATGTTATATATTTTCTGTTGTGGGAATTGCAAGTCAATCCTCCTCCCCTCATGCTGATATACAGTCAGTCACCCACTTACTTTTCTGAAAGCAGATCTAAGTGACATATTTCTTTTATAAATAAAATGCTAACATCATAACATGCTGCATGAGGTGAAATATGCAACAGATTGATGGAGTAGCAAACTGATGAGCTGTACCTAAGAAGTGCAATCTGATTTCAGAAAGCCCAAAGGGGCTACAATGCACAAGAGAAAAAAAGAAACATTGTTTAATCACTTCTTTCAAAATAGACTGCTGTGAAAAGAGGGTCACTTATTTTACCACAGAAAGGGCAGAACTCAAAATATATGTGCAGGCAAAATGCTGAAACTAACCTCTTCATAAAAGGCAGCTTTTTCTCACAAGTTTGTGAGCACCTTCTGTAGGGACAATTAACTTAGAGTGTATCATATTGATCTGCAATATACTTTGCAAATGTCAATTTATACCTAGTCTTGCTGCCTCCAGCATATGAGGAAGTGAAATAAAAATGAGTCTGGACTTAATGACATGTAACCATTTGGATGAATAATGTATATATGGTCAATCCCCAATCCTCAGGAGACCATCAGGCTAACTTTAATGTTTGAGACAAGCAACTGTATGTTTTAGATTTATCACTTGAGTCCTAATGCACTTGCCAAAGGACATTAATATTTAAATATTGAAAAATATACTATCAGCAGGAAAATAGGCAGATTTACAGTTAGGGAGGTTTTCTTTGGTTAGCCTTTAAAACATACCTTTTTCTTTTTCTGAGAGAGTTTAGGAAAACTACTACTCTCTTAATCTGATTCCATATTATGAAAGATATTTAACTTCCTATTTTAAGCCTAGAAATATATGCAGAAGCCAGTTTTTAGGTAGTTCTGTTCTGAGGTCCTCTATAATCTCCCCACTAAAGTCTGGTATAAGATTTATTTTAGAAATACATGAACATGCCAAACTTCTTTTGAAGTCACGAGACCTCAAAACATAGAAAAACAGAATTATCCAAATCACCCAATAATTAGATGAGAATCTCTTCTAATACATTCCTTACCAAATAAGCAATAATTTTTATTATTCTTCCTGAGTCATCCCAGAACATGTTAAAAACATAAGACTTCCTACAGATTGGGTTTGGCTCAATCTTTGTCTCTATTTCCTGACTACTTAATGTGGTGCTAGATGATATACTTGGGAAGTGAATTCCCACCTTGTTGGGTAGAGAGTGAGCAGCACCACTGTATTTGCCTCCAGGCTGCCTGGCAGACATTGGTTGAGATTTGTTTAGGAGACACTGTGGCTGCTGGTGAAAATATTCAAATTGTGAACCTATTTTACATTTGGTAGCACATTAGGATTCATGGTAGAGACAATGTTTTCATTTGCTCCGTTGCTCTCCAAAGACAGTAGAGACATTGATTTCACATTTAGAATATGAGTGTAAATTATTATGAGGTACTTCTTCATATTTGAATTGCATGATAGAAAAACGTGCTCCACTATGCCACGAAGTAAAAAGAGATCCCAATGTAATGAGTATAGTTAATAAACAATATACTTTCTGATAGCTGACAGAACCTTCATTAAAAGCTGAATGTAAAGAAATACTGAGAAATAACAAACATCTTCAGTGCTGGCTCTAATAAGTCAAGGTCTCAGAAAGTTTATAGATTAATTCTATTCTCTTGAGCTCAATAATAAAATGTTTGACACTAACAGGTAGCAAACCCTCTTCCCCACTGCTTTCCCAAAGGTGCTCTGGGAGGACCCATGTAACAACCTCACAGCAGATGATGTTGTTAAGTAGAAACAGGGAGAGTTCCAGGCAACTGGCTAGTCCCCTTGGAATGAAGACAGAGGAAGGGATCAAGGGCATTCTCAGCAGATTGGCAGATGACACCAAGCTGAGCAGCACAGTTTACACACCTTAAGGGCAGGATGGAATCCAGAGGGACCTGGACAAGCTCCAGAAGTTGGCCCGAGGAAATCTCATGAGGTTCAACAAGACCCAGTGTAGAGTAGAGGAAATGTATTTGAATATCTGTATAGAGGCTTTGCCCCAGAGGTCCTGGTTGCCCTTGATGGGCTGCAGCTGTGATGTCCTTAATTGGGCTGCACCTGTAACCAATGAAGATGACCGGGATAAAAGGGGGCGGGTTAACCAGTCAGGGAGAGTCTTGGAGGGGTCTTGACCTGAGAGAGAACAGCATGCAGCAGAAGGAGTCAGTAAAGACCTGCAGCCATAAGAATGCACCAGAGAGGTATGGACTTTAGAAGTCTGATAATATCATTATAGGACTCTAGAGAAATAATAGAAGAATAACAACCAGTGCAAGCTGCTTTATCTGGGCTGGGGAACCTCTGGTATCAACACAGGCTGGAGGATGAACAGATCAAGGGCAGCCCTGCTGAGGGGGATGTGAGGGTGCTGGTGGCTGAGAGGATGATGTTGGACATCAGCTAGCCATGTGAGCTTGCAGCCCAGAAAGCCAAATGTGTCCTGGGCTGCATCCAAATAATCAGCAGCAGCATCTGAGGGAGGGGATTCTGTCCCTCCATGTTGCCCTGGTGGGATCCCAGCTGGAGTACTGCATCCAGCCCTGGGGTCCCTAGCACTAAAAGGACATTGGCCTGTTGGAGAAAGTCTGGAGGAGGCCACCAAAATGATCAGAAGACTGGAGCACCTCTCCTGTGAGGAAAGGCTGAGAGAATTGGGAATGCTCAGCCTGGAGAAGAAAAGGCTTCAAGGTGACCTAATTGCAATCCTCCAGTACCTGAAGGGAGGCTTCAAGAAAGATGGGGGGAACTCTTACAAGAGCATGACAGAAGAGGAGGGAATGGATTCAAAGTGAAAGAGTGAAGGTTTACATTAGAGATTCTGAAGAAATTTTTCACTGTGAGGGTGGTGAAGCATAGGAACAGGTTGCCCAGAGAAGCTGTAGATGCTCCATCCCTGGAAATGTTCAATACCAGGCTGGATGAGACTTTGAGCAACCTGCTCTAGGGGAGGTGTCCCAGTGGAAGGTGTTGATGCCCATGGTAGGGGGTGGGATCTAGATGATCTTTGGGGCCCCTTCCAACCCAAAACATTCTATGAGTCTACAAAATTTCTTAGAGATCATTAAGGGGCACGGTTATCTAATGTCTGTAACATTATGCATTGGTAAAATACTAGGCAAAGTATATTAAAAGTATATATGCATTAAATTTATAAGTATATATGGATGTTACATAGTTTTACAGCGTACAGCATAGTTTTTACAGTTGATTTTGTCCAGAAGAGAGAGGTTTACAACATCCTTCAATTCTTCCAAAGCAGGGAACCAAGCCTGTAGCATAAAATGAACATAGGTGGTCTATTACAGCATAGAACCTGGCCCATTAGGGTATTTGGATATTAGCATTCACTAAGATTTCAGGGCATTCACCATATTATAAGGGAGCTCTGTCACCATTCCAAAGGAAACACTTGGATTTCAAAACCCATATTTTATTCTCAAGTTGTCCTTTTAAAATGATCTAATTCATAAAGAATCTAGATCAGCTTTCTGACATAATCCATACTGAGCTTTTCCCAATAAGTTTATTCTAGAAATTACTAAAATGCCTGAAGCCTCCTTTCAAATGGTGAGATACAGAAGTGCAGGTCTATAAGAATTTATTCCATAATAATTTTGCACTGTAAGAATATTTAAATGAATCGAAAATTCATGCGGGGAACTTTTATCAATGAAGGTTTAACTAACATCACACCTTTTAGAAAGAAATAAATATAAAAAGGAAGAATAAGAAAATCTATATGGGCAATGCAAAGGACAAAAACATGCAAAACTACTCTCCCAGAGGTTAGAAAAGCTAGAGAAAAGGTCAAGGAGGAAAAAAAAAGAAGGAGGGTAAGATATAAAAGACATGGAATGATGCACAAGAAAATATGGAAAAAAATTTCCATTTCAAAAAATTTTCCCCTCCTCTTACACTATGTGGGAGCCTAATTTAGAATGTTTTGGTCCTTTGCACTGCTCTGATAGAACCCCAGGCCATTTTCCTCTTGTCACTAAATTGACAAAATTTCCCAATTTTCTTTTTTTTCTCCTCCAATTGCTATTCCTTTGAAGGTATCTCCATTCCAGCCTCTTTCTAAGTCCTTCTTATCTGTTTTGGCCTTCAGCGCGAACCAGTTTTTGTAAGTTTTGCTGCATGTGCCTGCATTTGATTGCATATGGGTAAGATATTTATCTTTTTTGGTTTTTTTTTTTTTTTTAGTGATTAAGCCATGTCCCTCATATCTTGCCCTCCAAGTTTTGTCTTCCTCCTTGCCTTTTTCCCCTGCTTTTGCAATATCTGGGAGCTTCGTTTTGGCATCTTTTGGTCCTTTGCAATGCAGCTCATTTCCTCACAGACCATTTCTTGAAGACACTAAAACTCCCAATTTTCTGCTTTTTTTTCAGTTGCATTTCCTTTGATCCTATCTCCTTTCCAGAGTCTTTGTAACCCTTTCTTTTGGGGGTTGCAAGATTGCGTTTCCCTTCCCGAAAGGAAATGAAATTTCGGGAAGGGAAACGGAATCTTGAGATTTCAATGGGGACCAAGAGAGGAATCTTTGGTGCATGTCCCTGCCCTAGATGACATGCCATGACTTTTGATGCCTTTGACTTTGGGAAAGATTTTTTTCTTTTTTTTTCCATTTTTTTTAAGCATCCATGCCATGTCTTTTATATCTTCCCCTCCACGTTGTGTCTTGCTCCTTGCAATTTTCCACTGCTTTGGCAATGTCTGGAAGCTTAGTTTTGGCATGTTTTGGTATTTTGCACTGCTCTGCTATAATCCCAGTCCATTTTCTTGGACTCACTAAATTGCCCAAATTTCCCAAATTTTTTGTTTTTCTCCTCCAATTGCAATTCCTTAGCTGGTATCTCCATTCCAGCCTGTTTGAAAGTCCTTCTTTTCTGTTTTGGCCTTCGGCGGGGATCACTTTTGGCAAGCTTTGCTGCATTTGCCTCCATTCCATAGAATATGGGAAAATTTTTTCTTTTTTAATTTCAGATTTTTAAGTGTCCATACCATGTCCCTCATATCCTCTCCTCCGCGTTGTATCTTCCTCCTTGCCATTTTCCCCTGCTTTGGCAACGTCTGGGAGCTTAGTTTTGGCATGTTTTGGTCCTTTGCAATGCAGCTCATTTCCTCACAGACCATTTCTTGAAGACACTAAAACTCCCAATTTTCTGCCTTTTTTTGGCTTTTTTTCAATTGGATTTCATTTGATCCTGTCTCCTTTCCAGAGCGTTTGTAAGCCTTTCTTTATGGGGTCGCAAGATTGCGTTTCCTTCCCGAAAGGAAATGGAATTTCCTTTCGGGAAGGGAAACGGAATCTTGCGATTTCAATGGGGACCAAGAGAGGAATCTTTGGTGCATGTCCCTGCCCTAGATGACATGCCATGACTTTTGATGCCTTTGACTTTGGGAAAGATTTTTTTCTTTTTTTTTCCATTTTTTTTAAGCATCCATGCCATGTCTTTTATATCTTCTCCTCCACGTTGTGTCTTGCTCCTTGCAATTTTCCACTGCTTTGGCAATGTCTGGAAGCTTAGTTTTGGCATGTTTTGGTATTTTGCACTGCTCTGCTATAATCCCGGTCCATTTTCTTAGAGTCGCTAAATTGCCCAAATTTCCCAAATTTTTTTTTTTTCTCCTCCAATTGCAATTCCGTAGCTGGTATCTCCATTCCAGCCTGTTTGAAAGTCCTTCTTTTCTGTTTTGGCCTTCAGCGGGGATCAATTCTGGCAAGCTTTGCTGCATGTGCCTGCACTTCATAGCATATGGGAAAATTTTTTCTTTTTTAATTTTAGGTTTTTTTAAGTGTCCGTATTATGTTCCGCATACCTTCCCCTCCACGTTGTGTCTTCCTCCTTGCAATTTTCCACTGCTTTGGCAATGTCTGGAAGCTTAGTTTTGGCATGTTTTGGTATTTTGCACTGCTCTGCTATAATCCCGGTCCATTTTCTTAGAGTCACTAAATTGCCCAAATTTCCCCAATTTTTTTTTTTCTCCTCCAATTGCAATTCCGTAGCTGGTATCTCCATTCCAGCCTGTTTGAAAGTCCTTCTTTTCTGTTTTGGCCTTCAGCGGGGATCACTTTTGGCAAGCTTTGCTGCATGTGCCTCCATTTCATAGAATATGGGAAAATTTTTTCTTTTTTAATTTTAGATTTTTAAGTGTCCATACCATGTTCCTCATATCCTCTCCTCCACGTTGTGTCTTCCTCCTTGCCATTTTCCCCTGCTTTGGCAACGTCTGGGAGCTTAGTTTTGGCATGTTTTGGTCCTTTGCAATGCAGCTCATTTCCTCACAGACCATTTCTTGAAGACACTAAAACTCCCAATTTTCTGCGTTTTTTTGGCTTTTTTTCAATTGGATTTCATTTGATCCTATCTCCTTTCCAGAGCGTTTGTAAGCCTTTCTTTATGGGGTCGCAAGATTCCGTTTCCTTCCTGAAAGGAAATGGAATTTCCTTTCGGGAAGGGAAACGGAATCTTGCGATTTCAATGGGGACCAAGAGAGGAATCTTTGGTGCATGTCCCTGCCCTAGATGACATGTCATGACTTTTGATGCCTTTGACTTTGGGAAAGATTTTTTTCTTTTTTTTTCCATTTTTTTTAAGCATCCATGCCATGTCTTTTATATCTTCCCCTCCACGTTGTGTCTTGCTCCTTGCAATTTTCCGCTGCTTTGGCAATGTCTGGAAGCTTAGTTTTGGCATGTTTTGGTGTTTTGCACTGCTCTGCTATAATCCCGGTCCATTTTCTTAGAGTCACTAAATTGCCCAAATTTCCCAAATTTTTTTTTTTCTCCTCCAATTGCAATTCCGTAGCTGGTATCTCCATTCCAGCCTGTTTGAAAGTCCTTCTTTTCTCTTTTGGACTTCAGCGGGGATTAATTCTGGCAAGCTTTGCTGCATGTGCCTGCACTTCATAGATTATGGGAAAATTTTTTCCTTTTTAATTTTGTTTTTTTTTAAGTGTCCATGTATGTTCCTCATATCCTCTCCTCCACGTTGTGTCTTCCTCCTTGCCATTTTCCCTTCCTTTGGCAACGTCTGGGAGCTTAGTTTTGGCATGTTTTGGTCCTTTGCAATGCAGCTCATTTCCTCACAAACCATTTTTGAAGACACTAAAACTCCCAATTTTCTGCATTTTTTTGGCTTTTTTTCAATTGGATTTCATTTGATCCTATCTCCTTTCCAGAGCGTTTGTAAGCCTTTCTTTATGGGGTCGCAAGATTCCGTTTCCTTCCTGAAAGGAAATGGAATTTCCTTTCGGGAAGGGAAACGGAATCTTGCGATTTCAATGGGGACCGAGAGAGCAATCTTTGGTGCATGTCCCTGCCCTAGATGACATGCCATGACTTTTGATGCCTTTGACTTTGGGAAAGTTTTTTTTCTTTTTTTTTCCATTTTTTTTAAGCATCCATGCCATGTCTTTTATATCATCCCCTCCACGTTGTGTCTTCCTCCTTGCAATTTTCCACTGCTTTGGCAATGTCTGGAAGCTTAGTTTTGGCATGTTTTGGTATTTTGCACTGCTCTGCTATAATCCCGGTCCATTTCCTTAGAGTCACTAAATTGCCCAAATTTCCCAAATTTTTTTTTTTTCTCCTCCAATTGCAATTCCGTAGCTGGTATCTCCATTCCAGCCTGTTTGAAAGTCCTTCTTTTCTGTTTTGGCCTTCAGCGGGGATCAATTCTGGCAAGCTTTGCTGCATGTGCCTGCACTTCATAGCATATGGGAAAATTTTTTCTTTTTTAATTTTAGGTTTTTTTAAGTGTCCGTATTATGTTCCGCATACCTTCCCCTCCATGTTGTGTCCTCCTCCTTGCAATTTTCCACTGCTTTGGCAATGTCTGGAAGCTTAGTTTTGGCATGTTTTGGTATTTTGCATTGCTCTGCTATAATCCCGGTCCATTTTCTTAGAGTCACTAAATTGCCCAAATTTCCCAAAGTTTTTTTTTTTCTCCTCCAATTGCAATTCCGTAGCTGGTATCTCCATTCCAGCCTGTTTGAAAGTCCTTCTTTTCTGTTTTGGCCTTCAGCGGGGATCACTTTTGGCAAGCTTTGCTGCATGTGCCTCCATTTCATAGAATATGGGAAAATTTTTTCCTTTTTAATTTTAGATTTTTAAGTGTCCATACCATGTTCCTCATATCCTCTCCTCCACGTTGTGTCTTCCTTCTTGCCATTTTCCCCTGCTTTGGCAACGTCTGTGAGCTTAGTTTTGGCATGTTTTGGTCCTTTGCAATGCAGCTCATTTCCTCACAGACCATTTCTTGAAGACACTAAAACTCCCAATTTTCTGCATTTTTTTGGCTTTTTTTCAATTGGATTTCATTTGATCCTATCTCCTTTCCAGAGCGTTTGTAAGCCTTTCTTTATGGGGTCGCAAGATTCCGTTTCCTTCCCGAAAGGAAATGGAATTTCCTTTCGGGAAGGGAAACGGAATCTTGCGATTTCAATGGGGACCAAGAGAGGAATCTTTGGTGCATGTCCCTGCCCTAGATGACATGCCATGACTTTTGATGCCTTTGACTTTGGGAAAGATTTTTTTCTTTTCTTTTCCATTTTTTTTAAGCATCCATGCCATGTCTTTTATATCTTCCCCTCCACGTTGTGTCTTGCTCCTTGCAATTTTCCACTGCTTTGGCAATGTCTGGAAGCTTAGTTTTGGCATGTTTTGGTATTTTGCACTGCTCTGCTATAATCCCGGTCCATTTTCTTAGAGTCACTAAATTGCCCAAATTTCCCAAATTTTTTTTTTTCTCCTCCAATTGCAATTCCTTAGCTGGTATCTCCATTCCAGCCTGTTTGAAAGTCCTTCTTTTCTGTTTTGGCCTTCAGCGGGGATCACTTTTGGCAAGCTTTGCTGCATGTGCCTCCATTTCATAGAATATGGGAAAATTTTTTCTTTTTTAATTTTAGATTTTTAAGTGTCCATACCATGTTCCTCCTATCCTCTCCTCCACGTTGTGTCTTCCTCCTTGCCATTTTCCCCTGCTTTGGCAACGTCTGGGAGCTTAGTTTTGGCATGTTTTGGTCCTTTGCAATGCAGCTCATTTCCTCACAGACCATTTCTTGAAGACACTAAAACTCCCAATTTTCTGCATTTTTTTTGGCTTTTTTTCAATTGGATTTCATTTGATCCTATCTCCTTTCCAGAGCGTTTGTAAGCCTTTCTTTATGGGGTCGCAAGATTGCGTTTCCTTCCCGAAAGGAAATGGAATTTCCTTTCGGGAAGGGAAACGGAATCTTGAGATTTCAATGGGGACCAAGAGAGGAATCTTTGGTGCATGTCCCTGCCCTAGATGACATGCCATGACTTTTGATGCCTTTGACTTTGGGAAAGATTTTTTTCTTTTTTTTTTCCATTTTTTTTATGCATCCATGCCATGTCTTTTGCAATTTTCCACTGCTTTGGCAATGTCTGGAAGCTTAGTTTTGGCATGTTTTGGTATTTTGCACTGCTCTGCTATAATCCCGGTCCATTTTCTTAGAGTCACTAAATTGCCCAAATTTCCCAAATTTTTTTTTTTCTCCTCCAATTGCAATTCCGTAGCTGGTATCTCCATTCCAGCCTGTTTGAAAGTCCTTCTTTTCTGTTTTGGCCTTCAGCGGGGATCACTTTTGGCAAGCTTTGCTGCATGTGCCTCCATTTCATAGAATATGGGAAAATTTTTTCTTTTTTAATTTTAGATTTTTAAGTGTCCATACCATGTTCCTCATATCCTCTCCTCCACGTTGTGTCTTCCTCCTTGCCATTTTCCCCTGCTTTGGCAACGTCTGGGAGCTTAGTTTTGGCATGTTTTGGTCCTTTGCAATGCAGCTCATTTCCTCACAGACCATTTCTTGAAGACACTAAAACTCCCAATTTTCTGCATTTTTTTGGCTTTTTTTCAATTGGATTTCATTTGATCCTATCTCCTTTCCAGAGCGTTTGTAAGCCTTTCTTTATGGGGTCGCAAGATTCCGTTTCCTTCCCGAAAGGAAATGAATTTCCTTTCGGGAAGGGAAACGGAATCTTGCGATTTCAATGGGGACCAAGAGAGGAATCTTTGGTGCATGTCCCTGCCCTAGATGACATGCCATGACTTTTGATGCCTTTGACTTTGGGAAAGATTTTTTTCTTTTTTTTTCCATTTTTTTTAAGCATCCATGCCATGTCTTTTATATCTTCCCCTCCACGTTGTGTCTTGCTCCTTGCAATTTTCCACTGCTTTGGCAATGTCTGGAAGCTTAGTTTTGGCATGTTTTGGTATTTTGCACTGCTCTGCTATAATCCCGGTCCATTTTCTTAGAGTCACTAAATTGCCCAAATTTCCCAAATTTTTTTTTTTTCTCCTCCAATTGCAATTCCGTAGCTGGTATCTCCATTCCAGCCTGTTTGAAAGTCCTTCTTTTCTGTTTTGGCCTTCAGCGGGGATCACTTCTGGCAAGCTTTGCTGCATGTGCCTGCACTTCATAGCATATGGGAAAATTTTTTCTTTTTTAATTTTAGGTTTTTTAAGTGTCCATACCATGTTCCTCATATCCTCTCCTCCACGTTGTGTCTTGCTCCTTGCCATTTTCCCCTGCTTTGGCAACGTCTGGGAGCTTAGTTTTGGCATGTTTTGGTCCTTTGCAATGCAGCTCATTTCCTCACAGACCATTTCTTGAAGACACTAAAACTCCCAATTTTCTGCATTTTTTTGGCTTTTTTTCAATTGGATTTCATTTGATCCTATCTCCTTTCCAGAGCATTTGTAAGCCTTTCTTTATGGGGTCGCAAGATTCCGTTTTTTCATTTCATTTCCTTTCGGGAAGGGAAACGGAATCTTGCGATTTCAATGGGGACCAAGAGAGGAATCTTTGGTGCATGTCCCTGCCCTAGATGACATGCCATGACTTTTGATGCCTTTGACTTTGGAAAGATTTTTTTCTTTTTTTTTCCATTTTTTTTAAGCATCCATGCCATGTCTTTTATATCTTCCCCTCCACGTTGTGTCTTGCTCCTTGCAATTTTCCACTGCTTTGGCAATGTCTGGAAGCTTAGTTTTGGCATGTTTTGGTATTTTGCACTGCTCTGCTATAATCCCGGTCCATTTTCTTAGAGTCACTAAATTGCCCAAATTTCCCAAATTTTTTTTTTTTCTCCTCCAATTGCAATTCCGTAGCTGGTATCTCCATTCCAGCCTGTTTGAAAGTCCTTCTTTTCTGTTTTGGCCTTCAGCGGGGATCACTTTTGGCAAGCTTTGCTGCATGTGCCTCCATTTCATAGAATATGGGAAAATTTTTTCTTTTTAATTTTAGATTTTTAAGTGTCCATACCATGTTCCTCATATCCTCTCCTCCACGTTGTGTCTTGCCTCCTTGCCATTTTCCCCTGCTTTGGCAACGTCTGGGAGCTTAGTTTTGGCATGTTTTGGTCCTTTGCAATGCAGCTCATTTCCTCACAGACCATTTCTTGAAGACACTAAAACTCCCAATTTTCTGCATTTTTTTGGCTTTTTTTCAATTGGATTTCATTTGATCCTATCTCCTTTCCAGAGCGTTTGTAAGCCTTTCTTTATGGGGTCGCAAGATTCCGTTTCCTTCCCGAAAGGAAATGAATTTCCTTTCGGGAAGGGAAACGGAATCTTGCGATTTCAATGGGGACCAAGAGAGGAATCTTTGGTGCATGTCCCTGCCCTAGATGACATGCCATGACTTTTGATGCCTTTGACTTTGGGAAAGATTTTTTTCTTTTTTTTTCCATTTTTTTAAGCATCCATGCCATGTCTTTTATATCTTCCCCTCCACGTTGTGTCTTCCTCCTTGCAATTTTCCACTGCTTTGGCAATGTCTGGAAGCTTAGTTTTGGCATGTTTTGGTATTTTGCACTGCTCTGCTATAATCCCGGTCCATTTTCTTAGAGTCACTAAATTGCCCAAATTTCCCAAATTTTTTTTTTTCTCCTCCAATTGCAATTCCTTAGCTGGTATCTCCATTCCAGCCTGTTTGAAAGTCCTTCTTTTCTCTTTTGGCCTTCAGCGGGGATCAATTCTGGCAAGCTTTGCTGCATGTGCCTGCACTTCATAGCATATGGGGAAATTTTTTCTTTTTTAATTTTAGGTTTTTTTAAGTGTCCATATTATGTTCCGCATACCTTCCGCTCCACGTTGTGTCCTTGCTCCTTGCAATTTTCCACTGCTTTGGCAATGTCTGGGAGCTTAGTTTTGGCATGTTTTGGTATTTTGCACTGCTCTGCTATAATCCCGGTCCATTTTCTTAGAGTCACTAAATTGCCCAAATTTCCCAATTTTTTTTTTTTCTCCTCCAATTGCAATTCCGTAGCTGGTATCTCCATTCCAGCCTGTTTGAAAGTCCTTCTTTTCTCTTTTGGCCTTCAGCGGGGATCACTTTTGGCAAGCTTTGCTGCATGTGCCTCCATTTCATAGAATATGGGAAAATTTTTTCTTTTTTAATTTTAGATTTTTAAGTGTCCATACCATGTTCCTCCTATCCTCTCCTCCACGTTGTGTCTTCCTCCTTGCCATTTTCCCCTGCTTTGGCAACGTCTGGGAGCTTAGTTTTGGCATGTTTTGGTCCTTTGCAATGCAGCTCATTTCCTCACAGACCATTTCTTGAAGACACTAAAACTCCCAATTTTCTGCATTTTTTTGGCTTTTTTTCAATTGGATTTCATTTGATCCTATCTCCTTTCCAGAGCGTTTGTAAGCCTTTCTTTATGGGGTCGCAAGATTCCGTTTCCTTCCCGAAAGGAAATGAAATTTCCTTTCGGGAAGGGAAACGGAATCTTGCGATTTCAATGGGGACCAAGAGAGGAATCTTTGGTGCATGTCCCTGCCCTAGATGACATGCCATGACTTTTGATGCCTTTGACTTTGGGAAAGATTTTTTTCTTTTTTTTTCCATTTTTTTTAAGCATCCATGCCATGTCTTTTATATCTTCTCCTCCACATTGTGTCTTGCTCCTTGCAATTTTCCACTGCTTTGGCAATGTCTGGAAGCTTAGTTTTGGCATGTTTTGGTATTTTGCACTGCTCTGCTATAATCCCGGTCCATTTTCTTAGAGTCACTAAATTGCCCAAATTTCCCAAATTTTTTTTTTTCCTCCTCCAATTGCAATTCCGTAGCTGGTATCTCCATTCCAGCCTGTTTGAAAGTCCTTCTTTTCTGTTTTGGCCTTCAGCAGGGATCAATTCTGGCAAGCTTTGCTGCATGTGCCTGCACTTCATAGCATATGGGAAAATTTTTTCTTTTTTAATTTTAGGTTTTTTTAAGTGTTCATATTATGTTCCTCATATCCTCTCCTCCACATTGTGTCTTGCTCCATACAATTTTCCACGGCTTTGGCAATGTCTGGAAGCTTAGTTTTGGCATGTTTTGGTATTTTGCACTGCTCTGCTATAATCCCGGTCCATTTTCTTAGAGTCACTAAATTGCCCAAATTTCCCAATTTTTTTTTTTCTCCTCCAATTGAAATTCCGTAGCTGGTATCTCCATTCCAGCCTGTTTGAAAGTCCTTCTTTTCTCTTTTGGCCTTCAGCGGGGATCAATTCTGGCAAGCTTTGCTGCATGTGCCTCCATTTCATAGAATATGGGAAAATTTTTTCTTTTTTAATTTTAGATTTTTAAGTGTCCATACCATGTTCCTCCTATCCTCTCCTCCACGTTGTGTCTTGCTCCTTGCCATTTTCCCCTGCTTTGGCAACATCTGGGAGCTTAGTTTTGGCATGTTTTGGTCCTTTGCAATGCAGCTCATTTCCTCACAGACCATTTCTTGAAGACACCAAAACTCCCAATTTTCTGCATTTTTTTGGCTTTTTTTCAATTGGATTTCATTTGATCCTATCTCCTTTCCAGAGCGTTTGTAAGCCTTTCTTTATGGGGTCGCAAGATTCCGTTTCCTTCCCGAAAGGAAATGAAATTTCCTTTCGGGAAGGGAAACGGAATCTTGCGATTTCAATGGGGACCAAGAGAGGAATCTTTGGTGCATGTCCCTGCCCTAGATGACATGCCATGACTTTTGATGCCTTTGACTTTGGGAAAGATTTTTTTCTTTTTTTTTCCATTTTTTTTAAGCATCCATGCCATGTCTTTTATATCTTCCCCTCCACGTTGTGTCTTGCTCCTTGCAATTTTCCACTGCTTTGGCAATGTCTGGAAGCTTAGTTTTGGCATGTTTTGGTATTTTGCACTGCTCTGCTATAATCCCGGTCCATTTTCTTAGAGTCACTAAATTGCCCAAATTTCCCAAATTTTTTTTTTTTCTCCTCCAATTGCAATTCCGTAGCTGGTATCTCCATTCCAGCCTGTTTGAAAGTCCTTCTTTTCTGTTTTGGCCTTCAGCAGGGATCAATTCTGGCAAGCTTTGCTGCATGTGCCTGCACTTCATAGCATATGGGAAAATTTTTTCTTTTTTAATTTTAGGTTTTTTTAAGTGTTCATATTATGTTCCTCATATCCTCTCCTCCACGTTGTGTCTTCCTCCTTGCAATTTTCCCCTGCTTTGGCAACGTCTGGGAGCTTAGTTTTGGCATGTTTTGGTCCTTTGCAATGCAGCTCATTTCCTCACAGACCATTTCTTGAAGACACTAAAACTCCCAATTTTCTGCATTTTTTTGGCTTTTTTCAATTGGATTTCATTTGATCCTATCTCCTTTCCAGAGCATTTGTAAGCCTTTCTTTATGGGGTCGCAAGATTCCGTTTCCTTCCCGAAAGGAAATGAAATTTCCTTTCGGGAAGGGAAACGGAATCTTGCGATTTCAATGGGGACCAAGAGAGGAATCTTTGGTGCATGTCCCTGCCCTAGATGACATGCCATGACTTTTGATGCCTTTGACTTTGGAAAAGATTTTTTTCTTTTTTTTTCCATTTTTTTTAAGCATCCATGCCATGTCTTTTATATCTTCCCCTCCACATTGTGTCTTGCTCCTTGCAATTTTCCACTGCTTTGGCAATGTCTGGAAGCTTAGTTTTGGCATGTTTTGGTATTTTGCACTGCTCTGCTATAATCCCGGTCCATTTTCTTAGAGTCACTAAATTGCCCAAATTTCCCAAATTTTTTTTTTTCTCCTCCAATTGCAATTCCTTAGCTGGTATCTCCATTCCAGCCTGTTTGAAAGTCCTTCTTTTCTCTTTTGGCCTTCACCGGGGATCACTTTTGGCAAGCTTTGCTGCATGTGCCTCCTTTTCCGAGAATATGGGAAAATTTTTTCTTTTTTAATTTTAGGTTTTTTTAAGTGTTCATATTATGTTCCTCATATCCTCTCCTCCACATTGTGTCTTGCTCCATACAATTTTCCACGGCTTTGGCAATGTCTGGAAGCTTAGTTTTGGCATGTTTTGGTATTTTGCACTGCTCTGCTATAATCCCGGTCCATTTTCTTAGAGTCACTAAATTGCCCAAATTTCCCAATTTTTTTTTTTCTCCTCCAATTGAAATTCCGTAGCCTGTATCTCCATTCCAGCCTGTTTGAAAGTCCTTCTTTTCTCTTTTGGCCTTCAGCGGGGATCAATTCTGGCAAGCTTTGCTGCATGTGCCTCCATTTCATAGAATATGGGAAAATTTTTTCTTTTTTAATTTTAGATTTTTACGTGTCCATACCATGTTCCTCCTATCCTCTCCTCCACGTTGTGTCTTGCTCCTTGCCATTTTCCCCTGCTTTGGCAACATCTGGGAGCTTAGTTTT
Organism: Molothrus ater; assembly: GCF_012460135.2. Lineage (NCBI taxonomy): Eukaryota > Metazoa > Chordata > Aves > Passeriformes > Icteridae > Molothrus > Molothrus ater. The sequence goes on along the minus strand of NC_050478.2, from coordinate 100,827,335 downwards.
GGCATGTTTTGGTCCTTTGCAATGCAGCTCATTTCCTCACAGACCATTTCTTGAAGACACCAAAACTCCCAATTTTCTGCATTTTTTTGGCTTTTTTTCAATTGGATTTCATTTGATCCTATCTCCTTTCCAGAGCATTTGTAAGCCTTTCTTTATGGGGTCGCAAGATTCCGTTTTTTCATTTCATTTCCTTTCGGGAAGGGAAACGGAATCTTGCGATTTCAATGGGGACCAAGAGAGGAATCTTTGGTGCATGTCCCTGCCCTAGATGACATGCCATGACTTTTGATGCCTTTGACTTTGGGAAAGATTTTTTTCTTTTTTTTTCCATTTTTTTTAAGCATCCATGCCATGTCTTTTATATCTTCCCCTCCACGTTGTGTCTTCCTCCTTGCAATTTTCCACTGCTTTGGCAATGTCTGGAAGCTTAGTTTTGGCATGTTTTGGTATTTTGCACTGCTCTGCTATAATCCCGGTCCATTTTCTTAGAGTCACTAAATTGCCCAAATTTCCCAAATTTTTTTTTTCTCCTCCAATTGCAATTCCTTAGCTGGTATCTCCATTCCAGCCTGTTTGAAAGTCCTTCTTTTCTCTTTTGGCCTTCAGCGGGGATCACTTTTGGCAAGCTTTGCTGCATGTGCCTCTTTGTCCGAGAATATGGGGAAATTTTTTCTTTTTTAATTTTAGGTTTTTTTAAGTGTTCATATTATGTTCCTCATATCCTCTCCTCCACATTGTGTCTTGCTCCATACAATTTTCCACGGCTTTGGCAATGTCTGGAAGCTTAGTTTTGGCATGTTTTGGTATTTTGCACTGCTCTGCTATAATCCCGGTCCATTTTCTTAGAGTCACTAAATTGCCCAAATTTCCCAATTTTTTTTTTTTCTCCTCCAATTGAAATTCCGTAGCTGGTATCTCCATTCCAGCCTGTTTGAAAGTCCTTCTTTTCTCTTTTGGCCTTCAGCGGGGATCAATTCTGGCAAGCTTTGCTGCATGTGCCTCCATTTCATAGAATATGGGAAAATTTTTTCTTTTTTAATTTTAGATTTTTAAGTGTCCATACCATGTTCCTCCTATCCTCTCCTCCACGTTGTGTCTTGCTCCTTGCCATTTTCCCCTGCTTTGGCAACATCTGGGAGCTTAGTTTTGGCATGTTTTGGTCCTTTGCAATGCAGCTCATTTCCTCACAGACCATTTCTTGAAGACACCAAAACTCCCAATTTTCTGCATTTTTTTGGCTTTTTTTCAATTGGATTTCATTTGATCCTATCTCCTTTCCAGAGCGTTTGTAAGCCTTTCTTTATGGGGTCGCAAGATTCCGTTTCCTTCCCGAAAGGAAATGAAATTTCCTTTCGGGAAGGGAAACGGAATCTTGCGATTTCAATGGGGACCAAGAGAGGAATCTTTGGTGCATGTCCCTGCCCTAGATGACATGCCATGACTTTTGATGCCTTTGACTTTGGGAAAGATTTTTTTCTTTTTTTTTCCATTTTTTTTAAGCATCCATGCCATGTCTTTTATATCTTCCCCTCCACGTTGTGTCTTGCTCCTTGCAATTTTCCACTGCTTTGGCAATGTCTGGAAGCTTAGTTTTGGCATGTTTTGGTATTTTGCACTGCTCTGCTATAATCCCGGTCCATTTTCTTAGAGTCACTAAATTGCCCAAATTTCCCAAATTTTTTTTTTTTCTCCTCCAATTGCAATTCCGTAGCTGGTATCTCCATTCCAGCCTGTTTGAAAGTCCTTCTTTTCTGTTTTGGCCTTCAGCAGGGATCAATTCTGGCAAGCTTTGCTGCATGTGCCTGCACTTCATAGCATATGGGAAAATTTTTTCTTTTTTAATTTTAGGTTTTTTTAAGTGTTCATATTATGTTCCTCATATCCTCTCCTCCACGTTGTGTCTTCCTCCTTGCCATTTTCCCCTGCTTTGGCAACGTCTGGGAGCTTAGTTTTGGCATGTTTTGGTCCTTTGCAATGCAGCTCATTTCCTCACAGACCATTTCTTGAAGACACTAAAACTCCCAATTTTCTGCATTTTTTTGGCTTTTTTCAATTGGATTTCATTTGATCCTATCTCCTTTCCAGAGCATTTGTAAGCCTTTCTTTATGGGGTCGCAAGATTCCGTTTCCTTCCCGAAAGGAAATGAAATTTCCTTTCGGGAAGGGAAACGGAATCTTGCGATTTCAATGGGGACCAAGAGAGGAATCTTTGGTGCATGTCCCTGCCCTAGATGACATGCCATGACTTTTGATGCCTTTGACTTTGGAAAAGATTTTTTTCTTTTTTTTTCCATTTTTTTTAAGCATCCATGCCATGTCTTTTATATCTTCCCCTCCACATTGTGTCTTGCTCCTTGCAATTTTCCACTGCTTTGGCAATGTCTGGAAGCTTAGTTTTGGCATGTTTTGGTATTTTGCACTGCTCTGCTATAATCCCGGTCCATTTTCTTAGAGTCACTAAATTGCCCAAATTTCCCAAATTTTTTTTTTTCTCCTCCAATTGCAATTCCTTAGCTGGTATCTCCATTCCAGCCTGTTTGAAAGTCCTTCTTTTCTCTTTTGGCCTTCACCGGGGATCACTTTTGGCAAGCTTTGCTGCATGTGCCTCCTTTTCCGAGAATATGGGAAAATTTTTTCTTTTTTAATTTTAGGTTTTTTTAAGTGTTCATATTATGTTCCTCATATCCTCTCCTCCACATTGTGTCTTGCTCCATACAATTTTCCACGGCTTTGGCAATGTCTGGAAGCTTAGTTTTGGCATGTTTTGGTATTTTGCACTGCTCTGCTATAATCCCGGTCCATTTTCTTAGAGTCACTAAATTGCCCAAATTTCCCAATTTTTTTTTTTCTCCTCCAATTGAAATTCCGTAGCCTGTATCTCCATTCCAGCCTGTTTGAAAGTCCTTCTTTTCTCTTTTGGCCTTCAGCGGGGATCAATTCTGGCAAGCTTTGCTGCATGTGCCTCCATTTCATAGAATATGGGAAAATTTTTTCTTTTTAATTTTAGATTTTTACGTGTCCATACCATGTTCCTCCTATCCTCTCCTCCACGTTGTGTCTTGCTCCTTGCCATTTTCCCCTGCTTTGGCAACATCTGGGAGCTTAGTTTTGGCATGTTTTGGTCCTTTGCAATGCAGCTCATTTCCTCACAGACCATTTCTTGAAGACACCAAAACTCCCAATTTTCTGCATTTTTTTGGCTTTTTTTCAATTGGATTTCATTTGATCCTATCTCCTTTCCAGAGCGTTTGTAAGCCTTTCTTTATGGGGTCGCAAGATTCCGTTTCCTTCCCGAAAGGAAATGAAATTTCCTTTCGGGAAGGGAAACGGAATCTTGCGATTTCAATGGGGACCAAGAGAGGAATCTTTGGTGCATGTCCCTGCCCTAGATGACATGCCATGACTTTTGATGCCTTTGACTTTGGGAAAGATTTTTTTCTTTTTTTTTCCATTTTTTTTAAGCATCCATGCCATGTCTTTTATATCTTCCCCTCCACGTTGTGTCTTCCTCCTTGCAATTTTCCACTGCTTTGGCAATGTCTGGAAGCTTAGTTTTGGCATGTTTTGGTATTTTGCACTGCTCTGCTATAATCCCGGTCCATTTTCTTAGAGTCACTAAATTGCCCAAATTTCCCAAATTTTTTTTTTCTCCTCCAATTGCAATTCCTTAGCTGGTATCTCCATTCCAGCCTGTTTGAAAGTCCTTCTTTTCTCTTTTGGCCTTCAGCGGGGATCACTTTTGGCAAGCTTTGCTGCATGTGCCTCTTTTTCCGAGAATATGGGGAAATTTTTTCTTTTTTAATTTTAGGTTTTTTTAAGTGTCCAGATTATGTTCCTCATACCTTCCCCTCCACGTTGTGTCTTGCTGCTTGCAATTTTCCACTGCTTTGGCAATGTCTGGAAGCTTAGTTTTGGCATGTTTTGGTATTTTGCACTGCTCTGCTATAATCCCGGTCCATTTTCTTAGAGTCACTAAATTGCCCAAATTTCCCAAATTTTTTTTTTTTCTCCTCCAATTGCAATTCCGTAGCTGGTATCTCCATTCCAGCCTGTTTGAAAGTCCTTCTTTTCTGTTTTGGCCTTCAGCAGGGATCAATTCTGGCAAGCTTTGCTGCATGTGCCTGCACTTCATAGCATATGGGAAAATTTTTTCTTTTTTAATTTTAGGTTTTTTTAAGTGTTCATATTATGTTCCTCATATCCTCTCCTCCACGTTGTGTCTTCCTCCTTGCAATTTTCCCCTGCTTTGGCAACGTCTGGGAGCTTAGTTTTGGCATGTTTTGGTCCTTTGCAATGCAGCTCATTTCCTCACAGACCATTTCTTGAAGACACTAAAACTCCCAATTTTCTGCATTTTTTTGGCTTTTTTCAATTGGATTTCATTTGATCCTATCTCCTTTCCAGAGCATTTGTAAGCCTTTCTTTATGGGGTCGCAAGATTCCGTTTCCTTCCCGAAAGGAAATGAAATTTCCTTTCGGGAAGGGAAACGGAATCTTGCGATTTCAATGGGGACCAAGAGAGGAATCTTTGGTGCATGTCCCTGCCCTAGATGACATGCCATGACTTTTGATGCCTTTGACTTTGGAAAAGATTTTTTTCTTTTTTTTTCCATTTTTTTTAAGCATCCATGCCATGTCTTTTATATCTTCCCCTCCACGTTGTGTCTTGCTCCTTGCAATTTTCCACTGCTTTGGCAATGTCTGGAAGCTTAGTTTTGGCATGTTTTGGTATTTTGCACTGCTCTGCTATAATCCCGGTCCATTTTCTTAGAGTCACTAAATTGCCCAAATTTCCCAAATTTTTTTTTTTCTCCTCCAATTGCAATTCCTTAGCTGGTATCTCCATTCCAGCCTGTTTGAAAGTCCTTCTTTTCTCTTTTGGCCTTCACCGGGGATCACTTTTGGCAAGCTTTGCTGCATGTGCCTCCTTTTCCGAGAATATGGGAAAATTTTTTCTTTTTTAATTTTAGGTTTTTTTAAGTGTTCATATTATGTTCCTCATATCCTCTCCTCCACATTGTGTCTTGCTCCATACAATTTTCCACGGCTTTGGCAATGTCTGGAAGCTTAGTTTTGGCATGTTTTGGTATTTTGCACTGCTCTGCTATAATCCCGGTCCATTTTCTTAGAGTCACTAAATTGCCCAAATTTCCCAATTTTTTTTTTTCTCCTCCAATTGAAATTCCGTAGCCTGTATCTCCATTCCAGCCTGTTTGAAAGTCCTTCTTTTCTCTTTTGGCCTTCAGCGGGGATCAATTCTGGCAAGCTTTGCTGCATGTGCCTCCATTTCATAGAATATGGGAAAATTTTTTCTTTTTTAATTTTAGATTTTTAAGTGTCCATACCATGTTCCTCCTATCCTCTCCTCCACGTTGTGTCTTGCTCCTTGCCATTTTCCCCTGCTTTGGCAACATCTGGGAGCTTAGTTTTGGCATGTTTTGGTCCTTTGCAATGCAGCTCATTTCCTCACAGACCATTTCTTGAAGACACCAAAACTCCCAATTTTCTGCATTTTTTTGGCTTTTTTTCAATTGGATTTCATTTGATCCTATCTCCTTTCCAGAGCGTTTGTAAGCCTTTCTTTATGGGGTCGCAAGATTCCGTTTCCTTCCCGAAAGGAAATGAAATTTCCTTTCGGGAAGGGAAACGGAATCTTGCGATTTCAATGGGGACCAAGAGAGGAATCTTTGGTGCATGTCCCTGCCCTAGATGACATGCCATGACTTTTGATGCCTTTGACTTTGGGAAAGATTTTTTTCTTTTTTTTTCCATTTTTTTTAAGCATCCATGCCATGTCTTTTATATCTTCCCCTCCACGTTGTGTCTTCCTCCTTGCAATTTTCCACTGCTTTGGCAATGTCTGGAAGCTTAGTTTTGGCATGTTTTGGTATTTTGCACTGCTCTGCTATAATCCCGGTCCATTTTCTTAGAGTCACTAAATTGCCCAAATTTCCCAAATTTTTTTTTTCTCCTCCAATTGCAATTCCTTAGCTGGTATCTCCATTCCAGCCTGTTTGAAAGTCCTTCTTTTCTCTTTTGGCCTTCAGCGGGGATCACTTTTGGCAAGCTTTGCTGCATGTGCCTCTTTTTCCGAGAATATGGGGAAATTTTTTCTTTTTTAATTTTAGGTTTTTTTAAGTGTCCAGATTATGTTCCTCATACCTTCCCCTCCACGTTGTGTCTTGCTGCTTGCAATTTTCCACTGCTTTGGCAATTTCTGGAAGCTTAGTTTTGGCATGTTTTGGTATTTTGCACTGCTCTGCTATAATCCCGGTCCATTTTCTTAGAGTCACTAAATTGCCCAAATTTCCCAAATTTTTTTTTTTTCTCCTCCAATTGCAATTCCGTAGCTGGTATCTCCATTCCAGCCTGTTTGAAAGTCCTTCTTTTCTCTTTTGGCCTTCAGCGGGGATCACTTTTGGCAAGCTTTGCTGCATGTGCCTCCATTTCATAGAATATGGGAAATTTTTTTCTTTTTTAATTTTAGATTTTTAAGTGTCCATACCATGTTCCTCCTATCCTCTCCTCCACGTTGTGTCTTGCTCCTTGCCATTTTCCCCTGCTTTGGCAACATCTGGGAGCTTAGTTTTGGCATGTTTTGGTCCTTTGCAATGCAGCTCATTTCCTCACAGACCATTTCTTGAAGACACTAAAACTCCCAATTTTCTGCATTTTTTTGGCTTTTTTTCAATTGGATTTCATTTGATCCTATCTCCTTTCCAGAGCATTTGTAAGCCTTTCTTTATGGGGTCGCAAGATTCCGTTTTTTCATTTCATTTCCTTTCGGGAAGGGAAACGGAATCTTGCGATTTCAATGGGGACCAAGAGAGGAATCTTTGGTGCATGTCCCTGCCCTAGATGACATGCCATGACTTTTGATGCCTTTGACTTTGGGAAAGATTTTTTTCTTTTTTTTTCCATTTTTTTTAAGCATCCATGCCATGTCTTTTATATCTTCCCCTCCACGTTGTGTCTTCCTCCTTGCAATTTTCCACTGCTTTGGCAATGTCTGGAAGCTTAGTTTTGGCATGTTTTGGTATTTTGCACTGCTCTGCTATAATCCCGGTCCATTTTCTTAGAGTCACTAAATTGCCCAAATTTCCCAAATTTTTTTTTTTCTCCTCCAATTGCAATTCCTTAGCTGGTATCTCCATTCCAGCCTGTTTGAAAGTCCTTCTTTTCTCTTTTGGCCTTCAGCGGGGATCAATTCTGGCAAGCTTTGCTGCATGTGCCTGCACTTCATAGCATATGGGGAAATTTTTTCTTTTTTAATTTTAGGTTTTTTTAACTGTCCATATTATGTTCCTCATACCTTCCGCTCCACGTTGTGCCTTGCTCCTTGCCATTTTCCCCTGCTTTGGCAACGTCTGGGAGCTTAGTTTTGGCATGTTTTGGTCCTTTGCAATGCAGCTCATTTCCTCACAGACCATTTCTTGAAGACACTAAAACTCCCAATTTTCTGCATTTTTTTGGCTTTTTTTCAATTGGATTTCATTTGATCCTATCTCCTTTCCAGAGCGTTTGTAAGCCTTTCTTTATGGGGTCGCAAGATTCCGTTTTTTCATTTCATTTCCTTTCGGGAAGGGAAACGGAATCTTGCGATTTCAATGGGGACCAAGAGAGGAATCTTTGGTGCATGTCCCTGCCCTAGATGACATGCCATGACTTTTGATGCCTTTGAGTTTGGGAAAGATTTTTTTCTTTTTTTTTCCATTTTTTTTAAGCATCCATGCCATGTCTTTTATATCTCCCCCTCCACATTGTGTCTTGCTCCTTGCAATTTTCCACTGCTTTGGCAATGTCTGGAAGCTTAGTTTTGGCATGTTTTGGTATTTTGCACTGCTCTGCTATAATCCCGGTCCATTTTCTTAGAGTCACTAAATTGCCCAAATTTCCCAAATTTTTTTTTTTCTCCTCCAATTGCAATTCCGTAGCTGGTATCTCCATTCCAGCCTGTTTGAAAGTCCTTCTTTTCTGTTTTGGCCTTCAGCGGGGATCAATTCTGGCAAGCTTTGCTGCATGTGCCTGCACTTCATAGCATATGGGAAAATTTTTTCTTTTTTAATTTTAGGTTTTTTTAAGTGTCATATTATGTTCCTCATATCCTCTCCTCCACGTTGTGTCTTGCTCCTTGCCATTTTCCCCTGCTTTGGCAACGTCTGGGAGCTTAGTTTTGGCATGTTTTGGTCCTTTGCAATGCAGCTCATTTCCTCACAGACCATTTCTTGAAGACACTAAAACTCCCAATTTTCTGCATTTTTTTGGCTTTTTTTCAATTGGATTTCATTTGATCCTATCTCCTTTCCAGAGCGTTTGTAAGCCTTTCTTTATGGGGTCGCAAGATTCCGTTTCCTTCCCGAAAGGAAATGAAATTTCCTTTCGGGAAGGGAAACGGAATCTTGCGATTTCAATGGGGACCAAGAGAGGAATCTTTGGTGCATGTCCCTGCCCTAGATGACATGCCATGACTTTTGATGCCTTTGACTTTGGGAAAGATTTTTTTCTTTTTTTTTCCATTTTTTTTAAGCATCCATGCCATGTCTTTTATATCTTCCCCTCCACGTTGTGTCTTGCTCCTTGCAATTTTCCACTGCTTTGGCAATGTCTGGAAGCTTAGTTTTGGCATGTTTTGGTATTTTGCACTGCTCTGCTATAATCCCGGTCCATTTTCTTAGAGTCACTAAATTGCCCAAATTTCCCAAATTTTTTTTTTTTCTCCTCCAATTGCAATTCCTTAGCTGGTATCTCCATTCCAGCCTGTTTGAAAGTCCTTCTTTTCTCTTTTGGCCTTCAGCGGGGATCAATTCTGGCAAGCTTTGCTGCATGTGCCTCCATTTCATAGAATATGGGAAAATTTTTTCTTTTTTAATTTTAGATTTTTAAGTGTCCATACCATGTTCCTCCTATCCTCTCCTCCACGTTGTGTCTTCCTCCTTGCCATTTTCCCCTGCTTTGGCAACGTCTGGGAGCTTAGTTTTGGCATGTTTTGGTCCTTTGCAATGCAGCTCATTTCCTCACAGACCATTTCTTGAAGACACTAAAACTCCCAATTTTCTGCATTTTTTTGGCTTTTTTTCAATTGGATTTCATTTGATCCTATCTCCTTTCCAGAGCGTTTGTAAGCCTTTCTTTATGGGGTCGCAAGATTCCGTTTCCTTCCCGAAAGGAAATGAAATTTCCTTTCGGGAAGGGAAACGGAATCTTGCGATTTCAATGGGGACCAAGAGAGGAATCTTTGGTGCATGTCCCTGCCCTAGATGACATGCCATGACTTTTGATGCCTTTGACTTTGGGAAAGATTTTTTTCTTTTTTTTTCCATTTTTTTTAAGCATCCATGCCATGTCTTTTATATTTTCTCCTCCACATTGTGTCTTGCTCCTTGCAATTTTCCACTGCTTTGGCAATGTCTGGAAGCTTAGTTTTGGCATGTTTTGGTATTTTGCACTGCTCTGCTATAATCCCGGACCATTTTCTTAGAGTCACTAAATTGCCCAAATTTCCCAAATTTTTTTTTTTTCCTCCTCCAATTGCAATTCCGTAGCTGGTATCTCCATTCCAGCCTGTTTGAAAGTCCTTCTTTTCTGTTTTGGCCTTCAGCAGGGATCAATTCTGGCAAGCTTTGCTGCATGTGCCTGCACTTCATAGCATATGGGAAAATTTTTTCTTTTTTAATTTTAGGTTTTTTTAAGTGTTCATATTATGTTCCTCATATCCTCTCCTCCACATTGTGTCTTGCTCCATACAATTTTCCACGGCTTTGGCAATGTCTGGAAGCTTAGTTTTGGCATGTTTTGGTATTTTGCACTGCTCTGCTATAATCCCGGTCCATTTTCTTAGAGTCACTAAATTGCCCAAATTTCCCAATTTTTTTTTTTCTCCTCCAATTGAAATTCCGTAGCTGGTATCTCCATTCCAGCCTGTTTGAAAGTCCTTCTTTTCTCTTTTGGCCTTCAGCGGGGATCAATTCTGGCAAGCTTTGCTGCATGTGCCTCCATTTCATAGAATATGGGAAAATTTTTTCTTTTTTAATTTTAGATTTTTAAGTGTCCATACCATGTTCCTCCTATCCTCTCCTCCACGTTGTGTCTTGCTCCTTGCCATTTTCCCCTGCTTTGGCAACATCTGGGAGCTTAGTTTTGGCATGTTTTGGTCCTTTGCAATGCAGCTCATTTCCTCACAGACCATTTCTTGAAGACACCAAAACTCCCAATTTTCTGCATTTTTTTGGCTTTTTTTCAATTGGATTTCATTTGATCCTATCTCCTTTCCAGAGCGTTTGTAAGCCTTTCTTTATGGGGTCGCATGATTCCGTTTCCTTCCCGAAAGGAAATGAAATTTCCTTTCGGGAAGGGAAACGGAATCTTGCGATTTCAATGGGGACCAAGAGAGGAATCTTTGGTGCATGTCCCTGCCCTAGATGACATGCCATGACTTTTGATGCCTTTGACTTTGGGAAAGATTTTTTTCTTTTTTTTTCCATTTTTTTTAAGCATCCATGCCATGTCTTTTATATCTTCCCCTCCACGCTGTGTCTTGCTCCTTGCAATTTTCCACTGCTTTGGCAATGTCTGGAAGCTTAGTTTTGGCATGTTTTGGTATTTTGCACTGCTCTGCTATAATCCCGGTCCATTTTCTTAGAGTCACTAAATTGCCCAAATTTCCCAAATTTTTTTTTTTTCTCCTCCAATTGCAATTCCGTAGCTGGTATCTCCATTCCAGCCTGTTTGAAAGTCCTTCTTTTCTGTTTTGGCCTTCAGCAGGGATCAATTCTGGCAAGCTTTGCTGCATGTGCCTGCACTTCATAGCATATGGGAAAATTTTTTCTTTTTTAATTTTAGGTTTTTTAAGTGTCCATATCATGTTCCTCATATCCTCTCCTCCACGTTGTGTCTTCCTCCTTGCCATTTTCCCCTGCTTTGGCAACGTCTGGGAGCTTAGTTTTGGCATGTTTTGGTCCTTTGCAATGCAGCTCATTTCCTCACAGACCATTTCTTGAAGACACTAAAACTCCCAATTTTCTGCATTTTTTTGGCTTTTTTCAATTGGATTTCATTTGATCCTATCTCCTTTCCAGAGCATTTGTAAGCCTTTCTTTATGGGGTCGCAAGATTCCGTTTCCTTCCCGAAAGGAAATGAAATTTCCTTTCGGGAAGGGAAACGGAATCTTGCGATTTCAATGGGGACCAAGAGAGGAATCTTTGGTGCATGTCCCTGCCCTAGATGACATGCCATGACTTTTGATGCCTTTGACTTTGGAAAAGATTTTTTTCTTCTTTTTTCCATTTTTTTTAAGCATCCATGCCATGTCTTTTATATCTTCCCCTCCACGTTGTGTCTTGCTCCTTGCAATTTTCCACTGCTTTGGCAATGTCTGGAAGCTTAGTTTTGGCATGTTTTGGTATTTTGCACTGCTCTGCTATAATCCCGGTCCATTTTCTTAGAGTCACTAAATTGCCCAAATTTCCCAAATTTTTTTTTTTCTCCTCCAATTGCAATTCCTTAGCTGGTATCTCCATTCCAGCCTGTTTGAAAGTCCTTCTTTTCTCTTTTGGCCTTCACCGGGGATCACTTTTGGCAAGCTTTGCTGCATGTGCCTCCTTTTCCGAGAATATGGGGAAATTTTTTCTTTTTTAATTTTAGGTTTTTTTAAGTGTTCATATTATGTTCCTCATATCCTCTCCTCCACATTGTGTCTTGCTCCATACAATTTTCCACGGCTTTGGCAATGTCTGGAAGCTTAGTTTTGGCATGTTTTGGTATTTTGCACTGCTCTGCTATAATCCCGGTCCATTTTCTTAGAGTCACTAAATTGCCCAAATTTCCCAATTTTTTTTTTTCTCCTCCAATTGAAATTCCGTAGCTGGTATCTCCATTCCAGCCTGTTTGAAAGTCCTTCTTTTCTCTTTTGGCCTTCAGCGGGGATCAATTCTGGCAAGCTTTGCTGCATGTGCCTCCATTTCATAGAATATGGGAAAATTTTTTCTTTTTTAATTTTAGATTTTTAAGTGTCCATACCATGTTCCTCCTATCCTCTCCTCCACGTTGTGTCTTGCTCCTTGCCATTTTCCCCTGCTTTGGCAACATCTGGGAGCTTAGTTTTGGCATGTTTTGGTCCTTTGCAATGCAGCTCATTTCCTCACAGACCATTTCTTGAAGACACCAAAACTCCCAATTTTCTGCATTTTTTTGGCTTTTTTTCAATTGGATTTCATTTGATCCTATCTCCTTTCCAGAGCGTTTGTAAGCCTTTCTTTATGGGGTCGCAAGATTCCGTTTCCTTCCCGAAAGGAAATGAAATTTCCTTTCGGGAAGGGAAACGGAATCTTGCGATTTCAATGGGGACCAAGAGAGGAATCTTTGGTGCATGTCCCTGCCCTAGATGACATGCCATGACTTTTGATGCCTTTGACTTTGGGAAAGATTTTTTTCTTTTTTTTTCCATTTTTTTTAAGCATCCATGCCATGTCTTTTATATCTTCCCCTCCACGCTGTGTCTTGCTCCTTGCAATTTTCCACTGCTTTGGCAATGTCTGGAAGCTTAGTTTTGGCATGTTTTGGTATTTTGCACTGCTCTGCTATAATCCCGGTCCATTTTCTTAGAGTCACTAAATTGCCCAAATTTCCCAAATTTTTTTTTTTTCTACTCCAATTGCAATTCCGTAGCTGGTATCTCCATTCCAGCCTGTTTGAAAGTCCTTCTTTTCTCTTTTGGCCTTCAGCGGGGATCAATTCTGGCAAGCTTTGCTGCATGTGCCTCCATTTCATAGAATATGGGAAAATTTTTCCTTTTTTAATTTTAGATTTTTAAGTGTCCATACCATGTTCCTCCTATCCTCTCCTCCACGTTGTGTCTTCCTCCTTGCCATTTTCCCCTGCTTTGGCAACGTCTGGGAGCTTAGTTTTGGCATGTTTTGGTCCTTTGCAATGCAGCTCATTTCCTCACAGACCATTTCTTGAAGACACTAAAACTCCCAATTTTCTGCATTTTTTTGGCTTTTTTCAATTGGATTTCATTTGATCCTATCTCCTTTCCAGAGCATTTGTAAGCCTTTCTTTATGGGGTCGCAAGATTCCGTTTCCTTCCCGAAAGGAAATGAAATTTCCTTTCGGGAAGGGAAACGGAATCTTGCGATTTCAATGGGGACCAAGAGAGGAATCTTTGGTGCATGTCCCTGCCCTAGATGACATGCCATGACTTTTGATGCCTTTGACTTTGGGAAAGATTTTTTTCTTTTTTTTTCCATTTTTTTTAAGCATCCATGCCATGTCTTTTATATCTTCCCCTCCACGTTGTGTCTTGCTCCTTGCAATTTTCCACTGCTTTGGCAATGTCTGGAAGCTTAGTTTTGGCATGTTTTGGTATTTTGCACTGCTCTGCTATAATCCCGGTCCATTTTCTTAGAGTCACTAAATTGCCCAAATTTCCCAAATTTTTTTTTTTCTCCTCCAATTGCAATTCCTTAGCTGGTATCTCCATTCCAGCCTGTTTGAAAGTCCTTCTTTTCTCTTTTGGCCTTCAGCGGGGATCACTTTTGGCAAGCTTTGCTGCATGTGCCTCTTTTCCGAGAATATGGGGAAATTTTTTCTTTTTTAATTTTAGGTTTTTTTAAGTGTCCAGATTATGTTCCTCATACCTTCCCCTCCACGTTGTGTCTTGCTGCTTGCAATTTTCCACTGCTTTGGCAATGTCTGGAAGCTTAGTTTTGGCATGTTTTGGTATTTTGCACTGCTCTGCTATAATCCCGGTCCATTTTCTTAGAGTCACTAAATTGCCCAAATTTCCCAAATTTTTTTTTTTTCTCCTCCAATTGCAATTCCGTAGCTGGTATCTCCATTCCAGCCTGTTTGAAAGTCCTTCTTTTCTCTTTTGGCCTTCAGCGGGGATCACTTTTGGCAAGCTTTGCTGCATGTGCCTCCATTTCATAGAATATGGGAAAATTTTTTCCTTTTTTAATTTTAGATTTTTAAGTGTCCATACCATGTTCCTCCTATCCTCTCCTCCACGTTGTGTCTTGCTCCTTGCCATTTTCCCCTGCTTTGGCAACATCTGGGAGCTTAGTTTTGGCATGTTTTGGTCCTTTGCAATGCAGCTCATTTCCTCACAGACCATTTCTTGAAGACACTAAAACTCCCAATTTTCTGCATTTTTTTGGCTTTTTTTCAATTGGATTTCATTTGATCCTATCTCCTTTCCAGAGCATTTGTAAGCCTTTCTTTATGGGGTCGCAAGATTCCGTTTTTTCATTTCATTTCCTTTCGGGAAGGGAAACGGAATCTTGCGATTTCAATGGGGACCAAGAGAGGAATCTTTGGTGCATGTCCCTGCCCTAGATGACATGCCATGACTTTTGATGCCTTTGACTTTGGGAAAGATTTTTTTCTTTTTTTTTTCCATTTTTTTTAAGCATCCATGCCATGTCTTTTATATCTTCCCCTCCACGTTGTGTCTTTCTCCTTGCAATTTTCCACTGCTTTGGCAATGTCTGGAAGCTTAGTTTTGGCATGTTTTGGTATTTTGCACTGCTCTGCTATAATCCCGGTCCATTTTCTTAGAGTCACTAAATTGCCCAAATTTCCCAAATTTTTTTTTTTCTCCTCCAATTGCAATTCCTTAGCTGGTATCTCCATTCCAGCCTGTTTGAAAGTCCTTCTTTTCTCTTTTGGCCTTCAGCGGGGATCACTTTTGGCAAGCTTTGCTGCATGTGCCTCTTTTTCCGAGAATATGGGGAAATTTTTTCTTTTTTAATTTTAGGTTTTTTTAAGTGTCCAGATTATGTTCCTCATACCTTCCCCTCCACGTTGTGTCTTGCTGCTTGCAATTTTCCACTGCTTTGGCAATGTCTGGAAGCTTAGTTTTGGCATGTTTTGGTATTTTGCACTGCTCTGCTATAATCCCGGTCCATTTTCTTAGAGTCACTAAATTGCCCAAATTTCCCAAATTTTTTTTTTTTCTCCTCCAATTGCAATTCCGTAGCTGGTATCTCCATTCCAGCCTGTTTGAAAGTCCTTCTTTTCTCTTTTGGCCTTCAGCGGGGATCACTTTTGGCAAGCTTTGCTGCATGTGCCTCCATTTCATAGAATATGGGAAATTTTTTTCTTTTTTAATTTTAGATTTTTAAGTGTCCATACCATGTTCCTCCTATCCTCTCCTCCACGTTGTGTCTTGCTCCTTGCCATTTTCCCCTGCTTTGGCAACATCTGGGAGCTTAGTTTTGGCATGTTTTGGTCCTTTGCAATGCAGCTCATTTCCTCACAGACCATTTCTTGAAGACACTAAAACTCCCAATTTTCTGCATTTTTTTGGCTTTTTTTCAATTGGATTTCATTTGATCCTATCTCCTTTCCAGAGCATTTGTAAGCCTTTCTTTATGGGGTCGCAAGATTCCGTTTTTTCATTTCATTTCCTTTCGGGAAGGGAAACGGAATCTTGCGATTTCAATGGGGACCAAGAGAGGAATCTTTGGTGCATGTCCCTGCCCTAGATGACATGCCATGACTTTTGATGCCTTTGACTTTGGGAAAGATTTTTTTCTTTTTTTTTCCATTTTTTTTAAGCATCCATGCCATGTCTTTTATATCTTCCCCTCCACGTTGTGTCTTCCTCCTTGCAATTTTCCACTGCTTTGGCAATGTCTGGAAGCTTAGTTTTGGCATGTTTTGGTATTTTGCACTGCTCTGCTATAATCCCGGTCCATTTTCTTAGAGTCACTAAATTGCCCAAATTTCCCAAATTTTTTTTTTTCTCCTCCAATTGCAATTCCTTAGCTGGTATCTCCATTCCAGCCTGTTTGAAAGTCCTTCTTTTCTCTTTTGGCCTTCAGCGGGGATCACTTCTGGCAAGCTTTGCTGCATGTGCCTGCACTTCATAGCATATGGGGAAATTTTTTCTTTTTTAATTTTAGGTTTTTTAAGTGTCCATATCATGTTCCTCCTATCCTCTCCTCCACGTTGTGTCTTGCTCCTTGCCATTTTCCCCTGCTTTGGCAACGTCTGGGAGCTTAGTTTTGGCATGTTTTGGTCCTTTGCAATGCAGCTCATTTCCTCACAGACCATTTCTTGAAGACACTAAAACTCCCAATTTTCTGCATTTTTTTGGCTTTTTTTCAATTGGATTTCATTTGATCCTATCTCCTTTCCAGAGCGTTTGTAAGCCTTTCTTTATGGGGTCGCAAGATTCCGTTTCCTTCCCGAAAGGAAATGAAATTTCCTTTCGGGAAGGGAAACGGAATCTTGCGATTTCAATGGGGACCAAGAGAGGAATCTTTGGTGCATGTCCCTGCCCTAGATGACATGCCATGACTTTTGATGCCTTTGACTTTGGGAAAGATTTTTTTCTTTTTTTTTCCATTTTTTTTAAGCATCCATGCCATGTCTTTTATATCTTCCCCTCCACGCTGTGTCTTGCTCCTTGCAATTTTCCACTGCTTTGGCAATGTCTGGAAGCTTAGTTTTGGCATGTTTTGGTATTTTGCACTGCTCTGCTATAATCCCGGTCCATTTTCTTAGAGTCACTAAATTGCCCAAATTTCCCAAATTTTTTTTTTTTCTCCTCCAATTGCAATTCCGTAGCTGGTATCTCCATTCCAGCCTGTTTGAAAGTCCTTCTTTTCTCTTTTGGCCTTCAGCGGGGATCACTTTTGGCAAGCTTTGCTGCATGTGCCTCCATTTCATAGAATATGGGAAAATTTTTCCTTTTTTAATTTTAGATTTTTAAGTGTCCATACCATGTTCCTCCTATCCTCTCCTCCACGTTGTGTCTTCCTCCTTGCCATTTTCCCCTGCTTTGGCAACGTCTGGGAGCTTAGTTTTGGCATGTTTTGGTCCTTTGCAATGCAGCTCATTTCCTCACAGACCATTTCTTGAAGACACTAAAACTCCCAATTTTCTGCATTTTTTTGGCTTTTTTCAATTGGATTTCATTTGATCCTATCTCCTTTCCAGAGCGTTTGTAAGCCTTTCTTTATGGGGTCGCAAGATTCCGTTTCCTTCCCGAAAGGAAATGAAATTTCCTTTCGGGAAGGGAAACGGAATCTTGCGATTTCAATGGGGACCAAGAGAGGAATCTTTGGTGCATGTCCCTGCCCTAGATGACATGCCATGACTTTTGATGCCTTTGACTTTGGGAAAGATTTTTTTCTTCTTTTTTTCCATTTTTTTTAAGCATCCATGCCATGTCTTTTATATCTTCCCCTCCACGTTGTGTCTTGCTCCTTGCAATTTTCCACTGCTTTGGCAATGTCTGGAAGCTTAGTTTTGGCATGTTTTGGTATTTTGCACTGCTCTGCTATAATCCCGGTCCATTTTCTTAGAGTCACTAAATTGCCCAAATTTCCCAAATTTTTTTTTTTCTCCTCCAATTGCAATTCCTTAGCTGGTATCTCCATTCCAGCCTGTTTGAAAGTCCTTCTTTTCTCTTTTGGCCTTCAGCGGGGATCACTTTTGGCAAGCTTTGCTGCATGTGCCTCCTTTTCCGAGAATATGGGGAAATTTTTTCTTTTTTAATTTTAGGTTTTTTTAAGTGTCATATTATGTTCCTCATATCCTCTCCTCCACATTGTGTCTTGCTCCATACAATTTTCCACGGCTTTGGCAATGTCTGGAAGCTTAGTTTTGGCATGTTTTGGTATTTTGCACTGCTCTGCTATAATCCCGGTCCATTTTCTTAGAGTCACTAAATTGCCCAAATTTCCCAAATTTTTTTTTTTCTCCTCCAATTGCAATTCCGTAGCTGGTATCTCCATTCCAGCCTGTTTGAAAGTCCTTCTTTTCTCTTTTGGCCTTCAGCGGGGATCAATTCTGGCAAGCTTTGCTGCATGTGCCTCCATTTCATAGAATATGGGAAAATTTTTTCTTTTTTAATTTTAGATTTTTAAGTGTCCATACCATGTTCCTCCTATCCTCTCCTCCACGTTGTGTCTTGCTCCTTGCCATTTTCCCCTGCTTTGGCAACATCTGGGAGCTTAGTTTTGGCATGTTTTGGTCCTTTGCAATGCAGCTCATTTCCTCACAGACCATTTCTTGAAGACACCAAAACTCCCAATTTTCTGCATTTTTTTGGCTTTTTTTCAATTGGATTTCATTTGATCCTATCTCCTTTCCAGAGCGTTTGTAAGCCTTTCTTTATGGGGTCGCAAGATTCCGTTTCCTTCCCGAAAGGAAATGAAATTTCCTTTCGGGAAGGGAAACGGAATCTTGCGATTTCAATGGGGACCAAGAGAGGAATCTTTGGTGCATGTCCCTGCCCTAGATGACATGCCATGACTTTTGATGCCTTTGACTTTGGGAAAGATTTTTTTCTTTTTTTTTCCATTTTTTTTAAGCATCCATGCCATGTCTTTTATATCTTCCCCTCCACGCTGTGTCTTGCTCCTTGCAATTTTCCACTGCTTTGGCAATGTCTGGAAGCTTAGTTTTGGCATGTTTTGGTATTTTGCACTGCTCTGCTATAATCCCGGTCCATTTTCTTAGAGTCACTAAATTGCCCAAATTTCCCAAATTTTTTTTTTTTCTCCTCCAATTGCAATTCCGTAGCTGGTATCTCCATTCCAGCCTGTTTGAAAGTCCTTCTTTTCTCTTTTGGCCTTCAGCGGGGATCAATTCTGGCAAGCTTTGCTGCATGTGCCTCCATTTCATAGAATATGGGAAAATTTTTCCTTTTTTAATTTTAGATTTTTAAGTGTCCATACCATGTTCCTCCTATCCTCTCCTCCACGTTGTGTCTTCCTCCTTGCCATTTTCCCCTGCTTTGGCAACGTCTGGGAGCTTAGTTTTGGCATGTTTTGGTCCTTTGCAATGCAGCTCATTTCCTCACAGACCATTTCTTGAAGACACTAAAACTCCCAATTTTCTGCATTTTTTTGGCTTTTTTCAATTGGATTTCATTTGATCCTATCTCCTTTCAGAGCATTTGTAAGCCTTTCTTTATGGGGTCGCAAGATTCCGTTTCCTTCCCGAAAGGAAATGAAATTTCCTTTCGGGAAGGGAAACGGAATCTTGCGATTTCAATGGGGACCAAGAGAGGAATCTTTGGTGCATGTCCCTGCCCTAGATGACATGCCATGACTTTTGATGCCTTTGACTTTGGGAAAGATTTTTTTCTTTTTTTTTCCATTTTTTTTAAGCATCCATGCCATGTCTTTTCTATCTTCTCCTCCACATTGTGTCTTGCTCCTTGCAATTTTCCACTGCTTTGGCAATGTCTGGAAGCTTAGTTTTGGCATGTTTTGGTATTTTGCACTGCTCTGCTATAATCCCGGTCCATTTTCTTAGAGTCACTAAATTGCCCAAATTTCCCAAATTTTTTTTTTTTTCCCCTCCAATTGCAATTCCTTAGCTGGTATCTCCATTCCAGCCTGTTTGAAAGTCCTTCTTTTCTCTTTTGGCCTTCAGCGGGGATCACTTTTGGCAAGCTTTGCTGCATGTGCCTCCTTTTCCGAGAATATGGGGAAATTTTTTCTTTTTTAATTTTAGGTTTTTTTAAGTGTCCATATTATGTTCCTCATACCTTCCCCTCCACGTTGTGTCTTCCTCCTTGCAATTTTCCACTGCTTTGGCAATGTCTGGAAGCTTAGTTTTGGCATGTTTTGGTATTTTGCACTGCTCTGCTATAATCCCGGTCCATTTTCTTAGAGTCACTAAATTGCCCAAATTTCCCAAATTTTTTTTTTTTTCCCCTCCACTTGCAATTCCGTAGCTGGTATCTCCATTCCAGCCTGTTTGAAAGTCCTTCTTTTCTGTTTTGGCCTTCAGCAGGGATCACTTTTGGCAAGCTTTGCTGCATGGGCCTGCACTTCATAGCATATGGGAAAATTTTTTCTTTTTTAATTTTAGGTTTTTTTAAGTGTCCATATTATGTTCCTCATATCCTCTCCTCCACGTTGTGTCTTGCTCCTTACAATTTTCCACTGCTTTGGCAATGTCTGGAAGCTTAGTTTTGGCATGTTTTGGTATTTTGCACTGCTCTGCTATAATCCCGGTCCATTTTCTTATAGTCACTAAATTGCCCAAATTTCCCAAATTTTTTTTTTTCTCCTCCAATTGCAATTCCGTAGCTGGTATCTCCATTCCAGCCTGTTTGAAAGTCCTTCTTTTCTCTTTTGGCCTTCAGCGGGGATCACTTTTGGCAAGCTTTGCTGCATGTGCCTCCATTTCATAGAATATGGGAAAATTTTTCTTTTTTAATTTTAGATTTTTAAGTGTCCATACCATGTTCCTCCTATCCTCTCCTCCACGTTGTGTCTTCCTCCTTGCCATTTTCCCCTGCTTTGGCAACGTCTGGGAGCTTAGTTTTGGCATGTTTTGGTCCTTTGCAATGCAGCTCATTTCCTCACAGACCATTTCTTGAAGACACTAAAACTCCCAATTTTCTGCATTTTTTTGGCTTTTTTTCAATTGGATTTCATTTGATCCTATCTCCTTTCCAGAGCGTTTGTAAGCCTTTCTTTATGGGGTCGCAAGATTCCGTTTCCTTCCCGAAAGGAAATGAAATTTCCTTTCGGGAAGGGAAACGGAATCTTGCGATTTCAATGGGGACCAAGAGAGGAATCTTTGGTGCATGTCCCTGCCCTAGATGACATGCCATGACTTTTGATGCCTTTGACTTTGGGAAAGATTTTTTTCTTTTTTTTTCCATTTTTTTTAAGCATCCATGCCATGTCTTTTATATCTTCCCCTCCACGCTGTGTCTTGCTCCTTGCAATTTTCCACTGCTTTGGCAATGTCTGGAAGCTTAGTTTTGGCATGTTTTGGTATTTTGCACTGCTCTGCTATAATCCCGGTCCATTTTCTTAGAGTCACTAAATTGCCCAAATTTCCCAAATTTTTTTTTTTTCTCCTCCAATTGCAATTCCTTAGCTGGTATCTCCATTCCAGCCTGTTTGAAAGTCCTTCTTTTCTCTTTTGGCCTTCAGCAGGGATCAATTCTGGCAAGCTTTGCTGCATGTGCCTCCATTTCATAGAATATGGGAAAATTTTTCCTTTTTTAATTTTAGATTTTTAAGTGTCCATACCATGTTCCTCCTATCCTCTCCTCCACGTTGTGTCTTCCTCCTTGCCATTTTCCCCTGCTTTGGCAACGTCTGGGAGCTTAGTTTTGGCATGTTTTGGTCCTTTGCAATGCAGCTCATTTCCTCACAGACCATTTCTTGAAGACACTAAAACTCCCAATTTTCTGCATTTTTTTGGCTTTTTTTCAATTGGATTTCATTTGATCCTATCTCCTTTCCAGAGCGTTTGTAAGCCTTTCTTTATGGGGTCGCAAGATTCCGTTTCCTTCCCGAAAGGAAATGAAATTTCCTTTCGGGAAGGGAAACGGAATCTTGCGATTTCAATGGGGACCAAGAGAGGAATCTTTGGTGCATGTCCCTGCCCTAGATGACATGCCATGACTTTTGATGCCTTTGACTTTGGGAAAGATTTTTTTCTTTTTTTTTCCATTTTTTTTAAGCATCCATGCTATGTCTTTTATATCTTCCCCTCCACGTTGTGTCTTGCTCCTTGCAATTTTCCACTGCTTTGGCAATGTCTGGAAGCTTAGTTTTGGCATGTTTTGGTATTTTGCACTGCTCTGCTATAATCCCGGTCCATTTTCTTAGAGTCACTAAATTGCCCAAATTTCCCAAATTTTTTTTTTTTCTCCTCCAATTGCAATTCCTTAGCTGGTATCTCCATTCCAGCCTGTTTGAAAGTCCTTCTTTTCTCTTTTGGCCTTCAGCGGGGATCACTTTTGGCAAGCTTTGCTGCATGTGCCTCCTTTTCCGAGAATATGGGGAAATTTTTTCTTTTTAATTTTACGTTTTTTTAAGTGTACATATTATGTTCCTCATACCTTCCCCTCCACGCTGTGTCTTGCTCCTTGCAATTTTCCACTGCTTTGGCAATGTCTGGAAGCTTAGTTTTGGCATGTTTTGGTATTTTGCACTGCTCTGCTATAATCCCGGTCCATTTTCTTAGAGTCACTGAATTGCCCAAATTTCCCAAATTTTTTTTTTTTCTCCTCCAATTGCAATTCCGTAGCTGGTATCTCCATTCCAGCCTGTTTGAAAGTCCTTCTTTTCTGTTTTGGCCTTCAGCAGGGATCAATTCTGGCAAGCTTTGCTGCATGTGCCTGCACTTCATAGCATATGGGAAAATTTTTTCTTTTTTAATTTTAGGTTTTTTTAAGTGTCCATATTATGTTCCTCATATCCTCTCCTCCACGTTGTGTCTTGCTCCTTACAATTTTCCACGGCTTTGGCAATGTCTGGAAGCTTAGTTTTGGCATGTTTTGGTATTTTGCACTGCTCTGCTATAATCCCGGTCCATTTTCTTATAGTCACTAAATTGCCCAAATTTCCCAAATTTTTTTTTTTTCTCCTCCAATTGCAATTCCTTAGCTGGTATCTCCATTCCAGCCTGTTTGAAAGTCCTTCTTTTCTCTTTTGGCCTTCAGCGGGGATCACTTTTGGCAAGCTTTGCTGCATGTGCCTCCATTTCATAGAATATGGGAATATTTTTTCTTTTTTAATTTTAGATTTTTAAGTGTCCATACCATTTTCCTCCTATCCTCTCCTCCACGTTGTGTCTTGCTCCTTGCCATTTTCCCCTGCTTTGGCAATGTCTGGGAGCTTAGTTTTGGCATGTTTTGGTCCTTTGCAATGCAGCTCATTTCCTCACAGACCATTTCTTGAAGACACTAAAACTCCCAATTTTCTGCATTTTTTTGGCTTTTTTTCAATTGGATTTCATTTGATCCTATCTCCTTTCCAGAGCGTTTGTAAGCCTTTCTTTATGGGGTCGCAAGATTCCGTTTCCTTCCCGAAAGGAAATGAAACGGAATCTTGCGACTTCAATGGGGACCAAGAGAGGAATCTTTGGTGCATGTCCCTGCCCTAGATGACATGCCATGACTTTTGATGCCTTTGACTTTGGGAAAGATTTTTTTCTTTTTTTTTCCATTTTTTTTAAGCATCCATGCCATGTCTTTTATATCTTCCCCTCCACGTTGTGTCTTCCTCCATGCAATTTTCCACTGCTTTGGCAATGTCTGGAAGCTTAGTTTTGGCATGTTTTGGTATTTTGCACTGCTCTGCTATAATCCCGGTCCATTTTCTTAGAGTCACTAAATTGCCCAAATTTCCCAAATTTTTTTTTTTTCTCCTCCAATTGCAATTCCTTAGCTGGTATCTCCATTCCAGCCTGTTTGAAAGTCCTTCTTTTCTGTTTTGGCCTTCAGCGGGGATCACTTTTGGCAAGCTTTGCTGCATGTGCCTGCATTTCATAGCATATGGGAAAATTTTTTCTTTTTTAATTTTAGATTTTTTTAAGTGTCCATACCATGTTCCTCATATCCTCTCCTCCACGTTGTGTCTTCCTCCTTGCCATTTTCCCCTGCGTTGGCCACATCTGGAAGCTTAGTTTTGGCATGTTTTGGTCCTTTGCAATGCAGCTCATTTCCTCACAGACCATTTCTTGAAGACACTAAAACTCCCAATTTTCTGCATTTTTTTGGCTTTTTTTCAATTGGATTTCATTTGATCCTATCTCCTTTCCAGAGCGTTTGTAAGCCTTTCTTTATGGGGTCGCAAGATTCCGTTTCCTTCCCGAAAGGAAATGAAATGGAATCTTGCGATTTCAATGGGGACCAAGAGAGGAATCTTTGGTGCATGTCCCTGCCCTAGATGACATGCCATGACTTTTGATGCCTTTGACTTTGGAAAAGATTTTTTTCTTTTTTTTTCCATTTTTTTTAAGCATCCATGCCATGTCTTTTATATCTTCCCCTCCACGCTGTGTCTTGCTCCTTGCAATTTTCCACTGCTTTGGCAATGTCTGGAAGCTTAGTTTTGGCATGTTTTGGTATTTTGCACTGCTCTGCTATAATCCCGGTCCATTTTCTTAGAGTCACTAAATTGCCCAAATTTCCCAATTTTTTTTTTTTTCCCCTCCAATTGCAATTCCGTAGCTGGTATCTCCATTCCAGCCTGTTTGAAAGTCCTTCTTTTCTGTTTTCGCCTTCAGCGGGGATCAATTCTGGCAAGCATTGCTGCATGTGCCTGCACTTCATAGCATATGGGGAAATTTTTTCTTTTTTAATTTTAAGTTTTTTTAACTGTCCATATTATGTTCCTCATACCTTCCCCTCCACGTTGTGTCTTGCTCCTTGCAATTTTCCACTGCTTTGGCAATGTCTGGAAGCTTTGTTTTGTCATGTTTTGGTATTTTGCACTGCTCTGCTATAATCCCGGTCCATTTTCTTATAGTCACTAAATTGCCCAAATTTCCCGAATTTTTTTTTTTTCTCCTCCAATTGCAATTCCTTAGCTGGTATCTCCATTCCAGCCTGTTTGAAAGTCCTTCTTTTCTCTTTTGGCCTTCAGCGGGGATCACTTTTGGCAAGCTTTGCTGCATGTGCCTCCATTTCATAGAATATAGGAAAATTTTTTCTTTTTTAATTTTAGATTTTTAAGTGTCCATACCATGTTCCTCCTATCCGCTCCTCCATGTTGTGTCTTCCTCCTTGCCATTTTCCCCTGCTTTGGCAACGTCTGGGAGCTTAGTTTTGGCATGTTTTGGTCCTTTGCAATGCAGCTCATTTCCTCACAGACCATTTCTTGAAGACACTAAAACTCCCAATTTTCTGCATTTTTTTGGCTTTTTTTCAATTGGATTTCATTTGATCCTATCTCCTTTCCAGAGCGTTTGTAAGCCTTTCTTTATGGGGTCGCAAGATTCCGTTTCCCTTCCCGAAAGGAAATTTCATTTCCTTTCGGGAAGGAAACGGAATCTTGCGATTTCAATGGGGACCAAGAGAGGAATCTTTGGTGCATGTCCCTGCCCTAGATGGCATGCCATGACTTTTGATGCCTTTGACTTTGGGAAAGATTTTTTCTTTTTTTTTTCCATTTTTTTTAAGCATCCATGCCATGTCTTTTATATCTTCCCCTCCACGTTGTGTCTTGCTCCTTGCAATTTTCCACTGCTTTGGCAATGTCTGGAAGCTGAGTTTTGGCATGTTTTGGTATTTTGCACTGCTCTGCTATAATCCCGGTCCATTTTCTTAGAGTCACTAAATTGCCCAAATTTCCCAAATTTTTTTTTTTCTCCTCCAATTGCAATTCCTTAGCTGGTATCTCCATTCCAGCCTGTTTGAAAGTCCTTCTTTTCTCTTTTGGCCTTCAGCAGGGATCAATTCTGGCAAGCTTTGCTGCATGTGCAGCTCTAAGGAGCTTGTGAGAGGAAGCCTGGAGGAGGCCACGTGCAAGCACACCTATCTGTCCTGACAGCTTTCTTCTGACATCTATGCTTACATGTCTTGAATTTTGGACACAAAGTTCATCTTTCACCCTTGGGCTTCAGGGGCAGAATGACAGTTCTTTTGCATACAAAGGAAAGCAGGCAACTCAAGTGTCTTAGGTGCAGATTAAACATGACCCATGCAAGATCAAGGCTGGACAGAGCGGTCGGTCCGGGCCGCTTTTGTGTACCAGCAGTCTTTGAATGGACCTGCCACTTGCCTTGCTTTGGGCAACCAACCAGTTTCCTTGCCATGCCCTGCTAATTCTCCATTGCTTTGCATTCCCTTGCATACCCATGCCTCACATTTGACCTGCCTGCAGTTTTCCTACAGGGCTTGGCCTTGCCTAGCCCTTCCGGTTACCATCACCTCCTATGCCCAGCCTTGCCTCTAACTTCTGGGACTTATCTCACCTACCACTCCATTTGCTTTCCCCTCACGGCTTCAGTCTTGCCAACCTGTCCCTTGACTTGCCTACAATTGCCTACACTTGCTTTGCCTTGCCTTACCTGCATGGAAGGCAAGGCAAAGAGTGGTAGACAAGGCAAAGCAAAGCCAGGAAGTTATTTGAAGGGCTAGGCAAGGCAGACATAGGCAAGCAAGCAAAGCTAGGGTAGGGTAGGCTAGGAAAACTAGGCATGGTACTGGAGGCAAGGCAAAGCCAAGTGACTTGGAGTGCCTTTCCTTGCTTGGGAAGTAAAAGATACGGTGGCAATGTTGGTAGGGCTGATGATAAGGTATCGTGGGAAGGTATAGTACAGCAAGACATTTCTGTCCTGGTCCTTTCTGTGTAGGAGCCATTGTTGGACAGAGTCAGTACCGGACGTGGTATGCAACTTTTGCTCTGTAAGTTCCTGAAGGAGAACAGCAATGCTTTCTCATGGGAAGGAAAGAACTTAGCCCCAGTGTTGGAGGTGCAGATAAGAAGCTGTGTCGTGCAGCTTAAGGGCGGCAGCAACTTTCTATCCTGGCATATTTGGTTTGGAAGCACTGACTCAATTTGTACAATCATGGAGTCGGTATCCATCTTTGGAAGGCAGTCTCCTTCCTGAAAGAATCCATTTGGCCTGTGTTTTCCACTTTCTCAAGGCAGCCTTCTTGAAATTCTGCCAGCACACTTCTTTTGGACAAGGTAAAGAGCTGCGCTGGGTCTTGGTGTGCAGCCTAGCTAGTGCCCCGCACAGGTAATGCCCAATAGCAGTGGTCTGACACCTTTGTAGAGGATCAGGCCCTGGATGCTTTGGATTTTGGAGGAGGGGATGCCATTTCTTTTGAGATGGGCTTCTAGTTCCTCCTCCCTTTGGCAAAGTTTGGGTGGCCACTTTGGGTGGTCTCAGTGAATTGAAAGGCTTTTCCCAATAGGCAGTTCTCTGGGTTCGAGTTGTTGAACTGTCAGTGGGAATGCAGAGGCCAGGCCAGGCCTCTGCAGGACAGGTTTTTGTCCCTTGTAGCTTTAGGGACTGTGTGAGCAGTCCCTGGTGCCATCCCATTTGGATCCTGACTCTGAGAGATTGAAGGCTTACGGTGGTACCTAGAGCTGAGAAGGAAAGTGGCGATAGCAGGGTGCATGTTTATAGTTTGATGGGTGCAATTGAAATTGTAGGCAGCAAAGAGCTTTCTCCACCAACAGTTTTGCGAGCTCGGCCGACATTTTCAAGTTTGTTACCAGGCTCTGTGAGAGAGAAAAAGTTTGTTAGGGCAGAAGATCTGGTGTCGGCCTTTGAGTGTGGGGCAAAGAAGAGTATCCACTTGGAAGGGGAAGATCGGTGAAATCCTTTTGTCCTGACACAGTTGATTGGAGAGCAGGGACGTTTCTGACTTGGCTGGGTCCTGGGGGTGGTTGTGAGCTGGGCTCGGTGCGTGTCCTGGTTTTGTGAGTTGACAATGCTGTGGTGTGGTTATTTAGAAGAGCGCTGACAGTGCCCAGGAAAAAGACAAGCACTTTTCTAGCCCAGCCCCGTTCGTGTGGGAGCAGTGTAGGGACAAGAGCTCCGCTGTGGATCCTGGCTCTCGGGTACTGACAGAATGGGATCCTGCATGTAGCAGAGAAGGAAAAAGAATCATTTCATTGTTGGCTGCACAGTTTAGAAGCTTCAAAATAAAAGGCAATTGCAGCATGGCCTCTTCATTTTAGAAAGTTTTCTGGGCCATCAGCTGCTCAACATGTAACTTGCACCCACTGAACTGCATTCAGCTTCCTGGAGATATGCACTTTCCCTCAAGATCTAGGTACCATCTTGCACTCTAACACTTGAAGATCCCAAACCGCTTCAAAATGTCCAGCGGCTGCTCTCAAAGAAAAAGTCCTACAACAAAAAGGCAGTGCTGGCCATAACGCTCCCTTTGCAGTCTGTCAACCAAACGAAACATACTAGCGATTCTCACGGACTTTCTCAATGATATATATACGTGCATCAGCACATTCTCTCAAAGTGACAGAGACTATCGCTACAGCCAAGCGTTTTCAGCTGCACTTCTGACTGACAGATGTGCCAGGACAGAAGGCATTTGCCAACCTACCCTCTTTCCTGTGCAACCTGACATTGGCAGCGCAAATATTTTCACATTCTTTCATTGTGGACATGTCCAAAGCAGCTAAAGATCACACAGGTGGAAGTGTCAAGACAGAAGATGTTCTCAAAGTAACTCCTTTTTTTTCTAAACAGCTTTTAAACTGCGCACAATGCTTTGTATCTTCTTTCCCACATAGACCTGCCCTCACTTTTTCACACTCACATCTTTGTTGCAAACATCCAGCAGCTGTTTGCGTAGAAAAAGGCTCTAGAAATAAAAGCGAGACTTGGGCTGCACCTTCTGCCTGCCCTGTGTAAGCCACATCAAACTCACCAGTGCGCTCCGTCCTTCCCTTTTCCGCTGCAACTACCATTGTGTTCTCTGGATCTCGGAACCTAAAGGTAGGCACATTTGTTTCCACAGAAGGGCCATAGGTAGCAGCACAAATAGCTCTCACTGAACTTTAATCTTTACCACTGCCACCATGAGTTTGGTTGGTAGGCCAGTAGGAGTCATGCTCCTTTTACAGCTGGTATGCGGCAGCCACCAGCCCAGTGCTCTTCGACTCTTGTAACCAATCCTGCTTTTACTCTCCCGGAGGGGATTAGGCATCTGTTTCTCACACAGATCATTGTGG
Organism: Molothrus ater; assembly: GCF_012460135.2. Classification (NCBI taxonomy): domain Eukaryota; kingdom Metazoa; phylum Chordata; class Aves; order Passeriformes; family Icteridae; genus Molothrus; species Molothrus ater. The sequence goes on along the minus strand of NC_050478.2, from coordinate 100,798,910 downwards.
CAGCAGCCAACGGCTCTAGTGCACTGCTTCTGCCAAAAGACACTGGGGCCAGACACTTACCTTCTCAGCACTACGTAGCCCCGTATTCCGCATCTCTTGTCGTCCAGATCATACCGCAAAGCGTTTCACAGAGAAAAAATGTGCCAGGACAACAAGCTTGGCTGAAGTGTACCCCTGAAACTGGTGGAAGTTTGTATTTGCACCACATTCAAGGGGCAGTCCTCTTTCCTATACAACCTGCAAACTGCTGTCTGTTCGCAGTGCCCTCTGCCCGCTCCTTCTTACCTTGAAGTACCATGCCAAAGAGGGCTCTGTGCTGAGGTCTCAGAAGAAGAGGGAAGCATATGTGTTTGTAAAGTGGACTGTCTGTTAGTCACTTCCCTCTTCAAAGCAGCGTGTTCCATGCCAAGCAGACAACAAAGCAACAAAGGATGAGTGTGACTCTGCATTCAAATCCTGCAATGTTCCCAGAAGTGAATTTCTCTCTTCTATAGGACTGACTTGTATGAAGTGGCGTGGTTGTTTCCTTCCATTAGAAGGGAAACTCATCTAGCCAGGCTTCATCACCCCCTGTATCTTTTGGGGTAGTTCTTGGAAGAAAATAGAGAGCAACTTTTCCACTCCACATGATTCATGTTTCATTCTCTTCCTTCTGTACTTCAGGGAACAAGCTATCAATTCCCTACTCTTTCTATGAAAAGGCATGAAGCTATTAATTAAATTCCCATAGATATAATAAGGAATCAAAGTCTTTTATGCCTGCAAGCAGGCCCTTATGGTATGAAAAGTATGGATTGTCAGGGGTGGAAGAAGATCTGCATGAAAAAGGAGAAAGCCCAGAAGCATGCAGGGATTTTCAGGTATGAAAGGGAAAACGACATTAAATTGTCAAGGGAAAGAAATTGAAAGAGGGAGGAGGGAGAAGGGAGGAGGAGGAGGCAAATGCTGCCTTTGAGGCAGCTGACACAAGGACCGTCGGCCTCATGAGCAAACAAGAAAACCAAATGAAACTTCACAGCAATCTCATCCACAACTTAGTGGACAAATGTGCAAACCCATTTCTTCATTTATTATGTGTCTAATATATATAGAGATGTTCTTCATTCTGACCGAATTTTCAGGGAGCAAGCTAGTGTAAGGCACCTGGAACCAATGGTGTATTGGAAATGGCCAACATGCAGAACGCGCTCCATCCTGAACGCTACCACAGCAGAATCACAGGATCATAGAATGGCCGGGGTAGACAAAGACCTTAAAGGCCATCTTGTTCTCTGACATGGGCGGGGACACCTTTTACTTGCTCAGGTTGCTCAGAGCCCCATCCAGCCTGGCCTTGAACACCAGGTTGGGGTGTCCATAACTTCTCCAGGCTGTCTGTGCCAGTGCTTCACCACCCTCACAGGGAAGAATTTCTTCCGAGTATCTAATTTCAACCTGCCCTCTTTCATTTTGAAGCCATTGCCCATTGTCCTGTCTCCAGAGTTCCTAATGAAGAGTCCCTCTCCTGCTTCCCTTCAGATATTGGAAGGTGTTGTGAGGTCTCCATGCAACCTTCTCTTCACCAGGCTAAACAGCCCTCATTCTCTCAGCCTGTGTGTCATGGCTTGACACTGGGACAATGCCAGTGCCCCCATGAGTATACTCTCTCCCTGGTTTCTGCTGTGAGATGTGACCAGGAATAAGCAAAGCAGGCTCCCACTTAGGGAAAAAAAAAATTATTAACTAAACTACAAGGGAAAGGAAAAAAAAAAAAAAAAAAGAAACACACAAGGAAAATGAAAACTTCACAAATACATCTCCTCCTCCTCCTCCCCAAATTCCCAATACAATACATCCCCCAAATCATCGACTCTCGGTCCAGCACCACCCTTCAGAATACTCAATCCTCAGTTCATCAAGAGGACAAGGAGTCCTTCTTGTGCCAGTGGTGACCTATTCCTTTCATGTCCAGTGCTCTCACCACTGAACACAGACCAGAGCTGCTTCTAGGGTCGACTTTTAAGGATGCTTCATCCCACTGCAAAAAGGCACAGTCTCAATTTTGGGACATCTGTCCCCCCCATATTTTTCACCCCCTGGGGCCGAGGGGTACCCACACCGAACCCTCTTGGTCCTGAGGCATTGCCTCCCCCTAGAATGCAGTCCCTGTATCACAAGGAAACATGGCTCTGTCCATGGCTACACACAAAGAGTCCAGCATAAGCTACTCCATCATCTCTTCCACCTGCGTTCTTCTCTATTTCTCTCGTGGCCCATTTCCTCTTATCTCCTCTATATCTCTCTTCTCATTCAACTCCAGGAGGATTAGCATTTGTAAGGTTTCCATCATCCAAGAAAAGGGTTAAAAATCTGAGGCTCTGTCTGTCCAGAACTCCCATGGCTGCCCTGCCAGGCCCCTTCTTGCACTCCCCTCTTCTCCTTCTCGGCCGGCCAAGAACAGGCACCAGCTCTCTCTCTGTCTCTCCTGCGGTGGGGGGGGGGGGGGGGGGGGGGGGCTGCCCAATGCCTCTCAGTGCTCCTCCACCCTTCCATCCTGCAGGGGCCTTCACCTCCCTTCTGGCCAGGGACCCAGCCTACCTCACCGGGCTGGGTGGCTTCCCCTGCCCCGCCCAGCCCGCAGCCAGGCAGGGGAGATCTGAACCTTTCCCTGACCGGAACCCAAGAGAGCCTCCCAGGGGAGAGCCCTGCTTTTAATCCTGTGTTCTCAGAGGTGCATCCAATGTCCCAATGGCCACCTTAGGTGCCAATATTAAAATCTGAACATCCATTGGCCTAACCACAGCATCCCAGAAAACACATTTCCTGTCAAACCACCACACTGTGGGATATGCTCTTGTCCTGAATACTGAACTGCAGTATTGTCTGATGATTTTTTGAATCCTTTGAAGGCATTTTGAATTCTTTTTCAGCCTTAAATTAGACTAAATAGCTTTGATTTGTGGGTATTGAGCAACAGAAATCACTGCCCTGGCTTGCCTTTTTTACAGCTCCTTTCCGTGGGAGACTCGCTGCAAACGTCACAGCTGGTGAGACAGTGGGCACACCATCATTCTGAAAGAGCTTTGCACAGTAAACATAGAGGAGGATTAAATATTGAAATGCAGATGACAGGAGCTGCCCAATGGACTCTGCTGGTGGAAATCAAATACTAGTCTAGTATTTTGAATGCAAATAATTCCTCCCAATGAGGCCAGACAGGCTTGTTTGCCTTTGAATCTGAGCATGTGGACAGTAGTGGATGGTCTACAGGTTGAAAACAGTGTAGATACTTCTCCTTTTTTTCAATAGTAGCTCAGAAACTGAAAAGGCAGCTACAAAATGGTAAATACATCCCTACAGATTCAAAAATGGTTGTTCTTAATTTGCATCTCCACCATAACAACAAATTGTTAGAACTAAAATACAGATGGGAATTTTATAGCTTCTCAGAAATGAAGCAGGAATTGGCCAATGGGCCTTCTCAGAAATGAAGCAGGAATTGGCCAATGGGCCTTAGCAGTAGCTACAAGTTTTTCAGCATGAGGCATCTCAAAAGTGTTTTAACCGTACAGAACTTTTCTGTACTTTTGGCCTTTTATCTCAAGGATGAATCAAAAAAAAAAAAAAAAAAAAAAAGGAAAAAAAACCCAAGAAAAATAAAAAAAGAACAAACCCTACCAAATATATATATATATAACATGACTAAGATAATAAGCACAATCAGTAACATATATAGAAAAAGAACCCATGGTTTTTAACTTTCAACCTTGTCTTCTCAACACACTCTCGAAAATGGAATTGTTTCCCTATCTGCCTTGAAACATTTTGGAGCAAAAAACACTCTAAGGTCCTGATAGGTGTTTTGGTCAAAAATCCCTTCTTCTGGTTTTCTGTCCATAAGCAGAGTAATGGAGGGGAAAACTGGTAGCTGGCCAAAGGAGGTAGGAAGAGTGATCATCATCCACAACACTGGGGCTAAAGAAATTTCCACAGAAAATTACCTGCCTTATTACTTCTTCATGTGTTGGGTTGAAAGCTCAGAATCTGTTTCCATGTTTCCCATCCCTCGAATGTTCTATTTCACAGAATTCGAGCCCCTCAAACTTCAGTCCTGCCAGAACAGCCCGCCACGTGCTGTCATAGGGGATCTGCTGATGCCCACTGACTCTTACCAGTCTAGTGCTTGTCACTGTTGCAGATCAAGAACTACTGAATAGTTCTGATTAATGCTCTTAGAGTGGTTGAAAACAAGGAAAGAATGACTAGACATTTGTATGATCAAATCCCCTGATGGAATAAAAACATACCAGGACAACAAGCTTAATAAATGTATTCATTGTCATAAGAAGGGAGATGAAGGGTCCAAAAGATTACTTGCATACTTACTGTTCTAAATCCCTTGTTATCTGGTAAATTGCAAAGGATGCCCGGCTTTCACCAAAATGCAAATCAGATTAAAATGTGAAGCCTTACACTTTACTGGATAGAAAACTTCATCGTCCATTTTTAAATCTTAGAGATTGCGATGTTGTCCTGGTTTAGGGCAAATTTGGAGGAGAATTTCCAAATTAGGGCCCCTCCCCCCAACTGGTTCGGGAAGGATTCCTCAGAGAGAAGTGGAACGAACCTGTTCATTTAATAGGCACAGCACCCCCCAGCACGCAAAAGGAACAATTCTGGATGACAGCACTCTGAAAAAGATGACAAATTCAGAAAGTCTCTCTTGGGGGGGTGGTCACTTTGTTCTCAGTCCCTCCGGCACTGGGCCAGCTGCTGCAGGCCACAAGGTGCAAACTCTCGGTGTTTCCCAGGTCCCAGTCCGGAGCAGGTTCAAAATGGTCAGGAAGACCTGAAGGAGAAACGGTCCAGGAAGAAATTTGGACAGTTTAGCTAAACTAGCTAATGAGCAAAAGCAAGCAGAAGCGAAGCAAGCAAGAGTGAGAGAGAGCAAAGCCAAAAGCAAAAGCAGAAAAAGCAAAAGCTGCAGTCTCTGTGTCCCGCCAGGTTGATAAGAAAACCAAAACAAAACATTCCCTCTTCAGAGCCAGTCTTAAAGGTACAGAACATAATATCCAACATTCACAGAACACATGAATGGGGATACAAGCATCATAACGTCACCCTAGGACAGATGTATTTCCTATTAATACCTTAATATTAATAAGGTTTAGAGCTGGAATTCAGAGGGAAAAGAAAGCTATTTTGAATTCATTCTATTCAATCATCTTGTCTGGGCTGTCTCTTCCTGCTTTTCACTTCTGAAACTCTGTATGAAAGGCATAGAGTTCTGGATTAATTCTTTTCAGTTTCCCCTGTTATTCTTAACAGTTTCCCCTGTTATTCTTCTTTAAAGGCAAACCTGGAAAAATCCACACTTTCTTTCCCAACCACTTCTAAAATTCCATTGAGAAGCAAAAAACCCCATCAAACAACTAAATCTCTGCTCCAATTTGTAGGAAAAATCCCCATGCCATTAACTGCTTTCCTAACATTTTCTTTCTCTTGTATTAATATGGCAACCTTTTCTTGCTTTTATAGATTAGAACCAAATTCTTAAAGCTATAAGGAAACACAGGTTTACTGTAGCTGATTCTGAGATACAGTAGTCCAGCAAGGAGTTCAGACCTCAAAAGAAGAGTCTGTACAACAAGATTCAGCACAACGTTGAGACATATTAGCTATTTTTCAAGAAAAGCCGCCAAAATGAAACTGCTTAGACTTCTATACTATCATGGGTGCCTGCTTCCAGAACCTGACCTAAGTTGCTGGAAACTAGCTGCAATATTACTGCAAACAATGCTGTGAATGTAGGACATTGTTATTCTTCTCTTCCATTGAAAACCACAAGTGGAGTTGCGTCATTTTCTTAAAAATTCTCTATTTCCTTCCAAACTGCTAAAATAATGATAAATCAAGTGTTCTGTTCATACAGTTTAAATCTAATAATGTTCAAAATGAAAAAAAAAAAAATTCATTCAGATATGGTCTGCAATAATACAGCCGAGACAAGATGAACCAGTCTGGCCTACAAAATAAAGTGAAGCAGAATTTGGGAATTTGGAACACCTTACGATGTAATATTTAAAGAAAAAAAAGAAATAAAATGTAACCTACCCAAACTCAATCAGTGATGCACCGACAGAGAAAAAAGAACTAATTACTACTAATATTTCTTTCATTCTCAGACAAGAAGTTAAATGATCCTCTTGAATGCGCGGAAGATTGTTGCGAAAGACAGCAGCCTTCTTCTTTACAACATATTCTTCAGAACTCCAGGAGACAAATCATTAGAGCTATGAGGCTCTTTCTCTCTGTAAAACTTCCAGAGCATAGCCAAGATTATATTCCTTTAGAGATCCTCACTGCCCTGGGAGACTGGTGGAGAGTCTACAGCTCCAGTACATCAGCCAGACGCTCTGCCTTATTTAGCATGGCTACTGCAGCAAGGACATCATCTCTACTGGCTTTCTATCCAAAATATATGCAAGGCACAACAAAGAATATAGCCAAAACACTGAGCACAGCTTATGGCCTTCAAACAAAAATCTCACCATGGCAATACTGGATCTTCTGATCCAAACCATCAGGAAACATTTCTTTAGAGGCGAAAAAAGCTCCTGTTGATTGTACAAAAAATAGTGATGTAAACCAGAGTTGCATGACCCAATATTTCTATTGAACTGGAACTATTTTGATCAATATTATGGATCCATTTCTTTTCAGGGCATTTGGTAAAAAATGTAAAGTATAGTTTAAAAGGAATTATTGGATGCGTACTAAGTACTAGGGATTAGTTAAGGTGTTGGTTTTGCATGGCTTGGTTTTTGGTGGGGAGGGAAGAAGCCAGCCACAGAAGTGAATCTTTTGTGAAAAGCTCCTAGAAGCTTCCTCCATGCCTGGCAAAGTGAATCCCTGCTTGGCACTAAGAACAGACATGCTGCTAAGCCAATTAGACAAGCAGTAATATATTTAAGAAGGAAATCAAAACTGCAGCCAGTTAACTTTTAAGTTTGCTAATTTTTTGGTTGGCACCTCTTCTGGTTTGAAAGCAAAAGCAGCAAGAGATGCTGTCGCTGTTGCAGTGTGTGTTTTTGATTGCAATGCAGTTTGAGTAGTCAGTTTTATAATACTTCCGGTTTTGTGCTGTTGTAGCATATTTTATTATTAATGGATTGTTCCTTTCCCCCCGTGGTGTTAGTTTTTGCCCTAGTTGTCCATCTCCCCAAAGACCTGCCCTTTTGTTCCCTTTTCCTCCTCCCACTGAATGTCAATCCCTCCCCAAGCCTGCCCCTTTCTCTAGAAACTTCCCTATCAATTTTATAGTCTTCAAAACCCCATTGGTTTGTTTAAGTTATTCTCCTCCCCTGTAGTCCCCTATTGGTTTAAACATTGTATTCCCCGCCTTGTGGTCCACCCCCAGTTGCTCCCAGTGTGTTAAAGATTGTATCCTCCTCTGGGACCTCTCCCCATTTCTAAGTTGATGTATGCGTTTGAGTCAGTGTCTTTCTGTCCCTGACCCTCCAGGGAAGAAACTCCTTTGGAAAACATACAGAAGACCTCTCCCTGTTCCTTGTCCCTGCCCTCGGCGCAGTCCTATCCCCAATGCAGTCCACCTGTGCCATAGAGCAGCTGTGCCCTACAGCTGCACCCTGGATTCGACAGCTTTCTGGGGGCAGCCCACTCTGGCTGTTGGTGTCAGGAGCTAGTCGGTCTGAAGAAATCCAGCATGGCAGCAAGACTCCAAGTCAGAAATACAATTTATTAGGAAAAGGGGAAAAACCAAATACATGCAATAATACAAAAGAAAAACCACGGACAGAATACGACCTGTCACCCTGCTAGTTAGGGTGGTGGCAGCAGTCCGGATGAAATGGTCTTGTTGAAGTGGTGATCCTGTAGAAACCATCTGGTAGCTCTTGTCCTCTGAAGACCAGTGGGTGAGGGTGGCCGTTCTTCTAGGAAGCCAGTGGAAAGACTGCTTGTGGTGTCCCAAAACTCAGATTCTATCCAGCTGGGGATGCTTAGCTCCTGCCCCCTGGGCAGAGCATCTTGCAATGGGCTCAAATTGTTCTGAGTCATGCAGTGGTTCCTTGATTACCCTTTAAACAGAAATGGCTCCTGGAGGGAGTCATCTCTGAGTCATGTGGCAAGACATGGATGGCCCCGTTAAGAGATAAGGAGATAAGGAAAAAAACGATGCCCCTCCCGGTTTCAGCAGCTCTTGAGGTTGGGAGCAGAATACATTTTTATATTGTAGCCTAGGACAATACAGGATGAATGCTTTTGCATTTGCAGGAGGTTTGTGTGGATTTGAAAAGCATCCTTATAGCAGAGGCACAAAAGTATTCTCATACCCTTTTAAATCATCTTCAAACCAAGCAATTCTCACAAGAAGGTAACGCATGAATGACTTGCAAGTGAGTGAAGAAACACGGCAAAGATAAGTAGTGTTCAACTGCAGAGAATCGTTTAGGGACACCATACCTTTATATACCTTTATATTTTAAATCAGGAAGCATGGATGGACCGTTTTTTTCCCCTTAGTTGACTACAGAACCAGCGGTCCCTTGCGGGAGGGTGTTTGGATTCAAGATGACACTGGCAGCTAAGAGCATGGCTACATAGAAGGTGCTACTTTTAGACCAGAACATTCAACTACTTAAAGGCAGATAGGAGAATAGCTGACTAGTGACAGCTCTGAGCAGAAGAGCCTGTGGCTTATCCTGTGGGAACAATAGTAAGACATTTCAATTGAAAAACCCCATTCATTTCCAAGGACCAAACATCAGTAAAAATAAAAGGTCAAGTAAAGACACCCTAGTGCTCTTCTTATCAGAAGCATGTTCCTCCATATGAGAGCATTTAGGAAAGGACAGTCCATTCATAAAGAAAGGTGTGCCAGTTAGAAAACCTGTAGAACAATACAAGACAAACTCACACAATATACATCCTCAAATGCAAAATGAAGAAATAATCATTTCAAGCTTCCGTGGAATTAATTGCATTTTATTTGTTCTTTTCATTTCAGCTGCTATCAAGTTATTTTTTAAGACTGAATTTTATGAATTCAGCAAAGCTCTCTTTTGAATGTCTGCATACCCCTATAAAACACTGAGGTGACAAAGAGAACGGCAGTGGAAGGAAACCTGGTCCACCTCCCCCTCCTTGAAGCTTTAGGCCAGCGAGTGATTAGAATTTAGTCACTTCATTTGCTTTACCAAGAGAGAATGTTTTCTAGCCTTTATCTTTCCTTTTGGAGCTGATTCACTTTGTAGTCATAAATTCTTGACTCAGTTGGTGAGAAACAATGGCATTACAGCCGTGGATGTTAAAGTGCACTGATGGGAAATGAAGTTTTCATCTTCAGGTCCTTGCTTCAGTAAATCTTCCAAATTCATCAGAAAGAAAGTTCCCAGACCAGTAAATCCCCACTCAGATGACCTAATTCAAATAGTCTGTAGGCATAAGAGGCATCAAGCAGGTGCTGTCATCTGTTAGGGGAATACCCAGCCAGTACATGATTGTCTAGTTAGGCGGCAACAATTTTGGAAATAATTTAGTTTTTTTGTATTGCAAGTGAATGGTCAATACATTTTATTAGTGGATACGGGTAAAAGAATGTCTTCTGCATCCTTTCAGAGGGGAAGCTTCCCTAGATCTAAAGCTGCTCAGCTCCACGATAGGATGCTTTGTCTGAAAAGGGAACTCAAGTCTTTGTCCTTTTGGATTGCTTCCATAGTTTTTCACTCACTCTTCAGGTACCTGTTAATACGTTCTCTTATCCCTTGCAAACTTTTATGGCATAGTCACTGAATTGGTACGTATTCCATGAAGTCCACAGGCCCTGTTGAGATGCAGCCACAGGTCTCAAGGGTGTTAGCAGATGTTATTCTGAGGGCCACTCCTAATGATGTTTGATGGATCATAGTGACTGAGGAAAGTGCCCAAAGACTGGATGAAAGCAAATGTCACCCATCTTGGAAAAAGGCAACTAGGAGGACTTGGAAAAGTACAAGCCAGCCAGCCAGCGTCATTTTTATCCCCAGGAAGTTGATGGAGCAGCTATTGCTGGAAAGCATTGCCAGGCACATGAAGGAGGACAAAATAACATAGTCAGCATGGATTTACCAGGGGAACTTCATGCTGAACAACTTTTTAAACTCCTCTGATGAATCAACTTGCCCGGTAGATGAAGGGAATATTGTCTGCCTGGGCTTCAGGAAGGTTTTTGACATTTCTCTAGGTGGCAGCACACATACATCCCAGAAGGAATAGTGCAAAGAGGAGGGAACCAGTGTCTTTTCAAGGATGCTCAGTGAAAAGACAAGAGGCAGTAGGCACACACTGAAATACAGGAGATTGCCTCTGCACATCAGCAAATGATTTTTTACTGTGAGGGCGACTGAACCACGGCACAGACTGCCCAGAAAGATTGTGGAGCCTGGATCTTTGAAGACATGAAAAGTACACCCAGATATAATCCTGGGCAAGAGGCTCTAGGTAGCCTGGTTTAAGCAGGGGGGTTGGACCTGGTGAGCCCCACTGACGCCTTCCACTCTCGTTCATTCTGTGCTAGTGAATTCTCTTAGAGATGCATTTCAAGCACTGGCATGACAAAGATCTGTGCAGAGAGAGATCCAAATGGACATGGGATCTAAGTTCCTTAAGTAGTGCTCAAGAAGAATGCAAAACTCTGGGATAAGTGTCTCTTCCATAACTTAATCCCTTTCATGGGAAAATTCCCCAGCTATAGAAAGATCTTCTGATAGGCATGCTTAAGACTGACACTGGCTGAGCAAATTTCTCCCTATGTGTGTTTAAGACCAGTTAGGATCTTCACCAATAGTGTTGTCAACATAGTCACAGAATGTATATTGTTAAGAAGGGACAACTTACATCAGAATGGCAAATATTGGTCCACAAAATGTATTAATGTATGGGAACTATCTACTTGGGTTGAAAATAAAAAGAAAGAGTTAGTCTTTATTTATCAATTTCATCCCAATATTGATAAGGTAAGAAAAAGACCTTAGTCCTTAACCTTCTTAACTCAAACAAAGATTTTTAAAAATTCCTTGTAAAAAATGTATCCTAATTATCAGACTATGAAACAATTTTAGTTGGGAAAAAAGTTCCAAAATTGTGTAGATAGTGGTAAAGAAGCCAAGAAAATAGGTAAGAAACAAAAGAGAGCAAAAGAGTCAGCTTCAGTCTGCAAGCTCGTTCTAGAAGTAATCTGCTAGAAAAAGGAACCCCCAGTTGAATTTCCAATGTATTCATGCACTTGATTCAGTAACTAGTCAATGTAAAAACCAATCCTTTTGTACGACTTCTCCCAGCAACAAAAACTCCAGCAGCTTGACACCACCATCATGCCTGTCCCAGATGTACTTTAAAAGAAATTATCCTTTCTTGAAACTCTGTTTGCATAAAAGTTGCAAGACATTGGAGGGATTCTCCACATTCTCATTTCTCTGTGTGGCTTGAAAGTATATTTGATAAAATATGCAACAAAGCATATGATTTATAAGGTAGGGTAAAATGGATGATTTGGGAATTGATCTCTTGTTGATATTAAACTTCATATCCACTCTCTGTGAAGTTTCTAAAACAAATGATGGAGCTGAGGCATGAATCTGCCACAACAAGTGTTAAGCAAACATACACACTCCCCTTCACATGCCCCCCTTCCACACACACCTAGGCCCACGCAGAGGTCAGCATAGCAGATGATGAACACCTTGGAAAAGACCGAAATGCTAAATACCTCTCTTTGTGGGCAAAATAGCTGGTGCAACAATTCAAATATCTGGTGTAAAAATTCTGTTTAATATCTACTTCCTATTTAAAACACAGCTTTTCATTTAATTATATGTAGGGAATATTTTCATATTATTTGTTTCTTTACAATTACTTCATTCTCATGTGTTGTATGTCTAGGAATATTTTCTTCTAAAGATAGAAAAAAATAGATAATATCTTTTCAGAAGAAAACATTGGTTTATACAATTTTAAACCATCATGATATGGAAGAATTCTTTTGTCCCTCACTAAGGTGGAAGAACTATTTGGATCACAGATCATTTACAATGAAATACTTTACCTTTTTAAGATGCTTTCAGTCAATTTTATATCCTCATTGCTTATTCATTGTAAACAGTAATTTTTCAGTGAAGGGAAAGTGTGTGGTATATCTGCATTATGTTCAAACCCAATTCCTACTAAAGGCCAGGCTGAACCCCAGTAAATAATGTCCTGAATGATATTTTGCCGCCTTCTTTGGCACTTCATGAAATCCTAACATGAGGAAGTGTGGAAATACAGAGATTTTGTCCCATGTAGAAACCCATCCCATGTATTTTATGCTGTAATTCTTCTCTCTTTTAAAATTTGCTATCTTCTGCATAGTTTTCATTAACCTGTTACAGTAGTGAAAATCACAGATCAAGGTAATTTTGTAACACTTTGATTTTACCCCAAGAGCTGAGGGAAAACTTGCTCCTATACTTCAATCTGAGTTTCTTCTAGATTCAAACTTTGTTTCTCTACCATCAAGAGTCTCCTGTGTTGCTGCTCAAAGCCCCATCCAACCTGACCTTGAATACTTTCAGGGATGGGACACCCACTACTTCTCTGGGCAACCTGTTCCAGTGTTCCATCACCCCCACAGTAAAAAATGTCTTCCTTTCATCTAATATGTGCCAGAAGTATTAAATCTAGGCATATAAACTTTGAGGAAAGGTTTGAAATTCTTTTGATTTGAATCACATTTTATATGAATACTGACTTACAGGTGACTAAAATATGTTGATGGGCATTTGAGCTGACACTTTTTGAAAAGGTGCATGGAATTTAAAATTAAAACCAGCACCATTAAAAGCTTTGTGCCGTTTTCTTTTTCCTCTGGTATTCAAAATTGCATATATCAAATATCTGTGCTTCATACAAAGCTCTTAGACACTCTCAGAAAAAAGCTTTTCTTTCAGACTAAGTTGCAGTTTACGTAGAACACTAGTACTAGTGAAGGTTTTTCTGGGCATAGGGGGAACACCTTCTCATTGGATTTGTGTGCAGAATGCATTTTATCCAAACTGGAAAATTGATCCCAGCTGTGTTCTAGTCATCATTCTTACTGCATCAGGCCTGAAGATTCTGTGAAAAGTAGCCTGTGGACCTTGAACATAGCTCATGTGAAACAGATGAGAGGCGATGGAGAAGTTGAGGGAGAGAATAAAGAGCATATGGCCCAGTACAGACTAACAATTGTTTGGCACCCTTTAAAGGCTGTGTTTGACAAGCAGGGCTGAAGCAGGTCTGCAAAATATCCGGGAGATCAAAATCCATTGAAGCAAATTGCCCTGGCCAGTCACCTTGCTGCCGATAATTCCCTCTCCATACCAGCTGATCAGGCCTAACAATGCTGCTGCAGAAGTATTGTGAAAAAGGTAGGCATATTTTCACAGATGCAGGGGAAAATCCCCTTGGATGATGGTTCCAAGGGATTACTTGATGGAGCAAGTTATGTACCCTTATCTACCGTGCAATATCTAAGTTGGTGAGTTCACTATCTGTCAGCATCACTTTAGAAAATAAATGTTTGATGCACAAAAAAATATTTCATATGTCCTGTCTACCTGCTTCATTTCAACCAATGAATAGGCTACGTTCCATCAGCAAAGGGTTTATGATCCTATGTTTCTTTAAACTGTGGTAATTCTTTATTTTTTTCTAAATCAGACACTGTCTATTCATAAGATTCAGATGTCCATGGCAGGAGTGTAATTAAATTCACATGTTAAAAAATAACCTTCTTCTTGTTATCTTTTTATTAAATTACTGACATGTAACATCAGTCTGAGAGCTGAAGAAAACCCCTTCATTTGCTGTTTGCCAAGTATCATCTATGTGATACAAATTCTGCTTGAGAAATCACACCCGTACATTGCCATGTAGCACTACTAGTAATGCTTTCACAACCTTTTCTTCATCATTAGGTCTTTTGGTGAAGTGAATGATTAGAACATAAGCAAGGCATTTGTTCAAGATGCTCAGAAAGAGCTGTGGTCTGTTCTCTTCTTTGCTGCCTATGTTAGCACTGAGCTGCAAAAAATGAAAGATTACTAGAAAAGTGTTACTTTCAGTCTAAACTTGTAAATGATGTTTGGAATCCCTGTTAAATGACAAGGTGCTCTTTTAAAATATGGCATCTTAAGGAAAAATGTCAGCTTAAAAAGGTTTTGAGACAGTGCTTTCTGGAAAAAAAAAAAAAAAAACCAAAAGAATTGGAGGCATCTAAGGTCTTTTAGGCATACTATTTTGAAGATTGATTCAAACCACAGTTTCTTCATATAGGAAGAGCAGAGACCATAGATGCAACCCATTTAAAATGGATTTCTATATGTTTCTGGTTGGGATACCAGACATCATTTCTTGTGAAGTCGAGGGACTGCAGTTAGCACTCCAATAATTTCCTTCCCTGAAATTCAACTGCATTTCTCCTTTTTCAGAGTCCCCATTTATTAGTGAAGGTATGCTCTATCTATGCATTAGAATATTCCATTAGAGTGTGTGACTCATACTTGCTATATAAAATTAGCTGGAACGGAATGGATAGTTACAGTTGCTTTTATACAATAGCTTATTTGTCAAGTTTTCTTTAGACAATTTTGAAGCAGCACTAGCAAATAGGAAGTACAGCTTGCAGCAGGGAAGGACACTCTTCTGCTTTCTCAAGTTTCCTGTAGTTAAATAGACGCCAAAAGCTTTCCCTAGTACTACAACTGTCTTGTAGGAATACTTGATCTAATCCTACTTTTGATCAAATACGAATGGGTTACTTTTCTACAAGGCAGAACATTTTCTTTTAATAATATGTATTTTGTAAGGTGGAAACATGAACTTGTGCACCAGTCACGTGGAATGTACTCCTTATTAAGTTTCCCAACCTTCTTTAGAAAATATTGACTGTGTGTAACTTCAAAGAAGAATTCTGGGCATCTTCATTCTATTGATGTAATTGTTTTTCTGCCATGCTGGTATTGTTTTTCTATCATTTTTACCAACAGAAATATTTTCACCTGACACCTAAGGAAAAGACCTATGTTTACTCAACAGTGCGGCATCAGTACATTGTTTAGAATGATTTCAACATGGTCCCAAACATATCGGACACTAGACAGCAGAGGTTAGCAACAGGGAATGGGAATAACTTCTGAACCGTTTCAGTAGATTTCCCAGGAAGGGAAAATTGCTTTCTGCCACTGCAAAATTTCCCAGAGATTTTGTCTGGTTAAGAGTTTGCATCAAAAGAGTATTTTGCACAAACCTTGGGCAAGCTCCTGTCTCCGATTTACTAGTGAATGCAAAGAGGGTGAAAGTGCTGCTTCAAAGCCCTCTGTGTGCTTTCTGTACCAAGAGGGGGGGTGACCCCAGAAATAAGTTTGATCTCTCTTCAGAACACAAGGCATTCATCACCTCATCATCACTTCTTCTGGCACTCATAGCATCTTACGACTAAGAAGCTCTCTTGCTTGCTGAAGTGCGTTCAGCAAAAAAACCTTGTCTCATCAGCAAATTTTGAACACCAACTACATGTCGAGTCAATTCACAATGCTGCAGGGCAATACTCTACCCCACTAGTAACACGCCACTAATAGAAGAACTGTGTAAAACTATTTTTGAGCCAAGTAATCGGAGGGAAAAATAGAATTGGGAAACTGCACATTGTCTGGAAAAAAGTCTCCTGCCTCAGTCTTACGACTCATTTGCTGGTATCATTTTTAATAGTTGGGGCTTTTTAAATTTTGTAGAAGAAAAATAATACTGCACCTTTATGTTTCCTTAATAGAAGTACAGCCATTTCTTAATAGATTAGAAGTAAGCCATTTTGAATATGTACAAATGGTCTTTTCAAATACATATGCTATAGCAACTGTGAAAGTAATCTAAAGGTTTAAAAGATTTTGGAAGAAAGTAAGTCTAAGGTGATAGAAGAAAAGAAGAAGAAAAACAGCAGTTTTCTTCTGTTGAAAAAAAACAAAAACGGAGGACCTTGTACAGTGGAGATGTATTATTTGACTTCCTGAAAAACTGAGTAGTTTGCTATTGCCATGGTTTTTCATTAGGAAGGAAGAGATTCCTTTGGCAAAAAAACCCCTTCACAATTGACTTGACAAAAATGTTTATGACACTTAACTTCACCAATCCTGAAGAAAAAATTCTCATCACTTGATCTGGAATCATGATGTAATGGAGACAAGGATGTCTAAGCCATGCCATCAGGAACATAAAAAAGCATTAGAATGCAGGTAAGACTGAGCTCCTGAACTAGTGTGAAGAGATGCAACAAAGACATTTTCCTTTAAGAGTCTTCAGGATGGAAGGCAGAGCAAATTTTTTCACGGGAATTATTTCTGAATAGAATGAATCTTCAAAATAACATTGTTTTCCAAACCTGTTTACAGTATCTCTTACCATGATACACAGTTCCAATGAATAGAAAAAGCAAAGCACTTTTTCCAAACTGTTGTGCACTCTTAAGCAATCTACATAAAAATAGTATTTTTTCATGCTGGGAATGATGTTAATTACAAAAAAAGCCTTGTAGCACACTTGCACTTAGCCTCTTGATTAGCAAAGCTTTTTATTCATCAAACACGTTTCACATTGACTATTTTTCTCTTTTAAATAACGGCGTCTTTGTACTTATGCAGCATCCATGAAGAATTTCTTGGGTGTAATTTTGTACCTATCCTAAATGGCAGGTTCTGCATTCTGCCATCTGTCTAGCTTTGCCATTTGATGCAGCTTCTGAAGGTATTTTCAGAATCGAGACTACTTGCAAGAATGATGCTAAATCCATGCATTTTACTCCTTGGTTAATGCAAAAATATTTTTCCTTTACAGATCAATGAGAACAGGAAAATAATGATGGTGAGTTCAATTCCTTAGAGAATACAAAGAGGACTATTATCATCATTAGAAACCAAGCAGGTGTATTTATGCACATGCAGTATACTCCTAATGCAAATTACCCTGTAAATTCAAAAGAATCTGTATCATAGGAGTGGATGGAATGTTTCTATTATATTTTGCTTAAAGCAGAAAATTAATTCTTTGACAGCCACTCTGATTGCAAGCTCACTTTCAACTACAGCTTTCAAACAGATGAACGTGTCTGTTTATAAAACGATACAGTACAGTACACAATAGCAAGTCAGGTCATAGACATTCAAAAGAAAAAAACAGATCAAAGGACACATTCATTCCAACTACAAGCCCTCAAGAGAGTACAGTCAAATGTCCCCAGAAAACTAGGCAGGTGGCGAAATTCTCTATTTGGCACAGCAGAAGCAGCTGCTATCTTAAAGATGCAATCCTGCTTACATCACCCTTCAGAGCAATCTTCTGTACCTCTGGCCCAATACACCATCTGCTCTAAACCATGGACTTCACATTTGCATTTCTACAGAGTCCTGTCCTGCAAACTGACTCAAAGTTCCAGGAAATAGATTTCCAAGATTTAGAAATGTGTTGTCTGCATTTTTTTGGCTTTTTTTCAATTGGATTTCATTTTGATCCTATCTCCTTTCCAGAGCGTTTGTAAGCCTTTCTTATGGGGTCGCAAGATTCCGTTCCTTCCCGAAAGGAAATGAAATTTCCTTTCGGAAGGAAACGGAATCTTGCGATTTCAATGGGGACCAAGAGAGAATCTTTGGTGCATGTCCCTGCCCAGATGACATCCCATGACTTTTGATGCCTTTGACTTTGGGAAAGATTTTTTTCTTCTTTTTTTCATTTTTTTTAAGCATCCATGCCATGTCTTTTATAAGTTCTCTTCTCTTCACGCTGTTCTTGCTCCTTGCAATTTTGCACTGATTTGGCAATGTCTGGAAGCTTAGTTTTGGCATTTTTGTATTTTGCA